>NC_091118.1:204743685-205433685 GCF_040183065.1 Periplaneta americana | reverse complement strand
CAGTAAATGTCAAATTCTGCAATACAGTATGAAGGTCGCTTCAATCTGACAAGAAGAAGTTATGACGTTGATGCCACAGATTTATTTATATGCGATGGAAATTCTCTCCTGCAACAGTCTGTTGTTGTCACTCTAGTAAAAGATAGCTTGGTTCGACAGAACATATGAGTAAGTATTTTTAAAACTGGGAAGAAACACTATGATCGTTTCATATTGGAGCAGTTGAATGGCAAGTTGTAACCGATTTAAGTGAACACCATATTTTAACGTTTTGGTGGCTACTTCATTCACACACAACCCCCAGAATGTCTGGAGGACCACACCTGCTGTTGGTCGACGGGTCCATTGGACCTAGCTGGGAGATCTTGTTGATCACCAGCTTTCCCTCCTTAAGCCACTGGAGGACGATTTTAGTGCCATAGCAGGTCAGCACTAGGAACAGGAAAGTAGAAAGAGGAGGAAGGAAAGGGAAATGAACCCCTAGGCCTCGAATGCTCTAATGCCGTCGGGATCAATGAAAGTAAGAGTTCAGTCAGAGGACTGGATAGGAAAGGGTAAAGAGGGAATTAGGTATTGGATAGAGGAAAATTATACCAAATTCAGTCATTAACTCATCAAGCTGACCAGTGCTAATGAATGAGTAGCCCCTCTCTTTAGTTCAGCTCCTAAAATTAGACTTACTAACAGCTGCACCACTCTCTGAATCAAAATCCACAGTTAATTCCCGATTTACCACGGAAATCGTCTGTAGCTGCATTTAGATTGGCAACAGGCCATGATTGTTTGGCTAAACACCTGCATAGAATTGGAATATATCAGTCCCCTAACTGCCCATTGTGCAACTCAAACTAAGAAATGGATTCGGAACACCTCAAAATCTGTGCTTCATTGACTGGTCATGATAATATCTTTGAAAACTATTGGACTGCAAGAGGTCAAATGACTTTACTGTCAAATGCCTGGCATTAGAAAACAACAACAACAACAACAACACTATGATCGTTTCAAACACGTTACAAAGAACACATCACAGCCATAACAAAATTACAAAACACCTCCACATATGGGTTGGGGACAAGTCGCCACAGAAAAATGGCCACAGAGGCAACTCGCCACATAATTTAAATTCGTATCAAAGACAATTAGTCACACAATAAAAGTCAAGGCAATACTCAAATTCGCAACAATTTATAATATATTTCTATGGTAACACAAGACAAAGCCAGAAGCTGTAAACTAATTCGGAACTATGGCAGAAGAAATTCGCTTCACAAAATCAGAAAGAGATTCTGACAAATTAATATAGCTTGGCTACATGTACACGAGACTTAGAGAAAATAAGAATGGAGTTGTTTGGCGCTGTGACATGCGTGGCGGGTGTAATGCAACAGTCACGTTATCAGAAGATGGAAGCAGCGTCGTCAAAGAACCGTCTGAACACAAGAATCATTCTGCAGACTGGGAAGGATTAAGGCAAAGGAATGTGTAGAGAACGTGAAGGCAAGGGCGGGGACTTCCCGAGAACCAACGTCTGTCATTATTCAAAATGAATTACAGCGTATTGCAAGCGAAGCCAATGTGAATCTACCGAAGAAACTATCTATTAAAAAAACTGTGCGCCGTGCCAGGAAGCTGCACCTACCACCTGAACCAAGGAATATTGACGAACTGAACGTTATAGCAGACAGATACATAGAGAGTTTGGAAGGTGGTCATTCTCCTACCAAAAAGAAGCGGAAGTAAATCGACATGGACAGACGAATATCACGTATAGTTGAAGAATACCCGCGGTACAAGGAGAAGGCACCGTCATTCGGTACTTGAGAGCTGTAGATCACAACCTAGAAGGACATTTTGAAGACAAATTCACATGTACATAGCAATTCACATACTTTGTGGAATTTACAATTATTAATCTCTGTATCCATTCGCACAATATAGAGCTTCTGGAAGTCATAGATTTATCTTTTTATCTCAGTGTGGCAAATTGTCTATCTGTGGCAAATTGTCTATTTGTGGCGAATTGTCTATTTGTGGCGAATTGTCCCTGTTACCAATTTTCTGTGGCCAATTGTCCCAGTTCCCAAATTTCTGTGGCCAATTGTCCGGAACCGCCACATATGCAGAACACATCACAAATGCTAACCACACCCACAGAGACATCAACACAGACATGGAAATACTACACATCCAACCAAAAAGCCAGAAACTAAACACACTAGAACAATATTAAATATACAGACACACAAAAACACACCCCAACGAAATTCTCAACACACAACTCAACTTCAAAACACACACACTCTTTGACTCTACACTATACCACAGAAACACACCCTCACATGAAACGGAACAAGTGGCGCCAAGACCAACAACGACCAGTTCTGAAGATGACCCATAAGTAGGTCGAAACATGTAAACGAGGTACGTTGAAATTTAACACAGGAAAGTCTTACCATACATATTCCGAAGTGATACAGTGTTAAAAGTTGTGTAATCAAGATGTAAGATAATTTACTTCGATCCAATACCTAGCCAACATTATCACATCATTCTATGTTAAAGATGGACATCAGCATTTTACAAACTACTGCAATGTGTAATTACAACCAATATTATTTACCCATGCAACACAGGAATATGCTTAGAATCAAACTGGCAAAAATGAGGTATACAAAGAGCAATATAAATAAAAAACAATCTTACAGTAACAATGGTAAGGTAGAAAATAATTTTAAATTAAGTCACAAGTTTTTCATCCAGTATGTGAACATTCAAAGAACAACAAAGAATGTAAAATATGTTATAATAATTTCAAAAATAAAATCAATATGTATGGTTAGCAATTTTGATAAAAGCAACTTTTCAATCTTCTCGCCAAACTTCATTAATTCCTTCAAAAATGCATATGACTAGATGCAATGGTGTACAAGGGATTTCTTCTTGAGATTTTTCAATCACAATTTTATGCCTAATCATAAAATCATACATAGCTAAGTTATTGTATATAAGTTTCCACTGCACTTCAACCTCTAGTAAGGCGAAGTTATTACTTTAGCATTGATTTTTCTACTCGGTTTGACTATGAATTTTATTTAACAGTGTTTATTAAGAAGTAAATTATGGACACAACGATTATTGAATATAGGATTTAAATACTACACTGGCACTGTCATGGTTTATATATATATATATATTTAAAACCACAGGCTTTGATAGTGAAATAACATACGAAAACAAATAATTTTTATTAATCATTTAGTAATAGCTACCAGTAAATATAAGACAGAAAAAAATACAACAAATACCAGATTGAAATAATCGTCGGGTTTTTGAAGGATCATTTACCTGTGATGAAGATGACTGAACTTTAATTTTATTATTATTCCTCATTTGTTTCTTTTCTTTTCTATAACTTTCTTTTTTCAGGAGAAAAGATTAATCCTAAAAACCTTCCCATCGATATCACACTGACTGGATGCATTGTTATCACGCATTTAACAAAAGCAGTTCATCTGCAGTATTTTTCAATAAAGTCTGTTAATTCCTGAATATGTTAGGAGAAAATCCACAGACTATTAGGAAAAACACGAGAATTTACTTGAAGGAAGTAAAGAGATAGGTTTGGAAATAAATCCCGAAAAGACAAGTTATATAATTATGTCTCGTGACCAGAACATAGTACGAAATGGAAATATAAAAACTGGAAATTTATCCTTTCAAAAGGTAGAAAAATTCAAATATCTTGAAGGAACAGTAAGAAATATAAATGACACTCGGGAGTTAATTAAATGCAGAATAAATATAAGAAATGCCTGCTATTATTCGGTTGAGAAGTTTTTGTCATACAGTCTGTTCTCAAAAAAAGCTGAAAGTTAGAATTTATAAAACAGTTATATTACCGGTTGTTCTGTATGGTTGTGAAACTTGGACTCTCACTTTAAGGGAGGAATATAGATTAAAGGTGTTTAAGAATAAGGTGCTTAGGAAAATATTTGGGGCTAAGAGGGATGAAGTTACAGGAGAAAGTTACACAATGCAGAACTGTACGCATTGTATTTTTCACCTGACATAATTAGGAACATTAAATCCAGACGTTTGAGATGGCCAGGGCATGTACAGAAATGCATATAGAATGTTAGCTGGGAGGCCAGAGAGAAAAAGACCTTTAGGGAGGCCGAGACGTAGATGAGAGGATAATATTAAAATGGATTTGAAGGAGATGGGATATGATGGTAGGGACTGGATTAATCTTTCTCAGGATAGGGACCAATGGCGGGCTTATGTGAGGGTGACAATGAACCTCCGGGTTCCTTAAAAGCTATGAAAGTAAGTAAGTAAGGTGATCGAGTAATTGGGGGGGGGGGGGGATATGTTGAAAGGTGCACAATACATTGTACCAACTTTAGTCAATGATTACGTAATAGACCCATATCTTCTTCCAGCCTGCTTAACTTCAGCAGAGTACATTGTTTTTGAGAGCATACTCCCCTGTTATTTGAACATGTCTGACTTGATTTTCGTCAAAGCATGTCAGTTAAACATGATGGAGCCCAGCTCTTTTTGCAAATGGTGCTCGCGATTACCTTAATCAGACATTCCCTGGAGAATATACAGAAAGGGAAGGTCCTGTTTCCTGGCCAGTTCGTTCACGTGATCTGACCCAACTTGATTATTTCTTGTGGGGTCATATGAAAAGTCTTGTCTACGAGACACTTGCAGAGAACGAAGAGACCTCCTAGCAAGAATCTCAAAACGGTTTTGGCTTATAACTTTCGACTGAGATATTTCCGGACAAGAATTCCTTATCTTAAATTGATGCTTTTTCCCTTCTCTTTGTAACTCACCACGAAAACACCCTTTATACAATATGCTTTCACTGGTGGGATTATGTTGTTGTTGTTGTTGTTGTCTAGTGCCTTGCATTTGGCAATGAAGCCATTAGCAGTCGTGCAGTCGGGTGTTGTAAGGGGTAGTGATGCGCCTCCTATAGCCTCTCCTACCCAATTCCCAACCTCAACCTGCCCGTGGTACATCCTGCTTTTAACAGATGAGGATCTGGGGACCGAGTCACAGCAGTATAACTGTTTCATCTAAAATGGAGGAAATGCCATTTACATATGTGCTGGCCTACCACAGTACAACAGCGTCCCTCAGCGGCACATGAGGGAAAGGTCAGTGGATCTAAATAACATCTATTTAGTCCTCCCGGCTAGGTCCGAAGGACCCGTTGACCAACGACAGGTGCAGTCCCCCTTGCATAATGGGGGTTTACGTCGGGTGATGTAACTGCCACATTGTAAAAACTGGTGCCCGTTAAGAAAACAGTTACATGAAAGCCACAACATATATGAGTATGAGCCCTAAAGATAAATATTCCGGAGTTAAAACTGTCCCCCAATCGGATCTCCGGGTGGGGACATCTTTAGGCAAATCTCACCATACCAATTCCAATAATTACTTTAAGAACTCTACAGTGGAATGCTGGTGGGATTATAAGGTTTAAATATATGAACCACAAAGCCCTAAAGTAAAATAATAGAATTAAATTAAGTAATTGATTAACTAGCGGACTTACTCGTGTTAATTATGTAAGTCTGTGCGACTTACAGCTGTTTCGGTGCTTCATCAACCCATCCTCAGAGCCTACTAGATCTAGGCGTCATCTCGAACTTCTCTGCCTGTTATGTGGGTGCGTTTCATTGTTGAAAGGTGTTGAAAAGTGGAGTCAAATAGTGTGTGTGTACTGAAATTGATCTGTGTGTTGAGAATTTGATCGGGGTATGTTTTAGTGTGTTTTTATATTTCGTATTGTTGTAGTGTGTTGAGTTTTTGGTTCTTGGGTTGTATGTGTAGGATTTCCATGTCCGCTTTTATGTTATTGTATGCAGTGGCAGTGCGTCAATAAGAGCACAAGAGCACGTGAACACCTTGTTTCCATTAATGCACGACTAGTTTTATTCTTTGATACCGTATTGACGTAGTGGGGATGTATAATATCAGAATCGAGTATTTTAAACTTCCCGCATTTTGCATAAACTTCTTATGTAAACTTGGCAACATCCGTTCACATACAAGCCGTGCTCTTTTCGAGATGGTTACAGGAATTTCACACATGCGCGGGAGAAAATTGTCTTTAGCTGGCCGCTTATGACTCGTAAAGAGCACAAAGCGTTAAGTGAACATGATGAGTATCTATCCTACAGATGTCAGGTGCATCGGTGCCTATCGTTCACGTGCTATATCTCAAGGAGGAAATTTAAAAGCCTGTAGATGTCAGCATTTGACTGTAGGAACGTTTACTTAACGTAGATGTGTGTACAGTGCTGCTACGAGAGTGTAGTTTGTGAATTACTATACTTCAGTGTCGGCATAATAGCATAGTTTGACTTTCAAACACGTGCTGGCTGACTGTGGTGGTGATATGAATTTAAGTATCTGTATGGTAGCGTATAATATTTAAGAATAATATTTACTGGCATGTATTTATAGCAATCAATCTATGCGAATGGGATTACAGTACTGGTATAGGCTATAGTGTATCAGTGTGTTGTGAATCAAAATATATTACTGAACACACGCGTTTGTAAATAACGGGACTGTGTAAGTATTCATTATTAACAAACGTAAACAATGAACTCTGTTCAATGAAATTTGGAACAGTAAAGAACTGGGTAAACTGGCTTACCAGGAAAAATTGGAAATAGAAAGACTGAGTTTCATTATTATTATTATTATTATTATTATTATTATTATTATATGTCGTTTTGAATTTATATACGGTTTTTTTTCGATAGTGAAACATTGGAATCATGACATTTCATATTAGACTAAACGTACAATTTCAAATTCTCTTCGATTTTGGAACCACAAAATTGTGAACACACATTATTTTATCACGAGCCGCCACTGATTGTATGTATGGTTAGCACTGGTTATGTGATCGGCGTATGCAGATGTATTGTGTCCTCTGGTTATTGCTTTAATGTAACCAGCTGTAAGCTGCACAGACTTACATAATTAACACGAGTAAGTCCACTAGTTAATCAATTACTTATATTCAAGTGTTAAAAGTAGTGTACCGCAAGATTCAAAATAGAATTAAATTATTATTTACCAGTACTTTAAAATGCTTACATGGTCTCCATGCATGTGTGTAATGAAAACCTTAGAAATTCGACTTGGACGAACTGGAGACTTCTGCAGCTGCACCTGAGACCCTTCGCCACAATCAAAGAGCCACACATTGCCATCTGTTGAGAGGAAACAAAGTTTAAGAGACGCAAAGCAGTCTGTAAATACTAACCTACGAAATACATGCTACTCAAAATTGTTGTAAAGTAAAACTGAGGTTTTTTTTTATGAGCTAATGCATTATAGTTCGTAAACTACAGCATGAAGACGAATTTATAAAATATGTTTTCCTTATTGTACAGACTGTTATACACATTATATTGTCTACACGGGTGAACAAGAAGAAAATAGAAGATGCTGTAAAAATCTTAAGTTTACTTTGATGTTAGTGTTTCATTTATTTCGTATCTTGATAAAAAAAATACAAATTTCTAGCATTCTACAAACATTGGATTACATTCATTTTCTGAAAATGAGTTTCATATAGAATGTAAAAATTTTCATGAAAATGTAATCCATTTCTATGAAATTTGCATAGAATATCTAAACAAATGGTCAAAACTTATGAAAGAATTTAACTGCTTTCAATGGTTGAAGCTGGAGCACATAAAAAATATAAAATGTGATGACTCATTGACATGCATTAAATTAAATGTCACCATTCATGATTCTAAGCTATTTGATCAATTCTGCAATATACAAAGATATGTCAATCAGGCTAATTTTGACAAAGATCTAATTTTAGATAAACAATGGTGCAAATTCTTCAATTCTGCGAGCACTGAAACTTTCTCAGAACTTTTAAAAATATGTAAATTCTATTTATCGATCTCAAGTCACAATGGAAGTATTGAGAGAATGTTTTCCCTAATACCTGCTCGATGGACAAAAGAACGAAATCGCATACTAACAAAGACAGTCAGAGGTATCATCATGGTGAAATATAATTTCAAGGACATGTCCTGTGAACAGTTCCATAGTTAGTAATTTGCTACAAGATAGAAGTTCTGTCTCTTCAGGCTCTTCTGCACAAAGTGGGCTCCACCAATAAGTACAGATGTAGTACTGATCCAGCAACTAATGAGAAAACTGACTAAGATGAACCATTATTTTTAATTTTGTTCATACCAATTTTTAAAAAGTCCTTTTTTCAGTAATGTCCTCTTATTTTATATTCCATGTCCTATTGAATTTCTTCTCATGGTAACCCTACCAATGGTGCACCAATGGCAACATCTACAACGATTAAAGGATGTAGGTATATAAAATAGGTATGTGTCCTTAGAGAGGGGCGCTTGAGATTGATGGATGAAAATGGAAAGTAGGTATTGGTTATTGAATAAAAAACATTAAAATGTAACATCCTGAACAAAACTGGATAATCTGAATAACGTTATGATATAGCGATGAAACCAAGAAAATGTTGAGGAAAAAATGTTAAATTTATACCTGAACATATAATTATGAATAACAGAGAGCCCTATTACACTTTTAATCATTTTGGGTTATAGTTAAACCTATAAATAATGGATATCATTCAATAAAACCTGCTATTATAGCATCCACTAATTATATTAATAAACCATAAAGAAAGTGAGCAAGTGACATATTTTAAATCTTTCAATTTCTAAATTTGTGCATATGTATTATAACCTATATTAGCTACTTCTAAACCTTAGCTTGTTGTGAATAAAATATGCTAATGCTACATTATAAATATACTGCTACCGGTAACTTAAATATAATTAAGGATTCAGTTAGGATGTTATATACGATACACCTTTATAAAAATAATTATGAAAACATGTAGCGACTGTTAAAGATATACCTTCGAATCTGACAGCTGTACACGATACACTTCTCGTGGATGTAGGATAACACGAAGCTGTCCCTAAACAAATTATATGCATTTTGCTATATTTGTATCTGCTGATTAGTTAATCATGTTGATTAATCAATACATCATATCCGTATCAATAAAAACACGATATAAATATACTTAGTACGTGACCTAACCCCCAACAGAGCTTGTTCACTCACAAAACGCGTGGTGCATGCATGAATACAGCTTGGTATCGTTGTTGCTGGTTGCTGTCATCTTGATGGCTGGCCAGCTTGAAGTGTAATCTGCACACTATGGGCCACACTTGACTGTTTTTGCTACTGTTTATGCAGTAATCGTTCTATTAGCTTAATTATGTAGTTATATACTGGGATAATGGAGAAAGTAATCGTTGAAGAATACTTACTGCTGAAAGAAGTGTTATTTTCATGTAAGTTCTTGTGCGATTTCATTGGAAATAAATGTATGCGTTATTTTTGACAGGTATTGTCTTACTGAAAGAATAGGCCTAATTATAAACAAATCCTTACCAACCAACCTAACTAAACTAATGCAACTCACCTTTTGTAGAAATGATAGGAAAGAATAAGAAAATAATAAAGGAGTTGTCCGAATGAAAATATTGTTGTTAGGTGTTAGTAGGCTCACATTTGATACGTTTGAAATGCAAAATCAGTACCTGCTGTTCAATAGATAGATAGATAGATAGATATTTATTAGCCTTAGGAAATACAATGATTTCATGGCATCGTCAGAGTGAATACATAATAAATATGCGGTTACATACATGTTTTTCCGACATACAAGATATCTACAATAATATACAAATAATATACAATCAATACATTCAGTAATGAAGTCAATTCTCCACAGTTTTCTTCAGACCATTACTTGTACAAGGTTCTTGGTTTCCTTATCCTCTTGGGCAGTCTCACCCCAGACATGAATCAGATAGAAAAGAAGAGCAGTAAACACAAAAGGAGATACTAACTACTGTAAGCTAAATTTGGAGTGCTAAACTAAGATACTCATTGACAGTAAAAGGCATGTGGAAAAGTAAAATATGTTTCACTGACTTTTTAAATCTAGCATAGCTAAGGGCTTTAGTTTCAACAGGGAGTTTGTTGTAAAGTCTTATCCCTGTATGTGATAAGCTATTGAGACTTTTGGATAACCTATGATGATTAAAATGTAAATTATTGCATGTTCTTGTGCTGTAGTTGTGATAATCAGAGTTTATTTTAAAACTATCATAATTTTGGTGGATGAAACAGACTGTTTCAAGAATGTAAATACAAGGTAGGGGCAAAATATCAAACTCTTTGAATATTTTTTTACTATCCGAGCGAATAGGTACTTTCTTTATAATTTTCAATATTCTCTTTTGCAGTCTAAACACTTGTGCAAGTTTTGATGATGACCCCCAGATAATTATCCCATATGATAATACAGAGTGAACATAGCCAAAGTAAACTGCTCTAAGTAGTTCCTTGGGAGTTATATTGGTTAGGACACGGAAAGCATAACACAAACGACTTAGTTTATCAGTTAAGAATTGAATATGACTTTCCCACGTGAGGTTGGAATCAATCCATATCCCTAAAAATTTTGTACAATCGACGTCCTTTATTCCAGTATTATTAAGTAGTATTTCAATGGAGTCATGTAGTTGTTTCTGACTGAAATACATACAAACGGTTTTACTGACATTCAGTTTTAGTCTATTGCTAGCTAACCACTGTTCTAGTTGTCTTGAGGTTTCATTTATTTTCTCCTGTAAATTATTTTTATCAAGAGCATTGAAAACAATATTGGTGTCATCTGCAAAGAGAACGGTTTTAGCTTGTGTTATCCTTGAGGGAAGGTCGTTTATATACAGGAGAAATAGAATTGGGCCAAGTATGGAACCCTGGGGCACCCCGCTTTTCATGATAGTGGGATATGATTTCATTGAGCCTATTTCAACAAATTGTTGCCTTGCACTTAGGTAAGAAACAAACCAACTTTTAGCTAACCCCCTTATGCTAAACCATTGTAGTTTCTGGATCAGTATCATGTGGTCAACTGTGTCAAATGCTTTGCTCAGGTCCAGGAATAGCCCAACTGTTTGATTCTTGTTGTCTTTTGAATTTAGAATAAATTCCGTGAAAGTGAATATGGCGTTATTAATTCCTTTGCCTTTTTGAAATCCAAATTGAGCATTAGATAGTGCACCATTGCAATCTAAAAACCGAACTAATCTATTATACATAACTTTTTCAAGGGCCTATTTGTATAAATAAATAGCTGCTTTCTATTTTGCTATGAGTACTGTCTTTTCCAATTAAGGATGAACTTAAGTTATAAAATTCAGACCAAACAAACACTGCAGAAGCTCAGAAACATTATTTATAAGCCTTTTTTTTTTTGTGTGTGCACCTAAGTTCAATGATAGAGGAAAAAATAAGAGCAGTGCACTAAGATAGCAGACTGATGTTTATTTTCTTAAAATTGGGTTATCTCAAGAAATTAAATGACTGTTGACACTGGCAGACACAAGGATATTACAATTAAAGAGAGGGAGAAGCAAGAAGATTTTGTCTAAAGTAAAATCATTGGTTCAGGAGGTCAGATTGTCAATATGATATAAAGATGTCACACCTGTCACTTCCTACAAAAGCAGCACTCAATGAGGAGATGCAATGGTATCTTTTCATTAAGATCTAGCATATTGTTTGACCATTTTATTGCTACACAGAATTTGTAAAACTGTTACCAGCACAGTACTGTTAATGTTATTATTTTATGCTTCTGCAACAAAGTCCCACAGTTTAATCTTGGATGTGGATATTTTCATTCATAAGGATCATATTGTCGTCGTATACTGTGTTGACATTGTGAAAATATGGCACGGACATGAAAGAAGAAACCGATTTAACTCACACATTCCAACTGTTCTGGCTCTATTTCATAATGTTTATGTAATCACAGTTCTGAAATTTGCAATTTATGTATAAATGTATGATAGTACATCTATCAGATCTATTTAGGTCTACACAATTACGTATTGATAGTGTGTACGAGTCGTCAAACTGTAAACAGATTGCAGATAATTATAATGGAGTTGTTTGCATCTCATTTATTATGCTTGATAAGATAGGCTGCGAGCAAACAACAGTCAGTTGTTTGAGTGCTGTGGCAAGTGACTCTTTCCGTTTCGAACATAGTATGATAACTCTGCCATAACCAGGTAAGAGGTACATTGACATCGCTAATGGTTACATAATTTAAGTAGGCTAGCTTTGCTATTAGTCATCCTTTGTAAGGGACTGTTACGTCATAACCACTGGCAGATCAGGGAGAGTTTTTTCCGCGTCTTTTAAAAGCCACGTGGTGGCAATAATTTTGCGTGGAAAAATAATAAATGAAAATAATGCATATTTCTTTCAAATAAATGAAGTACAGTAATGTGCCCTGTTACAAATACTACGAAAATGTTTATCAGTTTGTTATTTCTGAAAATAATTTTACTCACCATATAGTTTTTTTTTTTTTTTTTTTTTTTTTTAGATTTGTGTAAATTATAGGGTATAGAAATCAGGGAAAAAAAAATCATAGGTATATAGCCTAGGATGCTACAAAGTACTATAATATTAGTAGGCATGCTGGTATTTCTTTTTCTAAAGATATTGAGTCCAATCATGTAATCTGAGAATATTTTACTTTTACATATATTATAAAATAAACGTGATTGACAATAGTTGTGTTTCATTACAGAATTATAAGGTCCACAGAAATTCACTGGACAGTAACATTAAACAATAAATAATGATAATCTTCAAGACTCAGAATAAAGCTAAAAAACAAAAATTTTTAAAAATAAAGCTTAAAAACAAACATTTTAAGAGTCACTGCTTAATTCGAAAATATTAAAGGCCCTTCCAATGGCATCAGATAGTGTGACTTTATGACTTGTACTTCATTGATTTACAATTTTAATATAATAATAATCACAATAATAATGATAATCATCATCATCATCATGCATCTGAAGTGTGATTACTGTAATACATAGCTGATTGGCGATGTATGCAGTGGAGGGGGAAAGGAACTGGCCACCCTATCTCATTATCTCCTGGCCTAGTTGCCTCATAAATGGTGCTATGTTGGTATCACTTGTGAGGTTCAGACCTGTCTTCGGACAGTTGACTAAACAACAACAAATCATTATTTTCATAATGCTAATTTGGATTTTAAAATAAATACAACACATATATTAATACTGCTGCTTTTATATTTTTGTGTTGATCTCTGATGTGCACAGAATTCTTATGCAAATTTGACATCATATTATGAAGTATTCAGAAATTTTAGAAAGCATGACTTGGGTTTGTGATATCTTAAATAAAAGAATATATTTACACAGAACTGTACAACAGTTTGACTTCATGTAGACAAATCTAAAATTCATTACTTGAAGCTACTTATTTTGGTATGTTATGGTTTTAATACATTTCTCGAAGAAAACAATTACGACAAGGTATTTACAAACACTAGTACTTTCCCACATTCCAACTCTGCCGGTAAATTGAATCTAATTCCAAAAATAAAATCATGTAGGCCTACTTACATATATTTTACAAAAATTTAAGATGACAACCAGCACTGCCCATGGGGGAGAAGGGGACAGACACCACTCGAATGGGAGTGATGGGGGCGGGGGGGTTGGGCGCATCAGTGGGGCCCAGCCCAGTTTTTTTAGATATTTTTTTAAAGTGAGGAGGGCGCAAACTATTCAGAAAAATACATGAAAAAATATTTCTTTTATTGGTTTATTTTACGACGCTTTATCAACTGATGATCTAGCATCTGAGTGAAATGACGGTAATAATGCCAGTGATATGAATCCAGGAGTCCAACGTCGAAAGTTACCTAACATTTGCTCTTAATGGGTTGAGGGAAAACCCCGGAAAAAACCGCAGTCAGGTAACTTGTCCCAACCGAGATTTGAACCCTAAACTGCTCGTTTCACGACCAGACATGCTAACCGTTACTCCACAATAATTATGTAAATCATATATTATATCATTATGGAAATAGATATATCTCGAGAACTAACAAGAATCGAGTAATTCGTATTTTTTACTCTAATACGCCCATCACTAATATAAATGCCTTAGTAGGTACTGAGAAATTCTTGAACTCATCATTTGTGTAATCTTTTGATGTAATAATATTAATCACAATACCTGTATATTTTCATTTCAATGTTTGTGTTTTATTGCATAATTATATTCATATTATAATTTAAGATAAGTATTTGACGAACCCAATTGTATTTTTGTATACTATATTAAAACTAATAATAGTAGTAATAATAATAATAATAATAATAATAATAATAATAATAATGTTTTATTTTCGCTGGCAGAGTTAAGGCCATAAGGCCTTCTCTGCCACTCAACCAGCCTTAATCAATACAATACATATTTAAATTACAAATATTTACACTACACTTAAAAGGTTCTCCAGCAATATTCTTCAGTTTTAACGACTAGTAGACTACATATTTATTTAAATTTAGATAAACCTATAAGGTAAAGTAGTAACTTAATTTATGAGCTAATTCAATTCAATCAATTATAATTAATTTAACATTTGAGATAGCTAGTAAAATGATGAAAATTAATTTAATACAAGCTTACTAGGACCACAGTCTAGTATATACAGTCGCGAAGCTCAATACGTAGTAAATATGCAAACATTAGATAGTTGCTCACCACTAGGATCGCTAATATTGCCTCATTACAGGCAATGCAAAATAGTACTGTCACAGTCTATTGTTTCTAGCACCCTCAAAACTCAAGCTTCGTGACTGTATATACTAGGCTGTGCTAGGACTATGTTACAGGGAGAAAAAAAAAAAAATATATATATATATATATATATATATATATATATAAATCTAAAATATATTTCTATTTATTTATTTTATTTATCAGAGCTTCCTCAAATTAGAGGCTGCCATTAGACAAAGCATATAAAAAATACAAGAACAAATAGATGATGAGAGCTAAAAGAGTAAGAAAAAAGGCAAACAAATACACAAACAATGGCAGTTTACAGAAGAAAAAAAAATTCAAGTAAAGAATCAATGAAAGCTAAGAAGGAAAAAGAAAAATGTTAATGGTGCGTCAATTTTTTCCATACACTGAATTAGAGTCCATATACGTGGTTCTAATTGCTATTAGAGGTTTTGCAAATCTATTTAGAGAAATTAATGATAATAATAAGAATGGACAGATGTTAGTTTCATTATGACACATATTAATCAGCAATTAATCTGTTAAGTAAGAATTTATGTATTTTTGACCTAAATTAAGTTATTGTCCAACAACCCCTTACATCACTTGGAAGCGAGTTCCAAAACTATTCTATTCTACGAAAACTGCCGGTTAATTTAGAGATTGGCAACTGGCAACATATTTTATATCGATTGTAACACCAATATATACAGTATCGTTAGTAACATTCATACCATTCAACCAATCAGAAGAATGGCCCCTACAATACATATTATGTTCCCCAAAATCTCAGCAGTTTTCAAAAAGACTCTGATTTTTTTAGTAACTTCATGTTCATGAATTTCTGTGTTTCTTTGTTCCAGATTGAAGAAATCTGATGTGTTGAATATTCAGTGATGGAAACTGGGAAGTGTTTTGACGATTTACCGAATGAACTTCTGCTACATATATTCTCGTATCTAAGCATTGAAGATCTTGCTCTGTCCATACAGCATGTGAACCTACGCTGGAAAGAAGTGTCTCATGATGACAAGTTGTGGAAGAACGCCATTTTCGAACCAGGAGACACACTGACTGATGAAGATGTAGTCCAACACTTGAAGAATATGCCGGCTCTGAGAGCATTCTCTGCGACCCAAGGCACGAAGATGAAGCTGCTCATCGACACTTTGTGTAATTCCTGTAGGGAAGTTCAGCGTCTAGACCTGCACAAGACGTACATGCTCAGGTATCCGTCTCTCAAGAAACTGGTGCAGAACTGTCCACATCTGGAGTACCTTAGCCTTCCATTACCTAGAACTATGTCAGCTCAGTTGCAGTCTGCTCAACTGTTAGGACAGTGCAAGTCACTCACAACTCTCAGTTTCGATGGGAGTCACGGCTATGTAGTCAAAGGCATGTTAGAACCGGTAGCGGATGGCTGTCCTTCTCTTCAGCATATCCACCTCGGGTACTGCGAGTTCTCCGCTGATGATATTAGATACTTACTAGAGAAAAAGAAGCACCAGCTCTTGTCATTCTCCGCAAAATTCTTCTTCTTCACAGGGATATTCAAATTCTTAAGCGAATGCACAAAGCTAGAGCATCTTCATATAGAAAACGACAATGACAATCTGACGTATGACGACATCCATCCTCTCAAGCAACTCACTAATCTCAAATATTTTGCCTTGCAGTATTGTACGTTATCTGTCGCAAGTAACCTGCATACGTTTTTCCAGAATGAATCTTTCTCCAAAGTAATACATCTCGATGTAAGCCATAATTTTGCAATCATGAATTCTGACCTGAACACGGTTTTCAAGTATGTCCCCTTCCTGCAACATCTCAATGTCTCCAGTTGTCACTGTTTAGGGGATACCGGATTCGAGGACATCGGTGTATGTAGCCAATTAGAGACTCTAAACATCTCGAGGTGCTATGGTCTCACTGACAAGAGTATGGAGTACGTCAGTAAAGGTTGTACAAAGTTGAAATGTCTTGATCTGTCGTCCTGCAACACTATGACAGACGATGTAATGCTGCACATAGTGAAATGTAAGAAACTTCAGGTTCTGAAAATTGGTTTCAGCAACCTGACAGGACTTAATTTCCATTTGTTGCCCACCTGTCTTCCTCGTCTGTACGAGATTCATATCGATTACTGTGATTCGTTAGATGCATGGACTATTGAGAAGTTACACCATCAGATGCCGCTACTGAAAATAGTCTACCCTTTTTATTATGGGGACACGGACGTAGAGTTCAGAGACACAATATTTTCAGTAATAAACTAACTCCAAAATACCATATCACCAGGGCTTGAAATGGACGTTTTGTCTTATTTTCGTGGACATGGTACTGTTGATGACGACAACAATGAAATGAATAACCAATGAGATAATGCCAAGTATTACTATGAAATATTTATATTCATATTAATTAATATGAAAATTTCAAACGTTTTCACGAACTGAAACACACTCTTGCCCACACCTGTGGAGTAACGGTTAGGTCATCTGACCATGAAACCGTTCCGGGTTCGAATCCCAGTTGGGCCAAGTCACCTGGTTGAGATTTTTTCTGGGGTTTTCGCTCAACCCAATATGAGCAAATTCTGGGTAACTATCGTGCTAGACCTCAGACTCATTTCACCGGCATTATTACTTTCATTTCATTCAGACGCTAAATAACCTAAGATGTTGATACAGTGTTGTAAAATAACTCATTAAAAAAAAAGGCACACACACACACACACACACACACACACACACGGTGCTGTTGATGACGACGACAGAATTAATGACCAATGAGATGACACCAAGTATTACTATGATATATTTTAAATATTTATATACGCATAAATTAATATGAAAATTTCAAATGTTTTCACGAACCGGAACACACTCTTGGCCACACCTGTGAAGTAACGGTTATCTCATGTGACTATGAAACCAGGTGGCCCAGGTTCGAATCTCGGTCGGAGTAAGTTACCCAGTTGAGGTTTTTCCGGGGTTTTCGCTCAACCCAATATGAGCAAATGCTGGGTAACTATCGTGCTGGACTCCAGACTCATTTCACTAGCATTATCACTTTCATTTCATTCAGACACTAAATAACCTGAGATCTTGATACAGCATTGTAAAATAACCCATTAAAAAAATACACATACATACGGTGCTGTTAATGACGACGACGGAATTAATGACCAATGAGATGACATCAAGTTTTACTCTGATATATTTGAAATATTTATATACATATAAATTAATATGAAAATTTCAGACGTGTCTTTGAAAATATCCATCTGTTTAGCTGGCCTTCTCTGCCCAAGATTGCGGGTTCGATCCCGGGCCAGGTCGATGGCATTTAAGTGTGCTTAAATGCGACAGGCTCATGTCAGTAGATTTACTGGCATGTAAAAGAACTCCTGCGGGACAAAATTCTGGCACATCCGGCGACGCTGATATAACTTCTACAGTTGCGAGCGTCGTTAAATAAAACATAACATCCATCCGTTTATCATATTTACACAGATAGAAACCACGATTGGTAGCCACTTCATTCAGCCAAAAAGAATACATTAAATAAAATGTTACATTCTTAATAATTTGCTTGAACGCTTATATTATTACTGGAAAAAGAGATTTCTGGTCCTACATCTCTGATCACACCTAAGAGATTGATCAGACTAATGGACTTTCAAGACAACCACTTTTATCAACTTCACTATGCTGCCATCTAGTGTCTGCAAAAGAAGTCACGTTATAACTCTTATGGAATTGCATGGAGCAACTGTACTCCATCTAGCGGTTGTTACCAAAAATGCCTTTTCGGTAGTGGAGGCTCTGCTGGTGTTTCTCCTTTTATGTTTACATTTCATAATATGGGAATAGCTAGTTCGATATGTATGTCATTAGGGCCTACACTTATGACTGGAACCTTTGTTTCGCAAAGTCATTGAAATGGACACTCAGGTTGCAGTTTAAACAATAAGAAATTCGACTTGCTGCCTAGCAGTGGTCTATGACAGCTGATCATAGCTGAATATAGAGTTAAAGCATTGTTGAGTTCCTGTCTTTTTAATTGCATTAAGGGTACATGTACGTGAACGACCACAATTATTACCAGAAAATGGAGGCTTTAAAATTCTAAAATTTTATAAGGAAATGAACTCACAATTGGACAAAAAATATAAGATACCACAATAAGACTTATTAGAACTTGGATATCTGATAAAAGTATAAAAAAAGGTTACTAATAATATTTTTTAAGAATTCAATTTTTACTTTAAATTAAATTTTTCAAAATTTGAAAATTTTCACACATATCATTTTATAACTCCACAACCATTAGAGATAGCATTCTGAAATTTTGTACACTGATTTAACATGAATTTATGCAAAAGGTACACAACAATAATGCCCATTTCTTTGAAAATATAAAAATTAGGCCACAAAACATTATGTAAATTTTAATATATTTTATACAGGACAAATAAAAAATTAATTGTATTAAATTAAACAACTCTACATGTCTGAGAGTAGTCTACTTTTCAGAAATAATTGTTTATTTATTACATGCAGGAAAAATATCAAATATGTCAGAGAGACCATAACAATGTTATGGTGACCAAATTTAACTGCAGAATTTATTTGTTTTTTTTTTTTTCATACTCTGATAAAACTGGTTTGAAAAATATTATTAGTAACCTTTTCTTATGCTTTTATCAAATATTTAAGTTCTAATAAGTCTTGTTGTAGTCTACCTTTTAATTTTTGTCCAATTGTGAGTTTATTTTCTTGTAAAATTTTAGAAATTTAGAGCCTGCATTTTCTGATCATATTTGTGGTCGTTCACATACATATACCCTTAACGCCATGCTATTATTCAGAACTTCAACAATACTCTATGTATAAGTAAACATATCAAAGGTATTCCTCGAGAGTAACAAATTAACGAGAACTTATAGGAATGCTATAATACAATAAAACAGTACCGACAGTGTCATCAGCATTTTTTACAATAATTTAATTCACACTTACAGTACTGATAACTGAAAAATGTATTGAAATATCATGTCCAATTAATACTAAATTTAAACGAAGCGAAAAGGACCATGACCAATTTATATGAGACAGAACGAAAAGGTCCCTAAAATTCACGATCTTGAATAGTGTTCCAGCCCGCTTCAGTCCATTTCGAGCCCTGCTTATCACCAAAATCACCATTATCATGTAAACTTTACAAGAACAAAGACCACAAGTAATGAAAAGTCTCTTCAATCCATTCTCTAGTTATTCCATCTTACAAACTCTATTTTAAAACTTGTAAAGAAGTGTAAAATAATTGTGTAGTTTCTTTTTAATTCTCTAGTCATTCCGTCATGTGAAAGGCTGTAACTTTAAGTCTGGTCTTCGGTGTAGAGTAGCATTTTCAAAAGGATTATAGTGAGCCTCAAGTCCAAGATGTTAATGTTACAAAGTGTTGCATTTACTTGAATTCCATTTTGCAACAGTTTTTCAATTTTTGTTCCTTGCCGAAGGAAATGCTCAGTATATTCAGTCTTTTTAAAAGTGTCCAGTCCATAATAAATAAATATGACAATACTGATTATTTCTACTGAGAAATAATTGTTTATAATGTTATAGAAAATAGCGGTTATATAAATTGTAATATTATTTTGCTCAGTTTAACATTCCACTTCATTCCATTCTTCTAAAGACATTATGAAATATAATAGAAATCAAACAATTATTTCGAAATTAGAAGAGAAACATCTCGATATTATTGAACAAAATAATAATGGCTTATAGATCTTCTCTAAATAGCATGACCTATCACAAAACTAGGTTGAAAGATTCTCAGAGAGAATGTTTCAACATTTGTATTGTACCACATACCAGTAATTAAAAATAGATTAAACTTATAGCCCTAATGTGTTGTATAGCAAATTTGTGATAGACATGTAAGAGTATATAGGGGCCAGTCAGAATTAATACCTGACGTATGCAGTCAGCATTGCTAAATCTTCCAGAGAGAGAGCATGTGGTTGTTTATGATCTAGTTGAAATTGACTTTTTTCATACCAAACTTAAGTACCGGTACAGAATATACAAACACATACACTGTAAGTAATAATAATAATAATAATAATAATAATAATAATAATAATAATAATAATAAAACAATAATAATAAATATTGTTATTATTATTATTATTATTATTAGGGCTAGGATTTTGATGACCTATAAATCGTGAAAAAAATGTCCTAAAACAATGCATTTATGACCTAAAAATCTTAAAAAAAAAATGCCCTTAAAAATTCCCTAAAAATTGATCTTACATAATTATTGGCTTAGTAGGAAAAGAGGTTTAGTACTACTTAATATTTAGATTAGTAATTAAATTAAATTTTACATTTCTAAGCAATACACTTTAATTAATTATTTTACCTGATGTAGTTTCCATGTATGATAGTTCACCTCTGCGTTGGCATGTGGACATGAGGTCAGCAGTCATCTGGTCAGTCTTGGCCCTTCATGGGCTGTAGCGCCATGTAGTCTACCATAAGACCACTCTTATCTTAGCAGGTATAGAGGAGTCTATATTGAAGGGATGGTTGGACTGATCCATTACATGGAGTGTACTACGTTAAAATGGCAATATTTGTGTAGAAAAACAAAGTATCATACAAAATAATGGATATTAATGGACAAAATATGTAGAGAAAATATCAAAGGAAATATTATTTTAATTAATTAATAAAAACATAAAATTACTTAGTCATACGTTAAAAAGTGTGACAGACGGCCCGTTTCGACGTGATGTCACGTCTTCCTCAGTGTCTCCTCAGTATAAGTTGTGGGTATCTTATTGTATGCTTATATACCCACAACATATACTTAACACACAATTACAGTTCAATACCCACAGATTATTCGACGTCATGATACGTCATAACACACAAACAACCAGCCCCCACCATAAGAGCAACATACCCCCACTCCTGCAATCGACAAATGCACATCGCAGAATTCAAGATCACCAGTAGTTCAGGCAGGGGCGTATTTTGCGGGCTACTGGCGGTAGCCCAAGGAAATTACAAAAGAAAAAGTTTATAATATAACATAATGTAATAATTTTGTATTATTAGTTTTACCATAGTAATTAAAATTAAAGTAATTGTTAGATATATTTTGTGTAATAATAGGGTCAGCGGTAGCCCAAACCCTTTAACCAGTATACGCCACTGAGTTCAGGAGACACTGAGGAAGACGTGACATCACGTCGAAATGGGCCATCTGTCAAAGTTATACACCTTTTTTAAAATTTCAACACTTTTTAACATGTGACTAAGTAATTTTATGTTTTTAACAAACAAAGTGTTAACGTGAACTTTAATCACTGAATAATTAATAAAGGGGATTTATGACCAAAATTAAATGAAAATGCCTAAAAAATGACTGAATAAAACAAAAGATGCTCTTATGAGTTGAAACAGGCAAAAAATGCAAAAAAATACCCTAACAAATATGTCTTAAAACACTCAGTTTATCACATAACATATAAATACTAAAGCAGCTATGTTTCTGGCTTACTAGAAAAAAGATGCAATTTCATCAAAAGCCTAGCCCTAATTATTATTATTATTATTATTATTATTATTATTATTATTATTATTATTATTATTATTATTATTATTATTCAGTAGTTTCCAAGGTTTGCCCCCCATCTTGTCTACTGAACAAGGGCAATGTCTTCAGCTATTTAGTACGCTATAGATGGTTAGCCTGTCGTAGAAGATGATGGATGATATATCGAAGCATGGTGATTAGAGGTTATGATTGAGTAGGAAGGGTTCGGATCATTTTGTAATTGGTGCTGATTCTGTTCGTGAAGACTTTGGAAAACACGAAAAACCCAAGTCAGGACAGCTGGCTCTAGAAATCGAACTGCAAACCTTCCAAATACAAGTAGGGGTACTAACCACGACCCCACTGTCCGCTTATACCGGTAATAATAACAATATGTAGATATTCTATATTAATATTGATATAGTGATTAATGAGAGCTCGGAATTTTAGGTGCTAAAAGTTAAGAATAACACTGAGTGTAGATGAATAGATGTGGTGCCCGTGAGGAGGGTTTTAAGCCTAGTTCACAGGAGTCCGATATGTAATAATAGACAACAGAGTCACAAGGACTGGGTAATGAATCTTGTAAACCGTGCGCTAATTTGTAAGTGGTAGTTAAGAGGATTAGAGACCTTTAATGGTACTGAAAGGAAAATAATGAATGACAAGAATGACGTGTCAAAGAAGTGGGGGCATGGCTTCTATTTTATAAACTATACAGAGGAACAATATTAACTTGGTGTAGGGGTCAGCATGCTGGTCTCTTACGCAGAGGGCCCAGGTTCGATTCCCGGTCGGGTTGAATTTCCTGGTTGAGGTTTTTCAGGGTTTTTCCTCAACCGTAAGGTAAATGCCAGGAAATTCGGGCCACAATATCCCTGAAAATCATTGGCCTCATTCATCACCGAAATCATATTCATAACAAATCAGTCATACATATACAGTCGCCATCTATTTCACAACAATAGAACCAGTCTCAACAATAGTACACAGGCCTTCAGATTTCAACCAAAGATTAACTCGCGATATGACCAAAGATGTTAAAGCAAGTATAAATAACAGCAAGGAAAAAAAAATTAACTTTTAGTACCTAAAATTCCGGGCTCTAATGATTATATATTTATATGTAAAAAAAATGAAGGTTGTCTGCTAATTTTCGTCCTGCATATATTCCTTAAAGATTACTGTACGTAAATAAGAAATTATGAATAGATACAGAACTACGTAAATAACATGAGTAAACTTTTTACAAAGAAGCTTACATTGAAAGGCAAAAAAGCAAGGACATTATAATATTGGAAAGAAAACATTAAATTGTAGAACAGAGTAGAAAGTTGCTATGGAAACGAAAACAAAACAACAGTAAACATTGGATAGTATACCCAGCGAATAGGGATTATAAAGAATGGACACTGAGCGAATTTTCCTGTGTTTTGTTTCTCTGTGCGCCAGCGTTTAGTTCCACTTTCAAGCGCTAGAGGTTAGTGTAATCGAGCATACGCTAAGATAATAATTGAGTATATAGTTGAGACACAGGATCCAAACATCGCCTACCTTATTGCATAATCCAGTAACGCTTTGCTTCAAATAAATTCAAGTTAACAGCTTTTCCTTATTTCTCAATGACAAACTAGTAGTAATAATAATTTTTATATTTCAGATATAATAAATTATATTATAAAATAATATAATATATTACAGAATTATGTATCAAATTCGTTTAATATTTGTATATAATAAATAATATATAGGTATATGGTTTTACTTCTCATAAGAGTTTTGTTTTTTCATTTTCAGTGCTATCAAATCATTACATATTTTAATTGTTGTTGGGGCCAACGTCTCAACTCTCATTATAAAGGAACTCCAGAGTCTAGACATTACAGTTAATGACGGATTTATTATTTTATGGATCCAATTTATTTTATTTGAGTACATAATGTACCTATACTGTATGTATTAATTATGTGTTATATTTCCGCTGTGTCAACTGCTAGCTGGTGTGATGTCAGCACCAACTCTAGGGAGAAAGCAGAATCTCACGCTCTAGCTGGCTTGAAGGTCATTGAAATCAGTCTGGCTATATCAAAGGTACCGACGCGAAGTGTCCATTCTTTATAATCCCTATTCGCTGGTATACCTGCACGTTTACCACCACATGTTCAGCAAATGCTAGAGACCAACTCTGACTGGCAGCATTTTATTTATTGACTGTCTCATCTAGCCTGCATTCTGCCTCGCCCATACTACATGGATATCTGCCAGTTTGTACAGTTCTAGAATGCGGTGTATTTTGTTGAAAATCTTCTGTTATAGCATAAAGACGATTTAGCTATGTGTTTTTTGTATTTGTCCATATTCGATCTATTCTCCAACATGGTTCTAATTGACATTCTTAGAATATTCACCTGCAATGTTCAAAATCTCCCGGAAGTATCAGCTTGCTTTTTCATTATTAATAATGTTTTTACACTTTTGTTTATAAATCAAGTTCCATGTGTTAATTTCTATATTCAAACAAACTTCATCACATTTTGTCTTTGTTCTATCATGCAATAGTAAGCAGTGTGCGATTTTTTTTTTCAGAGGAGAGTAAGTGAGTGAGTGAGTGTCTCTCCCTCTCCCTCCCTCTCTTTTTTTTTTGCAAAAGTGTATTTCAAATTCTTAAATATTATATTAAATATTCTGGAAAACAAGACCAATTGCTTCATACATTACATTATTAATTATTATTAATACAATAATAATAAATATACCTGTTTAATTTAAAAAATCCCACTCATAGTACAGATCTTCTACCATTAATATAATATTGTGTTGCTGTTCTCTCTATAATGTAGAAGCAGATGACAATAATATTGTGTAAAGATTAAGAAATTGTAGATTACAAAAGGAAAGATTATTATCGATGATAATAGTGGTGATAATGATGATGATGATGATGATAATAATAATAATAATAATAATAATAATAATAATAATAATAATAATAATAATAATAATAATAATAATAATAATGATGATGTCAAAATATATACATTCAAATTTTTTTCTTCTGAAAAATTGCAATGGGAGGAAAATTACCTTCGACTGATTTAAGTGAGAGGGTCTAACTGCAAAAACTCCCATTCTCCTCTTCTCGGTAAAATGAGTTTTTGATGCATTTTAGCTCTATACTTATTCCGATTTCCATGTGAATCAAGTATAATTATAAGCAAAAATAACATTCTCCTATATTTATAATGTAACAAAAGTTGTATAGAGTTAGTTGCAAAACATTCTCCACCATATACCTGGTTGCAAATGTCATATTCTCCTCTCAGCCAATAGGTCATGGGATTATTGTTCTTGATGTCGAAAGTAACATTCTCCAAATTTATAAAGTGCAAAAGTCTCATGCTCCAATATTTACAGTTCTTTTTTAACAATGTAATAGTTTATTGCTGTGGAGCAAAAATTAGCATGAAATGAGCAGGCCCAGGTTCAAATCCTGGTTGAGGTTTTTTCCGCACTCAGCCCAGTAAGAGCAACTTTCGGT
Organism: Periplaneta americana; assembly: GCF_040183065.1. NCBI lineage: Eukaryota > Metazoa > Arthropoda > Insecta > Blattodea > Blattidae > Periplaneta > Periplaneta americana. Next base: position 205,407,770 of record NC_091118.1, on the reverse strand, counting down.
GCTGGCGAAATATTCACTCGTATACTGGATAACCAATGTAGCTAATAAGCATCGTAAAATAAATCAATTAAAAAAAACGATTTAATGACAGTCTTTTTTTCCATATTGTCATTAAACAATTCTTTAACATACATTGTAAATGTAAATTATAGAATAAGATAAATTTGACTTCTATTTCCATTTGTACGAGTTTTTTTGTTGATTGCTTAAAATTTTAAAAATTGGAGAATGTGACTTTTCAGTTAGATCCTTCAAGTACAGAATGATTAGGAAATTAAAGAACTTCCACTCATCTTCCCTTACAAATCGCACACTACAATAAAAAACCTATGTCGCTTTTTTTTTTTTGTCTAATCATATTTCTAAAGGATATGTTTATGAAATTTGTATTTTTATTAAAAGACTGAATGTAATCTCTTGTAACTTTTAGCATCAATGTGACAGACTGAAGTAGCTGTGCTAGTGAACATTCCTCTTAATTTAGGTTTTGGTGATTTTATAATGATCATGTTCATTGTCATTGTTTTGCTGTACCATAGGTGATTCAGACATGAACACCAATTCCCATGTTGCTTGCTCAGTGATATATTCGTCTAGGACCCCATTTGTTCTTTTGAAAATATAGTAAAATTGCTTTCTGATCCACTTAGGATATTATTGTAACTTGGGAGAAATTAATGTTTCAAGAAAACCGCCTCAACATCAACTTTGTTTTCCACATAGACTCTCCAGATTGTAGGTCAGATTTGCAGCATGAGAAATTGTTGACGACTAGGGACCATATTTTTTTTGTGAAATAAAATTGCTGATTTCGGTATTACATCTGCCACTATTTTGGTATTTTCTGAAATAAGTTGTTAATACAGTGGGCATTTCGTCAAATAAGTCAGTTTGGTGGGCATTCTGTGAAATGAGTTGTCGATTAAATATATTATGTTATGTTTCATATCAAACTTTCCGTTACCGGTACCAATAAATATCAGCATAACCGATACATGCAGAGGGCGACCACTAGAGGGAACCCAAGAGTTGGAACTTAAAACTGAGATGATTCTGTCCGATGCCGGGGTGGAATCCGGTGTGGCTTAGTGGATAAAGCGTCAGCACATAGAGCTGAAAACCCGGGTTGAAATCCCGGCGCCGGAGGGAATTTTTCTCCGTTCCATTACTCTTTCACCGTATGATGACACAGAATATCTGCATGGAAATATCATATGTACTTCGGTACATTAAAATAATATATATGATATGCGTAAATCACTTTGTCATTTAAGACGGCGTTTATTCCATCGGATCCCGGCCAACTAGTCACTCATTACGAGTGCACCTCAGCACATGTGTGGACTTCGGTCCTAGGTTCATAGATATCTATGACGTAGTGCAGAGGGCGGCCACTAGAGGGAACCCAAGAGTTGGAACTTAAAACTGAGACGATTCTGTCCGACGCCGGGGTGGAATCCGGTGTGGCTTAGTGGATAAAGCGTCAGCACATAGAGCTGAAAACCCGGGTTCAAATCCCGGCGCCGGAGGGAATTTTTCTCCGTTCCATTACTCTTTCATCGCAGAATATCTGCATGGAAATATCATATGTACTTCGGTACATTAAAATAATAGATACATGGTAAGCATGTATGTTACATACAACATTCTTCTGCAGTACAGAAATCTATCTTTTTTTGATAGCCATAGAGATAGTAAGAGTGAGTGTACACAATTCTATGGAGAAAATACAGAAATATTGGCATTACCAAGTGATTGACAAATTAACTGAAACAAAAGTCACAAACATGTTTTTTTAGCAATATTGAATAGCATTTTGGTGCATATTTCGTAGTTTTTACGATAGAGAGGATGTTTTTCGTAGTTATTGATGTGTTTCACATTATGTGCCTAATTTCACGAGTTGGTTTGCTTAAATATGGTATTTTAGGTATCTAGAAGGGTAAATGTAACTAAGAAAATAATCTCGTGCATATTGCTATTACCAAAAAATATGGTCCTTAATGATGAGACAAACAAAATTCTTCTTGCATTAAAATATATAATGAAATGGATGTCTTTAGATATTATTAGTTATCAAATCTCACCCCTCATCTGATCATTTCCAAAGTGAGCTTGCTCATTAGATGTAAGTGTTATAACTCCATTGTTACATGTAGTGTAGAACTTGAAGGTAGTTCTTGTAGATGATAAGTTGATATAGAGCTGTTGTGCAATGTTAACAAATAGAGAGAGCAATGTGAAGTTGCACATACTTTCTGATAATAAATTTTATGCAGTAAATAATAAAGCTGCTATTTTATGAAAAGTTGTATCGAACTTTTTAGAATATCCTCCATTCCAAGTCCTTCCTATTCTTAGACTTGTACTTCTAATTTTATTTCAAGTTAACTCTGAAGCAATTAGATTTATTTACTCCAGTCCTCTGCCTCTGTCAAATTAACTGGGCTGAGCATGATCAGCTCTCTTCTCAGGTTTAATTATATGATTATAACCTCCCCCCATATTAGTCCGAATGTATTTGAGAATGTTAAGTTTGCATTATATTCCAACTACAGTAGAATCCCTCTTATCCGTCACCAAAGGGACCAGGCTAGCTCCGGATACTAGTATATACTTACTTACTTACTTACAAATGGCTTTTAAGGAACCCGAAGGTTCATTGCCGCCCTCACATAAGCCCGCCAGCGCTCCCTATCCTGTGCAAGATTAATCCAGTCTCTATCATCATATCCCACCTCCCTCAAATCCATTTTAATATTATCCTCCCATCTACGTCTCGGCCTCCCTAAAGGTCTTTTTCCCTCCGGTCTCCCAACTAACACTCTATATGCATTTCTGGATTCGCCCATATGTGCTACATGACCTGCCCATCTCAAACGTCTGGATTTTAAGTTCCTAATTATGTTAGGCGAAGAATACAATGCGTGCAGTTCTGTGTTGTGTAACTTTCTCCATTCTCCTGTAGCTTCATCCCGCTTAGCCCCAAATATTTTCCTAAGCACCTTATTCTCAAACACCCTTAACCTGTGTTCCTATCTCAGAGTGAGAGTCCAAGTTTCACAACCATACAGTACAACCGGTAATATAACTGTTTTATAAATTCTAACTTTCAGATTTTTGGACAGCAGACTGGATGATAAGAGCTTCTCAACCGAATAATAACACGCATTTCCCATATTTATTCTGCGTTTAATTTCCTCCCGAGTGTCATTTATATTTGTTACTATTGCTCCAAGGTATTTGAATTTTTCCACCTCTTCGAAGGATAAATCTTCAATTTTTATATTTCCATTTCGTACAATATTCTGGTCACGAGACATAATCATATACTTCGTCTTTTCGGGCTTTACTTCCAAACCTATCTCTTTACTTGCTTCAAGTAAAATTTCCGTGTTCTCCCTAATCGTTTGTGTATTTTCCCCTAACATATTCACGTTATCTGCATAGACAAGAAGCTGATGTAACCCGTTCAATTCCAAACCTTGCCTGTTATCCTGAACTTTCCTAATGGCATATTCTAGAGCGAAGTTAAAAAGTAAAAGTGATAGTGCATCTCCCTGCTTTAGCCCGCAGTGAATTGGAAAAGCATCAGATAGAAACTGACCTATACGGACTCTGCTGTATGTTTCACCGAGACACATTTTAATTAATCGAACTAGTTTCTTGGGAATACCAAATTCAATAAGAATATCATATAATACTTCCCTCTTAACCCAGTCATATGCCTTTTTGAAATCTATGAATAACTGATGTATTGTACCCTTATACTCCCATTTTTTCTCCATTATCTGTCGAATACAAAAAATCTGATCAATTGTCGATCTATTACGCCAAGAACCGCACTGATGATCCCCAATAATTTCATCTACATACGGAGTTAATCTTCTCAAAAGAATATTGGACAAAATTTTGTACGACGTCAACAAAAGTGATATTCCTCGAAAGTTACCACAGTTGGTTTTGTCCCCCTTTTTAAAAATAGGTACAATTATGGACTCCTTCCATTGTTCTGGTACAATTTCCTTTTCCCAAATAGCAACTACAAGTTTATAAATTTCGCTATACAATGCACTTCCACCCTCTTGTATTAATTCTGCTGGAATTTGATCGATACCTGGAGACTTGTACTTTTTCAGATTTTCTATTGCAATTTCGATTTCTGAAAGTGTGGGTTCGGGTATAAATGGCTCAGCAAATTTCGTCCCGATCATTTCTATTTGGCCTATGTACATTTAGTAGTTGCGCAAAATAGTTTTTCCATCTGTTTAGGATTGATGGAGAGTCTGCAAGCAAGTCCCCATTCTCATCCTTGATCACGTTTACCCTTGGCTGATATCTGTTCTTAAATTCCTTTATCCCTTATATAAATCTCGAATGTTTTTATTGTTACTATTTGTTTCTACCTCATTCAGTTTTTCCTTCAAGTAACCTCTCTAAAAAAAATTGTTTAAGTTGATTTAAAGTTTCTTGTGGGATCGTGCCACGGGCACTCAACATGAGCCCAAAAACTGTCCAATGTGTGATGTGGTATTGTGCTCCAAGATGCTGACAACAAGGCTCATATATGACTTGTTTTTCACGATACACCTCTTGTGGCTGTTGCTCGTGCATCTCGAAACGGATTGTGGGATCAAGAATGACACCCTTATCCTTCTGCCGATCAATTATGATGATATCAGCACGTCTAGTAGAGCCATCAGAAGAGACGCAACCAACCTCCTCATAAACCTCATAGGTAGCATTCTGACGGATTGAAGATGCGATGAGAGAACGAACCGTACTATGTCTGTTGATTCGGAGCAATTCTCCATGATTGCAGAAACCCAAGACGTGAGGAAGCGTTTCTTGCTTGTCACATCTTCTGCAATGGGTTGTGTCAAGAGTTCTACCAGGGAGAGTACGTACAGGTATTGTATTACAGTTCATCTTAATGGCTTGCGTCCACCGACTGCTCGAAAGCCCCTTTTTGGTTGAGATCCACTAATTCCCTCTCTTCCAGTGAGAATAGAAAACAACTCCCAAACCTTTACTTTTCAATTTGCTCCATTGATGAAAAGAATCTTCACGCAATGCTTTTCTTAGTTTTTGAGAAGAAATATGTTACTTTAATGTGGTAAAATTCATTATTATAATGAGTAGGAATACAGCAGTGGGGAAGTCAGGGGAATTGTCTTTATACTAGTGTGAATAAATGACTGTCTAAAAATAGTCTAAGACACATATTAAAAATGATTTTATTTTGTTAATGAATATTGCTACACTTGGCCTGCAGCCTCGTTTTGCAAACACCTGTACTCACAAGTAGGTATCGCAAGTAGGTAGGTAATTATTATATGTGGCTAGATTTTATTTTTAGAGTGAACTGTTGCTTAACATGGGTTTATCATCATTTCAGTAACCATCAAGGTTTTCTGGAAGGAGTTTAATGAAAATAGTCCAATTTGACACATTACTTACAAAAGATTTCCGACCCCGATTAACATAATACTGGAACATACACTTCTGTTTTTAATTATGAAAGAACTTACTGGAAGATGGTTCATTGCTATTACGTGAGAGAGAGCTATGGTACCAATGGCATGTGTAAAGAATATTTCTAGGTTTGATGAATATTAATACGTTGACTCCCACTTGACGCGTATATACGTCCATATACATGTTGTGAGACGTATATACGCTTCAAGCAGCAGTCAACGTGTTAATGCAAAACTTTATGCCCAAGCGAATTAAATTTCTTCAGTGTAACTCAGTCTTTGTAACCTGCACCTGTAAGAAAATATTTCACCGAATACAAGACTTATCAGCTGTAAGTCAAGTAATGTTAAGGACAAAAAACATCCAGAGAAGTTTGCACAAAGTATTTTATAAATAAAATTTAATTACGAAGAGAAACACAAAATCTATTGGGCAATTCTGATCCTGGCATGTGACTCTAAATAAATTCCAGAATGACTTCAAATAATAACTTTCACAGTTTCTAACTCCAAAACTAAGAATAAAGTATTTAAGCAAAAAAAATGCAGATGTTAACTTACATGAGATCGCTTGGAGTTGTATTGTTTAGCAAACTTACTCCCATTTTTTTTCTCGCATATGTAGTGCTTAATTTGTGTTTAATACGTATTATAAATTCAATGAGCTTAAGGTGCTTGTACACAATTAAATTTTTCTACCAATTTAATGCGTAGGCCTACTCTACAAGAAAACTTGTCAAAGACTGTTTCACATAGCTCAAGATTTGACAAGAATCTAAAATATGTGCAAGTTCATTGTAACCTATGTAAGCCTACCTACCCAATATTAAGCCTACAATATAATATTGATTTTATATCCTTTGGAGAATAACTAGGCTGTACAAAACAATATTTGTATTACTTACCTGTAAGATACTCTAAAATGAAAGATATTGCGACTGTATAATGTTTTAAAACAAAATATTTATGGGATCCTATCAACGCCAGCCGTGAAAGTCTACATTCTAAAATATTTATGATCAGTATTTGCCCAGGTTATTGGTTACAGTCTTCTTCATGCCAATAAAAATACATGTAATATTATTTAACTCGAGATATCTGCACTAAAATTTCCTCATACACATTATTTTTCATTTTATTGTGTACCCATGGCGTACAGATGTGTTTTTAATTTAGGTCTATATAATTGAATCAACTCGCAAACAACTTTTCTCGGCCAGAACACCATGGTTTTTTTTTTTGTAGTTATTGGTGCCATAACACTTTCGAATCCCATTGGTCAATTCCTCCAAATAATTCTCAAGTCCTTGATAAATTAGAACATATCAATTTCATTTTTGTTTTGTTACCGATAAGCTGCTATAATTTAATGTGTAACACTTCTATTAAGCCGCCAATGCTTACCTACTATAATAGTCATTTCCATGAGTAAGATTTTTACATGAACGTTTTCGATAATCTTATTCATGTAAATGACTATTATAGTAGGTAAGCATTGGCAGCTTAATAAAAGTGTTACACATTAAATTATAGCAGCTTATCGGTAACAAAACAAAAATGAAATTGATATTTGCTAGCCAAGCAAACCTTGTAAACGCATACACCAACACCAAAACTAAAATAATGAAATTAGAACATGTTATTTACTTTCATGACAATCATACACTTTTAAAGTATTGTGAGTGATTTGTCAATAAAACTTGGAATGATGGACGAGTGGAACAGAGAAAAATTCTCTCCGGCACTGGGATTTGAACCCGGGTTTTAAGCTCTACGTGCTGATGCTCTATCCACTAAGCCACACCGGATTCCCATCCCGATGTCGGATGGAATCCTCTCAGTTTAAGTTCCACCTCTTGGGCTCCCTCTAGTGGCCTATCCTCATGCACTGCGTCATAGATGTATGACAATGGCACAATGTCCACACATGTGCAGAGGTGCACTCGTTATGAGTGACTAAGTGACCGGGATCCGACGGAATAAGCGCCATCTTAAGTAACAAAGTGATTCTTTTTCGCATATCATATATTACTATGTATCGAAGTACATATGATATTGCACTGAAGAGGAAGAGGATAGTATTTGCCACATGTCCTCAAACATTGGCCGATCTCAAGGATCAAATGAGAGAGGCTGTATGAAACATTCCCATGGACATGTTGCATCGTGTGATGCATGCTTTCGTTTGGCAGTTGGAAGGAAGTGTTGCCCATAATGGGAAGCACCTATCAGGGATCATATTCAAAAAGTGAGATTTGTTGCCTAGGATATCAAAATGACATATCTATGTCTGTGTTATGTAATAATCTATACTAATAATAAATCTGTAGCCGAAATTTTTCTGGTAATTTTCGATTTTCCAAAAATAATTACTCCTAACATATAAAATTAACCACCCTGAAACCGAAAATCGCTTTTTTGAAATTTTTGTTTGTATGTCTGTCTGTCTGTCTGTTACTTTTTCACGCGATAATGGCTGAACTGATTTATATGAAAATTGGAATATAAATTGAGTTCGTCGTAACTTAGAATTTAGGCTATATGGCATTCAAAATATTTTATTTTAAAGGGGGGTTAAAAGGGGGCTTGAATTAAATAAATCGAAATATCTCCCTTATTAGTAATTTCCATGAAAAATGTTACATAACAAAAGTTTCTTTAAAAATTATTTCCGATAAGTTTTACTCTATGCAAAATTTTGATAGGACTGATATTTAATGAAATAAATGAGTTTTAAAATTACAATAACAACGCCATCTAAGGCGGTGTAATGAAATAAAAAACAAATGAATTCGTCTATAAGGGGCCTTGGACAACAACAATCGAAAGTTATGAAACATAGCCTATAGAGAATGTTTCTGTGTTTGTATGAAGTAATATCGGAAGCTAAATTAACCGATTTGTATAATTAATTATTAATTCACCATGGGAAAGTGTAGTTTCTCTAGATGGACATAATGCTATAATGTTATTACAGTAACTTCTGAGTGAATCCGGGACAGGTAAGATTAAAGTAGCTTCTTGAGCACAGAAAATTTGATAGGCTATTCTGTACATTCGTTTCCTGTATTTCCTAAAATAATATTTATGTCTCTGGATCAAAATGATCGCATTTTAATTTTTTTTAAATACAATTTAAATTAAGTAACATATTGTATTGTATTGTATTTATTAGCCGTCAGAATACAAGGATTCATGGCATCATAGGTACTAAACGATTTACCCTTCTATCAAACACGAATGTTCCCTGGATCAAATGTCCTATTTTAATTATGTAATTACTTTATATTTATTTCTAACGGGTGCAGCGGAGCGCACGAGTATGGTTAGTTTTTAAATATATTCTTTCATTACTTATGCCATACTGCATTTTTAATATCCTACTATGACTTCTCAACCCTGTACAACAGGTGAGTTCTAGGTTATTCTGTGGAAGGTATTGGGTGCCAGAAAGTAAAGTAACATGCTTAGTACTCTATTATTCGCAGTACACAACTCCAATTTCTTCTAAACTCCTCCTTCCGAAACCAATGCAAAAGGTGTGCATTTGAACTGATATTTTTGTTATGAATTGTAGTGAAATAACCCCCCCATGCTCTGACGTCATCGGAGCACATAAAAAGTGTCAGAACTCTACCTATCCTCTCATCTAAACCACTCTAATCTTGTCACAGACTTCTCTCCTGTCACTTAGCTATTCTGTCATCGAAATTACTCTAATTTTGTCACATTCCTCAGCCTCATGTCACTTATTTATGCCCTAATCTAACCTAACTTTTAATTCGTAATATTCACAGAAATATACGTTAGCAGAGGGTAAAAAACAGTGCAACACGATCAGATGCTACCACTAATATGTGCCAAGTACAGTAGCCCCACAATATCGTTAAAGGAAATAATTACGTATTTATTTTTAAAAAGGAATATATTAAAATAAATACATTTTTGTATGAAAACACCTAAAATATACGTTTACATTCAATTTTGTGACCTACTGTAGGCAATGTTTTCTAAACTACTAAACTATATTTCATGTCAAGCAAATGTTTAAAAACATAACCCTTTATTATTCGTCTAAATACGTGGAAAGTCTTCAGTGTAGTTGATTAGTAATTGATATCAAGCTCACAGTTCTACATACAGGGTGATTCACGAAGATTGTGTCATACTCTAGGATCTAATTTCTGAAATCATTCTGATGAAAAATGTTCGTATAAACATGTCATATTTTTAAAACTGATTTAAGGGAGACTGTTGTACCTTCAACATAGTGTACCTATGAACATTTTTTTGTTTTTCAATTTTTACTGCTATCTAGAGGACTCAAACTGAAGTAGATTGTAGAGAAAGCCGCTAAGTAGCTCTGGTCGTAGTTTGGTCTGATTTATTACAAAGTGAGAGTTCTGTGGACAAAACAATTTTTTTAGTACCAAAAGTAAACATTTAGTTTACTGATAATGTTTTCTAACACAAAACCAGATTGTATTTGTTACTATCAATCAAGTACAGTGTGTTCTCTATCATCTGGTGAGTAATAACATATTTTAATTTTCATGATTTATTCGAATCTCTAGTTTTGGGAGCTGTATTTGTTTAAACGTGCACCCTCTTGTACCTTTGAACAAAACATCCTGTACCATGGAACATGTTCCAAGGTACACGATGCTATCGGTTTTTGTTTTTCTTTTATTTCAAGATCATGTCACGAAGTAAGTCTGGAGTTAAGAGGCCCCCCCAGTTGATACGAATGCTTTGAAGAAAGCTGTTGAAGCAATTATTGCTCCTCCAGGAAATAAAATCTCAATCAGAGAAGCCTGCTCTGGTTTAGGATTGCAAATACATTTTAAATAATTGAGCCATTCAGAGCAAAAGTGGTGCAAGTCAAAATTCGGTAATGATGTTTAAAGTAAGAATTCTGTAAAATGCAGCGCAAAGTAGCAATTACTATGGCCTTCTTGTTATCCACTGACTACTAATAGTTTAAATAAATTGAATATTAATTGCTACTTTGCGCTGCATTTTACAAAATGTTTACTTTAACCCTCATTACCCATTTTTGACTTACACCATTTCTGCTCTGAACGGCTCAATTATGACTGTCAATTTTTGAAGCTATATTCTCAGCTATAAGGCATGTGTTCCAAGGTACAAGTGGGTATGTTTGAAGGTACATGAACCTGTTGTACCTTTGAACACATTACATATTTCTTTATTTTATTTTTTCATCCGTAATAGACCTGTAAAACAGAAAAATACATACAGGAAGTTGTAAAGAAATCTTCTATAATTATTTCAAGCATTTTTTCATTTAAAAAATTTAATTTCCCAAAATTAAAAAAAATAAAATGTGAAAAGTGTTTAAAGGTACAACAGTCTACCCTACACCCTCCTGAATGATAAACATACACGTGGAAATTATGAAGGTTTAAGCATTTAAGTTATTTACGAGAATGCTATTGAGTGTATTACAAGTTCAATAAAGAACATTCAAGTTCTTACTCACCTGAAAAATCTGTATTAAACCCGGTTTTCAAAGATCCCATCTTCTGCAGCAATACTTGAAGTCGTCCGAGTGTGAACTGTGCGCACCGCATTCCCTAACTTCCATTGTTCGGATGTTAAGTAGATACACTGTGCCAGTGTTGTGTTATCTCTAACCCTGACCCTGATGTCACCAGACTTTGTGTTCCTGCTATCAGCTGTACTGTAACACACACAGCTCCAGACATTCAGAGAGAGAAGTTCACAAGGATGCATGTTACAGAAGGAAGAACCGTGATTTTATCCAAAACTATTCAAAATCGAACATATGTATATACAGTGAAACCTGCCCTTGAAGTCACTTCATTTAAACGGCCACCTGGTCAAAAGGCCAATTTTCTCTGGAACCAATTGGATTTTCCATAAGATCAATACAAATTCTCTCTTTATTTAGTGGCCACCTCATGTGCCGGCCAGTGGCCGGGGTCTATTTGGATTGGAACCTGACTATAACAGTCACTGTCCAACAAAAAATCTTTTCACGGATACTGTCTGACCTATTTTTTCGATTGTTAGAGGACAGGAAGTAATAGCTAGGTGTACAACAGTACACCCTCCATATCTTGGGGTTAGTTGGCTACTGTTTTATGACTCTTTTGTCACTTTCCACTCCGACACTGCACAGCTATAAATTCTTACTCATTTTTAAAGGATTGAAACATGGACGTTTTCTATCGAAATATCACAGTTATTTTAGGTCAGTAGTTAACCATTCGAATTTTTATATATTTTTTTCTCCTCTTTCTATCTTTCTCTATTTGGACCAGCTTTTACGAATTTTTCTTCTTTTCATTCAGTTGATTCAGAACTGTGAAGTTAGTTTGAGAGAGAAATCATGTCTAACAATAAATCTAGAGTGGTGTTAAGTTTAGAGGTGAGACGAAAAATGATTGAAGAAAGTGAGAAGGGAACATCTGCGAGAAAAATAGCAGAAATATTCAAATGTGGAAGGACACAAATAAACGGTATAACTAAGAATAAAGATGAAATATTAAAAGAATTGGAGGAAAAAAAAAAAAAAAAAAAAAAAAGGAAGAGAAAATCTGTGTTTAGTAATGTGAATGATTTCGTTTACAAATGGTTCAAGTGTGCAAGGGCGAAGAAATTGCCAGTAAGTGGACATATGATTCAAGAGAAAGCTCTTGAAATTGCCAAAGAACTCAATGTAAGCAATTTTTTTGCTAGTAATGGGTGGTTAGAGTGCTTTAGAAAACGGCATAACATTGCATTTCGTTCTGTGTCTGATGAAGGAAGTGACATTGCAACCAATGTTATTGAAGAATGGAAAAAATAGGCTGCCTTCAATTCTTGCGGAATATGAACTCAGAGACATTTACAATGTTGACGAAACAGGTTTTATTTTCAGGACTCTCCTTAACAAAACTTTCAGTTTTAAGACAAAAAGAGTGTAAAGAGGGGAAGTTGGCAAACACAGAATAACTCTGCTCTCTTGTTGTAATGCTGCAGGAGAAAAGGAAACTCTCTTAATGATAGGGAAATCATTAAAACCGACATATTTGAAAAAAATATTGACATGGGCTTATTGGGGATGAAGTGGACTGCCAACAATGAAGCTTGGATGACATCACCATTGTTTGAGAATTAGCTATGCGATTTCAATTCCAAGATTAAACGACAAAATCACAATGTGATCTTCTTCCCCCAAATACGACATCACACCTCCAGCTCCTTGATCAAGGTATTATCCAGTCACTTAAACTCAGGTATCGCAAGCGAGTTTTGAAAAGGATAGTTGCAAGAATTGGAAGGGGATGACATTAATATGTACGATTGTTGTATGCGCACAGTACTAAAAAGTCAATGAAATTCAGTATTTCCATGCTGATTCATAAAAAACTGCAACCTTAATCAAGCGGCCATTTTATAAGGTACAGAGGTGTGAAAATTATTAGAATAATCTTAATTTTAAAGGTTTTTTAATAGTTCCTTCACAAATATTAATTGAATTGATGAATATTGGTATATGATATTACTATACTGATGTAGGATATATTTACTACTAACAATGCCGGAAAGCATTGTTGTACATTGGTATTTTTCTTATTTTACAATTGTTATGGGAATTCAGAAATTATTATATTATGTTGGCGGAATTGGAAACATCAAAAATTAATTAAGAAATGCTTTAAACAAATTGTTCTTTGCGTTTACATTGTTGTGAAGGTTCAAATGAACGTATACATCTGTTTTGTGCATATAATTTTTTATGTTTCCAATTCCGCCAACATAATATAATAATTTCTGAATTCCCATAACAATTGTAAAATAAGAAAAATACCAATATACCAATATTCATCAATTCAATTAATATTTGTGAAGGAACTATTAAAAAACCTTTAAAATTAAGATTATTCTAATAATTTTCACACTGTAACTTCAGATGGCGACTTTAGACAGGTTTCACTGTATGAACTTTTTTCGTCACAATGATGCAACTCCTCTTGCAATGATGTCAGGAATCAGGTCATAGAATATGGCACAATCTTCGTAAATCACCCTCTATGTACTGTTTTCTAACCTATAACCTGCCCCATGTAAACTTTCAGAAACAGACCCATTTATTCTTCCTCTAAATATGCAATAAATCTCGTTACCTTCACTATCACTTTAACTACTGCTGCTGGACAACATATTTAAAACATTTGATGTAAATACATCTTTTTCTTCTTCTACTTTCCTACAAGTATTGAGCCTTATGCCCTGTTATGGTGTCACTGTTATTGGACGGCCAAGGACAGTAACAAAACATGGCTTTTCGAAATCTGAATGCATACAATGTGGATGATTTGCTTAGTTCTGGTAATGTTAAATGATTTACTACAGGTTATAATTGTAAATATACTCTATAAAATACCAATAACACTTGAAGTAACGACACAAGCATCACTAGTAACAACAAATAAGTGTAAAATAACAAAAAAATATGTGTACAAGATGCTTTTGTGGAAAAGATTTTTCCTTATTTATATTACATACTTACAAGCAAATTCCAATAACTATGTGGAATAGTTCCCACTTTCAGCCTATCAAAGTGATGACTCTATTTAAGAAGCTGAAAATATCCTTATGAGAAATCCGATTGCAGAATGTGAATATGTTTGTTGCTGTTAAGTGACAAAATCACATCCCCAATTTAGTGTAGGGCTTACAGATAGATTGGATCTTCTGAAAACTGTATGGCTACACTGGAAATGGACATAGTTCATCCACACTACCTTCATCAGTTCTCACTGGTAACTCAAGAGTTACTGCACATTACTTCTGAAATTGTCTTTATGAGTCATGGTGTGTGATATCTTTGCTATTTCAAATATCAATTAATCTTGAGTGCCTCATAAAATTACTAATATCTACCTCAAATATGTCATAACTGGTGAGATATTCGTGACTCTTACATCATCGACGCAACAGTGATGCCAATTTGTGTAATTCTCCTAAAAGGACTCTGGCAGATCATATTTTACACAAAAATTTTCTGAAGTCTATAACAAATGACGTAAAAATCCTTGCACACATTAGCAAAGATTATGTACTGGCACTGGTAATTCAACAGTTACTGCGCATTACTTCTGAAATTGTCTTTATGAGTCATGGTGTGTGATATCTTTGCTATTTCAAATATCAATTAATCTTGAGTGCCTCATAAAATGAGTAATATCTACCTCAAATATGTTATAACTGGTGAGATATTCGTGACTTACATCATCAACACAACAGTGATGCCAATTTGTGTAATTCTCCTGAAAGGACTCTGGCAGATCATACTTTACACAAAAATTTCCTGAAGTCTATAACAAATGACGTAAAAATCCTTGCACATATTAGCAAAGATTATGTACCGGCGAAGTCTTGTAGAATCAGAACACAAGTTTGACAGTCAAAATATCCAGAAATGGTGAAGAGACAACAGATTTAGAACAAGCAAAACTTTATGCTACTAATGTTTCCATCGTACATATTACATAGAGGAATAAGAATTGAAGATTATCATCAAGCACCAACCAAAATGAGGGCAAAGCAATGTCAGCCATACTAGGATGAGGCACAAGACAGATTCCCTCTCGTCGATGTCAAAACATCACTTACCCTGCTCACGGAGACACACCAGACCGTGTAACAATGGATTATTGGCAGGAATATTATTCACGTCTTGAAAACCTTTCACAAGAAAGACTTACAGTTATATGAAACATTTCACTCACACCTCAGAAATTTTTTTAGAATAAATTCATTTTCATTTTATTATTTTGTTTATCCCAGATAATTATAAATTCATATCATAAAGAAATCATAGCTCTTTTCCTATGCCAATGTGATAAGCAAAATTATAAAAGCCTTATGGTCCATTAATATAGGGGATGTTAGGCCTTGAAGCCAATCGTGGCAAGAGGGGCAGCGCAAACACGAAGTGCTACCACCAAACAGTAAACAGTGCTCAGAGATTCAGTGTTGGGACACAACCAGCCAGTTTCACCAATCATGACCAAGGCTTCTTGACCAATGTCAAATCTCTAATATCGAATATTTTATTTACTCTTTGTTAATATTTTTTACAACTCATATTGCTCAAATTATATGGTCGAAACTAGAAGATGCGATTTCATTCTAACAACTGAACTACAGTAAAATGTCGTAATGAATACCAGTGTAATAAAATTATTTTCTGCCTTTTTTCCCCACGTAATTTAATCTTATAATATTGCTATCTAACGAATTTTGTTTTTTACGAAAAAAAAATCAGTATAACAAAATAAAAAATCCCTCATTTGCGGAAAAAATCTACCTTTTTAACAAAAAATACTTTAAATATACAGTACAATTCGTTGGCAAATAAGGAACTTATTTTCTATTATAATCAGTGCTTTTCTTCTGGAGAAAAAGGTGGTGGAACTCTGTGTAGAATATTTTATAGTGGATGGGCAGATGATTACTGTCCAATACATGGGAATTTTGTCGTTTTTATTCACCTTTCCGTCCAACTAAGACTTTTAAGGGCTAAGCAGAATTCAAAGAAAAATTATGTTAACCGTAAAACATAGTTATTCACACATTTTTCGATTTCATAAGAGAAAATAAACAAAAAGGTGCCAGAATGCTGTTCCGGCATGTTCTACCAGAAAAAAGCACTGATTATAATAATGTTGCAATATTGCATGGTGGTCACGTGACTATTACATATCTAACTAATGTAGTTGTTCACTTATTCTCCCATTAGTTTCCTTCCACTAATCACAGTTCACTAATCTCGCAAAATGGCGCCTTCAATCACAGCTCACTAATTCACAAAATGGCGCCTTCAATCACAGCTCATTAATCTCACAAAATGGCTTCCTGAACATGGTACCTCTTGTTGTTGAACAAAGTGCTTCATAAAACTTGAATTTTGTACTCTTCCTATGCCTTTCTTTTAAGTTTTTCTTTTCAAATGCAATTTCAGCTTTTAATTTATTTATGGATATTTTTAAAGCCTATGTGCAATTTACGGCATAAGTAGAGGTAAGGGAGCAAGAATGCTTTTTTTCCTTGGAAAAATAACTTATTACAATATAACGAAATTTCACTATAATGAAGTAATTTCAGAGTTCCCTAGGATTTCGTTATACTGCTATTTTACTAAATCATCAAGTCGGTAATGAAGTATTACGCAGTTAAATTGAAGTGAAGACTATATTTGACGCAAAAAAAATCGAAATATTTTAATTGAGCTGGTAAATAATTTCATTCTGAGGTATTGTAAACAGAATGTCTAAAATATAGTTTACCAGAAAAGGACAGTAATTATTATTTGCTGTCTAACTTACGTCATCTTTCAAACTCAATAAATGATAACATGAACTGCTGCCAGAAAGTCAAGAGGAGGACAGGAATGGCAAAGAAAGCTTTTGATAGGAAGAGAAGCATCTTGTGTGGACCTCTGGAAAAAGAACTAAGGAAGAGACTAGTGAAGTGCTTTGTGTGAAATATGATATAGTATGGTGCAGAAACATGGTTGTTACGGCGAAGTGAAGAGAAACAACTGGAAGCATTTGAAATGTGGATATGAAGAAGAATGGAGTATGTGAAATGAAGACAGAATAAGAAATGAGTGTTGGAAAGAGTGGATAAAGAAAGAATAATGTTGAAACTGTCAGGAAGAGAAAAAGAAATTGGCTGGGTCACTGGCTAAGAAGGAACTGCCTACTATAAGATGCACTGGAAGGTATGGTGAACGGGAGAAGAATTCGGTGCTGAAGAAGATATCAGATGAGAACATTAAGATATATGGATTCTATATAGAGACTAAGAGGAAGGAAGAAAACAGGAAGGATTGGAGAAAATGCTGGGTTTACAGTGAAGGACTTGCCCTTGGGCAGAAAACTAGCCCACCTAATGCTGCACGGCAGTTATCCATAACTTTCAAGCTTTTATATAACAGGTTCGTGTCACACAATTATTTCTTATATTACTTTGTTCTGTGTAAGTTGTTTTGTATTTACTTTTTTTCTACTAATCCTTTTATTTTAAACTATGTACTTGTAGTTTCCAATGAAATTTTTAATGATTTCTCGTTGAGCTAATAATTATAGCTTTTCATTTTTACCATTACACAGGAGGTACAACTTACCAATCAGAACACCCGTATTATCTTCACTTCTACAGATGATGCATGAAGATTTTACACACCCTATACATCAACTAAGAAATTATCAAGGATGAATCATTAGTTGCCTGTTGGTTGATATCGACTATTACACTTTTACTACGTCACACTACTTTTGACCAATAAAACAGTACGAAAGGACGTCTTTCAACTAATCATGGCTGCTTATCGCACAATTTTATTGAGTCCCTAGCATTTGTTTAATTTTATCGCGTCCCTAGCATTTGGTTATTTTTATCACTACCCTAGCATTTGTTTCTTTGTTTGCCAACATTTCAAACTGCACGTCTGGACATCAAAAAACAGAAAATTACAAACCACTCCAGTCGATGCACAGCACTTTCAAATATGACTCACATTGGCATTCAAGAACAAGAATTAATAAAGATCACTGGTCATAGCTATGCATTTTCCCTGAAACCCTATTTACAAATAAATGAAGAGCACCATTCGGAAATCTTGAATAAGTTGAGGGATACACCATGTACATCACCGAGTTCACTTCTTTTACACACATGTCCAATATAACATCAATTGAACCACCAACCACTAAAACATTCAAATTTGAAAATTGTACCTAGTTTCAGTAATTGTTTCTTTTAAAATTATTCATGTTTATTTTTTTATTTCATTATCATTAATTAAAATTTTTCTTGTTTATTTCATCATCCCTAATTAAAACTTTTCTAACACATATTTATATTATTTAGGTTATGTTATAGCTTCTGCTATATGATATTATGGATAGTCACGTATCAGAGATTGTTTAATACTAAGATTTATTGAAAATCATCTGTCAAGTGACGTTGATTACTGGGATCCGGATGATTGAAGTGGAATACAACTGTTTTAATAAAAACGAAACTGAATCAATACAGCTTTCTTGACTGGTAACTGTCTACAGAGTTCAATGAAGATTCCATAGTTGGCACAAGTGCCATCTAGCGTAATAGTACAATAATACATTTGAAGACAGCTGTATTTTCGTAAGTCAATTAATATTTTATTGTATTGGAGTACTTCGTTACTTCTAATCTTTATATACTTTCTTCTAATCGTGTAATAGTCAATTAAATCCCACTCGAGTTTTGATTTTCTCTAGATAAATCAAAACCTCTAGTGAGATTACTGTTGATAAAACTGTTCGTTTTAACAAGACATTAGAAAATTAACAGCAATGAATTTGACATTCGTCAAGCAAGATCCAAAAATCTTGGTGAAACTGGCCGAACAAATGTTATTTGCGATACTATCTTCAGTGCTGGAGGAACACATCTCGTCTTACACCAAATCATTCCACTGAATAAAATTGCACATACAAATGCTTCATAAAAATTTTCAAATAACTTACTGGCCTGAGATCTGAACCTTAAAAATACATCGTGATCATCTATTTATTGCCAACATAACAAAATGGATATTGCTATCCTCAGAGTCACCTCACATGTCATTTACTGCACACTCTTTTAATACAGTATGAATATGTTACTACATAGCTAACCACAGAAAACTCCCAAATAAAAAACCTCTCTACATAAACGTACATATTAAAATCTGCTGCTGTCTGCATTCATACTGCATAAGTGAGTTTATTTGGGTCACAATCTCAATTTACAACAATAGGGACTTATTTCTCTTATGTCTGTAACGATTTCAGAAACAAAATATTACAACCATGGCATTTGTTAAAGTCTTCAGCATAAGTGACAGCATTAAAGCTCATTCAGAAAGCAATGTATAGTGTTTCAGCAGCAAAGATTTATTTTACATCTCCAAGATAACCATCAAATTCAAAAAATAACCTAATGACATTGCTCTAACGTGGTCGGGCCGTGCGCCTCTCCTCAGGCCACGGCACCGGGAAAGAATTTTTTATACCTAAGAAAAATTGCATATACATCTTAAACAAGCTTAAAAAATATGGATTGCATGAGACAGCTTCACTTACAACTTGCATAATAACATCAAATTTATGTGCCTAGCATCTCTTTACAATAATATGATACCCTTTAACATAATGAACTGTTCAGTGTAAAATAGTATGGCAATGCACCTCAGCTGTGGAACTACAGGAAAACACCTCGCAGCAGAAACTTCCATACAAACCAAACGAGGACGAAAAAAATACGAGTCCATTCTCACAGGACAAGTCATCATATGTATAGTAGTAAACCTACACAGGAATAAAGTCGAAACGAACCGATATTCTATTTATATACCACGTGTATTCCAAACTATAATACATAGGGAATTAACATTGCCATAAGAAATACGTGTATAAAAAATTGAAAGTGGAATTTCATGTAGTTGGCCATGTGTAATAAATAAGTAGGCCTTGTAGAAAAGAAGACTATTTACTGATTATTGCCAACTAAAATTCTGTTTGATGGCATTAATCTTGAAATAATGGATTATTACACTACAGAAGAAAAGATTTTATTTATTGAAGTATATGGAAACAATTCTTTGAGAAAGGTAAGAGACCTATTTGCTGGATTCTTTCCTGGTAGAAGAGTTCCATCCCACAATGCGATCAAACTTACGTAAACTGTCATAATTCTTACGCAATTATCATAAAAATGACTTACTTATTTATTTTCTCAGTAACAACAAAAAGTTGCAATAAAAATTATGTATACAAAATGTATGTCATGTACGAATATTTCTGAAAATATACAACCAAAATTCTGTAAAGTAATTAATTACTATACAGTAATACAGTAAATTCTGTATAGTAATTATTAAGTACGTAAACTTAATAATAATGGCTAAAATTGTTGTTTATTTGTATCCTTGTGGAAAAAGTAATCTAATGACAAAAAAATCTTTAAAATAAAATACAGAATTGAAATTATAATAGTAATACCATGATATAATTATTTTGAATCATCTAACTTAAAAATGATAATATGTTGTCAAAGGATCATGTATGATATGTTGGCAATAATCAGTAGACGATAGTCTTCTTTTCTACAAGGCCTACTAATTTATTACACATGGCCAGCTACATGAAATTCCACTTTCAATTTTTTATACATGGATTTCTTATGGCAATGTTAATTCCCTATATATTATAGTTTGAAATACACATGGTATATAACTGGTGCATGTAAATAAATTAAACTTTCCATTACCATCATTGTTGCGGTACAAGAAAAATCAGGTTTCACACCGGATCGCAACAGCAATGCATGGAATGTACTGCAGATTAACTCGAGACCTACGTATTGTATTTTAACTGCATTTTACTTCAATTTGAGTGACGCCATTGTTATTTGAAGAGCATTAGAACAGACAAGGCCGACCAGTTTATTACTCTTACAATTTTATAATACATAACACAAAGAAATAGCTTGCTATTGTTATAATTATTACTGGCAATCTCCCGATGCACTACTGAGTACATGATAAGAAGTCGTCATCCGCCGCCATGTTCCCGACAACAATGCCTCAGTCACTGCCTTCCTTCCTTCAAGTTTCTTCAAGTGACATCAGTCGCACAGTCATTCACTCATTGAACACCGTTCTCAGTTAGACGCGTGCCTTACGGCGTACAACAGGCCTTCTTGGCTGTCTCTCTCTCGTCCGTGGGCTCCACGTGGATGGGTTTCATATTCCCGGACGGTGTGTCTTCGTCAGGACTGTCCGGGATCTGCTTCTGAGACACGATGCGGTAGATTTCTGTCCAACATAACCAACATTATCATCAGTGTATACTGCATCAAGTATACTTTCACTCAGTGGCATAATTAACCCTCGCAACTTAGCTGCTCTAGAATTTCATACTACTTATCTAGGGTCTTTTTTTACCCCAAGAATATTTGGGGTTAGTAATTAGGATATTATAAGGAGATGGATTATCACCTTTACTTTTTAACTTTGCTCTAAAGTATGCCATTAGGAAAGTCCAGGATAACAGAGAGGGTTTGGAATTGAACAGGTTACATCAGCTGCTTGTCTATGCGGATGACGTGAATATGTTAGGAGAAAATCCACAACGATTACGGAAAACAAGGGAATTTTACTTGAAGCAAGTAAAGAGATAGGTTTGGAAGTAAATCCCAAAAAGACAAAGTATATGATTATGTCTCGTGACGAGAATATTGCACGAAATGGAAATATAAAAATTGGAGATTTATCTTTTGAAGAGGTGGAGAAGTTCAAATATCTGGGAGTAACAGTAACAAACATAAATGATTCTCGGGAGGAAATTAAACACAGAATAAATATGGAAAATGCCTGTTATTATTCGGTTGAGAAACTTTTATCATCCAGTCTGGTGTCGAAAAATCTGAAAGTTAGAATTTATAAAACAGTTATATTACCGGTTGTTCTGTATGGTTGTGAAACTTGGAACAGAGATTAAGAGTGTTTGAGAATAAGGTGCTTAGGAAAATATTTAAGGTTGAGGGATGAAGTTACAGGAGAATGGAGAAAGTTACACAACACAGAACTGCACGCATTGTAGTCTTCACCTGACATAATTAGGAACATTAAATTCAGATCTTTGAGATGGGCAGGGCTTGTAGCAAGAATGGGAGAATCCAGAAATGCATATAGAGTGTTAGTTGGGAGGCCGGAGGGAAAAAGATCTTTAGGTAGGCCAAGACGTAGATGGGAAGATAATATTAAAATGGATTTGAGGGAGGTGGGATATGATGGTAGAGACTGGATTAATCTTGCTCAGGATAGGGACCAATGGCGGGCTTATGTGAGGGCGGCAATGAACCTCCGGGTTCCTTAAAAGCCAGTAAGTAAGTAATTAGGATATTTTATAGCTTAATGCATTTTCATATCCAGTATAAGCAAATTTAAAGTTTTTTATTGCACCTAGAATTATTCACTACAAGATAATATTAAAATGGATTTGAGGGAGGTGGGATATGATGGTAGAGACTGAGTAATCTTGCTCAGGATAGGGACCAATGGCAGGCTTATCTAAGGGCAGCAATGAACCTCCGTGTTCCTTAAAAGCCAGTAAGTAAGTAAGTTTAAACAATGAAGGAATTAATTAATTTAAATAAAAATTTTATACTTTTCAGGAAAGCAGTAGAAAGACTGAAATTGGTGTCAATTATTGTTTTTTTTTTAATTAAGAGGTTTTTCCTGGATATTATTTGTTTGTATTTCTTCTAAAATAGATAATGTTGCTCATTTAACAATTTTCTTGATTATTTCCAAAAATAGCCGCACTTAAGCCCTTTTAAGACTAGAACCCAAACTGAGTAGAAGGGACTATTAAACATAAGACCTTTTTTATGTAAAAATAAATGAGAAATGTAAATTATTAGGAATGTAAAATGGGTCTTAAACAATTATGGGACTGTTTACCCTGGTGCTTAAAGTTTTAAAAGGAAAGGGCATCAATATGTGATAAAATGGCTAAAATACAAGTTAGACCTTTTTAATGGGAAGCGTGGAAAGTAAACATGTGATGTTTGTAAGGAATAAAGTATTAAATATACGTAAGTCCTTTATTCTGTGTGTGCTCGATTCAAAAAGTACTTAGGACATTTGGTAACGCTCTATAAATCCAGTCAGGAGTCTTATTTGACTTTAACAGTTTTACTAGATTGAAGAGAATTGTTTCTGCTTTCAAAATATATAAAAATCTCATTTTCACAAAAAATTGACTTAAGACCTTTTTCCTCCCAGCCACAGAATTATTTTAATGGCAGACTATTTATTCTGTATCTGTGTTTTTATTTTTTCAATTATCAGAGAACACATTCACTTTCCATTTAATAAAAAGTATTAAACCCATTATTAAAGGACTTTGACATAATAGCTTAAGAAATGCTGTAAAATTCAACACCAAACAGTGTATTATAATGCTAAGACTCCCAAGACAAATTCTCCGCTGTATACCACATGGAAGACAATCTTTGGGACGCCCCCTGAAAAGATGGACGGAGACCGTAACAGGCCACTAGGCCTAATACCTGCAAGGACGATGATCATGATAATATATTTTTAATTGCACCAGACACTGCTAATTTGACAAGTTGACATATATATATATATTTTTTTTTTTTTTTTCACTGATTGTTCTAATCACTGTACACGAAATTTGGTACGTACAGGTTATGTCCACATTTCGTTTATTTGCCTCGAAATCATAAATAATATTAAATTTCTAAATCTGTTTAAGGTTTACACACTTGGAGCCATTTCTGTGGAAAATAAAACCAACAATCGACAAACTTCAGTGATATGATACCTGTAGTTTAAATCTTCAATGTTAAAATGTAATATTTAATTATTAATTAGATAGTAAACAGCTTTTCTTACAATTTATCTCATACTCTAGGTTAACTCCTATAAATATTCTGGAAACGGTCATGTATGAATATTGCCTATAGTAAACAGATTTTCAACATGTACATGGAATCCTTATTAAGTGGCTTTAAGAACTGCACGGTTTCATAGTTCTTTTAATGATGCATAAAAGAAAAGAGCACCTACTTACCAAATAATAAGATATTTAAATTGGAAATATAAAGAATTTTGGTGAATTATTACTGGAAAACTGTTACTAGATAATTAATCTATATTAATTAAACAAATAGATTAAAATTATGGTTTACTTAACAATGCTCACAACTGTCGTGGTTATATCAGCATCGCCGGTGTTCAGGAATTTTGTTCTGCAGGAGTATTTTTACATGCCAGTAAATCTACTGATATGAGCACACTTAAATGCCATTGACTGGGCCGGGATCAAATCTGCAACCTCCAGCACAAGAAGGCCAGTGCTATGCAGACTGCGCTACTCAGGCCAACTTTAAAAAAAAATTGTCAACCTAAATATTTCAATAGCAATAGCTCACATTAAATTGTGCGCACACATTTCCACAGCAAACAAGATATAAAAATTCAGCTGATTATACTAAATGTTGTTGTTGTTGTTGGTTTCTAATGCCAGGCGTTTGACAATAAAGTCATTTGACCTCTTGCACTCCAGTATTTTTCAAAGATATTATCATGGCCAGCCACTGAAGCACAGATTTTGAGGTGTTCCGAATCCATTTCTTGGTTTGAGTTGCACAATGGGCAGTTAGGGGACTGATATATTCCAATTCTATGCAGGTGTTTGGCCAAACAATCATGGCCTGTTGCCAATCTAAATGCAGCTACAGACGATTTTCGTGGTAAATCGGGAATTAACTGTGGATTTATTTATTTTATTGGGTTATTTTACGACGCTGTATCAACATCTAGGTTATTTAGCATCTGAATGAAATGAAGGTGTCAATGCCGGGGTCCAGCACAGAAAGTTACCCAGCATTTGCTGATATTGGGTTGAGGGAAAACCCCGGAAAAAACCTCAACCAGGTAACTTGCCCTGACCGGGATTCGAACCCGGGCCACCTGGTTTCGTGGCCAGACGCGCTGACCGTTACTCCACAGGTGTGGACTTAACTGTGGATTTTGATGCAGAGTGTTCCATTTTTTTTTTCCCCTTGAGATTGTGTTATAAAATTTTGTTTGTTGCAGCCTAAGTATGTAGATTTAATAAATCTCTTCACAGAGTAATACGTAGATTTAGTAACAGGTCTGTAAGTAGTAGTGCTGCCCTTCTTTGCTAAAGCATCCGCATTCTCGTTTCCCAGGATTCCACAATGGGATGGTATCCATTGGAATACAATTCTTTTATTGAGTGATATTAATTGAGAGAGCATTTTAGTTATTTCTGCTGTTTGAGATGAAAGTGTGTGTTTAGAGACTATTGATAGAATAGCTGCTTTGGAGTCTGACAATATAACTGCATTCTTAAATTTATTTATGTGGCATAGAAGATTCCTGAGACTTTCACTTATTGCAATGATTTCACCATCAAAACTTGTTGTTCCATATCCAAGAGATCTATAAAGTGAGAAGAGACAGCACGTAACACCTGCACCGGCACCTTGTTCTCTGAAGATCAAGGATCCGTCGGTGTATAAATGAAGCCAGTTTTATGGAGGGTACCTAATATAATACTAATTATACTAAATGTAAGAGTGTAAAACTTACTCAGAATGTTGTATTAAGAAACAACATGTATTCGGAGAAAGTAGATGAGCTGCCAATTTCTGTAAATTTATTTTGTCATGTGACAAAATAGTGCATTGAATACACTGCGTAATGCAATGTTCTGCTGAGAGAACACAAAGTATGATGGATGATCTTTTATTCAAGCTTTACTTTTATCTGCCGAAACTTTATGACGACCAAATAGTTACTACATACATAATTGTCTCTAATGAAATATTTCAGCAAAAAAATGGGCTTAAAATTATATTTACGATTTGTTTTGAAAAATTAATGCCACCCTAGTCCTTCTGGAAATAAAACAAAGATATTTTGTTTTCCTACAACTGAAAACTTCGTTACATAAACAATTTAATACTTAAAAGGTATCCACCTGAATTACTTTGTACAATGAATCTAGCCATTTTGGAAATTAGGCAAAATAGAAAGTATTTCTGTAAAAATTTTATAATAAGATAATGATGACCATCATCATCAGTGTTATTGCCCAGTAGCCTACAAAAGTTGTCTTGCCCTCTAGCTTAGGGCCCTAATGGTCTACAAAACTTTTCTTGCCCTCCAGGTTAGGGCTCTAATGGACAACAAAAGTTATCTTGCAATCTAGGTTAGGGCACTAATAGTCTACAAAAGTTGTCTTGCACTAGGTTAGGGCACTAATAGCCCACAAAAGTTGTCTTGCACTCTAGGTTAGGGCACTAATGGTCTACAAAAGTTGTCTTGCACTCTAGGTTAGGGCTCTAATGATCTACGAAAGTTGTGGTTAGGGCACTAATGATCTACAAAAGTTGTCTTGCACTCTAGGTATGGTCTACAAAAGTTTTCTTGCACTCTAGGTTAGGGATCTAATGATCTACAAAAGTTGTGGTTAGGGCACTAATGATCTACAAAAGTTGTGGTTAGGTCACTAATGGTCTACAAAAGTTGTCTTGCACTCTAGGTTAGGGTACTAATGGTCTACAAAAGTTGTCTTGCACTCTAGGTTAGGGTACTAATGGTCTACAAACGTTGTCTTACACTCTAGGTTAGGGCACTAATGGTCTACAAAAGTTGTCTTGCACTCTAGGTTAGGGCTCTAATAATCTATGAAAGTTATGGTTAGGACACTAATGATGTACAAAAGTTGTGGTTAGGTCACTAATGGTCTACAAAAGTTGTCTTGCACTCTAGGTTAGGGCCCTAATTATCTACAAAAGTTGTGGTTAGGGCACTAATGATCTACAAAAGTTGTGGTTAGGGCACTAATGATCTACAAAAGTTGTGATTAGGTCGTAGAAATAAAGAAAACTTTTATAAATAACACTTAAAGATTCTATAAATCTCATTAACATCTTCAATGTTATGCTACTAATGGTCTACAAAAGTTGTCTTGCACTCTACGCTAGGGCCCTAATGATTTACAAAAGTTGTGGTTAGGGTACTAATGATCTACAAAAGTTGTCTTGCACTCTAGGTATGGTCTACAAAAGTTGTCTTGCACTCTAGGTTAAGGCCCTAATGATCTACAAAAGTTGTGGTTAGGTCACTAATGGTCCACAAAAGTTGTCTTGCACTCTAGGTATGGTCTACAAAAGTTGTCTTGCACTCTAGGTATGGTCTACAAAAATTGTCTTGCACTCTAGGTATGGTCTACAAAAGTTGTCTTGCCCTCTAGGTTAGGGCACTGATCTACAAAAGTTGTCTTGTCCTCTAAGTTAGAGCCCTAATGGTCTACAAAAGTTGTTTTGCTCACTCTTTAGAGGGCATTCAAGTGTTTTTGTCTCTTGGTTTGTAATAATTAAAAGACTCCCAGGAATTCTTGTGTTAGACATTCAATTAGCATGAAGCCAGTTCTTTGATTGATTTTATATGATGCTCTATCAACTGCAATGGTTATCTAGCATGTGAGTGAAATGAAGGTGATAATGCCAGCGACATGATTCCAGGGTCCAGCGCCGAAAGTTACCCAGTATTTGCTATTAATGAGTTGAGGATAAAAAAAAACAGAAAAAACCTCCCACTGCCTCTGTTACATATTCTGTTACACAGTACATGACGATAGGCCACCAAAGGGAGAGTTAGAACTTAAACTGAGGGGATTCCATCTGGCATCAGAACTGGAATCCATTGTGGCTTAGTGGATAAAGCATAAGCATGTAGAGCTGAAAACCCAAGTTCGAGTCCCAGTGCTGGAGAGAATTTTTCTCTGTTCTATCCATCGTTCATCATTTGTATTTTTAGTTTATATTCAAAAGATTAGTATTTCTGGGATGAAAAGAAAGTAATAGCTTTTGTGGGGACAAACCATGTAAAATGTAAATAATGGTTAACAAATTGAAAGAACAGATAAATAACTTCCAATTATTTGGGATTCAATATATCTGACAAAAAAAATTATATAAACAAGCTAAATAGATCTTATGGTGTGTGTGAAACAATGGAAGTCATTATAAAATAAGACTTTTAAAAACGCAGCCAAAATTATATAAAGTGATGGCAGTACTCATGCTAACAAACACATGCGAAAATTGAACTGTTAACAGATCAGATAAAAGGAAAATACAAAGTGGAGCATAAATATCTGACAGTTTAAAAATAATTTTGAAACAATTAAGTTTATTTAAATGTATAGTTTTATTAAAGCCTGTAAATTAAAACACATCATGACGTTATAAATTAATTTAAATTTTTTAATTACTGCTTGAAAATAACTGCCATGAGGGAAAAAAAACCCCTGATTTTGGAAACATAGTTTCTTTCTAGAACGAAAGCATTATCCATTGTAGAATGTCCTATCGGTTGCCACATATGGCCATTTGAGTTCTGGACAAGCTGAATTTTGTAGGAAATCAAAGGAATCCTACAATGTCCAACATATTCCACATCAACACAAGACGACCTGACATATGCATTTTATTATTTTAAGATTTATTTTTATTTTTTTTAACTTCTGTTTTTCCTCAACTCTTCATAGTCTATAATCTTGAGAGTGAAACGAATATTATGGCCCCTCATTTCTTTTTGTGTAATAATTTCAAATATTTTATTTAGGTTACATGTGCCATCTATAGGGTTCCCCATACATCCCATAACATACAGGAACATCCATTTTTTCGCTAATGTATCCCATTGTCCTGAAAGAGATCTTTGAGTGTATTTTTGTCCCGTATTTATTGATATTGATATATATTTGATGTCAACATTTACAACCATGTAATGTGGACCTCACAATTATGTCCCGTATTTAAGAATTAGTGACTGAAAAAAAAAACAGAATATCACACTGCTATTTTATTATAAAACATCAGTCTCCATTATTGTTTATTTCATTTTCTATAACAGTATTTAATTTGGTATAATTGTATGCATTGTTTTAACCTATTCAAAGACAACATGGATAAGTGTATGGGAAATACACCCAAAGCTCAATCTTTAAAATCAATGCTGAGTGTCCCACATTTTTCTCTGTAGTTTCTGGGAACTCTTATCTCTTTACCCTTACTCCATTATTACAACCCTGAAACATTGCACTAAATTAAACAAATTATGTAACATATTGTAAGTAATTGTAATTATTTAATGAGGCCCTGAATTTTGTTTACAAGGTATCAAAAGCAGATACATTCCACTTTTGTAACAATAACTGAAGGGCTCAAAGAGAGACAGGCTAACTCACATGAAAACAAATATTGTGATTTTGATTTTAAGGATTCTAATGATAACATGTAACAAGGTGAAACCTAATAATACAAGTTTTCTAGTTACAGTAGCTTCTGGATCTGAAAATAATGGTCAAGTGTATGAGTAAGCCTTTCTTAAAATTGAATCAACCAACCTCGACACATAAAGAAGATATTTTAGAATCATACAAGGCCAGAATTATATTTGATACCTGTTTCTAGGCAATGACGGAGGACAGCCATTTTTTTTTTTTGTGAAAACCATGTATCGGAAGTGTCTTTTCGGTTACATAAATACAAAACCTTAGAGTATATGCTCCAGATATTTTTTAATTCCAGAAATGATACATTGTTTCTCGTATTATAACAACAATAAATACAAAGGAAAAAATTCTCTGAGTTATTTTTATTAATCGTTTCACTGCAAGTAAAAGTAACATGGAAATGGTCAATTTCATTAAGTAAAAAATATATTTGAAACTTTACTCTTTTCCTATATATTTCAGAAATGTGGCTTGGAACCCATGTAACTCCACTATCCAATTACGAATCTGTTTTCCTCTGCAACACTTTATAAGGTCGCAAACCAATAATAAGCTGGTCTTACTATGATCTCAGATATTTATTCTTACAGAATGAAGCAATTTTACAAAATGAAAGAAGGGTTCATACATAAATTGTTGCAACTAATATTCACATTTCCAATTTATCATTAAACCACAGAATATTTAATAAAAATTGCTTTTATAAAGGTGTGTTGTTTAATATCTATAATATCACAGCATTCCAAGTACCTGTCTGACTGCAGAGTAAACTACCAGTCCTCAAATTCCCTTTGCTATAAAGCTGATAATTAATTTTATTAGATTTTATGGAGGGAGGAGAAAGAAAAAACAGAATTAAAGAAACAAAGTGGTCAATGCAAATTGAGTATTTTTGCAACTACATGATGAACTGTTAGCTACAGAACCAGAAATAAAATTTGGACCACCTGAATTTCCCAAGTTCCAGTGCTTATTAAGCATGTGCAGTATTGTAGTGTAGGCTTTCACGGCCGGAGTCTATAGATCTAGATTCATTTTCCGGGCTGAGAGGCCGTGGTCTGTTGCATGGTTTTCGACCAGACGTTTCGTCTGCAATTGCGGCAGACATCTTCAGTGGAGTGGTATCCGAGGTCGCAAAACTCTTCTCGGCGTACCTGAGGCAACTGATCCTGCTGCTGGTTGTGCGGGCATATTTATAGTGCAACTAGCGGGTCGAGGCCTATTGTTGCTGCGGTCCACACTGCTTTGTTCGCTGCTCCTGTTCTGGGTTCCAAGATCATCCAAGGACAAATGAGATAAGCTGCTGTCCGCCAGAGTTTATAGGATTCCATGTTCGTGTGGGAAGGTCTACATCGGTACTACAAAGCTGAGCGTCATGACGAGGTTAACAGAACACAACAGGAATTGCCGCCTAGGACAGATCGACAAATCGGCAGTGGCAGCACATGCCTCTCAAGAGGGCGATCACAACATACGATTCAAGGACACAGGCATCTTGAGCACGACGACACACTTCTTCCCCCATCTACATAGAAAAGCGATCGAAATCTATAAACATGACAACAACTTTAATCACAAAGAAGAAGGCGTGAAGCTAAACAAATGTTGGTACCCGGTCCTAAATAGAACAGATAAGAAGCCACTACAACAGAAGGACGGAACCCAGAACAGGAGCTGCGAACAAAGCGGCGCGGACCGCAGCGACAACAGGCCTCGGCCTGCTAGTTGCACTATAAATACGCCCGCACAATCAGCCACAGGATCAGTTGCCTCAGGTACGCCAAGAAGAGTTTTGCGACCTCGGATACCACTCCACTGAAGATGTCTGCCGCAGTTGCAGGCGAAACATCTGGTCGAAAACCATCCAACAGATCACGGCCTCTCAGCCCGGAAAATGAATCTAGATCCATGCGCAATATGTTATAACTGGAACTTTGAAAATTCGGGTGGCGCAAATTATGTTTCTGGGTCTGTACAATCAGAGAATTCTAAAAATGTATTGAATTCAAGACTACCATACTAGTCTTCAACTATAACAATTCATATAAAATTTTGTAAGATCTATGTACAATGAGATGAGATAGGCTCATTTCAGTACCGGTATTTCAAATACACCACGCACTTCCACATCAAGTTCCTCTAACTTCAGATGTACCTGTCTCCAGTATTTTGATGTAAGGCTCGTATAGTAATTAAAAAAAAAAGTGATTCAATTTCATACACTGTAATTGCATCGAACATAACCATAAAATTATTAGAAGAATGTAGAAGATAATGTCATAATCAAATTTATTCTTCAAGTAATCAACAATTTGGATCTACAAAGAACTGTCCAACAATAATTCATACAACACTGGACTGTTCAATGTCCTGATATACTTTGACAACTTTAGAAAATATAATTCTTAGCAACAGTATTGAAATGCAAATACCCATGGCACAACGTAACTCCGTAACAAATGCAAGTGGAATATACCACTTTACAAAAATTTCTGGAATGATTACTTTATGGATATATGAAATTCTATATTACACAAGATCCAAAAAATACAATTGATGCAGATATTATGTTCATAAAAATTGATACAGCTGACAACATGGCACTAAATGAATTTCTTTCTCCTTTGGAATAAATGAAAATTACATTTTGCAACGTCTTTCAAGCTCGTAATTCTTCTGAACACACTGATGTATTTGACAAGACATTCCCAACATTTAGCATATCTGACTTACAGCAGGTACCACCTCCTAATAAATATACCTCCAATAATACTGTAAGAGGGAGTTAATTGTTCGTATTTTGGAATGTGTGTAGGAATGCAATATTAGCATATTTGATACAAAATTAAGTAAATACGAAGCATTTGAAATGTACGATCATTAAGGTTCCTCTTTGTTTCAGACAATCATATTTTTCTACTTTTCCAATCTCTCAAATCCTCAGCCCCTACTACTAATCTAAATGGTACAATAATCACCCCATGAATACGAGACAACTGCTATTGATCACCCTATTACACAAACTATCAATTGCCATTCATACTCTCGAAAATTACAAATGACAGTTGTATCAAGAAAGGCACAGTTTTGCCAAAGACTCGCTTTGAAGCATCATGCACCATCTATGTGAAGTGAAGGTGTACAATCACAATTACACTGCTTACAACAATAAATCGAAACTCAATCTCGGACAATTTGATAACAAGCATTAAATTCTATATCAAAAAAATAAATTACGAAGGAAAGAGTAAACATGTCCCTAAAATATTAACCAATACATAGTTATAATAAATTTTCATATTATAGCATTAATAATATAAAGACTTCCAGTCTTTTTATATTCTATTGACACACAATATTTCACATTTCTAGCATTGTACCTGTAACAGGCTCCATTATGGACGCACAACGAACACTTTTCAATTATATAATTTAGCAATACTCCAAGATAACCTTCATACTTCTCAAAACAGTAATACAGTCAGTGTAACTGACTTCAAATGTCTGGCTCTTCCCTTCACCAGGAACTAAAGGGATAAGAAATAAATTAAAACAACCAATTGCTGTATAGCAAGTGAACTGTTATCATGCCACAATAATCACAGTTACATGCCACGCAGGCCTTTATCACAGTGACTTAAGCTAAATACAGGCGGTAATATTTAGTCACACTTAATGGAATTCTTGACATGCAAACAAACTTCAAAGAGAAAAGAAGGAAGGCTGACACCAATTGCAATTGGTCAGAAATAAGGGTAGCATTCTGTTGTAGGATAAAATACAAAGTAACACAATGCTCATGCAAAAAAAAAAAAAAGTATACAACATAAGCCTTCAGAATATGCAACATGTGTATCAACCGGATCATATCTTATCAACACTTGAGAGCTACTTCTTTATATGCATTTGGTATATTTTTTAAATGAAACTAAAATCCATGTGTACAGAACCTGTTGGTTTTCAAATCACTGGCAACACTGTTTGCGAACACTGTCCGCGTTCACCGTCGGCTTCACATCAATCTGCTCCACATTATGTGGTCTGATCAGATCTCCTTCTGGAGGATCACGGATTTGCTTCTGAGATACGATCCGATAGATTTCTGCCACGGGAAAATCAGAAAAAAACAAAACATAAGAATGGCTAATAAAAAATGTGTAACACAAATTACAATGCTAATGCCATAAGATAAGCTTTGCAATACATTATGACAACAACTACTGGACAAAACAAGCTATTATCTCCTCCAGTATGTTCAAGTACTGATAGGGACACCATAACACAGTGAATAAAATACACCAAAATCAGTAAATAAATTCTGTAATTCGTAGAATATGTAATTATTGAAAAAAGTCACTATTTAAATATGTAAATCGTGAAAAAGGTCGTTATTTAAATCTATACTAATAATAAATCTGTAGACGAAATTTTTCTGGTAATTTTCGATTTTCCAAAAATAATTGGTCCTAACATATATAATTAACCACCCTGAAACCGAAAATCGCTTTTTTGAAATTTTTGTTTGTATGTCTGTCTGTATGTATGTTTGTTACCTTTTCACGCGATAATGGCTGAACAGATTTCGATGAAAATTGGAATATAAATTAAGTTCGTTGTAACTTAGATTTTAGGCTATATGGCATTCAAAATACATTATTTAAAAGGGGGGTTATAAGGGGGCCTGAATTAAATAAATCGAAATATCTCGCTTATTATTGATTTTTGTGAAAAATATTACATAACAAAAGTTTCTTTGAAAATAATTTGCGATAAGTTTTATTCCTTGAAAAATTTTGATAGGACTGATATTTAATGAGATAAATGAGTTTTAAAATTAAAATAACTGCCATTTAAGGCCGTGTAATGAATTAAAAAACAAATGACTTCGTCTATAAGGAGCCTTGAACAGCAACAATCGAAAGCTATGAAAGATAGCCTACAGAGACTGTTTCTGTGTTTGAATGAAGTAATATTGGAAGCTAAATTAACCGATTTGTATAATTAATTATTATTTCACGATTGGAAAGTGCAGTTTCTCTAGATGGACATAATGCTATAATGTTATTATAGTAACTTGTGATATAATATAATATAATATAATATAATATAAGTTATTTGAAGGGTTCAGAACTATAGTGGGCCAAGCGCCATTTACTGACTACGTAGAAAACAAGGGTTAAAATTAAGTTATTACCATAATTCAATGGAAACCTATAACAAGTAAAATAAAGTATACACATTAAATCAAAATGATGTCAATGTTCATTAAACTATGGTTGCATGTAATAAAAATAAGAAACATGTTAAAGGAATTGTCATTGCACCAAATGAGTGTCTCTGGACCAAAATGATCGCATTTTAATTATTTGGATGCAATTTAAATTAAGTAACATATTAAACGATTTATCCTTCTATCAAACACGAATGTTCCCTGGATGAAATGTCCTATTTTAATTATGTAATTACTTTATATTTATTTCTAACGGGTGCAGCAGAGTGCACGGGTATGGCTAGTATGTAAATAATAAAGAAAATCAAATATTCATTACATGAGGTCTCACCATCCTCACTGAATATTAACACGACTACTATGAAGTAGTCAATGTGTATTATCACCATTAAATCGAGAAAAATTCGTTCAGTTGGAAAGAGCCCTCAGCGCGCAAAGAGCTGAGAGGTCCCGGGTTCGATTCCCAGTGCCGGAACGAATTTTTCTCGATTTAATGGTGATAATACACATTGATTGACTACTTCATAGTAGTCGTGTTAATATTCAACGAGGATGGCAAGACTTCATATAATAAAACATTTGATGTGTTAAATGTTTACAGTTATCACAAACTGTTGTTGAATATGGCCATAAATATGCGCTCCTGCATATTGACTTATATATAGGTTTAAATGCAGGTAGTAGGCCGTAAAACAGTACAATGAGGGGAGTTCGACCGGCACCGTGGATCGTGTCCCAGCATAGCTCAGTTGGAAAGAGCCCTCAGTGCGCAGAGCTGAGAGGTCCCGGGTTCGATTCCCGGTGCCAGAACGAATTTTTTTCGATTTAATGGTGATAATAAAGAAAATGTTTGAATTTAAACATCGAAATCACGTTTAAAACAATTGGTAATAAAACACTCATTCCCCTACCATCTTCCCCAATATTAATAAAGCCGATTACACTACTAGATGGAGAAAAGTGTCACGTGAATAAACAAAAGTATTAGGCCTATACAAATCTAGCTTTCAGGTAAAGCTCCCTGTGAAGTCGACTTGAATAAATTCTAGGGAAAAATTGTTCTGGAGCCAGATATCGATCCCGGGACCTTTGGCTTAGCGCACCAATGCTCTACTGACTGAGATACCCAGGTGTCTTGTCAGCCCACTCGAGTTATGTGGACATAAAGGAAAAAGGTGAGACGGTCTCAGTTGAAGTTCCTAGGTAGCTCAGATGGTAGTGTTGGTGCGCTAAGCCAAAGGTCCTGGGATCGATACCCGGCCCCAGAACAATTTTTCCCTTGAATTTATTCAAGCCTGCTTCACAGGCAGCTTTACCTGAAAGCTAGATTTCCATAATATATGTTATTTTAGGTACATTAACAGAAAACCATAATTTCCAGTCATACAGAGTTCGTGTGCACTCGATGTGGGTTTCTGGTGTCCTGTCAGCCCACCCAAGTTATGTGGATAAAAAGGGAAAAGTTGAGACAGTGTCAGATGAAGTTCCTGGGTAGCTCAGTCGGTAGAGTGTTGGTGCACTAAGCCAAAGATCCCAGGATCGATACCCGGTCCCGGAACAATTTTTCCCTTGAATTTATTCATATTAGGGCTATGTTCATATGTAGACTACGACAGGCTGCTTGGCTGCCAAATTATCTTTCTTTATTATTATTATTTAACGACGCTGTATCAAGTACTGGGTTATTTAGAGTCGCTGGAATTGGTGACAGGGAGATGGTATTTCACAAGATGAGGCCGATTTGCCATAGATTACCGACATCTGCCTTATGGTTTGGAAAAACCTCGGAAAAAACCCATCCAGGTAATCAGACCAAGCGGGAATTGAACCCACATCCAAGCGCAACTCCACATCGGCAGGCAAGTGCCTCAGCTGGTGATTTGCCAAATTAAAAAAAAATTCTTTAGTCTTCATTGCTTACTCTTGCTGAAAATGTGGTAAATATCGTGTACACTTATTTATAATATTATTGTGTTACTGTGCTAAGCACTGTGCACCTGCAACACATAGATTTTCATTTTTCACAGATGAGCAGCCATGCTTTCCACACGACAAAATATAAAAGGCAATACATTTTCTTACTTATTTTGAATGTTTCATTGTCAAAAATAAAACAATGGAATTTCGTAACAGATGAATGTACAATTCAGAGATATTAGTACAAAAAAATCGCATTTAATGCAAAAAAAAAAGGCCAAATTCGCAAAAAAAAAAAAAATGAAAAAAGAAACCGAACAAAATTCGCAACAAATCATGATCATAAAACGTGTCTACAGAATGAAAGGCTCATTCTTACAAAAATTTAAGTTCACTCAATTACCAGAAGTTCGTGAAAAAATCATTCGCGAAAATCAGGTATCTGTAGCCATAAGATAAGCTTTGCAATACATTATCACAACTATTGGACAAAAAAATCTATTATCACCCCAATTATGTTCATGTTTTGACATTACAGAATCACTGAAAGATTTTCCCCCCCTATCTCAAATATTAAAATATTTATAGCAGTGTAATGTTTGAACTGACTTTTGAAATACGCTATATGTATATATATATTTTACACATTAAGCACGAAACCTCAACATCAAAACTACCTTTAAATTTACTAAATTTATTTACAGAATTTATATAAGTCAGAAAAACGCGTTAACTTCCACATTCATAAACTTGGCTTCATTATGGTTGGTAAACTACCAAAAATGTTAGAAAATAATGGCATTAGAAAATATGGTAGTAGGTTTTAGAAATATAATTAAACACGTTCTTAGAATGTGACTTCGAAACTACAAATAATACATCATTACAATTACTCCAACATACCTGTAAATAAACGTATATATTATCTGCCACATAAAAAGCAAAGAAATGGTTTCTAAAGCGAGCAATGGAAATGGATTTCACACAAAAACATTAGACAGATATAAAAAATTATTTAGACTGGACAAAATAATTAAAATCAAGGTAAAAACTTGATATTAAAGCTAGACATGCAAATAAAATAACATCACTATGCTATCCAGTCAGTTTCTGACAGATGCAAGAAAACAGATTGAACCGAAAATTTGCCAGAAACGCTCAGACTGGAAAGAATTGATGATGAATATTACGTGTTTCTGGGTGATTTAGTTTAAATTGCCGTCAGAATCAAACTTTTAAATATAGTGTAATATTGTGACTGTGTAAAAGCAACAGACACAAGCATAACACAGTTTACTACAAAGACTCATAAAACTATACAACCATAATAAAACATTACCACAACTGCATTAAAACTAATGTGATGGATGATACTAAACCGGGGTCAGTCACAGTTAATATCAGACAAACAGCAGATCTTAGGCAATTTTAACTGAACACTATGAACAAACTACCATATACTCTAAATGCAAAATTTGATGATGTTGCTTGACTGCACCGTCTGGCTGACACCACTCAAAATACACAATGAAAAATACCATTCCCTGCAATCATGGTAACTGATAATATATACGGGCTATTCCATATGAAATCGATCAGTAAAAAACCTCGCATTTTTTTGTACTCTAATTTTTTCCCTATTTATACAAGGTGCTGAGGAGAGTGCATTTTCAAAAATTTACTATCCAAAGTCAAACAGTTTTCGTACTATTGAGCGACAAATTTAGCATATTTTATAAAAACAAGCCTCTTTCAGCGCTCAGAACTCTGGAACCATTTAGTGTAGAACATTGAACGGGAGCTCATTTTTAAGCTGACATTTGGTAGGTTAAGTAATTCTTATTTTTATTGTATACAGAGAGACAGATGATCTGATTTTACTTACTTTTAGGCTTTTTGCCCATTTGTAAAAATGTAAAAAAATATTGAGAAAAAACCTTGCATTATTAAGAGGGATTCTGCATTGTTTGCTTATTGGTATGGCAATAAGTTTCGAGGGTATTAAATAGATTATTTTCACACGCCTGGACTTGAACGGCACAGTACCACACGCACTGGCAGAGAGCTGAAGATAAGCGAGTGTTGGGCGTCATTTTACTCCTGTGTTTATGAAAACCAGTGATAAAGCTAGCCCAGCTATGCGCTACTAGACGAAACATCACGTGTTTGTCTCCTGGCCTTGCTTGTCTCGGCTAGCTTCCGTCTCACAGTCAGCTGGTTACTTCACGCGCGTACTATTTATTTTCTTTATTTGATATTTTCAATACTTTCTTATCAACGGTGCACCAGTAAAAAATATGTGTTTATTTGTACTTTCAATGCGGAATCTAACTATATATTTTTAAAATATTTTTTTTTTTCGGTGGCAAAGCCGTCTTAATGAGGAAAAGTCTAAATTTCTCCATTTCCATAAAAAGTAAGAAAATCTGTTTATATGTCAATATAAACTTTAATTTCTCAGCATCAAAATAAACCATGATTTTGATCATTGGGTGAAAGGGTTTCGGAGCTACAACAGTTTAAAGTTGCTAATTTTATCAAAATACGATAAATTTAAATATTTTTAATTTAAACACTATGAAGTTCTGATGCCTCAAACTTTGCACAAAGCACTGTATCACAGTTCTCTATGTACAAAAAAAGTTTCATTGTATTTAGAAATTGTAAGGTCAATTTTCTCTATATTTCGGTCAATTTGAGATGGAATAGCTCATATGAAATGAACGATAAGTAATGTCATTAATTTCAGAGGGTTATTGTTTGAGATATTTCAAATAAAAACGTTCAGTACAATTTTGCTCGTTTTTGCTTTCTTTTCCAGATAAAAATTATTTTATATGAAACATTTTATGGCGTGTTTTCGAAAAGCCATTCACTGAATTTCCAATATGTTCAGTCAATTTAAGAGAACATTGTATTATAATTAATGACTGAAAGCTCTCTTAAATAATAATTGACAGAGCATATTGGGAATTAAATCAATGGCTTTCCCAAACATGCTGTGAAATATATATTATTTTATTTTAATGCACATATGTTTCCATGCAGATATACTGTGTCATCATACGATGAAAGAGTAGTGGAACGGAGAAAAATTCTCTCCGGCATCGGGATTTGAACCTGGGCTTTCAGCTCTACATGCTGATGCTTTATCCTCTAAGCCACACCGGATTCCCAGAGGGAACCCAAGAGGTGGAACTTAAACTGAGAGGATTCGATCCGACACCGGGCTGGGAATCCGATGTGGCTTAGTGGATAAAGCATCAGCACGTAGAGCTGAAAACCTGGGTTCAAATCCCGGTACCGGAGAGAATTTTTCTCCATTCCACTACTCTTTCGTTTGCTGTAAAAAAAAAAAATATTTCGAAAAAGAAGCAAAAACGAGCAAAATTGTATTAAGCTTTTTTTGTTTGAAATACTTCAAAGAATAACCCTCTGAAATTTATGACATTACTTACAGTTCACCCTGTATATATAAAGGACGAGTCACTGTCCTTAACTTCTATAACATCATAAATTGCATTCCCTCACACTCACATTAATCTCTGTCATTAGCAGACCTAAGCGATTCATTCAATTTCTCAAGGGCATTTGTTAGCATATAAATAAGACCCTTCTCTTGGGAAGTATAATGACTAAATCATGACAGTTGAGATATTTATCACTGTTTACATTCATAAAGACTGAATCACCTAGAGATAATGAACTATTAAGGCCACACACATTCCATTCCTACACAATTCTCGTTCTCACTGTTATTGTCAAGTAAAGTTCCTTATATTCGCATCTTTCTTGAAAGCTAATTATGAGAACTGCCGAATATGTGATTAAATAGTGAACATATAAGCTATTAGAAGTGGATTACATGATTCGTGACAAAGCAGCATTCAATGGACTGAATACTGAAATTGACAAAAAATAAAGAACAAATAAATATACCGGTAGTACAACAGTACATTATGCAACGAGCCTATAATGGTAGTAATTAAGACGCAAGTATGTTTGTTTATGAAACGAGCGCAAGCGAGTTTCATAATTTTCATACTAGCGTCTAAATTACCATTATAGGCAAGTTTCATACGACTTTTTATGCTCGACCATATTTATAACTTGAAATTATTCAACATTGGGTCATGTTATGGTTATGTGCGAACTGACCTGAATTGTGAGATGTGCACAGACGCGAAAGTATTGATTTTTTCCGAGGCCGAATGTCATTGACCTTGATAGAGAATAAGATGAACATTAGTCTGATATAACCTGGAAATTGACTTAGAATTGAAAAACGAGATGACAAATTGAATTTATTTGAATATTATTTACAATTAACGCTAATTATTATAGTAACAGATCATAACCTTCTGCGACAGTATTGAATTTCCAGCCTCCGTGACTTTTCGCTAATTGTCTTTCGATTGCATATCCGAGAATAATTGATACTTGCAGTTTTATAACGGTACAAAGGTGTCTTGTCATTGGCTGAACACCTGAACTTTAATGAGGTGCATTAAAGGGCTACTACCAGGTGTATAATTACTACATTTCAGCATGGTCGAGCATAAAATATCTTAAGAATGACCGAAAACAGACACCCATCCTTAACTCTCCAATATCAACAAAGGAAAAATAAGAAGACTTGGCAGACTCCTGAAACGACTAACAGACGAAGTTCACTTGCAGATTGAGACAGACCACTAGGTTTATACTCGTGAAAGATGAAGATATTTTTACAGAGAAATAAAAATAAGAGAATTGTAAATCAGGAAATATATTAAATTTCCATAAGACGAACTATAAGCCAAAAATGGTTATTCCAAATCCAGAGAGAGGGTTATGACACAACTAACAATGCGCCTTACCATTCTCTCCTCCTGCATTTAAGATCAGTGAATGCCTACATATCATGCAAATTGATTAACTGCTGTGATCGAATGGTAACTTTTCCTGGAATACAAATAACTAAATTTTTTCTTTGCTTTCATTCTGCTAGATTTCCTACAATTTATTATTGATTTAGTACATTTCTGTTTTTTTTTTTTTTTTGCCAATACTGATTCATTGAAAGTCATCTATTTTAAGTTTTCATTTTCTTTTATTTCTATTGCTAATGAGTTGTATATTCTTAAATTATAACTACCACTCATGTAAATCATTATCAATAATAGTAGTTGTTTTCTAATGCCAGACATTTGACTAAGTCATTTGACCTCTTGCACTCCAATATTTTTCAAAGATATTGTCATGGTCAATAATAGTAATATAGATCTCTCTCTCCCCCTCCTCCCCCCCTCTCTCTCGTCAAAGTCTGCTAATTTCTAAACTTGGCCCACTGCTTAAGTTACTTCTTCTTTATTTTTATACATACATTAGGTTTATTATAGCTATGTTACATCCTTATATCCAATACTCAGAAAAAACACGATATAGTCATTGCTATTCTTCAGTGACTCATCACCATTGAAAACCTGTGAGTCACAGTTTAGAGATCATTAGCTAATAATGAGAAAAATGTCTCTCTTCATAATATCTGGAAGACGTTGAAAATCTCTCAACAGGTTGCTTATTGTTGAAAGTGTGTATGTACTATACCACTGCACTAAAGATAAATCCCAACCCCAACTGAATCAATTAACAATGATTCATATCCTGAATACAGCCCTTTGATTATTATTATTATTATTATTATTATTATTATTATTATTATTATTAATCTATCAGATACTAAAAAAATCTGCTGGGCATTGTTATGGATTGTAGCATTGCAACTAACTTAAAAGAATCAACTTTAAAAGTTACTCGTATGTACAATTAGTTTCAAATTACTGTGTAAGTAA
The DNA here is from genome assembly GCF_040183065.1 of Periplaneta americana. Lineage (NCBI taxonomy): Eukaryota > Metazoa > Arthropoda > Insecta > Blattodea > Blattidae > Periplaneta > Periplaneta americana. Next base: position 205,365,376 of record NC_091118.1, on the reverse strand, counting down.
CCACAAATATAGTGGCTCCCATTCAAAAGAAGAGAAATGCTACGAAGAAGAATGCAGATAAATCTATTGCTTTTAGTCATTAATTAAATTACCCACCATTGACAACTAAACAACAAGATAATGATAATTAATTACCTGTAAGAATATTTTGGAAGGCCGTTTCAACATTTGTGGAATCCAAAGCTGAAGTCTCAATGAAAGAAAGTCCATTTCTCTCAGCAAATGCCTTAGCTTCATCTGTTGGCACAGCCCGCAGGTGCCTTAAGTCCGATTTGTTGCCTACCAACATGATAACTATATTTTGATCTGCATGGTCCCTCAGTTCTCTCAACCATCGCTCCACATTCTCATATGTCAGATGTTTTGCAATGTCATACACCAACAACGCTCCCACTGCACCACGATAATACCTGAAACACAACACAGTTCGTTTCATTTTAATACAATATACTCGACTAGTATACCCAGTTACTTAGTATATAATGACTATGTCGTTTTCTTTCCCATACATGATTTCGAACACATGTAATTTACGTTCTATGAATCTGAGGTGCATGAAAATAATACCAGTGGAAAGAGAAACTCAAGAAGTTTAGTTCCTTAGCCTAAAGACGTTCAATGTGTCCTCTCTTGGTAACACGGCATACATCAAGCCTATAGTCAAGTTCCATGTAGGTACGCGAATTTTCCAACCCACAGATTCTGAAGTTATGCCTGTTCACCTTACCAGAAAGATGAAAAGTGGCTTTGTCAGAAAACACCATGCAACGAAAATTCATCGTTTTCAATTAAAGTCTGCATACTTATGCAGAAATTTTTTTGTAGCACTTTGTCCTCTGGTTTTAGAGCTTGCAGCAACTGTAGTCGGTACGGATGAAATCGCAACCATTTACGAAGAATCTTGCCTTAAAATCAGTGTATCATTTACGGATTGTAGGCCCAGTGGGTGGATCTGCACCAGACTTTGTTCGAGAATGTCGTTGCATATTAATAATAGACTGGTTCACATGAACATCAAGCTTTTCTGTCCTCTATAGCAGTCATTTCGCCTCAACAATGAACAAATTTGTTTATATGCGCTATTACGAAGCAGTGGTACCAACTAGGAAAACAATGTTGCCACAACTAAATTTTTTGAGTTTCTCTTCCTATTGGTGCTATTTTCATGCACCTCAAATCCATAGAACGTAAATTACATGTGTTCGAAACCAGAAAGGTATTTTGTAGGAGCCCTGTACAGTAAAACAACTTTTATATATTTTTCACATTTTTTCGTAAGTCCCTACAAAATTCCTATACTTTCCATGTTAATTTTGATGACAGTAGAATCCCGTTTATCCGAAATTAAGGGGGCAGAGCAATTTCGGATGTGATTTTTCAGATAATTGATGGGAAATATTTTCGATAAAACTGGGAAAGAAAGAGATTGTTAAGCATGTAATTATAAACTAGCACAGAAATGTTTACCGTCTTCCCCCAATATTTCCACTAATAACCTAGCCTTCTCTTGAATTATTGGTCCTGAGAATGGCATTCTCTTTGCACGTTGCTACGTAAACCAAAGAAACACGGCTTCGTTTATTTTTTCCAATTGAGCTTCTTTCATTGTTTTCCGTACAATAATGTTTTCTTTTACTTGCCATCACTCACGTAACCAAAAAATAAAACGTACCGATAACTGCAGGCGGCCGGGTAGCTCAGTTGGTAGAGCAGCTGGCTACGGACTGGAAGGTCCGGGGTTCGATCCCAGGTGGTAACAGGATTTTTTCTCATTGCCAAACTTTCAGAACAGCCCCCAAGGTTCACTCAGCCTTTCTATAAAATTGAGTACCGGGTCTTTCCCGGGGGTAAAAGGCGGTCAGAGCGTGGTGCCGACCACACCACCTCATTCTAGTGCCGAGGTCATGGAAAGCATGGGGGCTCTACCTCCATGCCCCCCAAGTGCCTTCATGGCATGTTACGGGGATACCTTTACCTTTTTTTTTTTTACCGATAACTGCAACTAAAATGAATTGGAAATTGGAAACTTATCTGGAATGCACATAACATGATCCTGAAATTCCAGGGTAGGTGGGGGAGGCGAAAAGAACGTCTCACTTAACGGACTGGCCACACCTGGTTGCTGTACAAAACAAGTGTTTGGGGATGGAGGTGGAAAACAGATGTAGCATTGCTGTGAGGGCATTGGCACTAAAATCTGTAGCCATGCTATAGGGGATGAACAAAATATTGCAGGGATAAACAAAGCATTGGCTTTTTTTTATAAGCCAGAATTCGTTTATGAGGGGTTTTCCTGTATATATTTTTCGTTTATATGTTTTTTACACTTACTTGATCGTATTTAAACTTCAGGAGATAGAAAACGTCATTTACACGTTCTAAACCAATTTTGCGCGAAATTAAATTTTCCCTGAAAATGTATTAACGCAAAAAATACAGCACATGTTCATTGTTAAAATGCGACTCACTTCGAAATTCGAAGCTACCCATGCTTTCCTGTACTCATCTTGTGACCTTTAATACTGCTGTTACTCTTTTAGAAACTGTGAAACATTTTGTAATTATTAAAGAGTTACAATTTGAGGACATGACTTATTCCTTAGGAGCAAGCAGTCCAAAATAACAGATTTTTGTTGTTGTTGTAAAATAAACACATGTTAGTAAATGAAGATCACACTGGAAGAAGAAGTTAAATCAGTGTCACATAAGTTTCTGGGCTGGAATTTGAAATGTAACACATCAGCCAGCTTTGGGTCTAAGCAGCTAAGATTTCCTATAAATAATCTTACATTCAAGAATACGTTATAAATTGAGTACTGTATTAGACTCAAAGATGGCTTAACTATCGAGTTCTAAAATTCTCTTTGAAAATTCTACTAAATTGACTTAACTTGTTCTCCCCAAATACCTTCAAATGCTATTTCAGAAGTTATTTAATGTCATTTCAGTTATACGTTTTTCTCACTTATGCATTTTTTTCGTCAGATTCCTATAAAAATGCGCAAATGAAGTTTTACATATTTCCTTATAGCAGAGCTTTTCAAATGTGGATGTTATGCATCCATTTCTTCTAGTTTATTACGTAACACATAATTTGGATACATTAAAATCCCCAATCTATATCAAAATTTTAACAATAGTAGAAAGATGTGCTTGAAAGAGCATTGGGATAATCTAGGGATATTTTAGCTTTTGCTGTATTCATTGAGTGTTTTTGTTCTGTTTCTGCACACTTCCAGAAGGTAGTGTTCACATTTCTGGTTGCACAGGTTGTAGATACAATCTTAAGTAGGCTAGTGAAACCGGTTTATGGTACAGACTTTATGGTGAAAACCATCAATGGCAATTCTGTTCTTGAGATGTGTTGGTCCAATTTCGGCAGTCGATCATTGTACTGGTGCTGTAGAATTCGGGTTTTATTTCTTCTCATTTCCTGCAGCTTATCTTCATTAGTACACTGTGAGGCCTGGTAGACAATAGTAGTATCTCATTTTTACATCCTCCCAGGCTAGTATGTGGACCAGTCTGTCCGTAGGACTTTCTTCAGTAATCTCGCTTTATCTTGTTTAATTTTTCTAGAACACTTGTTGGGAGATTAGTCCAGACCATTTCTATTCCTTATGCTGCTAGTTACCTCTGATTGAGTTTCTGGCTTACATGTACTTCTATTATCAGGCAGTATATCTTATTTGACAATTTATCAGAGGAAGAACAATTGTTTGTATGCATCTGAAGACTGATTAGTGTAATATGTTATTAGTCAGTGATGTATGCAATGGAGGGGGGGAAAGAAACTAACCACTCTACCACATTATCTTCTGGCTTAGTTGCATCATGAGTGGTGCCTTGTTAGTGCCACTTGTGAGGTTCAGACCTGTCTTCAGACAGCTGACTAACAACAATAAACAATGTAGATATTGACACTATGGCAGCTTTGAAGAGAGGTGGAGCTAAAATATTCCTACATCACCCTAATACTCTTACCAGCACATCTTTCTACTGCTACTACTACTACTATTATTATTATTATTATTATTATTATTATTATTATTATTATTATTATAACATTTTGCAACCCTGTCATACTGAGCAACACGTTTAAATTTTGCAGTAGTTTTTCTCCTGCGATAATAGATAATTATATTATAATTATGTAAATAGTACTTCTATTTTGAGTTGCGTATAATTTTGACAGTCTAATTTTAAAATTTGTCGTGCTTTTCTCCCCATATCATTCAAATGTTTAATTTACCAAAAATTTAATGACATAATACAACAGAATCACGATTAACTGTTCTGTAGATTATCCATTAAAAAAAAAAAATAAGGAGTTTAAATGTTATACAGTAATGAAGTAACGACTTACTGCTTTTTCCTACCTTCTATTACATTCGATATGTTTATTTATAATGCAGACCCATTCGGGTCACAATTTGTACACCCCTAACAGAGCAATCCTTACACCTATGCTGTGAGTCACTAGTATTGTGCAACTGATGTTGCTGACACTTGTTTCAAATATTTTGAAATAATGACGTAAAGGAGATGCAACTCCCTTCCTTATATGATTACTTACTGGCTTTTAAGGAACCCAGAGGTTCATTGCCACCCTCACATAACCCTGCCATCGGTCCCTATCCTGAGCAAGATTAATCCAGCCTTATATTATCACATTAAAGAAATAAAATACGGAATAGCAAAATTAATACTATTGAATATTAATAATGTTTAATGTTTACCACAAATATTTTAACAAATAGATACGGAAACAACAATGATCGAAATAAGGACATTTAGTTCAATTTATTTTAGGACTGATAAAATTGGTATGTTAACTTTTAAAAATTACTCTGAAGAACTGGTGGTGGTGGTGGTGGTGGTGGTAGTAGTAGTAGTAGCAGCAGTAATGTGGTAGTGGTAGTAGTAGTAGTAGTAACAGCAGCAGTAAGTGGTAGTGATAGTAGTAGTAGTAACAGCAGCAGTAAGTGGTAGTAGTAGTAGTAGTAGTAGTAATAGTAGTAGTAACAGTAGTAACAGCAGCAGTAAGTGGTAGTGATAGTAGTAGTAGTAACAGCAGCAGTAAGTGATAGTGATAGTAGTAGTAACAGCAGCAGTAAGTGGTAGTGATAGTAGTAGTAACAGCAGCAAGTGGTAGTGATAGTAGTAGTAACAGCAGCAGTAAGTGGTAGTGATAGTAGTAGTAGTAGTAGCAACAGTAAGTGGTGGTAGTAGTAGTAACAGCAGCAGTAAGTGGTAGTGATAGTAGTAGTAGTAGTAGTAGTAGTAACAGCAGCAGTAAGTGGTAGTGATAGTAGTAGTAGTAGTAGTAGTAGTAGTAGTAGTAGTAACAGCAGCAGTAAGTGGTAGTAATAGTAGTAGCAACAGCAGCAGTAAGTGGTAGTGATAGTAGTAGTAACAGCAGCAGTAAGTGGTAGTGATAGTAGTAGTAGTAGCAACAGTAAGTGGTGGTAGTAGTAGTAACAGCAGTAAGTGGTAGTGATAGTAGTAGTAGTAGTAGTAGTAGTAACAGCAGCAGTAAGTGGTAGTGATAGTAGTAGTAGTAGTAGTAGTAGTAGTAGTAGTAGTAGTAGTAACAGCAGCAGTAAGTGGTAGTGATAGTAGTAGTAGTAGTAGTAGTAACAGCAGCAGTAAGTGGTAGTAATAGTAGTAGTAGCAACAGTAAGTAGTAGTAGTAGTAGTAGTAGTAGTAGTAGTAGTAGTAGTAGCAGCAGTAATGTGGTAGTGGTAGTAGTAGTAATAGTAGTAAGAGTTGTGGTAGTGGTGGTAGTAGTAGTAGCATTAGCAGTTGCAGCAATAGTAGTAGTAGTTAACAGTACTCATAGTATTAGCAGTAGATGCAGTGACAATAGTAGCAGTAGCAGCAGTAAACACGCCATTATGTAATGAATGAATCATGCATAAATTATATTAATATGTTCACCGAACGTGAACATCACTCAAAACTGGTTGCCAGGAAGACGTTTACCAGACAATTATCTGCACCTTATCACCACCACTACGAAATCCTTGTTCCAACGTCCTTGTCACACAGGATATGACAGTACGAAACATGGGTTGGACTTTGTTGCATTAAATTTCAGGAGAGAGGCACACTAGCTTAGGGACTAGTAGTCGGTAGATAGTTTCTTAAGAAAGGGTCATGGTGTTATCCTTTGCAGATTATATGAAAATTTTGATGGACAAAACAGATTTAGTCCAAGTATTTTAGTTTCTCCTCGTCTTACTTCAAAACTGCCATATCATGACACCACTACTTCAGAACACATTTAACAGATTAATAAATAAAATTAATACACTCTACCACAAGACATTTATGACGCAATTTCAGGGCTACATAATAACATTCATCCTAAGAAATACTGACGTAATAAAGAAGTTACAATAACTGAGAGAGAATATACGTTTTGTGCGAAATTATCCTCACATACATGTTACTACAAGTCTCAAGAACTCGTTGCAAAGGGACTTCATACACTTCTTACATATTATTCCTCTCTACTTCTCCATTCTTACTTCAGATTTGGACTGAATATCTCTCATGAATGAGTATTATTTGCTGTGAATCAATAGGCACATCAAAGTGCCAGTACGACTTTGCCCATAGATTTAATTTTATGACTAATAGTGACTGAGGAAGTAGTGAAATGGCAGAAAATATGGGGGTACCCTAAAGGCTAATTCACACGGGGATAGTTTAAAGGAGTCAAGTGCTTGGAGCAAGTCGACTTTCCTTCAACTTTCCCCGTGTGATATGGTCGAGACAGTCAAGTTGTGACTTGGCAGTCAAGCAGAATTTGAGTTGACGACCCACCAACTTTTGTGTCCACTTTCCCGTCACGTGACCAACTTTTCTCCACCACTTCCCTCGTGTGAATGCTAACTTCTAGCAACTTGGCAGGTAGAAAGTTTGTAGTTTTAGGCCTATTGTCGAAGTAAATTAATAAGTGGAATTCCAACAATATCAAAGTTTTTGGAAGTGTATGAGAAGTATGAACTTGTATGGAATATACATGACAAAGAATACCTCTATAAAAACAGCGGGAATTATTATTCCAGAAACTAGTCAGTGAACTTATGGAACAAGGTTTCGAAAACAACAAGGCGCCAATTAGCTGCACACATGCTTTAATATGTGCTGGTGGCATCTTCAGTTTCACCAAACTAAAAATGCTAGTTCACTATTGACTTTTATTCACTATAACAGAATACAAGAATTCAAACACCACTACGAATACAACATTCAGCGCGCTTTTTTCCAAGCATGGTTTCAAGTTTAATGTCTCCGTGTGATCACAAATATAGCATCAAGTTTAGAGACTTCAAGCACTTGACTCCTGTAAACTATCCCCATGTGACTCGGGTTTAAGAAACCAATTCCAACAACATTTCTGTCCATCGAAAGTTTTGTCCATCCACTTGGAACTCACTTGATTCTGAACTTATGTCCCTAGTGTGGACAGCTGATGTTAACAATTTGTCTACAATAAACACGAGCATTTCTCATGGATTGTGAATGTGCAGCACAATATAACTACATATAGAGACAAAATTCTCAGTACTGATATAAAAAGTCCTGCAAGATAAGGTGCAAATACATGTTATGGTAATATGCCACATAAATTAATGTATGGTAATGTTCATACATATAAATATATTATGTACCTACGTATGCATGCACACTGTGTATCTATGCATAAAAAATACGTACATTTCTCAGCACTATTAATATCCATGAACTTTACTATCTTTTTAATTACAAGATGGCAAAATTAAGAAAATCGTTACGTTGTCCATGGAGTCAAAAATGATCCAATAAATCACGTTTCAGATTCATATTCTCTTATATCAAACATTCAATTCTGGTCTGACATATTCCTCCAATTTTAAAGGTCCATAATGGCTTTCAAATGAATGCATTGAAAAAAACCTAATGTGAGTTACTTCTTAAGAGAATTTTTTTTTTATAGAAATTACATTCTTCAAACTCCAGACATATTTTCCTTTGAATTTCCACAATGATAACCCAGTAAAAAAAAAAAACTGTGTAGGCCTAATCATTTCAATAACTATGCCACAAAAGAACTAAATGGTTTCACGAGTATTATTTTTAATGTCACTGTTATAGTTTTGAGTATTTTGGTTTAATATTTCAAACTCAAAACTGTATATAAAATATGTCAATATAATTTTAATTACAGCTCTCCTTTCCTGTTTTGTGAATATTTGTTTACATTATATTAACATTGGTCTTTTAGATGCAAATAAATTTGTGAAAGCTTTTAGTATATAGGTAGGCCTTTTATTAAAACCAATTTTCAGCTTTTAGTAAATCATCATTCTTTGTTGTTCATTCCACTATAGACCCAAACTCTTTTTGTAAAAATATTTTCATATGAAGAGTTAGCGGTAAAAACAATGAATGGCACATTTCTGTTAAGGATTAGATAATGATCTAATTGAGTCTATAACTGCAAGTTGTATTGCTGTTTCTATAGAAAATAAAGGGAAGGATTACTGTATTCGTGGTGATAATTCTCCTTTTTACCATTTTTCATAAGAACAACATTAAATTTCGCAGTGATCCATTGAATTACATAATGACATCAACCTTAAGAAAACTGTGACATTCATCGTTTTTCCTGCGAACTCTTCATATGCAAAAAACATATACAGATATAATGAACATGAATAAAATCTGACCCAGTTTATCAGAAGACACTGTATACAGATGTGTATACCAAAAACTATCTAGTACAGGGGAGACAAGGGAGGAAAAAATTTTGTGAAAATTTCCAAATCTATATTTTGTATCACACTATGTTTATATTTCCTATAATGAGAAAAAAAAACACTTTAATATATTTAAGCAGCACCACTAAAATACTATAACCACAATTTCTACATAAAAAACAAACAGCTAAATTTCACAATAAGTCTGTGACATAAAAGCCCAGTACATCTCTTACACAACCCGGAAAACAAGCAGTGGCTAAGAACAGGAAACCAAAGAGATAAAGGTGTCTGCAACCACATCACTACAGGTTTCGAAACAGTCACAAAATGTTTCAGAGTCTGTCAGATTCAAGATCTAAAATTAATCAATTCTCACCTTCCGTTTTTTAATACAATCTTTAAAAATGACCACCTGCCAACATACTATAACAATTATGTAGTTAAATAAGATAAAGTAAGAACCTATTTAAAAGCATTATCTTGCGTACTTTTTGCATAATGTAAAGAAGATGTAAAAAAAAAAAAAAAAAAAACCAGCGTCAGTTTAAGAAACTTTGAGGACAAAACCTTGGATTTTCATACATAAACATAATACACTGGCATGTTCTACTGTAATGCCTTTTCAGCAAGCAGCATCAAGTCAAAAGATTCTTTCTTCTCTTAGCCAAGGACTTGACTCTCACTCTTTTCCTTTGCCATTATTCCTATTTATTCAAGTCACTGTTGTCTACAATATCGTACCATAGCCTCAACACCTAAGTTCTTTTCTGATATTCAGTTTCTTATCATTGTATCTTTTGTTCATTCCCCATTCTAGACGTTTAACATTCACTCCTCTAAACAATATAGTGGAAACTGTATTCATATAATACATTATTTTGAATAAATTTTATTCAGCTTCCTCCAAGTGAAGGCTGCCTAGAAGACAAAGCTTACAATCTCAAATCACATTGATTCATGCACATTAAGATAGTTGTGCTCTACTTTTATCAACTGAATTGACGCACACATACTTTTTGCATTAATATTTTATGCTTATCTACATTTTGTCATTCAAATACACTGTGAAATGTAATAACATCTTCCATATATGAGATTAGTAAATTATTTTACAGTACAATACATCCAAAAGTTTGAGATGGGCAGGGCATGTAGCACGTATGGGCGAATCCAGAAATGCATATAGAGTGTTAGTTGGGAGGCCGGAGGGAAAAAGACTTTTAGGGAGGGCGAGACGTAGATGGGAGGATAATATTAAAATGAATTTGAGGGAGGTGGGATATGATGGTAGAGACTGGATTATTCTTGCTCAGGATAGGGACCAATGGCAGGCTTATGTGAGGCTGGCAATGAACCTCCGGGTTCCTTAAAGGCCAGTAAGTAAGTACATGGATGTTTGTACAGAGTCATCACTGATCATGCACAATGGTCGAGGTTGGAACAGTTGTCAAACCATCACAAATTTGCTGCAGAAACAAACCTTATGTCAACAAAGTATGTAGCCCCTAACCTAAACACCACCTGTCTAATTCTGTCTGTAACATACCAATTTCAAGAGACTTCGGAAAATGTTCATATACAGCTGGATATAATTTATTAAATCAAGGGGAAGAGAAGACAGTTTCGAGTATTCTGCAAGCACAGACAGTAAACACATCAATTATCACCGCATCTTGTGCCACTTTAACACCAACAAGTTGACCACATGGGTCTGAGTTCTGTAAGCAGGAGTCGGGAGTGTAACCCAACTCTTCTGAAGGCATGCCAAGGCCAGGACTCCTTTGCTAGCAGAGGCAAACACCAAAATCTAGGAATCTAGAATATACATCCCAAACAGCTTAGCATTTTAAGAGGAACCATGGAAAAGCCACAAGAAAAATGGATGGCCTCAATTTAGGATATCGAGATAATGGCCTCATATTTTATCAACTAACAAAAATCAAGCCTTACATTTAGATAAATTATCAAACATGGTATTGATAATCCACATCCATCTGCTCCCATGAATGATTGATCTCTCATCTGATTGTTCATCCTGACTTTTATGCTGTTGATATAGATACCCGCACATATCTGTAATAATGAATTTTAAATATTTTTGGTTTTATTGTATGTCGAAGAAAATATTTCTTTAAACTTCGTCAACAGCTTCAAGATAGATATAAATGTTAATGCATCCCCAAACTAAATATCTTGTTTCTAAGAGTAGCTTCGTTATGAACAACGATTCAATGCTGGAACTACCATTCCAAAATCCATTCTAGTAATTACTTCTGAGGAAAATATTTCTCTAAATTCATTGCTGTACCTTGAGCACAAATACCTGCAAATAGTATTACTGATAGGATGGTGATGGATAGGGAAAAATGGAGGAAGAAGCTAGAGGAGGCTAGGGCCCAACATTGGGCTGTTAGACCATAGTAGTAGTATTACTGATACTCTTAAACTGTAATGTTACGAGTAACATCGAAGTTCCAAAGAACGAGGAAACCAAAAGAAACAAGAAGCCTTATAAAGAAGTTAACAGCCCTGAACAGAGAGTTTCAATAGATACAATCAAACACAAATCCCTAGAGGAATAATTACACTGATCACTTGAGTATTTACATGACAAAGAAGTAGTACACAAGTCACATATCGTACAATTAAAACTAGGTACGCTATTTCGAGAGATCAGAACAAAAAGACTGAATAAGAACAGAAAAATTCAATTAAACAGTGGAAGGTCAGAAACAGCAAGTCAAAAAACAAGATGCAGTATAACCTACATTAAATACATGATAGGATTGTTTCGCAGGTCATTTTCACAAAATCAGTACTGAAGATTTATTACACTGCATCAACTACTATAACAATAACCGAGATTGAAAACTAATAATTTCCTTCAAATCAGAACAAAGAACAATGGAATTTCCCAGAGACATAATGGAATCCAATTCATATGATAACATATAAAGGCAATGTTTTTAGAGTAACACGAAATTATACATAAAAACTTCTTTATGAATGTCTAGAGAGTAAATATATGAGAGAGAGAGAGTAAATATAAAAAATATAAATAAAATATATAAAAATCTGTTAAATATAAAAATACGTTGTTGTTGTTTTCTAATGCCAGGCATTTGACGAAGTCATTTGACCTCTTGCACTCCAATATTTTTCAAAGATATTATCATGGTATTATCATGGTCAATTCTTGTCTATGCGGATGACGTGAATATGTTAGGAGAAAATCCACAAACGATTAGAGAAAACGCGGAAATTGTAGTTCAAGCAAGTAAAGCGATAGGGTTGGAAGTAAATCCCGAAAAGACTAAGTATATGATTATGTCTCGTGACCAGAATATTGTACGAAATGGAAATATAAAAATTGGAGATTTATCCTTCGAAGAGGTGGAAAAATTAAAATATCTTGGAGCAACAGTAACAAATATAAATGACATTCAGGAGGAAATTAAACGCAGACTAAATATGGGAAATGCCTGTTATTATTCGGTTGAGAAGCTTTTGTCATCTAGTCTGCTGTCAAAAAGTCTGAAAATTAGAATTTATAAAACAGTTATATTACCGGTTGTTCTGTATGGTTGTGAAACTTGGACTCTCACTTTGAGAGAGGAACAGAGATTAAGGGTGTTTGAGAATAAGGTTCTTAGGCCCGATTGTATACACCATTTAATCTTAGAGCAGAGGTTAAATTGATCTTTGTTTCAGCTGAACTTGGAATTTTGTGTTGTATAAAGTCTAATCTGAGATTAATTTGTCTCAAACTAAAGTCAACTTTGACTGAAGAAATTTCTCCGATTAAGTTAGATGATCCAAGTTCAGTTATTTCTTTTCTGTTTGAAATATACGAGTGACAGATTGTGCAAATAAAATATCCATTATTATTAATATTAATAGATATGGTAGATAGATTTATATATATATATATATATTTCAATTTCTTGCCTTAATACACAAACATTCTTATATTTTATAAGGCTCTATCGTGTTCAGCAGTATCAAATAACATAACCTATAATTATATTATGTTTATAACAACCATTAATTATTAATGGATATGATAGGTCCATTCATAAATGTTCAATTGACTGTATTACTAAACGAAAATTGTCGTTTTATAAAGCTTCATTATGTTTAGCAGTATCAAACACCATAACATGATAACAACTTGGAGAACAGTCAACCTTCTTCTTATTGTCCGCCATTATTTACATTGCAAAAAAAAAGTGTCTCCAACAGAGTGTAATACGGTAAGTCGCCAAAAAGTAGTTGTAAAGTCGCTAGATTTCTCATTATCAACAAAGAAAGATTAAATTTTGTCACTATGGGGTGCTAAAAAGGTCACTAAATCCCTATTTAAGCAATATAAAAGTTGAAAGAAATTGTTGTTGAAAAAGAGCTAAAGTCGCTAGATTGGCAACACTGAACAAACCTGTATAACATGGTCCGCGCATCACGTATTTCACCTGTTTATGCGATGTTGCCAAATCCTTTTCACGTGAACTTAGATTGCATTTGAACCAAGGTAATTTGATCGCAGAAAAGTTTTATACAATAGAAGAAGTGTCTGAACTCGGTTCACTTTTCGATCTTCGATCAAAGTTGATCTTTAGTCAGGGAGTTTTATACAATTGGGGCTTAGAAAAATATTTGGGGCTAAGAGGGATGAAGTTACAGGAGAATGGAGAAAGTTACACAACGCAGAGCTGCACGCATTGTATACTTCACCTGACATAATTAGGAACATAAAATCCAGACGTTTGAGATGGGCAGGACATGTAGCACGTATGGGCGAATCCATAAATGCATATAGAGTGTTAGTTGGGAGGCCGGAGGGAAAAAGACCTTTGGGGAGGCCGAGACGTAGATGGGAAGATAATATTAAAATGGATTTGAGGGAGGTGGGATATGATGGTAGAGACTGGATTAATCTTGCTCAGGATAGGGACCAATGGCGGGCTTATGTGAGGGCGGCAATGAACCTCCGGGTTCCTTAAAAGCCAGTAAGTAAGTATTAGCATGGTCAGCCACTGAAGCACAGATAAAATATAAATACAAAAATCAGTATTTCCAACAAATATTTTCATCATTATACAAGTAGGCCTACAATAATTTAAAATAAAAACAAAATCTGTGGGTATGTACAGATACGGAATTAAAATTTGGAATGAGTCTTGATGGGAGTCCACCCGTACACAGGCAACAATTTCTTTCGCACGACTGTCCACAAGTAGCATATATACAAGGGCTCTTGCACATGCACAGTGTGTTGTGAGCGAAACTTATTCAATAAGGGAGCTTCAAATATTATTTCCGTATCTGTACTACCATCTAACATGATGCATAATACACATCTCTTGTTCCAGTTTCAATGCAACGAAACTGCCCTTTCAAAGTAATTTGTTCCACAGGCCTATATAAAATGACGTGTGAAACTGCCTCAATAATTTATGATCCTTCAAAGACACAGCTGACCATAAATATCCGGACTTTGATATATGACAACCAACACTATTGATTAGTCAATATGTCGATAATAAAAGAATAGCCTATCTTTGAAGATAAAACTTTGCAAAATGCCAAAGAATAAAACTAATGCAACATTGAATAAGGTGGGATGTTAGGCCTACTTCTTTTAATACCGCAAAGTGACAAAAGGAGAAAAAAATTGTAGTTATATTTAAAACAATATTTCAAGATTCTCAAGCATAAAAGTACTATGGCCTTGAGTTCTGTCGCTGAAGGCAGTAATATCCAATTAGATGAAGCTGCGTGGGGAAAAAAAACAAACGAAAGGAAGATTAATGGATAGAAGCATAATTAAATCCTTTTAAACTTTGGCCAATTATAATGACTCATTGCAAGACAGCTTCCATACAATGCGAACTATTGTGACAAACTCTGCATAAGAAATTATTTGCATACAATCAATAAAAGCTCGGCACAAAGGTTTGTGCACACTACCAACTACTGACTAAAAAATCGACTAAATCAGTGATGATGTAAGCCTACAGACACAGTTTAAAAGAGAACGTCTGAGACACATTAAAATTTTGAACATTCAGGGGCATTTCTATTACTACAGATAAAGAGAAACTTGGATGATAATTGGAGAAGATGAAAGCAGATCACAAGTGGTGGAAATGAAATTTTTAAAATCAGTACTGTAGGAGGAAAAGTTGAAGATATACAGACGATGACAGTGGTGGGTCATAGTACCACTCACGACGTTCTGTATTAACACTTGTTTCAAGCATAAATAATGGTATATTTCTGTGGCCGGAAGAAAAAGGTCTTAAGTCAATTTTTTTGTGAAACTGAGATTTTTATATATTCTGAAAGCGGAAACAATTCTCTACAATCTGGTAAAACGGTTAAAGTCAAATAAGACTCCTGACTGGATTTATAGAGCGTTACCAAATGTCCTAAGTACTTTCTGAATCGAGCACACACAGAATAAAGGACTTAAGTATATTTAATACTTTATTCCTTACAAACATCACATGTTTACTTTCCACGCTTCCCTACTGAAAAGGTTCTAACTTGTATTTTAGCTATTTTATCACATACTGATACCCTTTCCTTTTAAACTTTAAGCAGCAGGGTAAACAGTCCTATAATTGTTTAAGACCCATTTTGCATTCCTAATAATTTATATTTCTCATTTATTTTCACATGAAAAAGGTGTTATGTTTAAATAGTCCCTTCTACTCAGTTTGGGTTCTAGTCTTAAAAGGGTTTAAGTGCGGCTATTTTTGGAAATAATCAAGATTATTGCTAAATGAGCAACATTACCTATTTTAGAATAAATATAAACAAATAATATTCAGGAAAAAACCTCTTAATTAAAAAACTCTATAATTGACACCAATTTCAATCTTTCTACTGCTCTCCTGAAAAGTATAAAATTTTTACTCGAGACCTTTTTCCTCCTGGCCAAAGATTTATGAAATGGCATATTATTAAACATATATTACTTTTAATTTTAATCATACAACATAACACAGTATCTAGAATGTTCAAACTAAACCATCGATTAAACGTAATAAATGAATTAAATGTCTTAGCTTCTTGCAATGCAATATACAATAACGTGAATGTAAGACTTTTTGACAAAAATTTCTACATCAAATAAATTATTAAGCAGTTGCTTTTATGAAATTAACTTTTCATTTGTAATAATATACACAGTTTTATTATTACGAAAAGCAGATTTACATTTGCCCTGAATTATTAACAATGGTTTATTAGAGGAGAAAAATTCGCTACGGCGCCAGGGATCGAACCTGGATCCTTGGTTCTACGTACCAAGCACTCTAACCACTAAACTACGCCGAAGTTCAATCCACAGCACCTATCTCTAGTGTTTTTCCCTTTGTGGCCTTACTCCATGTTCGACATATATGCTGAAATATACAGAGTGATTTATATAGAACTGACACATTTCTTTCTTTCTTTCTTTATTTCAAAACGAATGATGCTAGCCACAATTTGTTATACCTCAAATGTAGAGTATCTTTGGGAGATTACAAACCTCTATAGCAAATGTTGAAAATTCTTTATTTATTCGGCTGGAAATTCACTTAATGACCAGTTTCAAACGTCAAATTAAGCAGGAGTTTTGATTCCCATGAGATGCGCATATGTTTATTTTTTGTGTATATTTGTCATATTCTTTTAGAGATCCAGTTGTTTCCAATTTGTTTACCAGTCCCAGTACTGTGTTTCTTTGGGGGGGATTACGAACATCAAATTCTCTCTGGTGTGCCCTTTGAGTAGCTGTAATTGAATTCGTAATCCAGTATTGCTTCACAAGGTAGAGCTTTTGATTTAATGTGTACTGCATTTTCAGTGACTAAAAAAATGTCGAAAACAGCTGTCAACAATAAGGAATAAATAATAAACATCTGCCCATCTCGTGACAGCAAATCAAAACTCCTGCTTAATTTGATGTTAAAAACTGGTCATTAAGAAAATTTCCAGCCGAATAAATAAAGAATTTTCAACATTTGCTATAGAGGTTAGTAATCTCCCAAAGATACTCTACATTTAAGGTATAACAAATTGTGGCTAGCATCATTCGTTTTGAAATAAAGAAAGAAAGAAATGTGTCAGTTCTATATAAATCACTCTGTACTAAGTCAAATGTCATTATACAAGGAGCGCACTCAACTGAGTAACTTAGTGGCCAGGATTCCACAATATATGCACTGTTGGGCGAAGAATCTACGTAAAGAATAATTTTTCTCCTCTAATAACCATTGTTACCATAATAGATAAATTCTGTAGGACCAAAAATTAATCTTTACGTAGCTGAATTATTAACGCGATTTTTGGTATGAAATTTTATGTCAAGTCGCAGAGTCAAATTCAAGTTTATGTTGTGTATGTTTGGCCTTACAGAAGATCTCATGATATGCATATGTGACAAGAATTTCTCACAAACATGCGTGGATCTAAATATTGTCATAAACCTGTCACCAAAAGCATGCATGTGTGGGTATTTATCTTCCTGCAATTTCCTGAATAAATCCATTCTTCTAAGAGACCAATACTTATTCCTGATGTGCATTACTTCCATTTGTAACTCGATATTTCCTACTGCAAACAGATTCCAAAATAAACTACAGCAAACGATTTCTTCTAAATGTATGACATCTTGGAATCTTTTTTTGAATTTCTCCTTGCATTTTCAAGGACATTACTACAGTATTCTTGTCATATGAAATATCTGGCAAAGCCTTCAGAGATGGAAAATCAAACAGTTCACTGCGACTCATCTGTTCCTTCATCTGATGTGACACACGCCACTGTCCTCTGTCCCACAGGTAGTGGGTGCCTGTGTAGTAGTGGTGGGGGGAAAGGTAATATGTCATGCTGTGACATATTTGGATATTTTAGCCAAGTTTTCTCATCCCTGGTATACAGTATACACCGAAATCACCGTAAACTGGCAAATCATGCATTCCATGAGTAACAGACGTGACATCTGGTAGAATATGTCTAACTAAATAGCGTCTTATTTACTTTACTCCTCTATTCCTATTTGGTGTTCACTTTTTAAGCATGAGGAAAATAAAACATGATGGCAGTTATAAATATTTACTTTCATTTTTATCTGTAATGTAATGATGTGATGGATGTAACAGTGGTAAGTATAGGTAATTATTTCTACCAATTTTGGATAGTTATCAAAATATCTATAATTTATACATTAGAGTTCAAGCACTGAAGATTACACTCACCTTAGTTTCATGCTGAATTATTTATAAATGTAAGTTTTAAAAATTTTAAGAATTGTTGACAGATGTGACAGGTAATGTGATGGATGTGACATGTCCGAAGTGTAGGCCTTGTTAAGATCATAATTGAGTTTAACACATAATAATAATAAATTTAGCTTCCCTTATGAAAAGGTTGCCAGATTTGACAAAGCGTATTACATAATTTGGAAATACACCTAAAAGGTAAAATGATATACATTTGAAACAGTTAGGGAATCGAATATACAAAATGTCAGAAACATTTACACCTAAGTAGCGTTTGTGCTCATTTACAGTTAAGAAAGGGGGGGGGGGAATATCATCAGATAGGTTAGAATGATTTGAATGCCATATACCGCGAGAAAAATAATAGTACGGATTTGTTGGCATTGATATCTAAACCAGTCAACAGCCATCGGTTAAGATAACTTCAAATTTCAATTATCACTCCCATACAACTAATTTCTCAATATCTTAACCGATCCTTTGAGGGCACTAATGGCTATTTCCTTCACAGTGCTGTGTGTTAGCCCCAGGTTTTTACATTTGTTGGCAAAGAAGGAGGGTATGGTACCTCGTGCTCCCACCATCAGACCTATTACATCAATGTGGGACAGGCTATATTTATCTTTATAGAACGGGATTGTTGGTTCATAGATCAGTTTCTTTTCACTATCCACCTCATGCGGTTGATCTGCATGTGTCTCAAATCTGATGGTCAGATCAAGAATGTATGCAGAGTTGTTCTTAATGGCAATGATATCAATTCGCCGAACACTTCCTTGTGTGGCTAGTCCCTGCACCTTTTGATGGACTGTAAACCCTACATCCTTCAGTGCCTCGGCCAGCATAGAATGGACATGGTGACGGATATTGCACTATAGGGGCAGAAGCCAAGGATATGGGGAAGAGTTTCAATCTCGCTGAGACAGCTCCTACAGCGGGTACCATCCCGACTTCTACCCGGTACAGCTCGGACCGCAGCGACATAGCCTACCATTTTAAGGGCGTCTATCCATTCCAAGAGGGTTAGATCTTTGTGATTTCTTATCCAGCTGTTTGCTGGGGGGGAGGGGGACTCTTTGTTAAGAATCACTCCTTTACCCTTTTGTTGCAAAGTACACCAATTTTCAAATTCTTTTTCTGTTAAAGCGTCTCTAACTTTTCGAGAGTCCGCAAAATTTTCACGATTATTTAAAAAAGATTTAGCAGGAGTTAACTTAAGGCTATTTAAACATGTTTTACTCTCCTCAATAAGATCCCTAGTGGAAGTAATGTAAGGATCATTAGTTTTGTGTAATACCCTTAAGCTGTTAATATGTTATAGTGTGGATTCCCAGCGTACCCTGAAAAGACCAACACCTTTATATTTGCGATGTGTATATACCATAAAATCGGGTGTGTCAGCTGGTAGGTGCAAAATTTCTTTAAGGGCACTTTTAATAATTTCATCAGTGTTATCTAAAAAAGTATTGGGTATTGTATTCAAGGGCATTATCTGAAATGTGTAGATTAATGATGGGCAAATTGAGGAATTTAATATACAAAACTTTTGATCAGGATGTAAACTGAGATTAATTTAATTTCTTTCTTTGCACAGTCAAATCAGGATGATAATGACACAAACATACATTATGAAACATGCAGTACATATTTTGGACAAAGTTGATTAAGATAAGACTTTTCTTAGTTACGTTTCCCTGTTACACGATTCTTTACAGATTTAACGACTTAAAACATCTTGTTTGCCTGCTGACTGAACCCTGATGTTTCTCAGAAAAAAATCATAAATTATTTATTTTGTTTCTTCAGTGATCCTGGGCTTGCTGTATGTAGTGTCACGTCCATCACAAATAAACATATCACATCCCTCATATTGTTTTTCATAACATAAACAATGTCAATTAAAATACGAAAAGCACCATTAGATAGCCTCTGTCAATGATACAATGAACCTCAAGTATTATTTTACTATCTTCAAAATAATGCTCACAAACAAAACTAATGTATGATTTTTAGTGACGGATATGTCAGCTAAGACAGCCAAATAAGAATCTAATTTAAAGTACCTAAGAAATGCGTATGTGCTTTCAGATTTTTTAGAGATCTTATGAAGACAATGTCCTTCAATAATATGGGCTCCAGTCAGATGATTCCTTAGTAATCATGAAATAATCATGATATCTTGGAGTGCACTTAGATCGCCGTCTATCATGGAAACATCACATCAACAACAAACTTAAATTGGCCTACTCAAGACTCGCTAAATTATATCCGCTCTTCAACAAGAAATCATCTCTAAAGCTACAAAACTGCATGCTACTTTACACATCTCTATTACGACCTCTACTGCTTTATGCCTGTCCTGTCTGGGGAGGAGTTGCAATAAGTGATATTAAACACATCCAGTCATTTCAAAATAAAGTCCTACAAATTTCACTCAATTCTCCTTGGTTTGTCCGTAACAGCCAACTACACAGAGAAACTGGTATTGACACAATCAAACAGTTTATTCATTCACAAGCTAAGAAGTCCTATAACAACCTAGAAAATGTTCCAGGCGCCATCCACTACTCTCTCGGAAGGAAGTCCACATTTCCCACCAGAATCAAGAGCCGACTTCCAATGGACCTCATATTATGATCAAAATTTATCATCACACCAACCTATGTAAATAATTATTTATTAACAATTATTTTTATTCATTGGGGAGCCCAATCTAGGCTGCCCTCAATTCAGTGTCATGTATTGTATTTATATTTTATTTAGAAATGATCTGTATAGCCCTAAATGCGCTGATCGATCAATAAATTATTAAAAAAACAAAAATGAAATAATCATGGGCAACATAGCAATCAAAAATTTACTTGGTGCAAACAAAGAGAAACTGCATTAGGATGGCGAAAAATAGCAAAAATACAAATCAAAAAAAATATTTTTTGTTCTTTATGAAATTTTAATACTTTATTAAGGAACTCAGGTTGTTTAAAGCAGTAATTCTCCAGTTTCAAAATTTTACCCATAGGCTCATTTAGGACTACTCATGGAATGCATGAAATGCAATATAATTTGGAGTTTTCATACTCTCTCTTGCTATCATAATATTAATACTCGATCGCAACGCGATAACACGCTAGAAATTCCACTTCACACATCATCTCTGTATTCCTCATCTTTCACTGAACATTGCTACCTCTCGTCACTGGAACTCTCTGCCGCCTGAAGTCAAGGGCTGCCGAACATTGAAATCTTTCAAATCCAGATTAGAAAATTATCTTATGACGAGTTGCCAAACTAACTTATTATGACAAGTGTTGTACTGCATGTTTCCATGTATTCACATTTTCTTATGTTCTAGTGATATTTAACTTATTTTATATTTTTGTTTTCATATTTTCCAATAATGGTATATCTACAATGTGATAAGTTGAGCTATATATAATCATAATTTTCCTTACTGTATGTATCTAAAAATATTGTATTCATTGTATGCTTTGTACTGCACTATTTTATTACTATTATTATTATTATTATTATTATTATTATTATTATTAATTGTCTTATTATTTTTTATACTTTGTATGTCTCATTTATTTTGACCTGCTGTTCACATTTTATTATGCCTTTTCCTTTCTTTCTGTATGTTATATATTATGTCTGATTTCTACTTACTTGTTGTTTACATTTTATTATTATTATCTTATTCAGTTTTGTGTGTAAAATTGTAGTGTACTTTGTAAATTTGTAGTGTTTATTGTAACACAGTTTTACTCCTGGTTGAGTGTTAGAGGAGGCCGTATGGCCTTAACTCTGCCAGGTTAAATAAAGCATTATTATTATTATTATTATTATTATTATTATTATTATTATTATTGATTGTGGCCTATCTCCTTTATCTAGACCTAGGAAACTATCAAAAACCAGAATTAAACCTACCTGGAATCTAAATCCAGTACCAGTTGCTAGCTCAACGATTAGACCATGAGATAAACATTACAACTACTTAAATTTTGTTTATGGACAGACTGCCTAACAAGACATTAAACCTAAAAGGGAAAATTATATTAAAAAAAAACTAGTGCAAAGTTCTCGTAACAAAGTTACAAAGACTGATGGTACTTCTCATAACAAAGCTACAAAGACTGATGGTACAAGAACAAATGGCACTGATCATAACTATCATACTGTCCTCTTTGATATTAGCATATTATATCACATTAGGCTTCAGTGCACAATACCGGAGATGCCAGCTGTTCACATATGACACTTTTCAACTACTCTTACATCTCATAAGCATTACTGGTAACTCGGATACTTTTATCTAGGTTTGTTAATACATTGTTGGTTTTTGACGGTTCAGAAATAATATAGAAGGGTTATAGTGAAGGTGTCTTGGGGGGGCAGCCCCCCCTCGCTATAAAGCCCCAGGCTGTATCGTAAATGCAATGAATATCGTCTTTGCAGGTAGAGAAAGCATTGATACACAAATATATATATATATATATATATATATATATATATATATATATATATAATATCATTCTAGTACTCATCTTATATCTAAATCGCGTCTTCATTCGTACTTTTGAATTGTCAATGTGATGTTTTGAAGTAATAAAACACTATTAACATTAACCTATATGGATATCGTTCGTAAAATTGTAGTTCACTGCTCACTGTTTCACTCAATGCTGGTTAACTCTGTTGTGTTAAGGGAACGTCTGTTTAAACCTTGTTTTCAATACTCTGAATTAACATCGTTGTTGATGCCATCTAGTGTGGGATTTATATTAATGACATGAAGGTGTATTTATGTTGGAGATTTGAAGGTTGTTCTCGTAATTTGACTTTGTAGCATAGTGGTTAAGCTACTAGTGTGTCGAGTTAAGGATCGAAAGGTAAGTAGGCCTAATTTTAAAATATGATATGTATTGTAGTCGGTTTAATGTAGGTTAAATATAAGTAATGTGTAAAATTAGGCCTAGTGACATTGTGAATGATATAAAATTGGTGATAAAATATGACAGATGGAGGAGAAATAGAAGGAGAGCAGTAGGAGGAGAAGAGAACAGGAATGTAATTTCGTTTTTATTTCCGAGTAAATAAGATGACGTCATGACTCGCGGTATTCGAAACATTCGCCGCTCCGGTATTGTGCACTTGTTCCTCACATTACAATCACTTAAATTTAAATTATGGTTTATTTAACGACGCTCGCAACTGCAGAGTTTATATCTGCGTCGCTGGTGTGACGGAATTTTGTCGCGCACGAGTTCTTTTACATGTCAATAAATCTACTGACATGAGCCTGTCGCATTTCAACACTTAAATGCCATCGACCTGAGTTGGGACCGAACCCGCAACCTCGAGCATAGAAGGCCAGCGCTATAAAAACTACGCTACCGAGGCCGACTACAATCACTTCAATTCAAGACATTTCTTACATCAACATGCACCGCAATTTCCACAAAGAGCAGTTGCTGTCTAAATTACTATGGCTTTGTTAGATACGGGGTATGTTAAAGACACGTTCATTGCCAGTACAGATGAAAAGGCTTCAAAATCTATTACTCTTTCAGATTATATGCAAGAAATAAATGTACTTACGCTGATGTAATAGCTCTGTACCGCTCCTGACCTGCTGTATCCCATATCTGGGCCTTTATGGTTTTCCCATCCACCTATACAGCGAACAAACATGATCATTTTTGCAAATAGTTTCGAGACTTTAGGCTACAATTCAAGAAAATATAGTCTTAATCATTAATACATCACAAGAGGCTGGTAACACAACAAAAAAAAACCATAAACTTAGTGACAGTACCATTAAACTTTAAAAATACAAGTGACATAAGTTAGCTTAGGCCCAATAATGAATTAATGTCAAAACAATAAAACTCGCGAATTTATAAATTAGCACAATAAGAGAAAAATGTTAAAAGATAATTTGTATTTTATCATCTTTTGTGTACATACTTGACTAATGGACTATTTTTAACAAATTATGCCTATGTCTTACAAAAGGAAGTCGCTTAGATTTTGTCTTGACATCTCACCTGTATACTTCTAGTAGCAAATTCAACGCCTATTGTTGACTTCGATTCCAGATTGAACTCATTACGAGTGAAACGTGATAATAGGTTACTTTTACCCACTCCTGAATCTCCAATGAGTACCACTGCAAAACAGTCAAACGAAGTGCAAGTCACACCACTATCATAATACTTCACAAATGACGCGATCTTACAAATAAGATGTGTATTTTACTTAATGATAAAACAATATAATTCTAATCTATATATCTGTAACAAAAGTAACACACAAACACTATTACATAGCTTCCAAACTTCAGCCAACAAGCTGATGTTGGCCAAGGCCTAAACGTCAAACTTCGTTGCAATGGACAAGCCGTTGAATAATGCATTTGCCCAAATTACTGACCGTAATTAATTACACACAAAATTTAACAGAAGGTAAACATATAGAACAAGCACTACCTTAGCCATGAATCACAATATATTACCTTTGAATAAATAGTCATACTCATCGTCTCGAGTACCCATCTTCTACTTGGAATTTAGGCCCTATTCCCTAGACGGGAAGAAAAAAAATCGATAGTTTTGCTTAAAAAACGTAACGCACAATTACCAGGAACGATACAATATAGTTATAAAATATCTACAAACGATTCACTAAACTTTCCAAACAATATAGCGTAGGATGTTTACGATAAATCAAAATAATGTTAATGCTTAAATTACTCTTCGAAGAGATCTATACAATTACAATATGGCTGCTACCCTCCTACGCCCCTTCTTCTGCGCAAACGTATGACGTCATTTTTTCTATGTCATTCGGCCATCTTTGTTCAGAGGAGCCAATGCACATCTCCCAATTTCCCTATGTTAAAACGAAAATCACTAACTTTGCAGTAGTAAATAAAAATAAATCCTTAACACTTTAATGAATATTAAACTCGGTATAAATCAAGCAACAATGTTAACATTACTATTGTTTTTGTTGCAGTTTTTTTACTTCATAGTACTTCTCCATTGCTAACTTAAATCACTATTTCTGATGTCTGCCTCAATGAAGTGTAGTCGTATGGCAGTTTGAATTTACCGCTTTGTTCTTCCTGTGTTTACTTATAAAATACCATTTTAATAATAATCAGAGTTTAAAATAAACACTTCAAATTAACTAGCTACATAAAGTAATTTAGGTAATACTCGAGGTCATTACACTGAGGAAGAAAGACCACCACCCTTGTGTGAGCCTAGATCACCTATACCCAAATTGCTCGGCGTTATATGTTTTGACGGTAACAACTTTTGTCAGGTTTACTATGCTGCCATCTAGTTATTACATAAGGAGTCACGTCATAACTCCCATTTGAATTGCATTAGCGACTGTACTGCCAACTCGTGTTCGTTTACGGCGAACGGGTGGCGATCCTGGCGGTTGTTCTCTTCAAAGTGCAACCGATTTTAACATAGGAATTGATCAATCTATATGTGATCTGGGGTGTAGTATATACAGTCACGAAGCTTCAGTTGTGAGGTTACTATAGGAACAATAGACTGTGCCGGTACTATTTCGCATTGTCTGTAATGAGAATGAGTAGATAGTAGCGATCCTAGTGGTTAGCAACTATCTATGGATGTATCACAGTATAGAGAACATATTATTTTCTCTTTATTGTGAATATATATTCCCTACGTATTGAGCGTCGTGTTATTTGTCTATGCTCCACCGGTTCCTACTTAGGGCTTTTATGCAAAGTAAATATGCCACCACTATGTGATTCAAAAGTACCGTCATATTAATACAACTAATACAAGGCTGACGGTTTTATCGGGTGTATGTCCTGTGACAAAGGGTTTGTATCCTAGATCATAGAAGTATCTATAGAAGTTACTTCTATGATCTAGGGTTTGTATTATTATTATGGCAATGCTTTTGAATCACATAGTTCTGATATGCGTGCAATAAAGGCCTAAGCAGGGACTGCTCACTCAAGCTAAGTAATTGTGTAGGTTTAAACGAGTTACTTGATACTTTTAATTTTATGTATTTTGTGACTGTCCAATTATGTCGTTCAAATATTGTTACTAAACAATCATGGGCTCGTAAATGGATTGTAACACTGTTGACAAATATATGGGTTCCGGTGTACTTTTAAAGAAATGAAAATTATGTCTACAAATAGATGAACTTCTATCAGTATAATACTTTTGATGTTCCCCTTCTTATGCTTTTCACATTTATATATATATTTTTTCGTATGTTTATGTTTAAACTTGTATATCCTAACCTCACATAACTGACAACCTATCACAAATCTTGTTTATGTTTAAACTTGTATATCCTAACCTCACATAACTCAGACTGACAATCTATCACAAATCTTGATCTCACAAATATATACTGACAACTTATTACAGATCTTAACCTCCAAAT
The DNA here is from genome assembly GCF_040183065.1 of Periplaneta americana. Taxonomy (NCBI): domain Eukaryota; kingdom Metazoa; phylum Arthropoda; class Insecta; order Blattodea; family Blattidae; genus Periplaneta; species Periplaneta americana. The sequence continues at coordinate 205,338,896 of NC_091118.1, read as the reverse complement.
TCAGACTGACAACGTATCAGAAGGCAAGATTGTCAACAACTCGGTATCTTGAAAATTCAATGATTTTCACTTCCGAAATCACTGGAACTACCTTAGCCCTAGTTTCTCCGACGATGTATGTATAATTGATCTGCACAATTTGCATCAGACTTCACCTGGATATTGTAAACAGACCTGTGAGGCAGATTCTCCCCTAGTAGGCTTACTTAAATTTCCCCTGACATTGACATTTGATCACTGTTCCCTTATAATTATGTGATGATCTCTGAATAGCAGCCATGAAAATCTGATGTGAGTCTTACATAAGTAGGTCCTTGTAATAGCTGATAGGACGTACTATATCAAAAAGCATATTTTGTGCAGTAAGGTAGAGGTAAAGGTATTCCCTTTAGAAGTTCTGGAAGTTTTGACAAATCCCACCACCACCACCAGGGATTGAATCCGGGACCTTTCAGTCCATAGTCAGTTGCTCTACAAACTAAACTACCAGTAGCGACTTTGTGCAGTCAGATGCTAAAATATGTGATCTTTATTTCACAGGAAAGATGGCTCTTGCAACAACTCGTGACAGACGTAGCAATGCAGGAAACCGGATGTCCAAACTTCTAGATGAAGAGGAGGAGGATGATTTTTATAAAACAACCTACGGCGGCTTCAGTGAAATTGAGAATGATGATGATTATCAGTTAGTATAGAGAATTTCCTTAACAATGTACTGCGAATAGACTTCCAATTGTCTATGACTCAGCTATAGAAACTAATTTTATTTTTAACACATGTATAGGGCTAATTCAGGCAGGTAATATAAAAAAACAATACAAAGAACTAGTAATCGAAGGTAACCTTATATGATTTTTATTCTTGATTAAATATCCGAATCATATTTTGAAATCAAAAGAGACAATAATATTTCAACAATATACCAGGCTTTCAATCCAAAACTTCCTAGTCTAAATAACTATTTAAGTAAATAAAATTTATTTTAAACAAAAAAACACGTAAATTTAGATATTTATGGAGAAGTTTAAAAACAGTTTTAATTACATTTTAGATTTTAGCCCACGCCATCTCCTATGAAATTTGAACTGGCACGAATATCTCATGATACTTAAATTTGAAAGAGTATTCAGTTGTTTATACACATCTCAATCATTTGTTTTCACATCTTTTGTTTTCTATCGTCACCTGGCAACCTGAATTGTTATTGTCATTCAGTTTGTTATGGAATGAAAACACAATTTATTTGGATATTTTTCTAAATTAATTAAATAAATTGACGAAATTTAATGTTCAAAATGTGCTCCATTGTTATTTCGGAACTCCTCTACATAGCATTGCCATATTATCAAAACCATATACATAAATAACGTAAATTCAAAGTTCGACCTTCATAATCCTCTATCCTGTTTAAAATTTTTAAAGAATAACTTTATAATACATAACTATAATGTTCCTTAATATTAGTTTGTGTTACTATCTGAAATAACCTATAACCAACAATAGTCTTTATAGCTTTATTCTATTCAGCTCTAATCAATGATAACAATTCAGATTGCCAGGCAATGATAGAAAACAAAAGGCAGTGGAAACAAATGAATGAAATGTATAAACAATTGAATACGCTTTCAAATTTAAGTATAATAATGTAGGGGTCCACCTTACCCCATTACCTCCTAGCTTAGTTGCCTCATGAGTGATACCTTATTGTTGTCATTTATGAGGTTCGAACCTGTCTTCGGACAGTTGACTAAACAATCATATAGGGGTGCAATTTGAAATTTCAAATGGAGGTGGGGGACAATGAGGGAGGTGAAACCTAAAATGCAGTTAACACTGGTTTTAAAATTTCCCCTCAATATCTAAATTAACATGTTTTTTGTTTAAATTAAATTGCAGTAAATAGTTACTTGATTTGGAAAGTTTTGAAATGGAAGCCCTGTATTGTAATAGCATAGTGAATTTGAGAAATGAAAGAAAGTAAATTATTTCCAAGAATTCACATAATTGCAGCTGTAGCTGTATTATTATTATTATTATTATTATTATTATTATTATTGCTCAAAATAGTTTTTCATAGATTATAATAAGTTTAGAAAAAAGTTTGGTAATTTGCTTACACACAGCACACTGTTTGCTTCACAGGTCTGAAGAAGAAGGAGAGGATGAAGTGGATTCGGATTTCAGCATTGAAGAGAATGATGAGCCAATATCAGAAGAGGAAGATGGGGAGCCGAAGAAAAAAAGAAAAATTATGACTAAGGCATACAAAGTAAAGTGAAATTTATATCATCCTTTCGTTTTCACACAGTTTTACATATTTCTGTTTCTCTTTTTTAAGATAAGATTTATTTATACCATTAATAAAATATATAAATAAGAAATAGGCATTGTCCAATAATTCATAGAAACATTATAATTTGAATTTTCAAACAATTCAATGGCTGAAATCTTATACAACAAAAATTCATTTGTCAGTATAATCTTTTGTTTTTAACCATTTGGAAATTAATTTAAAAAATGTGTATTTAAAGATAATTCTGTTACTGTTTGTGGAAGACTGTTACAAAATTTAACTTGTAAATATTATGTCTATTAACTGTCTTTCTTAACCTAAACTGTGGTATATTTTTATATCCTGCATGTATGTATTTATTTACACTGCAAATGGGCAAACACCCTGTCGCAGTGGTAACCTAATTACATAAAATAATTACAATTAATAATATTTAAAATAATCTACTTAATAAAGTAAACCTAATGTTGCTTACTTGTAGAAAACAAACTACAAAAATATTTTTTTTTGTAAATTATAAATATGACCACATACCACTTTAAAAAATTCACATTAGATACTAATAATAATAATAATAATAATATAATTTTCCCTGGCAGAGTTAAGGCCATCAGGCCTTCTTTTCCACTCAACCAGGATCAAATCACATACAGAAAAATACATACCGGTATACAAATATTAACTTAAAAATAATAATAAACATAATTAAGTAAAAAGAGAGATTGAATACATATACACGATCAGTATTAACTTTAAAATAACAATAATAAAAAAATATATATAATAATAAAAAAAGAGACTGAATACATAATCATAAACAGGAAAATATATTCTAGTATACAGTATTAACTTAAAAAAAAAAAGAATTAATACATATGAATATAATCTCACAATTAAAGGAATAGTACAATTAGTATGATCAGCACAGCGCGGGTTACACTGAGACAATGACAATTACCTAGATATAAGTGTTAATGGAAAAAGAAAGTAATGACTGTGTAAAATAATAATAATAATAATAATAATAATAATAATAATAATAATAATAGTAATAATAATAAATAAAAATTATACCTAAAAAAACTAATTCTGTGCATTTAAAATATTTCTAAACAACCTAATTTTAAACAACTGAGGACTAAGACTACCCCTGATTTCCAGCGGCAGCGAATTCCATGAGCGGGCCATGGCTATTGAGAAAGAACTTGAGTACAGAGATGTCTGATGACGTGGTATTGATAGCAACAGATGGTGCTCATCCATAAATAACTTTAATAACAAAAAGCAGACCTTACCAATTCTAATGTGACATTTTATAACTTTAAAAATGTTTATGATCGAAAAATATGTTGTCTTCAAAAAATATATCAAAATTTAGAAACAGAGACTCATCCCTATAATGAATATAATTATAGTGAAATGATTTACTGAAAGTTTACCTTTATATTGCAGGAACCAGTTGTCGTGTTACAGAAGATGGAAAAACCTGCTGAAGTCAAACCCAGAAAGCCTCGAAAAAAAGTTATATCTGTAGATACATTTGGTTAGTATCAATGTAATAATATTAGTTTTTAGGCGTACGAAGGATGGTACACAAAATGCTGATATTAGGAAGTTTGATGTTCTCAATGGAATGTACTTATGCTTGTTTATTAGAACGCAAGTCGATAAGACGCTCAACGGCAGCAAAGTCTGCAGCCACCCTGCAACGTCTCAAGGAACGCACTGAAGAGGGTCGCAAGCGTAGAGGCCGTCGAATGCGAACTCAGGACGAATGGCGACCAACTCAAGAGGAGTTGCTGGAGGAAGCCAAAATCACCGAGCAAGACAATCTGAAGTCCCTAGGTAAATAAATTCAGTGGCTTGTGTGTTCACATGCCTCTGTTATAAGCTTCATTTAACATGATATGTAGGCTGTGAAGTTTAGGTCAAAAACAATTTTATTGTGAGCTCGTAAAAATGTTGTTGTTGTTGTTATCTAATGCCGGGCTTTGGCAACGAAGCCATTAGCGTTCTTGCTCTCCAATATTTCTCTGTGGTGGATCCATCAGGTAGAACTTTACAGGTTTGTAGATGATCTTCAGCCATTTCTTCTTCTTTGTTGCATAGAGGACAATTAGGATTCGTGTAAATTCCTATTTTAAGCCTGGTTCAGACGGTGCTAGTTTCTGTGATGGATTCCAAGGTGGCTGCTCTGATGACTGCCCTGCGTGGTCACTTGCTGGCTCCCGTGTTGGCTACAGTGATGGTAGTTGTTCACACGGAGCTGGCTCTTTTCACAGTTCAAATTAGAGTTGGGTCGATTCGTGAACGAATCGTTCATTCGAACGACTAATAATAAAGAATCGTAAGAATCGATTCGTGGTATCAACGAATCGTCGTTCAAAAGAATCGTAACGAATCGTCGTTCAAAAGAATAGTAACGAATTGACATGGTATCGTAACCCACGATTCTATTTACTTGTTTGATGTAACCTGTCAGCGGACATTTCCGAACCGTGCCAAATGCTCCCGAACGACAGTGAAATCAAAATACTGCATTTGTAAAGTGTGAAAAATAATGAACACGAACCTGAAATTTGCATAGTTAAATAGAGATGTACCGGTAATGCAACAAATGTACTTCACAATAAGGTTCAGCTGATAAATTATAATTTAGAAACATTATCTTGGGTAATTTTGTAGACTAATGGAGGTCATGTTGAATGGTTCCAGCCAATGAGAAAGAGACAATCCAATGTCTCGCCTCTTATGCCATCTATGAGAGAGATGTAGAACGTTTTTGTTCTACGCGTGGTTTGCAAAGGAAAGTGTCCTCTAAGTCGTTCGTTGACAAATCGTTGGAATCGCAGAGTAGGAAGAATCGTGAACTCGTTGACGATTCAAAAGAATAGTTGGAATCACAGACTGAGAAGAATCGTGAACGAATCGTTAGAATCGATTCGTAATGTATGATTGAATCGTTGGAATCGACTTCTAAAAAAGAATCGTGTTGCCCAACTCTAGTTCAAATTGGAAAATCATCTGCTGTTTCATCTGTTGCCAACACTCATGGTCAAAAAGAAACTAAACCGTGAGTGGAAAACAACTAAAGTCCTACATTAACAGTAGTAAATGTCGTAATAAAGTAATTAAGCCATAAGTGCAAAACAGCTAAAGTCCGGTATTTAATTGTTGTTTCTTAGAAACTAAAGAATATAGAAAAAAACAGGTTTAGTTGGAAAACAACGAACATGGCGACATGGTTTCAGTGGTGATATTATATGATCACCTTTGGTTTCCAGCCTGCAAACTATCCCGAAAAATAGCAAGGAACCTACCCTCGAAATCCAGCAAGCTAGCCATCCACGGAGCCACCAGAGCACATTACTTCCGGCGAGTGACCACGCAGGCTACCCATCCGCGCAGCCACCTTGGAATCCATCACAGAAACACGCACCGTCTGAACCGGGCTTTACTCAAGTGTTTGGCCAAATAATCGTTTTCTGTAAGCAGTCTGAATTTTGCTACTGCAAATTTACGTGGGATTTCTGGAATAATTTGTTTTTTTTTTTATTAAAATGCTCCATTTTTTATCGTAAAAATGTAATATCTTCGAATTCGATATAAAATCGTCTAGAAATATATTTCTCTTAAGGCTTTCACTATCATGCGAACCAATGACAGTGCAATATTTAGAGAAATTTAGTGAAGCATTTGTATGAGAATGGTGTGTGCCTTCAGCTGCACTATTGCATCACCTGATTTCTGCTTTTTCATACAACAGTCATTATACTTAAACATAGACTTTATATCACAAGTAATTTGATGGTAGTAATTGTCTTCTGTATCATTTAACAAAACTTGAAGACTTTTTTAAGTCGGTGTAAAATCAGGATAGTTTATAAACAGTAAAATAGTGAAATGAACTATTGCTAAAAACAATACAATAACAAGTTTTATGGAATAAACTGCATAACTGGTGAGTGTCTAGTTTATATTATAGTATGGTACGTATTACATTATTTAAATTCATGTATAGAGGTATAGTAAAATATAAAAATTGGAAATTTATCTTTTGAAGAGGTGGAGAAGTTCAAATATCTGGGAGCAACAGTAACAAATATAAATGATACTCGGTAGGAAATTAAACACAGAATAAATATGGGAAATGCCTGCTATTATTCGGTTGAGAAACTTTTATCATCCAGTCACCTGTCGAAAAATCTGAAAGTTAGAATTTTAAAACAGTTATATTACCGGTTGTTCTGTATGGTTGTGAAACTTGGACTCACACTTTGAGAGAGGGACAGAGATTAAGGGTGTTTGAGAATAAGGTGCTTAGGAAAATATTTGGGGCTAAGAGGGATGAAGTTACAGGAGAATGGAGGAAGTTACACAACACAGAACTGCAGGCATTGTATTCTTCACCTGACATAATTAGGAACATTAAATCCAGACGTTTGAGATGGGCAGGGCATGTAGCACGTATGGGCGAATCCAGAAATGCATATAAAGTGTTACTTGGGAGGCCGGAGGGAAAAAGACCTTTAGGGAGGCCGAGACGTAGATGGGAAGATAATATTAAAATGGATTTGAGGGAGGTGGGATATGATGATAGAGAATGGATTAATCTTGCTCAGGATAGGGACCGATGGCGGGCTTATGTGAGGGCGGCAATGAACCTCCGGGTTCCTTAAAAGCCAGTAATTAAGTAAGTATAGAGGTATAGTGTATTAAATTACCAGCTTTACCCATCTCCATGTGACTTGTCATTTCATTAACACATGGACTATAATCACTTCTGGTATGTCGCGGTTGAGCTATAATGCGGGGTAAAATATGTCCCCCAACAACCACGTTATATCGGGCTTTTACTGTACATATTTGTATTAAATTATAAGAAAATAGGATTCACATAGGCCTAATTAAACAAGAAACCGACAATTGAAAAAAATGTACACAATCAAGAAAGAATAAAAGAAAAACGAACGTAGTGGAATACATATTGGTTTTAAGTGATAAATAAATATGATTTACATAATAAAATCATAAACAGATATTTGAATAAAGAGTACACAAAAATGAACACTGCAGTAAACATATGAACATTAAATTAAAAGAAAATACTATTTACATAATAACATTTTAAAGACAATTGAATTAAGTATATACAATAAAAATAAGAAACAAAAAATAAAAATAAACACAGTGTGCTATATTGCATTAAATATTTGCAATGCATTATGTCTGGCAACTCATCATAAGATACTCTTCTAATTTATATTTAAAAAAAATAAAATTTCGGTAGCCTTTGACTTCGGGTGGCATATAATTCCAGTGACGAGAAGTAGCAACAGGCTCATGGGAACATAAACATAACAGCAAACATAACAACGACGCCATTTCCTCATAGTCTGTCGTATACTGCAGCATTCCACAATTGTGTTCTGTTTGCAAATCACGTAAGCATGAAAATGAAACATTAACTTTCATGTTAACGTCTTATGGTAATGTTTATGTCAATGCTTATGTGAATCATTGTGAATGATCCCATTTGGTAGCTAGGGCGCAAACTTCTGTGTTTATGTTACAGTTATGTTTAATTTTCATTGATACAGAGATGATGTGTGGAGTGGAATTTATAGCGTGTTACCATGTTGTGACCGAGTATTTAAGCTATGATAGCGATTAAGATTGTGGAATCGAACAAATAAGTAATAGGGGCAGAGATGTGCAAAATTCGGTATACCTTTCAGGTATGACAACAATCAAAGTAAACTGAATTTCAATAACTGCCAAAGTGATCTCATATGTACCACTGTTTTGAACCACTGTGCATGTGCAATGCATTGAATGTTGTTGTTGTTGTTTTCTAATGCCAGGCGTTTGACAATAAAGTCATTTGACCTCTTGCACTCCAATATTTTTCAAAGATATTATCATGGTCAGCCACTGAAGCACAGATTTTGAGGTGTTCTGAATGCATTTCTTGGTTTGAGTTGCACAATGGGCAGTTAGGGGACTGATATATTCCAATTCTATGCAGGTGTTTGGCCAGACAATCATGGCCTGTTGCCAATCTAAATGCAGTTACAGACGATTTTCGTGGTAAATCGGGAATTCACTGTGGATTATGATGCAGAGAGTTCCATTTTTTCCCTTGAGATTGTGTTATCAAATTTTGTTTGTTGAAGTCTACATGATTTATTAAATCTACATACGTAGATTTAGTAACAGATCTGTAAGTAGCAGTGCTGCCCTTCTTTGCTAAAGCATCCGCATTCTCGTTTCCCAGGATTCCACAATGGAATGGTATCCATTGGAATACAATTCTTTTATTGAGTGATATTAATTGAGAAAGCATTTTAGTTATTTCTGCTGTTTGAGATGAATGTGTGTGTTTAGAGACTATTGATAGAATAGCTGCTTTGGAGTCTGACAATATAACTGCATTGAATGTAGATCTTAGGAAATTCAGGTAGACCATTTTTTCTCTGGAATCGTACTTAGAGCAGCACAGACTGCCAAGTGTAGAATTCAAATTAGTAATGTGTTCTTACTTGTGGCACGCAGAGAAATACCAGAAATTAGAAATGGAAAAGAAGAAGACGAGGATAGTTAAGAAGACGTTCCAGGGCCCAATGATACGCTATCACTCCGTGGCCATGCCTCTGGTCGAGGTGATGAATCAGGACCAGCATGAGAGTCCGATCACAGTGGACGAGGGAGACGACGAGAGGGAGAAGCAGGAGCCTGCAGACCCCACTGACAAAAGGTAGTGGGAACTGAGCCCCAGTCATAAACTGTGCATGCAAAGGAGAAGATAAACTCTAGTTTTGGCATTTCTTATGTTCTACGGCATAGTACATTATCTGGTAGAGTATAAGAGAAGGCCCTTTGGACTTAACTCTGCCACTATAAATAAATTACTTCATTTATTTATGTCTTTTGAATGTTAGTTTAAGAAGATAAGCTAAAAAGGGATTATCTATAATACTCTCACTAGAGGTTTTGATTTACTTTAAGGAATCCGGAGGTTCATTGCCGCTCTCACATAAGCCCGCCATTGGTCCCTATCCTGAGCAAGATTAATGCAGTCTCTACCATCATATCCCACCTCCATCAAATCCATTTTAATATTATCTTCTCATCTACGTCTCGGCCTCCCCAAAGGTCTTTTCCCCTCTGGTCTCCCAACTAACACTCTATATGCATTTCTGGATTCGCCCATATGTGCTACATGCCCTGCCCATCTCAAACGTCTGGATTTAATGTTCCTAATTATGTCAGGTGAAGGATGCAATGCGTGCAGCTCTGCGTTGTGAAACTTTCTCCATTCTCCTGTAACTTCATCCCTCTTAGCCCCAAATATTTTCCTAAGAACCTTATTCTCAAAAACCCTTAATCTCTGTTCCTCTCTCAAAGTGAGAGTCCAAGTTTCACAGCCATACAGAACAACCGGTAATATAACTGTTTTATAAATTCTACTTTCAGCTTTTTTGACAGCAGACTGGATGATAAAAGCTTCTCAAACGAATAATAACAGGCATTTCCCATATTTATTCCTCCCGAGTGTCATTTATATTTGTTACTGTTGCTCCAAGATATTTGAATTTTTCCACCTCTTCGAAGGATAAATCTCCAACTTTTATAGTTCCATTTCGTACAATATTCTGATCACGAGACATAATCATATACTTTGTCTCTTCGGGATTTACTTCCAAACCTATCTCTTTACTTGCTTCCAGTAAAATTCCCATGTTTTCCCTAATCGTTTGTGGATTTTCTCCTAACATATTCACGTCATCCACATAGACAAGAAGCTGATGTAACCCGTTCAATTCCAAACCCTCTGTGTTATCCTGAACTTTCCTAATGGCATATTCTAGAGTGAAGTTAAAAAGTAAAGGTGATAGTGCATCTCTCTGCTTTAGCCCACAGTAAATTGGAAAAGCATCATATAGAAACTGGCCTATACGGACTCTGCTGTAAGTTTCACTAAGACACATTTTAATTAATCGAACTAGTTTCTTGGGAATACCAAATTCAATAAGAATATTATATAAAACTTCTCTCTTAACCGAGTCATATGCCTTTTTGAAATCTATGAATAACTGATGTACTATACCCTTATACTCCCATTTTTTCTCCAATATCTGTTGAATACAAAAAATCTGATCAATAGTCGATCTATTACACCTGAAACCACACTGATGATACCCAATAATTTCATCTACATATATGGAGTTAATCTTTTCAAAAGGATATTCGACAAAATTTTGTACGACATCAACAAAAGTGATATTCCTCGAAAGTTACCACAGTTAGTCTTGTCCCCCTTCTTAAAGATAGGTACGATTATGGACTATGGAGGTTTTGATTTATCTAGAGAAAATCAAAACTCGAGTGTGATTTAGTTGACTATCACACGATTAGAAGAAATAAAGTAATCTAATACAATAAAATATTGAGTTACAAAAACTAAACTGTTTTTAAAATGTATTATTGTACCATCTCTTCATGACAAATATTCTCCTAGGTGGCAGTAGTGTGTCATGATTAGCTGTTCTCTTGTTACCAGTTGTGCCAACTATAATATCTTCATTGAACTCTGTAAACAATTCTAGTTAAGAAGGCTTTGTTGATTCAGTTTCATTATTATTAAAACTGCATTCTACTTCAAGTTATCAATATATACAATGGAATCCCTCTTATCCAGCACCAAAGGGACCAGGCTAGTTCCGGATACGAGATTTTGTCGGATAATTGATTAAATACAGGTATATATATAAAAATAAAGTTCGTATTTCATGGTGCCAACTGCAGCCATGTGAAGCTTATTTCTCTATCACTTGCTCATAACTGAATAAACATAAAAACTGTGTGGATTTTCCTTATTAAAACACATCACACAACACAAATAATACGCAATTTTAGGTTCGAATATTCACTGAAAATGAAAGTTCGTGCGAACTTCCTAATGTGGCAACACTGGCGGCCCGAACATAATTAAATAAACATAAAAACTGTGTGGATTTTCTTTATTAAAACACAACACAAATAATACACCAATTTTAGGTTCGAATACTCGCTGAAAATGTAAGTTTGTGTAAACTCCCTAATGTGGCAAAACTGATGGCCCAGACTGTGGCAATATGGCAGATTTAAACATTTTTTTTGGCCCAGCCAAAAGTGCCCTTATTTTGGTATTGCCGGTTATTTGGGTGCTGGTTACAAGGGATTGTACTGTATTAAACAATCTCTGATACGCAACTATTCATAATCTCATACAGCAGAAGCTATAACATAACCTAAATGATAGAAAAATTTTAATTAAGGATGATGAAATAAACGTGAACAATTTACAGTAGAAAGTACAATTATTGAAAATATAATGTTGGCAAACAAAGAAACAAGTGCTAGGGAGGTGATAAAAACTGTAGGATAAGCAGCTATGCTTAGTTGAAACACATTGTTCTGTACAATTTTTTTTGGTCAAAAGCAGTATGACGTAATAAAAATGTAATAGTAATTCATAACATGATAAAACGAACTCATTTGTTCTGTAAATACAGTGAGAAAGTATGTGTCATCATCTTGATACCAAGTTAAATTATGTCTATTGATTGTGTTAATTTTATTATCAGTATCTTATATATTAGTTTCTTATAGAACTCAGTCTGTTTTAAAGTTGAAGTTAATGTTGACATTTTTGTTAGCTTTTTAAAAAATGTTTATAGCAATGGAAAAGAGAACCAGACAGATGCTGAAGAGAGTAAGAAAGAAGAAGATAAAAACAAGGATGTGGGAAGTACTTCAAATGACACTCGGTGTGAGAGGACGTTCATCACATTCCTTGATGAGCAGGTGTACAGGAGTGCGTTCCCACAGACCCAACCCAAGGCACCAGCGAAGAACATCTGTCCCATCACCAGGTACTGATTCTTCTTTCCAGTTTTATTATATGCTCTTTCAGGAAATCTGCCTGAATGTATGTCCGTAACAGAACCTTTTCTTTATTTTCTGCAATAATAGCCTAATAAATTTTATTCAAACAATATTTTATCTGTAAAATGATACTGATCTTCTAAATTGATTCTAATAACAAAAGTTGACAAGAGTCATTTCATTTTTAATATACGATATAAAGTTTTAAAAATAGTAAAAATATAACATTCGTAAAAACTGGAATGACTGAACCTGGAAATAAAATGAATAGCTTTGTACCTTATATAAATTATGAAGGACATATCTGTTTAATTTAGTATTTTCACAATCTCATCCCATATGTTCTTTCTTCATATTACATTGCTATATTCTAATTTAATAAATTATAATAGTACATTATGCAACGAACCTATAATGAAGGTAATTAAGAAGTGAGTATGGATATTTATGAAATAAGCGCAAGCAAGTTTCATAATTTTCATACTAGCTTCTTAATGACCATTATAGGCGAGTTTCATACGACTTTTTATGCTCGACCATATTTCTAACTTGATATTATTAATTTTAATTGTATCTGACCTTCAGCAATGTTCCGTATGTTGTGAGATGTGCGCAGACGCGAAAGTATTGATTTTTTTCCGAGGAACAGATATCCACATTGACCTTGCTAGGCCATAAGAACCTACAGAGATAACATTGAAATTAAATTAGACATTGAAAAACGAGATGACAAATTGAATTTATTTGAATATTATTTACAATTAACGCTAATTATTATAGTAACAGAACATAACCTTCTGTGACAGTATTGGATTTCCAGCCTCCGTGACTTTTCGCTAATTCTCTTTCGATTGCATATCCGAGAATAATCGATACTTGCGGTTTTATAATGGTAGAAAGCTGACCTGTCATTGGCTGAACAGTTGTAACCTGAGTCGTCATTGGCTGAAAGACCTGACCTTTAATGAGTAGGTGTACTTTAATGACATGCATTAAAGGTCTGCTACCAGGTGTATAATTACTACATTTCGGCATGGTCGAGCATAAAGTTCTTTATACTATTGGACTTAATAAAATAAACGTCCACACCTATGGACACGGCTAGCGCGTCTGGCCACGAAACCAGGTGGCCCGGGTTTGATTCCTGGTTGGGGCAAGTTACCTGGTAGAGGTTTTTTCTGGGGTTTTCCCTCAACCCAATATGAGCAAATGCTCGGTAACTTTCGGTGTTGGACCCCGGACTCATTTCACCGGCATTATCACCTTCATGTCATTCAGATGCTAAATAACCTACATGTTGATAAAGCGTCGTAAAATAACCTACAAAAAAAAAAAAAACTTCACGTCATCCATTTCATTATACCTTCAATATTACTGCATTTGGAGGCCTTGCAATCGATATATGGCCATGACAATCTTTATTTCGATCTTGAACCATACAGAAATCCTGTTTAGAATTTTCCGGATGAAATTCTATCATGCGGACAGAGGCTATATGGACAAGTGGGCGATGCTCCATTTAAAATAATGCAAAGAATAAAAATCCGAACACGGCAAACGAATTTTTTTCCGATAAGTGAGCACCTAGCTTAACAGCTGATATCTCTATGAGTAAGTGCTGCAAACTTTAGGGAAACAAAAAATACCTATTACCTAGCCAAGACCACTTAGATTCAATGCCCATGAAACTTGTAAAATATTTTTCTTCTGAAAATAAAACATTAGAATATTTAAATTTAGAGCCTTACGTCTTACACTAATAATAAATAAATATTTCTGGAAAATTTTTTCATAGAAATTCCCAGTTTGTCTGGAATGGCTAACCTACATACTTACTTACTGGCTTTTAAGGAACCCGTAGGTTCATTGCCGCCCTCACATAAGCCCGCCATCGGTCCCTATCCTGAGCAAGATTAATCCAGTCTCTACCATCATATCCCACCTCCCTCAAATCCATTTTAATATTATCTTCCCATCTACGTCTCGGCCTCCCCAAAGGTCTTTTTCCCTCCAGCCTCCCAACTAACACTCTATATGCATTTCTGGATTCGCCCATACGTGCTACATGTCCTGCCCATCTCAAACGTCTGGATTTTATGTTCCTAATTATGTCAGGTGAAGAATACAATGTGTGCAGTTCTGTGTTGTGTAACTTTCTCCATTCTCCTGTAACTTCATCCCTCTTAGCCCCAAATATTTTCCTAAGCACCTTATTCTCAAACACCCTTAATCTCTGTTCCTCTCTCAAAGTGAGAGTCCAAGTTTCACAACCATATAGAACAACTGGTAATATAACTGTTTTATAAATTCTAACTTTCAGATTTTTTGACAGCAGACTGGATGATAAAAGCTTCTCAACCGAATAATAACAGGCATTTCCCATATTTATTCTGCATTTAATTTCCTCCCGAGTGTCATTTATATTTGTTACTGTTGCTCCAAGATATTTGAATTTTTCCACCTCTTCGAAGGATAAATCTTAAATTTTTATAGTTCCATTTCGTACAATATTCTGGTCACGAGACATAATCATATACTTAGTCTTTTCAGGATTTACTTCCAACCCTATTGCTTTACTTGCTTCAACTAGAATTTCCGCTTTTTCCCTAATCGTTTGTGGATTTTCTCCTAACATATTCACGTCATCCGCATAGACAAGAAGCTGATGTAACCCGTTCAATTCCAAACCCTCTGTTATCCTGAACTTTCTTAATGGCATATTCTAGAGCGAAGTTAAAAAGTAAAGGTGATAGTGCATCTCCCTGCTTTAGCCCGCAGTGAATTGGAAAAGCATCAAATAGAAACTGGCCTATACAGACTCTGCTGTAAGTTTCACTAAGACACATTTTAATTAATCGAACTAGTTTCTTGGGAATACCAAATCCAATAAGAATATTATATAAAACTTCTCTCTTAACCGAGTCATATGCCTTTTTGAAATCTATGAATAACTGATGTACTGTACCCTTATACTCCCATTTTTTTCTCCAGTATCTGTCGAATACAAAACATTTGATCAATAGTCGATCTATTACGCCTAAAACCACACTGATGATCCCCAATAATATTCAGTGATAAGTTTTTTCCCTCAAAAACGTGAACAAAAAAGTGGATGCACCTTATACGTCAGCGAATATGGTAACTGAATTACGCGTTATCTTGCGTGTCTATGCTGTGGATGTCTGGTATCTGGGATTTCGAATATTGGGTAACTGCACGTATTGTAGTAACATGTTAGTTTGCTTGCAGGCTCCAAGCTCGCTACTTCGACCCAGTGACGCAGCTGCCTTACAGCAATCTGCAAGCATTCCGCATCCTTCGCGAGGCTTACTATCAGCAGCTAGAAGGACGCGGTGATCGGAACAACCCCGAGGTCGCTCGCTGGATCGAATGGCGACAGAAGATGAAGGAGCTCAAGTCAGCACTGGTGCAGCAGATCAACAAGAGCATACGACTCGAACCCGCACCTCTTACTGCCACTACGCAGTGACAGCTGAAGTTTAAAATTCGAACATTGTACCTGATATAAGCAACTGTATGTACTTTATATTGAATTCCTTGTACAGGCTGTGGGGTAAGGAAGAGATAAAATGAGTTCGAAAATATTGTAAGAATACATGTTGCCATCGACATCAGCATTTACAGATGTTGAAGACGTCATTGTTTCAGTAATTTCTCAAAGTGGCATAGGTCATCACTCAGTGTTACTCAAAATATAAGACCTACCTCATCTAATTCATTGGATCCTTAAAAAAATTAACGTAGTGCATTGCATGTTTGATAAAATTTAATTTATCCTTTTGCTTGAAAATTTAAAGAACTCTCTCTCTCGCTTTCCACGCTTGTTAGAATTAAGGCTGGTTCACAATAAACCGGAAACGAGAATCAGAACGAAAACGAAAACGGTAAAATTGTTAAAATGTATACATTTAAATGTGAGCATTCACAATTAACGAAAAGCTTGCCGGAGCCCGAGATCGGGAATGGAGAGTTGGCCAAGTTTCAACTTTGGCATTCACGTTTCCGATCACAGCCCACTAGATTCATTCTATTGCCATCTAAAAGCTATTTTGTCGTCATATATTTTGTAGCAAGAAGACTGTGACATAACCTATGCATTATTTTGTTCTGTGCTGTGCATCATGGAGTAAGTTTTATTTGATGAGATTCTAATATTGAGTGTTGAGGAAAATCCTCACATCTACGATAAGTGGCGCGCCTCGTATAAAGATGAGAAAATGAAGGAGAATACGTGGCTTTCAATAGCTGCATCTTTGAACACCGATCATAAGTGAATCATATTTTATTACTGTATTGGTTGTATTACACACTACATATTCATGCGTCAATTCAATAACTACTGTAGTGTTCATTTTTGTTCTATTACAAATGTTTCTTCTCTAATTATTTTACGTTATGGTAGACTTAAAATAGGTTGTGATAATAAAGATGCATGGGCATGTTTATAGTTCCGTACCTAATGAAATGTTTCAGTTGAAATTTCGAAGTTGGTTAACCTGTGTTTATGTTGGCTGCCTTGTACTCATGAGAGAACGCCTTTGGTCAATTATACACAAATAACATCAGAATGCGTAATATCGACTTTACATATCGTTATTGACATGCATATCGATATGCATAGTCGTCTATGTTCTCGGTTTATTGTGAATCAAGAATTTTCATATTCACGTCCTCTGCTTCTCATTTTCATTCTGGTTCTCGTTCCCGGTTTATTGTGAACCAGCCTTTTATAAGCTCAGAATGTTCTATTTGCAGCAAGTATCAAGCAATGAACACCAGTAGCGGCTGGTGCCTTTTCGTTTTGGGTGTGCAGTTGTAACTTTTATAAAATATTACCAAACATTTAAATAAGCATACCGAACAATTCCTATAATATTGGCTATTAGAATTCTACGAAGCAAAAAATTGTTAGTGTAGATACCTGTATGAAAAGTTCATCGTTCTCTCCTCCCTTTTCAGCCTTTGTTTAAGTTCATGATGTCTCTCAAGGGCTTTTCAACAGACAGCATGGCCAGAGCACTAAGTCTACCCTCAGACATCCTACAGAATAGTCTCTCTATAATTTCACTTCCTCAGTTCCAAGAGCTTTTCTTATAAACATCCTTATTAAATTTTTTATTTACCTCCTTTCCTTTGCAATTAATATCCTGTACTTTTTTTATGGCGTGGATCTTGCATTTTTTTTAATAGTCAACTATTCTTCTGTAATTAAGTTCGTATTTTTCAGTTTCACAATAGTGTTTATTTTAGAAACTTATAGAACACTTTATCACTACCATACAATTGAGGACCGTTTTTGCAAAACTTGCTAACTGAAAAAAACTAAATTTTACAGGAGAGACAAAAAACTGAATGAAGACAAATAGTTTATAGGTGCAACCATCACACTTTGACACACTACAATGAAGAGAAATAATTCAATTTTACTAAGATAACTTTAACATCGTGTAGAGGCCTGCTTTATGTTAACGAATCCACCAAAATCTCAATTTTGCAAATTTTGCAGTTAGAAAGTTTTGCAAAAACGGTCCTCAATTATTCACACACTTCTCACTCTTCCACAGGCAACAAAAAACTAATTCTTAAGTAATTGAATAACTAGCGGACATACTCATGTTAACTATGTAAGTCTGTGTGGCTTACAGCTGTTTCGGTGCTTCATCACACCATCCTCAGAGCCTATTAGATCTCGGCGTCATCTCGAACTTCTCTGCTGTTGTGTAGGTGCGTAGAAGTTCGAGATGACGCCGAGATCTAGTAGGCTCTGAGGATGGTGTGATGAAGCACCGAAACAGCTGTAAGCCGCACAGACTTACATAATTAACACGAGTAAGTCTGCTAGTTAATCAGTTATTTATATTAAAGTGTTAAAAGTAGTGTACACAAGATTCAAAATGGACTAGTTCGTACTTTAATTTGGACATTCCAGTGTGGTGCGAGGGTAATAAAATTGACATCCCCTATCAAGACAGCCGACAGGGTTGACGACTTTCATTTTATTTTAAAAATAACATGCAAAGGTTTCATAAATGAAATCACACAATGTATAATATCTCATATTTAAAGTAAATAAATGAACATGATTTGTACAAATATTAAATATTTTATTTCTTGATTGTGTTTTTAAGTGATGGCATGAGTTTTGTTCTGAATTGTTTCTTAGTCAGTAGATGGAAGCACCTTGTTTATGTGAGAGTGCTGACTAGCAAGCTCACTAGGTTTCCAAGTGAACAAGAAATGATGTGTGTGTGTGTGTGTGTGTGTGTGCAGTAGCAGCTCGGAGATGATACTCTTGGAAGACAGTATTTTGTGTACACCCTCCCTTCACACTACCAACCCCTCACTTGCCCATACCTATACGTAGAAGCTCACTGTGCGAAAGTGTATAATAGGAGAAACCAAAGTAGATAGCTCATGTACAGTGAGCGGAAACTTAAGCAACCACGTGAAAGAACACAGATTTAAGGGAAGACTCCATTGAAAATCATGAAAATTTTCCAAAAAAAAATTATTGGCTATTTCACTTCTTTAGAATATATAGTTTCATACCCCAAATGGATTTAGTTCAATTCTGATTACAAATCTATAGTCGCGATGCTGTTATTCCCAGTGTGACTCCTCTTTGGAAGTCAAGGCTCTATAAAGTCTAGGTAGGTAGTATCGTTCGCCATTTTAGTTCTTTCATTGCTGAGCTACCAGACGAGGGATCTATTTGCCATACCGTTAAACATGTCATAGCTCCTATGATAATAAATCAAACGCACTGTAATTCAGCAAATAATGTCCTCGTGTGCTTTCTGCAAACGCCAACGAAAGAGCCAAAATGGCGGGCGATTATATTAAGTATTTATCCAACCTTAGGAAATGCTTAACATCTTCATCAGCAAATAACAAGACGCACACGTTTAAATGTAGCGACCTGCAACGTGATTGGCTGCCGGAAATTAGAGAGACGGGACTATAGGTAGTAACTTTTTGTTCTAATGTTGGTCCCCTGAAGTTACTAGATGAGAATTTTAATACTGTACTCCAACCACGAGAAAGTCTCCAGAAAATGAAATGAAGCGGGGTGATGCTGTGAATGAATGTTGATGTCATAAGGTCACACACGTGGGTACTCATATCTCTATTGGCTATCTCTCAAAGCACAAACCATACTACTGATATACACATTTTTGTACTACCCTAGTTACAAAATTAGATCACTGTTAATCTCCTGGTCTTTTAATCCCTCCATACAGGAAATAACATATGCAGGAGAGTGCATGATTTTTAAACTGATGTTATAACTCTAATATTATCTATCTACTTCGCTCCAATAGATGACGCAATAGTAAGCACATTCCTTTCACGGTTTATCTCCTGGTTGGAGAACAGTAGGTATGTGTTACATAAATATTCATTTTACTCTCAAATCCATTTTTCCGCAAGTTTATTTTTCTTTATTCAACACAAACTTTTTAGTGCCAAATATTAATCAATCTGGATGAAATTTTTACCGTACTGTAAGTATTTATGAGGTAGCTGCATGTTTCTATGCATTTATTTTGTAAGAAATACTGCTTGTTTTTTTTTTTTCATTAATATTTTTTTATGAATTATAGAAAAAAATAACATTTTCAAAATTTCAAAGTGAATAAATGAGATATTCCATAAAATGAATGCATATAAATGTATCTCCTTGTCTTGTAAAAAAAAAAAAAAAAAAAAAAAAAAAAAAAAGAAGGAAGCTTAAAAATTGAAATCATCTACTGAAAAACATGGGTTTGAAAATATTTCTAAAAATAAAAAAACAAAAGCCAAAAACATTTGGGAGTTCGAAGTTTGAATTTTGTTAGTCCTTTACATAGGAAACATGATCTCAAAATTTGGTTAAAAAAATAATTAGGAAAAAGGTTATAATTTTTAGTGGAATGTGCCCTTAATGAAAGAAAAATTGACAAATTAAGCAATAAGAAACAAATACGAAACGAAAAAAAATTATTACAGGATGTGCAATTGCGCCAGTGCATATACCCAGCTGCCACTGATGAACACTAATCTTCAGCACTGAAGCTTAGTACTAACGTTTATTATTATTTTTGTCTTTTTGTGTTTCTGTCTGCTACTTCAATTTGACTTTTATCTCTGCTTGCCATTATCCATGTTTGCTACTTTATAAACTGCTGTTATTTACAAACAGAAGTAGAAAACTTGTTTGAAAATAGTGACAACTGTTGCTGTAATTGACCAGCTCACATTGAGACAAAAGAAGAGCAGTGACAACTGACTAGCCACCTCAAGAGAATGGATAAACAATGAATCACATAGTACGTTTTGCATAATGACCACAGGGATAAAAGGTATGAAACGGCCAAAAAAAAAAAGAGACAAAAAGAGTGAAAGTGCAAGGAAGAAAGAGAAAAAGACGATGACTTGGCTGCATGAAAACTGGTAGAATGCAAGGAAGCATATTTTAACATTTCATCTTCTATTCTTTTTCTGTTCAGTTATACTGTTTAATAACGCATTTGTTTGTGTTTAATAAATGACAGTGTCAGACTTCTTATATTTTATTAAGAAGAAGGTTAAAAAAAACCCAATTACAACTCACCAAATTAATAAACATTACATTTGCATGTTTCTGTATCTACATTATCGAGAATTTGAAAGATACTATGTTTATGAAAAATACACGAAAATTAAATATAACGTTACAGTAAAATCAAGAAGTCATGTTTGCTGTTATGTTTATGTCCCCATCGTGATTGATGGTATGACTTCTTGATTTTACCGTAATGTTTACATCCTTAAGTTAACGCTTACGTTATGTTTAATTTTCATTGTGAATGAGCCTTCCATCATTCACGATAGGAACATAAACGTAACAGCAAACATACTTGGTAACCATGGAAACATAACGACGCCATTTCCTCATATTCTGTCTTATACTTCAGCGCTCCACGATTCTGTTCTGTTTGTAAATCACGTAAGCATAAGCATGAAAGTTTGGAGTTTGCAAACTTTCATGTTAACGTCTTACGGTAATGTTTATGTCAATGCTTATGTGAATCATTGTGAATGATCCTATTTGGTAGCCTGGGCGCAAACTTCTGTGTTTATGTTACGGTTATGTTTAATTTTCATTGTGAATGGACCTAATTTCCTAGTTCACAAATATTTCTGCTTTCCAAGTCAGGTGATGTAATAACATTTGGGTTCGGACTTTAGTAGTGTAATTTAAGTTTATACTGCTTTTCACAAAAACACCGTCCATTTCTTCAACTTATATTGTAATGTAAGTCGCATAGCCCACATGTCATGTTGGATGCCTTTGTAAGGGGTGATGAAAGCTATATTCAATTAAAGTTTATTTTATTTTTATTATTTAAAGTCGTTAAACCAGCATGTCTAGTGTTTACCATTCGTGATTGCGTGATTCGACTTGCCTATTCGAATAATGCGGACAGTGTTTAATCACCAAATCAAATCTTGAGAAAATTATAGTGACAAGATCAGGCATTGATAATTATAATAAGTGCAGTTTCATCCACCTCTATCAAAGCCTTACAAGCATTTTTAAGGAGTATCAGGGCTGATGAAAGTTATATTCAATTAAGGTTTATTTCCTTTTATTACGAGGGCTATAAATAAAGTAACTTCCATTCATTTTTTACAAACCTGTGAATGACGTTACAGAATTGGGTTACGCTACGTTTGAAAGTATACACTCTAGTTTATTGTTCCACATAGTTTCCGGTCGTAGCGTTTGATGAGCTTTGAAATTCCGCAATCGTAGAATTCGGCCGCCTGTGACTGAAGCCAACCTACGACGCTGGTTTTCAACTCTTCGTCATCGTCAAAGCGCTTCGAGCCAAGCCACATCTTCATGTGCATGAAGAGATGGTAATCGCTAGGCGCCAAATATGGGCTATAGGGAGGGTGATCTGATACTTCCCAGTTGAACTCTTGCAGTTTGGTCGCAGTACGACGCGCCATATGCAGCCGGGAGTTGTTATGCAGGAAAATCACCCCAGAGCTCAACATGCCACGATGTTTGTTTTGAATAGCCCTTTTCAAGTTTATTAGTGTGTTACAGTAACGCTCAGCGTTAATTGTGGCATTCCTCTCCAAGAAATCCACTAGCAAAATTCCTTTTGTCTCAGAAGACAGTTGCCATGAGCTTCCTCGTGGAAAGTGTTTGACGGCACTTTGTAGGTTTTTTCGGGGAGTGAGTATGGCCCCACTGCATTAATTGAAGTTTTTTTTCTGCATTCACATACCGCACCCAAGTCTCATCTCCTGTCTCAATCTGATCGAGAAAAGCATCACCTTCTCTTTCGTAACGCTCAAGAAAGGACAGTACTGCTCCCATCCGCTGAGCCTTTTGTTCCTCAGAAAGGAGTTTAGGCACCCATCTGGCAGAAAGTTTCCGGTAGCCCAAATCTTCGGTAATCACTTTGTACAGAAGAGTACGACTAATCTGTGGAAAATCCTCACTAAGCTCCGACATGATGAACCTGCGTTTGCTCAAACCCTTTCGTCAACCAAACGAATCAGATCTGCATTCACAATACTCGGTCGATCACATCTCTCTTCATCATGGACATTGGTTCGCCCATTTTTGAACATACGGCACCATTGTCTTACACCACCTTTACTCATTACGTCTAGCCCATAAACTTCACAAAATTGGCGTTGGATTTCACTTGCTTTACAGTTTTTGGCCACAAGAAATCTTATTACAGAATGTACCTCACACCTGGCTGGACTTGCGAGTGCAGCACACATTTTGACAGCACGTGGCTCAGAGAGGAACAAAGACACGACCTTGACTCTACCGCTGCTCGACGCGTACTGCTTCAAGGTACACTCCACCGCAAGAGCGGCGCCACTGTCTCTGTTGTTACGCGCGCTATATGAAAACGGAAGTTACTTTATGAATAGCCCTCGTATTAAAAGTTGTTAGACCAGCATATTATCCTGATAGCATGATTCGGGTTGCCTATTCGAATAAAGGTACGGTCACACGTCGCTACTTTTGCTGCGCAACTTTTGTACTGCAGCTGCAAAAGTTGCGTGTCGTGTTCACACGTCAGCCAAAAGGAGCGCGCTGTACGCTACTTTTCGTGCTGCGCAACCCGAGTGCTGCAAAAGTTGCAACTGGAGGTTGCGAGTCTGTTCACACACAAGGCGCTACTTTTGCAGCCCCAGTCATGCTGCAGGTTTCCATCTCCGTGTTGACTTCTCAATATACATTTTGTGGTTATGTTCGCATTATTAAGAAACTCGTGCGAAAGCTTACTTACCTATTATTTGCTTTTCTGTCCTAACTAGGTTTCCATCTCCGTGTTGACTTCTCAATATACATTTTGTGGTTATGTTCGCATTATTAAGAAACTCATGCGAAAGCTTACTTATCTATTATTTGCTTCTCTGTCCTAACTAGTATTCAGAAATTGGCATTATTTTTACTATAAAGCTTTTAAAAACGTATCTATACTTAAATGATAACCAACAGCATATTCACGTAATCAATGTTGGCAACCCTCCTGTTTGAAACTACGCTACGGAAAAAAAAAAAAAATGAATTATATCGTCAGCAAATATGCTCAGGCTATGTTGTGCATTTAATAACTGTTACAAATAATTTATTTTCATCACATCTAACATTAAAATATATCCAAACAATAAAAGTATCACTGGCAGATTTGGGTGGCAACACTGGTCGCAACCGCAGCAAAAGTTTCAACAAAACCGATATCAAAAATGCTGCGGCTGCAACCCTGCACGTCGCTGCTTCTAAGCTGCGCGCAGTATGAAAAAGTAGCGAGCAGCAGGTTCGGCAGCCGCTACTTTTCGGGTTGCACTGTTGTTCACACGTCGCAGTACGAGAGTTGCGTAGTTTTTTGTACTGCAGCGCTGCAAAAGTAGCGACGTGTGACCGTTCCCACTTACAAAATTAAACGAGTGACAAGACCAGGCATTAATATTATAACAAGTGCACATTCATCCACCCCTATCAAAGCCTTACAAATAATCCTCTGCAGACTGACACAAAGAAAGAAACTTCATTCTGTACGAAAAATTAAAGAGAATTTCCATGTTTGAATAATGGACGAATTACACAGAATATACACGAAACCTTCAAACATAAGAAAGAGAGGCAGGGGGAGAGAGGTGAAGAGGGAGATAAGAGAAAGAAAGGGGAAGAGGAAAAGTGAGAGACAGGTAGAGAGGGAGAGAAAAGGGAAAGAGGAAGAGTAACAGACGGGGAGAGGAAGAAATGTGGAGAGGGACAGAAAAGGGCGAGAGAGAGAGAGAGAGAGAGAGAGAGAGAGGGAGAAAAAGTGGGTGTGGATTTTAAGAGGGACAGAAAGGAGAGGAAGATATAGAGAGAGGTGGAGGGGCTTAAAAGGAGGAGAGGAAGATTGAGAGAGGGTGAGGCAGAGGAAGACGGCGATAAATCGCAATATAGCGAACGCCAGTAGGGGAAGTTATCCCCACCCACATGAAATGTGCATTCGACACAACACTCGCCTATCACGTAGAGTGTCTGGTGAGCTATAGTCCCGTCGCTCTTATTTCTGGCAGCCAATCACGTTACAGGTCGGCTACATTTAAACGTGTGCGTCTTGTGATTCGCTGATGAAGATAAAGAAGGCTCGATAAATACTTAATATAATCGCCGCCATTTTGGCTCTTTCGTTGGCGTTCGCAGAAAGCATACGAGGACGTTATTTGCCGCTCAATTATTTGCTGAATTACAGTGCGTTTGATTTATTATCATAGGAGCTACGGCATGATAATGTTTAACGGTGTGGCAAATAGATCCCTCGTCCGGTAGCTCGACAACGAAAGAACAAAAATGGCGAACGATACTACCTACCTAGACTTTATAGAGCCTTCACTTTCTAAGACGAAAGCAAAGAGGCGGAGTCACGCCGGAAATAACAGCGTCGCGACTATAGTAGGGGAGAAGTGGAAGGGGTCGTGGGCGGAGCTTCTACGTTCGCTATATTGCGATTTGCCCAAAGACGGAGAGGGAGTAAGGTGGAAAAGAAGATATATGGAGAGAGGCAGGGTGAGATGGGGAGAAAGATGGCAGAGACAGGGAGATGAAGAGGGAGAGAAAGGGGCAGAAGAAGAGCGATGGAAAGAGAGAAGAACAGTTATGGATGGAGAGAAAGAGAGAGAGAGAAGAGCAAGAAGATGTTCAGAGGGACACGGGGAAGGTAGAAGAGAGAGAAGGAGGAAGACAGGGGAATGAATGACAGAGAGAGGGGAAGATTGAGAGGGAGAGGAATAGGGAGGTCGGTAGAAAGAGAGATGGAGAGAGAGAAAGGAAAGATGTAGAGAGGAAATGTGAGGAAAGGGAAAAGAATGTGGGTAGAGAGGATGAGGTGGGAGCGGAAGAATTTGTGGTAGTGGCGTAGAGAGGGAGAGAGGTTGAGTTCCAACAAAAGCGGCATTGATTTCAAAAGTTCCAGCTGACCACACACAATCATCGTATATGTTCGCAGAGATTGCAAATATCTACTAATGGTCTCTTATTTTCTGAATAATTAAAGGTGGAAGGTCCAGTGGTATATCGTTAACTACCGCTTTCAACTATTTCGCTATTTTTCGTGAATGTCGCATTGAAAAAGACTTATTTAAGGGAAGACTCCACTGAAAATCATGAAAATTTTTCCAAATTTTTTTTAGCTACGGTATTTCACTTATTCAGAATTTATATTTTCATACCCCAAATGGATTCAGCTCAATTCTGATTACAAATACTCGTATGTTTACACTTTTTAAATTAAGGCTGGAAGGGGGCGTGGAATTTAAAGAGCTGTCGAAATTGTTTTTCATGGAAGAATTCTTTTTTAAAATTTCTGATTACAAATCTAGTAACTTTTTGTTGGCTCCCTGAAGTTACTAGATGAATGTAGCGGAGGAGAATATTAATTTACATAAATATTCATTTTATTTTCAAATCTATTTTTCTGTGTTCATTTTTGTTGATTCAATACCAACTTTCTTATGCCAAATATTAATCAATCTGGATGAAATTAAGAAAAATATTACTATAATAAACTAGCAGCATTTTTCACAAAATAATCAAACAAACGCACGCAATATATTGTCTTGTACTTGTAGCTAGGAGCAGGAGTTCAGTATAAACAAACGCACGCTTCCAACATGGAGATACAGTCGGGTCTATTGAAAATGTCTCACTGCCTAAAACACCTTGTTCGTATCATGCCAGGTTGCACCGAGCTCTTCAATTATTCAGTCCTCTTAGCATTTTGAAATAATTTCATATCGAGTGAGAGTGGTTAACATACTGGAATTGCATTCAGAATGTCCCGGGTTAGATTCCTGGTGTTGATCAATCTGCTGGAAGTTTTTTCCGTAGTTTTCTTCGACTGAATACAACTAATTTTCAGTTTAATAAAGACGAATACCAGACTGGACCCCAATTACTACGAAACAATAGAAACAGTAGGCCTACAACAACAATCATTCACAATCATAGGGGGAGTTATGGGGGAGACATGGGGGGACACTGCCCCCCAAACATGGCCGAACTTTTTTTTTCTATTAACATTGGAAAATATTGAATTCAAAAGATTTTTCTTGCTTTTGTTTATGATTAAGTTTATGTGCTTAAATTGACGATCTTCAGATCATGTGTCTGGACTATATCATTTATTTTAAATTTCTGAATGTATGAGAATTTCTATACCTCATTTGGGGAATGGAAGCACTTAAATGTTTTAATGTTTTTTTATAACAGCCTGTACTGATGTGTTACAACTCTGCACGTATTCAAGCAGCCACTTGGAGAAATATGAAGAAATGCAGAAAAAAGGAAAGTGATCCCAGTATAATGTGTAAATTTAAAGATGAGATTAAATAAAATAAATATAATTTACATTTTGTATGATATCTTGCTTTTTTAGATAAACAGATACAGTAAATGTAAAATTGGTCTACCGCTGTGGAGTAATGGTTAGCACGTTTGTCCATGAAACAAGTGGGCCCAGGTTCAAATCCTGGTTAGGGTTTTCCGAAGTTTTTCATCAACCAATTGAAGCAGAATTGCTGGGTAATTTTCGGTGTTGGACCTCAGACTCATTTCGCTATCATTAACTCACATATCATCATCCATACAATAGCCCGGGTTATGTTCATGGTGCGGCGTGCTGTACTTGTACAAGAGCGAGACCATTCGACTACCCGATCATTCACAGAATAGGAGTGCTAAGCACAATAAGCCTCAGGCTGCAGTGCAAGCCTTCGGGTCCCTCCTCCGTACAAAAGGAAAAAAAAAAGTAAAATTGTCTGTATATTTTGTTATAATTTTACTTTATTTTATAATACCTTTATTAAATGATCATATTCCGATATACTGTACCAAGGTCAAGCTATAACGGGGGAGGAGATAAATGATGTCCCGCAATACAACTATGAACTATGAAATCTGCATCAACATAGGGTACTACTAATAATGGAATTCCTCAAGGATCAATATTAGGTCCCCTACTTTTTCTAATGTTTATAAATGATCTTGCCCCCTTAATAAAAGATGTAGGTCATCCCATATTATTTCCAGATGACACAAGTATAGTAATTACAGCCAATAACTCCAACACATTCCAATCTTCAACAGAGGAAATTCTCTTCAAAATATGTGACTGGTTCTCAGTCAATAAATTGGTATTAAATTGTAACAAAACTAACATAATTCAATTTAAATCCTGTCCAAATTCAACCTCGCAAATTTCTAGCGCAATAATTAACAACAGATCCCTATTAGAAACAACAACCAAATTTCTTGGTTTAAAAATCGATGTGTTAAATTGGAAAAATCATATTAAAGAAATTACCCCCAAACTAAATTCAGCTTGTTTTGCTATTAGATCTATGCAAAAGATAGTAAATATCAATACCTTAAAAAGAATATACTTTGCATACTTCCATTCGGTAATGAGTTTTGGAATAACATTCTGGGGAAATTCCACAGATAGTAACAGTATATTTCTATTACAAAAAAGAGTAATTAGAATAATAGTAGGTGCCAAATCTAGGGAATCTTGTAGGACTATTTTAAAAAAACTACAAATAATGCCCATGGCTTGTCAGTATATCTTTTCATTAATAATCTTCCTCGTATGTAATCGTGAAAACTTTGTAACTAATTCAACAGTTCATAGCATAAATACACGTCAAAAAAATGACTTTCATACTCCATCGGCAAGTCTATCGCGCTATCAAAAAGGAGTGCGTTATATGGCAGTAAAATTTTTAATAGTCTCCCTATCGATGTAAAAAATGAAACTCAAAACATAAAATTATTTCAGGCCAAATTAAAGAAGTACCTAATTTCTCTCGCCTTCTATTCTGTAGGTGAATTCATGACATTCAATAACACTTCATGAAATTGATACTAAAACTTTGTGTTGTACTAGTAGACTATATTGTAAATCTCGTCTGTATATATATATATATATATATATATATATATATATATATATTTCATCTAGACTGTGGCCCACACCTGTGGAGTAACAGTCAGCGCGTCTGGCCGCGAAACCAGGTGGCCCGGGTTCGAATCCCGGTCGGGGCAAGTTACCTGGTTGAGGTTTTTTCCGGGGTTTTCCCTCAACCCAATACGAGCAAATGCTGGGTAACTTTCGGTGCAGGACCCCAGACTCATTTTACCGGCATTATCACCTTCCTATCATTCAGACGCTAAATAACCTAGATGTTGATACAGCGTCGTAAAATAACCCAATAAAATAAAAAAATAAATCTAGACTGTGACTATAAATTAAGATTTTATAATAGTATTAAGTTTTTTGACTTGTTCCATATTCTAGCTGTAAAGCAATGTATGAATACCATGGAATGTTAATAAATACAATACAATAATCTTGTTATATCGGGATTCTATGGTTTTGCTTTGGTCCTCTCTCCATGTTCACAATCTATGTTAAACAGTTGGCAGGCTTACGTACCGGTATTTTAAATCATAGACAATTTTAAATGCCGCAATCTAAAACTATCAAAATTTCGAAAAATATTAATACCGGTACTTATTCATTAATCAATAAGCGACGACATTGCATTACAATTACACAAATACAATAATCCCTGCTCACATACATATAACAGGGATCAGAGCTAGAACGCAACATTGTGAAATATTGGGAATATACTGTCCTCTAACAGAGCATGCCTCAACACGTCATATATGGTATTGCGCAATCTTTCCGGCAAAATATAACACGGAGAGATCACCTTTGCCTTAGCACTCTGTGGCAGGAAATCAGCTGGTGTCGTTGTTTGCGCCGTGTGGCGCGTGTGACGTTGGGACGATTGTTTTGGTTATGTCCTCAGTGTCATTTTCCTCGGTGATCCATCGTATAGATTAGTAAGGTAATATCTTTCTTTCTTTAGTAGTGTATATTGTTTTAGTTAAATCCATGTTCACGTTATTTGATAAACTAGTCTGAATTGGGTAGTGTGAAAGACTGTATGACTGTATTGCGCAACATTACACCAGTTGAAATATTTAGTCGCGATTTTATTTTGAAATTACCGGACTTTCAGTCGTGGTAAAACAAAATTAATTAATTTTAACACCATATCATTAATTTACGAGAGGGCCCGCCGTAGAAATGACAGATAACTTCATTTCAGCTTGCGGAAATATTGGTCACACTAGGTGATTGCGGTAGGTCTAGTCATACCTACTTTCGCACATATCGCCCAAATGTTGTTCAGATGTCTGACAGAGTTCATTTTGATATTATTGCGTAACATTGTACACCCTACTACGATAACATTAAAGAAAAGTGCGATTACCATAATTATTTATCTGGCATTTTAAGTAGTTTTCAAGGATACCGTATTTGTAACTATACCATAGCCTTATCCCATAACCTTTAATTTAATGTATAGGCCTAAGCCTACCGGGTTAATGTACAATAACTGTTCAGCATTTGGCATATTGAAAGTGTTTGTTACAGTTCAGCCAGCCTTAATAAAGAATAATAGGAAGAATAATATAAATATATTGTCAAAGTTCGTGCGAGATAAAATAACAATCTAACAAAAGAAATCCATTACTGGCATAATTCGTCATACTATCATAATTCTGGCTGATTACATCAACATCAAAGACGTTATATGGATTACATACGTACACATCTTATCTCAATACGTACATACCTTATCTCACTCTTTGTCAATGGCTCTCAAAAGATTACAGTGTGTCCTATTGGCATCTTGTGATACCGGTACTTCAATTTCTACAGAGAGAAATTTTATCCTCTTTTTTATGACTGAATATGACCATCCACTAGTTTCTCCTCGTTTCATAATGTTGCACTGTGCAATGCTGACTACAAAATAGTTGTATTTCACCACGGATTTGGTAGGCCTAGTTGAAATACAATTTTTAAAGTAGGCTTAGGTTCTTGTATTTTGTCACCTAATATTTTACCGTATTTCCTCTTACTTCATAATTCATTATTGTTTTTGCGTTTAATTTAATGTCATAATATGAAGATAAAATTAGATTAAACGATTAAAGCATTGGTGTTGGTTAATATACCGGTACTAAATTATTATCGAAGTACAATCGGTTATTCGATAATTCATATAACTTAACTTAAGTAGTTCATTTTAATTTGATGAAATTTGAATAGAGATAAGCACCATCGCGGCATACGAGAAAATTAATGTTATGAAATCACTGCGGCTGTCAGATTTCGGACTGTACAGTCACGCTCAAAACCTCCTGACGTTTGCAAGTGTGTCCGCTTATCGGCGATATCAACATATGGGCACGCAGACTCGCCGCTTAGGAAGTCTCAAAATCAAATAATAAGTGCGCTCGAAAAATCGGTATGTTGTAGGGACCCTGCATGTATAAATGATGTATGTTTAATGTTTTCTGAACACTAACTGACTAAATAACTAACTTACTGGCTTTTAAGGAACCCGGAGGTTCATTGCCGCCCTCACACAAGCCCGCCATTGGTCCCTATCCTGAGCAAGATTAATCCAGTCTCTACCATCATATCCGACCTCCCTCAAATCCATTTTAATATTATCTTCCCATCTACGTCTCGGCCTCCCCAAAGGTCTTGTTCCTGCCGGCCTCCCAACTAACACTCTATATGCATTTCTGGATTCGCCCATACGTGCTACATGCCCTGCCCATCTCAAACGTCTGGATTTAATGTTCCCAATTATGTCAGGTGAAGAATACAATCCGTGCAGCTCTGCGTTGTGTAACTTTCTGAACACACAGAAATAAAAATAATATTTCTACCCCCTCCCCCCCCCCCCAGTGGTTCCAATTTATGAGTTATGGCGAAGTGCATCAACATTGATTAAAAACGCAGTAATCATAGATTACGAAACGATGGTTAAACAGTAGCCGTGGTTAAAATGTAATTTATGTGCACCATTCATAATCACCGATTACTAAAACATGGCTAGCTGACACTTCATTTAACCAGAGTAAAGTCTATGATGGTACATTGTTTCTACAAAATGACTAAAGGAAAGCATCCATACCGCTGCAAAGATAATAGTCAACGTCTAAAAACGACTGCGCTCACTATGTTCTACATCGAAATGAACGTATCCTACATTTTCGCGTTGCATTTGTTTGCCTTTGGGCGCTGTTATATTTGTGAGTTCCATTTCTTTGTTTTTCAGTACTTTTAGGTTAAAATCGTACAAAGTGGAAAATTGAATCCAAAAATGATTATATCCCAGTGTTAGGTTGAAGTATCGATAGACTTAATTACTAGATTTAAATGTAGGCCTATTATATAAAAAAGATGGAATATCCATAAAGGAAAAGGATGCAGAAAATTGGTAGGAATGTGTGTACGATCTTGGACTACACCAGGGAATTGTGCATTATCCTAAGATCCATCCATAACCTCTCTTTGTTCAGCCAGTGACATAGAGAAAGAGATACTGGTATTCGAGTATTCCCTCTTAAAATACAGAAAATAATAGTTGCATAGAATCGTAATATAAGCAGCCGATCCGTAGGAGAAATATGATTGTTCTTGTGTTATTTCAATTGATCCATTTGTAGATTTTGATAAACGAAATCCCTCCTGAAATTTTCTGTCACCTAATTGCTCGCAAGAATTCTCTCTTTCCACTAAATAACCTTCACGCTCATGCTCTATCCAAGTAATTCAAGTACTGCACAATAATAATCGTCTTCGAAATAATCACCTGTGGTTATGGCCGCCATTTTGCTTTACTTGCTCTACTAATCGCTGGTTATCTCCTTTAACCGCTCATATTTGGCCGGTTAGAGATTACTGTGGTTAACTTCCTATTTAAGTTGTAACCGAGGTCGATCCACCGTAAAAATGCTTAATCGGGGATTAGGTCACAATTTTAACCGATGGTTACACTAACAGACGTTGATGCACGTGGGCATTAATACAGTAAAACTCCGATAAGACGTTGTGCAAGGGACCTCGTGTAAACCGCGTATTAGGCGGGTATACTAATTTTGGCATATATACAGTATATATCAGCATTTTTCTTTATTGAAATATATAATTCCCATTTCGCTTCTGCCAGAAGAAAACTCTCTCATGTATTTGAGTAAAAAACTGCAGGGGAAAGAAGAAAAATCTTAAGGGGAAGAGAGCATTCTCCACCTCTTTCAATATAATATAATGGGGCTATTTCAAATTATGCCTATCACTCAATTTAATTTATCACACTCCACCTTTATGCTATTCGACAAATTTATTAACCCTAATGAAAATAAAACTATTAGGCCTACAGAAACTGATATAAACTCGGGTAAAGGCTCGCGCTGTACAGTTTTAAAACTACTGCCACTGAGAGACAGATGGAGAGTGCAATTAGTTGTGACAACGTCGCGCTCGCATGTTACTGGCGCTTGCGAAACGTCAGGAGGTTTGAGCGCGACAAACCATTTTCAAACACACTCTAATCTCGTCCAGAAACTTCGGCGTACTGATATCACACATTCAAATTTCACATTAATTGAATGTTTACAAAGTATTAGGTACTGCCAGCCTATAGTTCTAGTCGGATGTTATTTGTGTCATTTTTCCTCGACTCATCTTCATAGGTACCAATTGGCCCATCATTTTAATTTTTAAACATCCGTCTTCCTAGCGTGATTAGGTTAGCAGCCGCACCATTGAATCTGATGAGTTCATCTTATTTATCTAACCTTTGTCATCTTGTTGCGCAATTCGATTGCGTCATGAATAAATGAGTAACTCGCGTGTCTGTCACGCCCACTTATATCGATCAGTCAGCTGTGCGAAGACATGTTGGAACCTCGTAAGTGATACCAATATGACATCACTCATAAGACAACTAAGTCAGGAGATACTGGAGTATGGTGGCCAGTTCCTTTCCCCTACATTGCACACAATGTTAACTATAAAAAATAGTAACATTTTATACTAATCTGACATCAAATGTACACAAACAATGTTCTTCCTCTGACATATCGTCAAGTGAGATGTACTGCCTGATAATTTCAGCCAGAACCAGAATCAGAGGTAACCGCAAACATTATGGACGACTCAAATGACGTTTTATTGTGGTTGCCTTAAGGTACTATCCTATTTTGGATGTTCATTTGGAATGTAGAGACAAGCTATCAGCTATGATTTTCGTGGAACAGTCATTTTCTATTTTCTCATTATAAATAGGATTCTTCTTCTTTATGGTCATCATATCTTTCTAGGAAAGCCGAGATTTTCCCGTCCTTATGTTTGTTGCAATTAAAGTGATTTATCCTTCTTCAATTTCGCGTTGAATTGTAATTCACATATAGGTATAAAATCCTTCCAATTTTGATCTCATTTCCAACTAGTAGTATATCGGTAATTTTCAGGGATCAAATCAGATAGCAAGGTACCACATTGATCAGATAATATTGTGAAAAAAAAAAGAGTAATAGGTATAGGTCTCGCAAGTACTGATTACCGACGGAAGGAATGCGAATCAAACACTGCGATAAGGAAGAGCGGGCGACAGGAAAGGTCACGAGATAACTTGAATGATATTCAAGAGTACAGTCGGAAGAGAAATGACATCGATAGAATCAGTCTTGCGTTGTGATAGTTACATTACGACTTTAGTTTGTTCCATTACATGTGAATGCGTGTCTTTGTATCGCACGGTATTATTATTTCATTCGTAAACCTATGTTCCGCGTTTAATTAGCTTCGAATTTTTCTCTTGCTACATTCTTTATTTCCACAGCGATGTCCTCATTTGTTCATCTTCTTGGAGGAGACAGTACTTCCATCGGCTCGCACCTCTCCCCCCTCGGCGTGCCTACATACATGCGTCAAAA
The DNA here is from genome assembly GCF_040183065.1 of Periplaneta americana. NCBI lineage: Eukaryota > Metazoa > Arthropoda > Insecta > Blattodea > Blattidae > Periplaneta > Periplaneta americana. The sequence continues at coordinate 205,304,286 of NC_091118.1, read as the reverse complement.
CAGACAGCAACGCCACCATTCACTGCCGTGATCTATACAGGCTGTAAGGCAGACCACGTGACTCGCTTAACAGCTGATCGCGAAGGGCGGTGTTTCAACCATATCAATTAGTTGCAGTACATGAAAAACAACATATATATCTCTGAAATGCAGTGTAATTGCGTCAGTAAAATTTTAAACAGTGATTGTGAGACTCTTGAGACACAATTCACATGCAACGTAAGGTATAATATTATTTTTGGTGTAAAAATTACGTTATTGCAGGCAAAGTTCGTATGTGTAATAACTGCCTTTATTTCGATTAAACATTGCGCCCTTATGTGGTTAAGTGAATTTTTGGTGTTATAAACAGTAAATATGTGTAATAATATACACGTAAAAGTGAAACATTGGCTGGGATGTAAAGTAAATTATGATTAGGCCTAAGTGCAGCGTTACTGATGTTACTCTTGTCTAATCCATTATTGTTAGTTTACCGTATTTGTTTTATTAAATTTAAATTATTGCGCCCTTCTTATGTGTAAATAACCTACATTATAAATAATACGACGTTTGATAATATACACAATTTGAACTAAAAGCGAGATACATATACGTAGTATATTGTGAAAAATTGTACCTTATAGTTTTCATTACTGTTACAGTATCTAGTATTGTAATTAATTGAAATAAAGCATGCTCACTTCATTACGAAATTCTTGCACATTCATTTAAGCACGTTTCAACAATTTTCAGTTGCATCGCACGCGTATTTTGATGTGTTGAAAATATAGGTTATGTTTACTCTATCAGTACTCTCCTTATTTCTATATTCGCAATTATGCATCATAATTAAGCATAACGCTACGTATAACTTGTGAATGCAATTTGTCTACACTTCAATTGTATTTATTCGTTTCATACGGTACTCCAGTCTGATTAGTTTAATATGTTACCAGGCTTAAACTAGCGCTGAGGTAGTTCCCTTCGTATTCATACACCTTGCATATACTAATTAGTTCGGTTAGTTCAGGCTTTTATTATGCCCTGCTTAGAGGATTAAATGCATCTCCACAAAAAATAAATTCAACTGTTTTCAGTTCAGAAATTACCGGAACTATACCTCAGCGCTAGTAAGTAATATAACCGTATCTACATTTCATAGGAGGGAGTGTGGTGAATTTTCTACCTTTAAGTAAGGAAGATAACCGTGTTCTGAAGTTTATCCTAAATATATTCTTCTTTATTAAATCTCAAAATAGCTTTCGTTCTCAACTTAAAATGTTGACGCAAATAGGTTATGTTAACATGTTGAATTCTCTTCACATAAAAATAACAGTTTTATAATCCTGCTACATTATACAACAAATAAATGGAACTTATGCACACATTACATTGAATAACAATTTAATTGTTTTATTTATTTGTTCCGTACTATACTGGGTCGTATTTAATTCTATTTATCTAACCTACCAGATGAAATAACACACAACCGTACGTACCTAGACTAATTTCATAGGAGGGACTGTGGTAAATTTTCTACCTACAAGTAAGGAAGATAGATGTGCTAAATTAAAATCACAATATAAATAATTCTTTATTAAATCTCAAAATAGCTTCCATTCCAAACTTAAAATGTTGATGCAAACAGGTTATGTTAACATGTAAAACTCCGTTCACATTAAAATAACACAGTTTTGTAATTATTTCTGCAACATATTATGCAATAAGAAGTGAACGTATCTTATACACACATTACACTAAATAAAATTGAGCACCGACACGCATTAAAGTAATATATTTCACTCAGCTCCGTATACTCGAATAGAAAAGCCCGACCCATCGAGTGACGTCACACATCCTGCATTACGGCCTGGTCTAGATCACGATGGCAGTGCACCATTGCTTTTCGGTAATCGTTTCTTGCGCGAGCTATAATCAATGTCGCCAATTCATGAACATAAAAGTTGCTAAATAGGAGCTGACAGTAGCTAACATTACAAACTGAAATAGTTAAAAAAAAAAACTAAAATAGTTCACCTATTATAGCTTCTTCATCTTCCTCCTGATCTCCTACGCGTAGCCTACCTTTTCATTTTCACCAATTTATTTTTAATATTGCTAGCACATGTTTACTAATCATAAAAGAATGTCGTCTTAAGAAAAATTACACTTTTTTTTTTTCTGAAAAAAAAAAAAATGAAAGTAAAAATTGCTTGAACAATTATAGCGTTGGTGCAAATAGTTTGTAGCGTTTTTTTGCTGACAAGTTTTATTTAAGATGAATAGAAGACAAATTAAATATTCTCCTACATTAGTTATTAATGACTCTGCCAATGTTGGGGTAGTTTTTCTATTCCGTGTCTGAGGAAATCTACTGGTTTGGAATTAAAGAAATCGAGCCAAGTTTGTAAAGCATTTCCTTATCAAAGAATTTCCCTTGAAGATTGTTGGATAGAGAACGGAAAAGGTGGAAGGAAATCTGAGGGCGCAAGATCGGAATAATATGGGGTATGAGGAATCACCTCACAATTTACTCCTGGATATCTGCTTTCGTAATGTTAGTAGAACGTAGGCGTACATTATCGTGTTGGAGCAAGGCGTCTGAGTTGTTGGCAATAAATGTCAGCAAGCAGTTATGGTTACATTCTTGGGAAGCAGTTCGTCGTACACATCTTCTTTATCCCACCAAACACATATCATCATCATCATCATCATCATCATCATCATCTGTGAATGGACACACACTTTTGTAAGTTGTGTGTTGAAACGACAGAACGCTTTCTCAGATGGCATTCTCCCTGTACACGGCACAAATGTTTCGAGCCGCCTTTGCTCCTCTATTAAATTCAAACAGAAGAATATGTCGAAAATGTTCTTCCCGCCCCTCCCTCACTTGACACACTATCTTCTTTAGCCCGAAAATAGCACAAACTTTCTTCAAATACGCAAAATTCAAGGCGTATTTACATAACCTGAACATTTAATTTGTTTTACGACATCAAATGGTTAGTACGAACTCCGAAAAACGAATACCACTTTAAAATGTAGGCCTATAGCCTACTGTTTATTAATTATTACTGTATTATTAATATTATCAATCACGTTCATATTTTAAAATAACACTCGCTAATAACTTTCTTTTCATAACGTTGTCAACTTCAAAAGCAAATGATGCTGTCAACATAACAGAAAGTAACTGCCAGTCAATGTTGCCAACTTGAGGGTTTTCGCCCCAAATTTGGGGAGGAAGCACTTTTCCAGAGGAAGTTTTAGGGGGATAAAAATGTTAGGCGATTTTCAGGGATAAGATAAATTTTAGAGGGTTTTGGGGTGTTTTCTAAACTATATCATTAGAACTTTTTTAAACTTGTGTGTAATTGATTTTTTTTTTATTTTAGTAGGTTATTTTACGACGCTTTATCAACATATTAGGTTATTTAGCATCTGAATGAGATGAAGATGATGATAACGGTGAAATGAGTCCGGGGTCCAGCACCGAAAGTTACTCAGCATTTACTCATATTGGGTCGAGGGAAAATCCCGCAAAAAACCTCAACCAGGTAACTTGCCCTGACCGGAAATCGAACCCGGGCCACCTGGTTTCGCGGCCAGCTGCGCTAACCGTTACTCCACAGGTGTGGACTAGTGTAATTGAACAATGAATATCATGATCATGAATCCCCTCTTCGGCCGATACCGCATCTTGCGAGCATGTTTTCTCACTTGCTCTCTTTATTATTCGTATTATATTATGACACACTCTCCCGCCATCATCGCGTTGCACACGTCTTGATTAGTGTCTGCAGTAAAATGCAGTCAAACAATTTCCCCAATATAGATTTATACGTTTGATACAACTGATTTCCAGTACTGAATGTGTCCTTAAGAAGTTTAAAATATGCCAATAAACAGCCTATGCCGTAATAAATGAAGAGAGATTATGCTTCATGTAGCAGTATGAATCCATATTATTTCTTAGATTTTGAAGCAGAGTCTAATATCAGCGAAAAGTTGCAGTTCACTACAAACACTTGGCTGAGGTTTTCAATTGGAAATCCACATCTATTATTCCTGAAGATACTTTTGTATCGTGAAAACTTCTTTCCATGTCTCACGAGGTTATTGAGAAGTATTTATCATCATCATCATCATCCTTAGCTCGACAACCCATCATGGGTCCTGGCTGTCCATAGGAGTTTCTGCCATTCATCCCTATTTCTGGCAACACTCGAGAAGTATTTAAATGATGCTAATTGTTTCTTAGACAGAGATAAATCTTTTGTGTGATAGATTTTCCTTTGAGAATGTCTCTAATATTACGCAACTGTTTGTATCCAATTTTTAAAATAACGTTGGTCACTTTTTCCTTTACTTTTTACCCTATACTCCCAAGAACAGAATTCAGATTTGGTTTCTTAAAATGTGGCTAGTGACACATATAAGGGAATGTAAACAATTTCCAGTGACGTGATTGCTTTTGGTATAAACCAGAAAAATGAGCAGTTAAAAGTATAAGATTCTCTTCCAACTCATGATATGCAAGATATTTTGTATAGACATACTACACACAATCCAACAACATTTGCTGTAGCAGTAATCATGCACAGCTATTGCTTGATCTGAAAATTAGTTTTAACTGAAATACAAGGAGTTAGAGGTTAACATTTGTTAGCTTCATTGTAATGATTCTAAAGACACTGATATTAATAAAAAGTGACTGTGTCTTATAATTTTACAACATGATATCCATGTACAAACAGGAAGGAAAAATAAATTTTTTTAATTATTTTTTTAAGTTGGTTATTTAACGACGCTGTATCAACTACTAGGTTATTTAGCATCGAGATTGATGATAGCGAGATGATATTTGGCGAGATGAGGCCGAGGATTCGCCATAGATTACCTGCCATTCACCTTACGATTGGGGGAAACCTCGGAAAAAACCCAACTAGGTAATCAGCCAAGTGGGGATCGAACCCGCGCCCTAACGCAACTTCAGATCAGCAGGCAAGCACCTTTACCGACTGAGCCACGCAGGTGGCGAAAAAGAATAAAAGAAGAATAAGAAACAGTTGGCTGTCTATGACATAATGTCCATAGATATGGAATTTTTTTATGTCTGGTATGGATTTCATTTGGGATAAGTTTTCAGACTTCAAATATGGGACATCTCATACAATATAGGACACCTGGCAGCCCAAGTTCCGTGCTAGAGAGATATAACGACCTGGTGCTTAGTACTGAAGACGCACTTTTCTTTTTTTCACAGAAATGCCGTTTATTGCTGCCTTCAACTGGATACACACATATTTAAATAAGCTGTATGAAGGAAAGTTCGTAAGTATATATAACATTTTATATATACCAGCATACAGTACAAACAACACTTAAATACTACCAAATTACATAAAACTGCCAAATAAGTCCGAGCAAACATTCCCAGTGTTTCTGTTAACCATTAGCAGGTCCTCCTCCTGCCACCACTATTGCTTACACCTGTGGCGAACTCACGGTTCTGTGCTGGATTAAACTTAACATACTATGTTATATTAACATTCGGTAATCACCCTCCACATGGTAGCTGCTGGAAGTATTGGCCATCTTGTATGGTACTTACTTCACATCAAATCATTCTAAGAACTTGTTTCATTAAATCTATTCACCAAATTTAGTATTATTTTTCTACACAGAACTAGGCAACCAGAAAATTTACGTCTGAAGCTTGTTTTGCCACATGATTTCTTTTTCTGTATACGCATTTTCAAAAATGTGCACAAGTTCATTCTCTGAACATGTAACCATTGCAAAACACAACACAACGTAATAAACTGCACTTATTGTTAGCTGAGTGTGTGTGTTTATTGTCGCTGTCAAGGACAGACTATAGACTGGCACAGCTAATTTCAGAGGATAAGGATTCAACAATTGTGCAGCTTTCACGTAGTGATCTCTATCTATTTTTCCCTTCATTCCTTTGCTCTTGACATATATACAAAATAGCTGATACTGGTACCTTAGGGATAACATAAACACCAGTCAGGAGTGATGAAATAAGCTAAGCATTAGGGGATTCGCCAGCCATGCAGTTAGGGGAGAAAAGTTGTGATCATAGTCGAATTGGCATTAATCATAAAACAAAATGTCCAATTTTTAAAACTTGTTAAATTTATTAATGTAACATAGTTAGGGATGTTAGATTTAGCAGTTTAAAATAACAAATTTAACACTTAAAAATCAAATTTAGTATTTTATAACCCTTTTAATGATAGAATTTAGCAATTTGTAGTGTTTTTGGATGTAGTATTTTTTTTATGAGAAGCTCGGTGGTAGAAATTCAATGTCACGAATGTGTTAACAGGTGCATTTTGTAGATTTTACAGTTAAAAATCTTAAAAATAATAAATACGAGAAGGAACATAAATTATAGTGAAATTGTGAACATTAAGAGGCATGGCAAAAGATATGGTGTGATTTTAGGTTTTATTCCGACCCATCTTGTTACTCAATCACAATCATTCCATACTATATTTATAATTTGTGAGTGAACTCTAGACCTGAAAACATCGCATAGGCAGCCAATATTCTACCACCAGCACCAGACAGATTAGTTGAAACTCGAGATAATAGTACAAACAACAAAGAGGGTAGATCACATTCCTGTGCTATTCATACTGAAAAAGCTAACGTGGAGGGATGACCAAACTATTTTAAAAAAATGCAAGAACCTGTATGTGGCGAGGCCCATAGGTTGATACTGATTTCTTTTACTAAAACAGAGAAAGTCTCATGAAATGTTATTTTGCTCTTATTTCGCAGAAACACAGACATTTCGCATTGTATTGCAGATCAGAAAAATATGCTATAGTCCCGTCGCTCTAATTTCCGGCAGCCAATCGCGTTGCAGGTCGGCTACATTTAAACATGTGCGTCTTGTGATTCGCTGATTCATTTCTTAAGGCTCGATAAATACTTAGTATAATCGCCCGCCATTTTAGCTCTTTAGTTGGCGTTCGCAGAAAGCACACGAAGACGTTATTTGCCGCTCAATTATTTGCTGAATTACATTGTGTTTGATTTATTATCATAGGAGTTACGACATGATAATGTTTAACGGTGTTGCAAATAGATTCCTCGTATGGTAGCTCGGCAACGTAAGAACAAAAATGGCGAATGATACTACCTACCTAGACTTTATAGAGCCTTCACTTTCTAAGACGTAAGCAAAGAGGCGGAGTCACGCCGGAAATAACAGCGTCGGGACTATAATATACTCAATATGCTTTTAAACATAAAATTATTATTTTGACAGAATTTGGGTACATTTCACATTTATTGTGATTGCGAGAAATTGTTCATCTGTATAGTACATAAGTTTCAATTCGACGGTAGTGGTGGGGAGAGGAGACCTGCTACTTGTTGGCTGACAGAAACACTGGGAATGTTTATTGGGACTCACTGTATAATACCACAGTCTAGTACTGTACTCCAACCACAAGAAAGTCTCCAGGGAATGAGAGGGAGCGGGATGATGCTGTGAATGAATGTTGATGTCATAAGGTCACACACGTGGGTACTCGTATTTCTGTTGGCTAAGTCTCATAGCACAAACAATATCACTGATGTACACATTTTTATACTACCCTAGTTACAAAATTAGATCACAGTTAATCTCCCGGCCCTTCAATCCCTTCATACAGGAAATAACATATGCAGGAGAGGGCATGATTTTTAAACTGACATTATAACGATAATATTATCTATCTACTTCGCTCCGATAGATGACGCAATAGTAAGCACATTCCTTTCACGGTTTATCTCCTGGTTGGAGAAGAGTACATACAGTCACGAAGCTTGAGTTGTGAGGGTGCAGGTACTATTTCGCATTGTCTGTAATGAGGCGATATTAGCGATCCTAGTGGTTAGCAACTATCTATGGATGCATATTTACTACGTATTGTGCTTCGTGACTGTATGTGCTAGACTGTGATAATACTGATAATACTCTCAGGGTTCATTTCGTTTTCGAATCTTCCAGTACTCCTATTCAACTGTACAGTGTTGATACTCATATAAAATTTAACATCCCTCAATTATGATAAAAGCTTGCATAAGTTTTGTATGAGATCATTTCATATAGACCGCAACTTGTTGTAACTTGTCAGTATGTGCACTCTATATGTATCAGAAGTGTATGGTTCTACTTTTTATGCGAATTATAAAGAAAGTACCGTGATGTTGAGAATAATAATTTAATATTTTGGAAAATACACTCATTAGACATTCCAAAGGCCCGAAAAAATATGCATATAAATGTTACATTTAATAAAATAACAGTAGGCTGCATGATTTGAAGTTATTTGGTAAAAATGAAGTAAAATCCGTTCTGAAATTTCTTTTTGAGCATTATTTATATGGAGTTAGGCTACTTAAAATACTACTACTCTTTTTATAGTCACAGAAACATAGTCTAAAATGAGCTTTATACAAAAATGAAAGTACCATTTTATTCATGAAGGAATGGGTTTCATTAAGTAAAAATGAGTAAGCTAATATAAAATTCAAATATGATTGCCAATTTGATTTTCAGTGTTTAATAACTAATCTTTCCTTCATGCTCTGTATAGCATTCAGAAGGAAAATCTGCAAAATGTCCTAAATCTTCTCACTGTTTGAGCAGATTCCGTATTACAATACTGAATAAGAACAATTATTGAAGACTTGAAGTTAATAAGAATGTGTCATTTTTTGTGAAAATTGTGTTTTTACTGGAATAATAATTTATGTACCTAGTCCTGAATCCAGACTTGTTCCTTTATGGTTTTATTAGTCATTCACAGATGGCAGGATGTGTATGTGCCAATAGCTTCAACATATATTATGAATACTTTGCCTCGAAAGTTTGAAAATGGCACTTAGACTTTATTTACGTCACGTCTTCTTATTAGCGCATACAGAAACAAGTGAACTTTAAAAAAAAAAAGAAGAAAGAAAGAAAGAAAGAAAAGGAAGAGTGAAAGTATAGCTTGAATAACTTAGATTTGTTTCATGTCGAAATGAAGCTTATCAAGACAATGGAAATAGTTTCAGACAAGTATTACGACAAACTCGTTAATGAAGCAGTCTTTTTACATATTATATGTAAATCTTAATTTGTATTACATTTTCGGTGATATCGAAAGTATCCAGGCTTGTTAACAAACTTATTTACAGTGACATTAATATTCCATCAGTCTTTAATATTGAAGTTCTTATTTTATTGCACATATGGCAATCAAAGACCAACAGTCGAAATGCTTTGATATTTGCATATAAAAAGAAGCAACAGTTTAATAAATTAATATCACTTAACTCTACTTTGTTTAAAAAGAAAATAAAAAAATACAGTACCACTTAAATGTTCGGTCATTTGTTTGTGGGAATATTTTAACAATGCATTTACTTACCAGCAGCATAACTGGATGGTTATAGTAGATTAGTTACCTTTCCTCCACATAGTTTTGTTGTGAAGCACTGATGTTGATGAACTGTAAAAAAAAAAAGCTTCATTTAATGAACAGCTTTTATTTTTCATCGAATGAAGGGAAATTTTCACAGAGGTATTCCAAGAATTTAAATGTCTGGTGCAAGAGGGAGGTAATTCCATTTTACCATATTTCTCACGAGAGACAAATAAATGCCTCTCTTGCACCAAACTCATAAGCCAGGTAAGTTTCAAAATTTTGTAACATCCTCAGTTTCCATTGGATCTACCTCATTCTTATACCAAACATGCCACTAATTTTTCCCTATATATAGACAGAAAAAATTAAATTTTGTGAATTTTGGAGTTACCTCTCTCATTCACCAATAGGATTGCCAACTTTTTTTAATAGAAAATACGGGAGATTAGGAAATCGACAAAATTTAATTTAGAAAATTGGCAAATTATTCCGTTCAGTTATTAAAAAACAACTTTATTCTACACTTCGGCAGATAGGCTTAAATTAAGAGTATTTTGAGACAGATTTTGTCTTGCGTAATAGTTGAAGTTGACTACAGTTAGCAGCTCTGATTTGATTAGATGTGTTGTGCTCCTATTTCGAACATCTGTCTAACAATTGTTCACGAAATAAAACATCCTCCTTGTATGAGCATCACTACTTGGTGTGCTTAGAACAAAACTAGCTAGTTTTTATTTGTTTATAGTTTTAATATTGCCTGATTTTAAACAGGTGAGCACTAAAACCCATTTCTGACAATGATTACATTCTAAAAAGACTATACATTTTAATGCATGTCTTGGAACAACAAAACTCATCATATAATCAAGCATCATTAATGACAAAATCACATGTTTAGAATAATGATTTTACATTATGCAAAAATAAGGGAGAAAAATGCTTGAAGAGAAGAAAAATATGGGAGCCAGGAAACTGTTAAAAATTGGGGGCAAGATCCTGGGAAATATGAGAGGGTTGGCAATCCTATGCACCAAGCCTTTCAATTGTTAAATGCAAGGAGGAAAAAATCCTAAAAGTCCATGCCCTAACTGTCACACAAGACATTAATTACTGAATGTTTTATTTTCTTCTTGTGACTAAAAATTTAGGTTATGGAAAAATTTCAAAGAAATATTATTTACTGTGTTTCAATTATGTTTCAGGTAAAAAAAATCTCTTGGTTTATGATATGTTTGAAGGGTGTATTTCATTTTAAAAAGTAGTACTTCGTATAAGATAAAAAAAAACTGAAATTTGAAACATGGAGAAGTGATTGAATATTAATGTGACACATTGTATACAACCTCAAATAATTAAACAATCCTGTGCAATATTTGAACTTTTTAGTATATGAATTTGGCAACAGAAGTAGCTTGAAAGACCATGACATGTCATTCAATATAAGGTTTGTTTCTGTAGCAATTTGCCCCTATCATAAGCATGTGAACATCGACTCTACAAACAGTAAAATTGATGTGTGCATGCTCAACATGGTTGCAAACTGCTGCAGAAACGAACCTATAACTACTTAAAATAGTGATTCCGTTAGTTATTGCCTAATGAGAAAGTACTGGTACAAATTCACATTGACTTTATATCTTTTTTTAATTTTTGAAGGCAAGAATTTCTGCTCATCTTATTTTGGTCTACAGGATGATTGTAGTCTGTAGTTCCTTCTCCAATAATAAATATTTACCAATTTACTACTATATTCACAAGGAATTATGTTGAATTGGTAGAGTTTACTTTCATTGATTATCTTTTTAATGGTAGGTTCTGAGGACATCTGCCGTAGGTTAGTTCAGAGCTACCATATTTCGTATTTTCAATATCTGCAGTAGTCGAATTGAACTAGTTGCGTCATACAAAATCTAAGCTGTAGACTCAAAATATAACAACAGTGAAAATTAATTAAAATTGAACAATATGAATATCCAGTAGAATCAAGTAAACCGTTTTTGTGAACTGCTTTTATTATTTATTCTCTATTTTAATTGTACCGGTATATAAGTGTGTTGTAGTTTCTAAACCAGAAAATTCCATTTTGATCATTGTGAGATGTGTCTTAATGTGTAGGACGTGGTTTTCTTCCATATTTGGCCAGATATTTGTAAATAATGCATCAGAGAGATCACTTTCAAAACCATACAGTTTTATTACTTACAGTCTTAAAAAAATAATAGGCATATTTGGAATTTTCTGGTGTTGGAAATACACCCACTTATACATCACATGGAAACTTATATACAATGATTTTAAGGGCATGAGAACTTAATAGTCTATCATGCCCTGTTAACAAATTTTAGACATAGTACAGATGTAGCTTATTGTGTTAAATGTGTTATAATGCAATTAGCTGAGGACTTTGGGTGTGGTATTAGATCATACATCAGACTTAAGGGCTGTACATTAATCATTTGTGGTCATACAAAATTTATTATAGTACAGTTAAAACTTTACTGCATGTCGTTTTCATTAATGCAACCTAGACAGCGAATTTTGGGTCCCGACATGACACTGAACGTTAGGTGTATGTAAGGTCATTGACCTCATTGCTATGCTCTCTCGGTAAGTCAAGGGACGTGACGTCTTGTCATTGTATAGGGACCAAAAATCCGCTGTCTGTTAATAAAGGAATTTTTTTTTACATTAAGTGGTTTTGTTTATTAGGGCTAAATTCATGCACAATTAATCAACTTGCAATATTTCCGCCTATCTCTGTCACAATTTCTTTCTTGTACACATGCACTCAAATACACTCTTTGATTCATTTTGTCACATGCTACCTAGATTGAATTTCTCAAATGACAGTTTATATAAAAAATTATGTTTTTATTTTTTATTTTTTTATCGAGTAAAAGTCACACTGGATGGTCTAGTGGTTAGAAGCTTACCACTATACCAAGTATCGTGGGTTCAGGCGAGGCTGATGGCAGTGGATTTTTGGATGAAAAGAAACCATGAGCATGGCTTTCATCATATGAGGAAACAAAAGGACTTTGGTTCCATATGGTAGATTAATGCATGTAAAAGATTCTTTCATTAATGAATAAAGATGAATAAATGAAAAAATGTGTGTCCAGACCTCCTATTGATGTGTTATCAATTCCCATGAAAATGTGAGAAGCCCTCTGGAAGAAAAGAGTAGGAACACGTCACTTCAAAATCTCACTGGTCCTAATGATAGCCACTGACAAACATGTATGAATGGAAAATTGGTGTCATCTTCAAACTAGGCGAGAAGAGCCAGTGACCTATTGGTCAAACACTCAGCATTGGGAAACAAATACATAGTATGGATAGGTAGGAAACTTATTAAGTAATTTAATGAGAAAATATTTCAACTCACATTGGAATTACGGAATGTGACTTGGATGCATTCTCGTTGAACTAGTCAATTGTATTAAAATGCTGAGTGATTTGTTATTTGGAAGTAAGCTGTATTGTATTGTATTTATTAACATTCCATGGTATTCATACATGCTTACAGCTAGAATATGGAACAAGTCAAAAAACTTAATACTATTATAAAATCTTAATTTATAGTCACAGTCTAGATGAAATATATATAGACGAGATTTACAATATAGTCTACTAATACAACACAAAGTTTTAGTATCAATTTCATGAAGTGTTATTGAATGTCATGAATTCACCTACAGAATAGAAGGCGTGAGAAATTAGGTACTTCTTTAATTTGGCCCTAAATAATTTTATGTTTTGAGTTTTATTTTTTATATCGATAGGGAGGCTATTAAAAATTTTTACTGCCATATAACGCACTCCTTTTTGATAGCACGATAGACTTGCCGATGGAGTATGAAAGTCTTTTTTTTGACGTGTATGTATGCTATGAATTGTTGAATTAGTTACAAAGTTTTCACAATTACATACGAGGAAGATTATTAATGAAAAGATATTCTGACAAGCCATGGGCATTATTTGTAGTTTTTTGAAAATAGTTCTACAAGATTCCCTAGATTTGGCATCTACTATTATTCTAATTACTCTTTTTTGTAATAGAAATATACTGTTACTATCTGTGGAATTTCCCCAGAATATTATTCCAAAACTCATTACCGAGTGAACATATTTTCTTCTGGTAACTGATACACATTTCATCATTCTCTCTTGATAAACTGAACGTTTAAATTAAGTCATTCCAGTCATATACCCCACTCTTTCTCAAGATAAAGTTATGAAATTCAGTAACAAAAAATTGGAAAGGATTGAAGTTTTTTTCTTTTTATTTTGCGGAGGCGGGGTCTAAAGGTTTGTACCTCAGCCTGAGGCTTACTGTGCTTACCACTCCTGTTCTGTGAATGATTTTTGTTGCTGAACTGTCACTCTCTTGTACGGATACAGCACACTGCATCATGAACTTCACCCGGACTATGATAATGATATGTGGAGAAATGAGTCCGAGGTCTAGTACCGAAAGTTACCCAGCAATTCTGCTTCAATTAGTTGAGAGAAAACCTTAAAACCTTTGAAAAACCCCAGTTAGGTAACTTATCGCATCCAGGATTTGAATCCGAGACAGCTTGTTTCATAGTCAGACATGCTAACTGTTAACTCCACTGTTGTGGATATGGATTGAAGTAGAAATGATAGAACAAGTTTCTGAGATTAATTTTATTAATGAAATTTGATATCTTCATAGAGAGATGACACCGATTTATAACAAAACTGCAGGACATAATCAAACGTAATTTTGAAAGACTTAAAATCAGGTTTAGAAAGTAGGTATCAGTGGAAAACAGTAATATTGCATCTAAAGAAAAGGAATGCCTGAAAATTAGGAATAACACACAGTTACTTAAGACAAATGCCAGGGCTCTCAAAATAAAAGTAAGCCTACACAACACAACATGCTAGATCAACTAATAATAATAATGGTTTTATGTTGTTGTTGTTGTTTTCTAATGCCAGGCTTTTGACAATAAAGTCATTTGACCTCTTGCACTCCAATATTTTTCAAAGATATTATCATGGTCAGCCACTGAAGCACAGATTTTGAGGTATGAAAATGGCAAGTTATAGCCGATTTAAGTGAACACCATATTTTAACGTTTTGGTGGCTACTTCATTCACACACAACCCCCAGAATGTCTGGAGGACCACACCTGCTGTTGGTCGACGGGTCCATTGGACCTAGCTGGGAGATCTTGTTGATCACCAGCTTTCCCTCCTTAAGCCACTGGAGGACGATTTTAGTGCCATAGCAGGTCAGCACTAGGAACAGAAAAGTAGAAAGAGGAGGAAGGAAAGGGAAATAAACCCCTAGGCCTCAAATGCTCTAATGCCGTTGGGGTCGAAGAAAGTAAGAGTTATGTCAGAGGACTGGATAGGAAAGGGTAAAGAGGGAATTAGGTATTGAATAGAGGAAAATTATACCAAATTCAGTCATTAACTCATCAAGCTGACCAGTTCTAATTGATGAGTAGCCCCTCCCTTTAGTTCAGCTTGTAAAATTATGCTTACTAACAGCTGCACCATGGGAAGGTAGGGATGAGACATTGGGTATTTGTCCAGGTTGGGAAGGATTAATGGTTTTATTTAACTTGGCAAAATTAAGGCCATAGAACCTTCTCCAACACCTAATTAGGAGTAAAACTTTATACAGAGAACATTACAAAATTAATATACTAAATTAAGTATGTACAAAAAATTGAGAGATGATCATAACATGTAAACAGCAAGTCAATAGAAATGAGACATATACAACATAATAGAATGACAGAAAGAAAGAAGTATAATAAAAATGTAAACAGTAAGTAAAAAATGGTCAGACATATAAAATGTATAGAAATATGAAATAGTAATGATAGGCATTATAGGAAAAAATGGGAAAAATAAAAAAATAAAATAAAAATCACTATAATATCTAAATTTGTAGAGGATACATGGAAAGATACAATACAACACTTGATATAGCCTAATAGTAAGTTATATGCATTGGGTGACACAAAAATATAATCCATGTGGAATCTTTCATACACTACTTTTAACACTTGAATATAAATGATTGATTAAAAGGCGATAGCACAAGAAAATGGTTACAACCCAAACATAATAGACAACATCATAAGAAAGACAAAGCAAAAACTCAACAAACACAAAAACACACAAAACACAACACAAACACAAGAACACAAGAAATACATCACACTAACATACGAAAACAAAAACACACACAAGATCGCATCCTCATTCAGAAAACAGAAATAAGAAATACAACATAGCATACAGAACATAAAACACACTACAAAAACATCTCAACACACAAACGACACAAACAAATAAATACAACCACACAGGCGTATACAAACTCACATGCAATAGTTGTGACAGTTCCTACATTGGACAGACAGACAGATCATTCCAAACTCGATACAAAGAACACATTAAAGCAATAACCAGAGGACACAATACATCTACATATGCCGAACACATAACTAATGGTAACCACACATACAATAACATAAATACAGACATGGAAATCCTACACATACAACCCAAAAACCAAAAACTCAACACACTAGAACAATATAAAATATACAGACACACTAAAACACACCCCAATCAAATTCTCAATACACAGATCAATTTCAGAACACACACACTATTTGACACCACATTTAAACACTTTTCAACAATCGAACACACCCACACAACAGGCAGCAAAGTTCGAGATGATGCCGAGATCTAGTAGGCTCTGAGGATGATGTGAAGAAGCACCGAAACAGCTCTAAACCGCACATGCTTAACACAATTAACACGAGTAAGATCGCCATTTAATCAATTATTTACAAAAATATACCATAATAAATTTGTTATAATAGATTTCCCAAAACTGGCATTCCAATAGTGAATCATAAGCAGAAGAAATTTGGACAACCTAGACACAGATGCATGTTTAACTCTTCAAGATCTGGTGAAACGCAATTGCTGTTCGTGGTGATGAAGGCGACATATTTTAAGCTGTATAGATAATAATTATGATTACATACTAATCAAGCACCGTTTATCATATAGCCTACACTCCAGAAGCGTTTTAAAGGAAATAAAATGCAGAGATATATGTATTGTTGTGTCAAATGTTACTTGACTAACGTTTTATGATCATGTCAACAACATTCTGGATGCTAGTAGGAATTTCTTCTTGTAAATGACTGTTACAAACAAAATGTGATATTTCTGCGTAAATATCCCTCACTCTCCTATGTCTTTCGTAACAGTATTTTGAACATGAATGAGAGACCAGGTCACGTAAGAAAAGTTACATTTTATTTCTAAAACCTGTACCTATGCATTGTGTAGTTAGGAAACTGTTAAATACAATCTATATTCAAAATTAATAAAGCAGACAAAATGCATAGTACATACCGTATTTATTCAAATACGACGCAATAATTATAATTTCATCCTTTTGTCTACTTTTCATCCTTCTAGTCCTTCTATAATACATATGAAGACATTATTACAAAAACAATCCTTGTCAAAATTGCTATTTTTCAGGAGAACAATACAAATAAATAGAACAACACATGTCACTGTTTCCGTACAATTGATGTTTATCCTTGTGGTTATTGCACCTGACATGTGTCATTTTTGGAGTCTATAAACATTTGAAATAGTAGCAAATGTGTCCTTAACTCAGTTTCATTAAAAATGACTAGGGCTGTTTTTGTAATAATGTCTTCATATGGTATAATACATAACACACATACATACATACATACATGCTCGTACATATGTCTATTGTACAGACGTGGACAAATTATTAGACTAAATTAATTATATTTGCAACAAAGCTGTATTTATCGGCAGAAATAATGAACAAACATGTATTTTGCACAGAAATAATGAACAGAAAACTGAGTCTCTGGAGGTTACTAATATTTTGTGAACATTCCTTTATTCTTTATTAACACGTTGGTTTTGTCAGGGATGCTGGAAACCAAAGTTTGACACTTTCTTTGAATATCAGCATCATTTAGCCAGATATCAGATAGTGCTTAAATGAGTCCATGTTTTGTTGTAAGCCTCTTTTTGTTCACTTTCTTCTTCAGTTTACAGTAGATCACAGATTTTCAGTTTCGTTCATGTCCGGTCTTCTTGCAGGCCATGGGAGAACAGACTGTTCTGCAGCATATAATTAAAACACCAGTAGTACCAACACAGCCAGACAAAATATACTTAACCATTGGAAAAATATACCAGAAGATTTAAACAATTGTATTTACAACAATAGAGACTCTGTGAATTATACTGATAGTTGGAATGACGAATTATATTATGTTTCCAAGAAAAACGTTTTAGTCTAATAATTTGTCCACGTCTGTATATCTCGTATTTGAAAGTAATTTACTCTTTCTTTATTCTTTTACAAGCTTCACATTATTTCACCATCTTCTTGCTAAGTGAGGACACTTAAACCAAGCCCCCCCCTGGATTATCAAGCACATTATTTGTTCCTGCACATATTCGAGGAGTGAGTAGTAATACAATTCTGTAGTATCACTATCAGCTTATATTTGCTTTTCCCCCTCCCGCCACCCCAATACTGCGCATATTGGCATATGCCATATATTTGCATTGTATTTATTGCATAGGAAAGTACTTAATGTTTCTAATTTTCTTTATTACAATGATAAAAAGTTTTGATGTATTTACACTGTACAAAATAATTACTGGCATTTAAAATTTGGACAAATTTTGCTGTCTGTGATCTAGTTATGGATTCAAACTAGCACGGCTTCCTACCTTAATAATACTGGTAATACAGGGCATATCAAAAGTCCGGTAACACTTTCAATATTTTACTACACAAAAACTACTAATGATAGCACTTTCAAACACACTTCAGTTTAAAGTAAAACTCTCAAAGTTATTCAGCCGCTTAATTTTCAGCGATGAAGCGACATTCCATACGAGTGGGAAAATTAACAAGCACAACTGTCGTGTTTGGGGTACACAGAAACCTCACAGAATCATTGAACATGAGCGTGATTCACCAAAGGTGAATGTTTTCTGCGTGTTATCACAACGAAAACTGTACGGACCTTTCTTCTTCATTGAGGCTACGGTGACTGGACATTCATATCTGGACATGTTGGAACAATGGTTGATGCCTCAACTTAGACAAGATCTCGATGACGATTTCATCTTTCAGCAAGATGGGGCTCTGCCACATTTCCACACTGCAGTTCGTGCTTACCTGAATACGGAGATGTCTGATCGTTGGATAGGACGTACTGGAGTAAGGGACAGATGTTTCATGACATGGCCATCAAGGTCACCTGATATGACTGCATGTGACTTTTTCTATGGGGGTAACTAAAGGACCGTGTGTTTGTACCGTCTTTGCCACGTCATTTAGAGGAACTAAAAACCAGAATTCGAGAAGCTGCCACCATGGTCACAGAGGATATGTTGAAAAGGGTATGGGAAGAGTTTGATTATCGTTTGGACATCTGCCGAGTCACTCGTGGTTCACACATTGAATCTCTGTAAGGTGTAAAACGAACTTTGAGAGTTTGACTTTAAACTGACGTGTGTTTGAAAGTGCTCTCATTAGTAGTTTTTCTTCTTCTTCTTCTCCGTTCAAGGATTAGGTGATATCACCTGTTCCGGTCTCTTATCGTCCAGCCACCTCTTGCGAGGTCTACCCAGATCCCTTTTCCCGATTGGGAGATAATTCATTATCTTCTTTGGTAACCTATTCTCTGCCCTTCTGTCAACATGATCTTTCCATTTTGTTTTATTTTCTTCTACCATGTCGTGTACTGAGAAAATATTGAGGTCTGATCTTATTGTTTCATTTTTTATTCTGTCGGCTTTAGTGCATCTTCTTACGTATCTCATAAATTTCATCTCTGCTGATTGTATACGTGATTCTTCTTTTTTTGTTATTGTCCATGATTCAGAGCCATATATAAGAGTAGGTACAGCCATAACTTTATAAAATTTCATTTGAGTTTCTTTTCTCGCTTTTCTTCCTAAAGTTCTTCCAATTGTTCCACATATCATCTGAAATCTATTAACTTTCTTCTCAATATCTTTCTCATAATTAAAACTAATATCACATCCTAGATAATTGAAGTGGGATACTTGTTCTAAAATGTTCCATTTACTAGTATCTTAGATCTAACAGGATTTTTCCCTTTAAAAGCCATTATCTTTGTTTTGTTTGCAGATATAGTTAGATTGTAAAATATTGCATTTTGGCTTAATCTATACACTGCTTTTGTAGATTATCTTCTGTTTCCTGGATAACTATTTGATCATCAGCGTATAGTAAAGTATTTAAAGGTGTGTTAGGTTCTATTTTAATCGCAGTCTGTATTTCATCTTTCCACTTCAAAACTAGATCGTCAATATATAAATTGAACAGAGTGGGTGATAAACTACACCCTTGTCGAATACCTAAATTTGTTAAAATTGATTCTGACACTTTAGTAGTTTTTGTGTAATACAATATTGAAAGTGTTACCGGACTTTTGATATGCCCTGTACAATACTTAAGTCTTTGTTTGTCTTGCAAGTAAACAAAGCTTTGTTCAGATGGTGCTTGTTTCCTCGCTGGCCAGTAAGCTTGGTGCTGTGCTAGCTACACTGCTGGCTCTCATGTTTGTTTCGGTGATGCTTACCATTCATACACAGCAGGCTGACATGCATACTGGCAGACGTGAAAATTCGTAAACATCAAACATGGAAGGTGTGATGGAAGCTGTTATGAAGGAGATGTTTAGCAGCTGTTTCTGTTTTGCTGACTTCTGATGCTGAGGACAAGGATAATTAAGTTTAGAAAAGAAAAACGTGGATCCGAAAATGGTTACAGCATAAAACACAGGCCAAGATGCCTTTTCCAGCACTGCTGGGTCTCAATACACTGCTAAACAAACACTTTTCAATGCTTCCACATACATTCGTTTATTGTACTAATTTGGGCTCTGAATAAGGCAAGTTTTTTCCCTGTATGCCTGAATAGAATCCTAACTTGATCCTTGATCCATCCATAGCTCATTTTGAATACAAACTTTTCAGTTGCTCATTTCAGTTCAAATTGTAAAATTGCATGCTGCTTTGTCTGTTGCCAACACTCATGATCAGCGTTGTGATTTCTTAGTATTAATGATATACACGAAATATGTTAAACTTAATTTTATGGATGGAAAATGGAAATTCTTTAATGACAGTTAAAAATTAAAGGAAATATATGTCGGCGAATTTTCGCGAAATTTATAGAAATCCACGAAATGACTTCATAATCACGATATTAAAAAAATAAATAAATAAAAAAAAATAAAAGTTTTTTTTTTTTTTTTTTTTTTTGGAGAATTCCTACGAAAAATTGAGGACCGTTTTTGCAAAACTTGCTAACTGAATAAACTTAATTTTACAGGAGAGACAAAACACAATAGTAAGCAAGTTTTGCTGTAACTCTCACCTATAGTAGAAAGCAAGTTTTGAAAAAAAACATTCACACTTTGACACACTACAATGAAGAGAAATAACCCAATTTTACTAACACATCTTGAACATCATGTAGAGGCCTGCCTTATGTTAACGAATCCATTAAAATCTCAATTTTTCTAATTTTGCAGTTAACAAGTTTTGCAAAAACGGTCCTCAATTACTCTTTCTTCCAAATAAAACTTGAAAATTTTCATTATAAAATACTGGTATACATGAACATTCTACATAGTTGATTGTTCATCACAACATGCGTGTGACATCTGGCAACGATGTACGCATAGTTTCAGTGATTACTTCCAGGGAGCAGTGCAAGCAGACAGCAGTCATTTCTCTTTCCTGCAACAACTGCATTCGTGTGATCAAGAAGGCAATGCCGTCACCCCCTCACAGTCGAATGAAATTGAATTATGAGTTTAATTAATGATGTAAACAATTTCTTTTTAGTTTCAAAGGGATTGTTTCAATAATAATAATAATAAAAATATTTTATTATTAAGTTGCTGCGAAATGTGCTCGAAATTGCTCTTTTTTTTTTTTTTTTTTTTTTTTTTACGAAATATTCACCGAAATTAAAACATGTCAATCACAGAAATCAGGACAAAATAATCAACATAAAGTCACACCCCTACTCATGATCAATAAGAAACTACACCATAAGTGGAAATCAAATAAAGTCCAACATTTACAATAGTAAATGGTGTAATAAAATAACTAAATCCAAGTGTGAAATGACTAAAGTTCTGTATTTAATTGCTATTATTCTTATAAACTAAGGAAAAAAAAATAACAGATTTAGTTGAAAAACAACATACTTGGTAAAACTGTCCCAACATGCAAGCTACGAGGCATGTCCAGAAAGTAAGTTTCCCTAAGGCCATTTAGAGAAAGAAAATATAATTTGATGGAAAGATTTATTGGAACAGATACAGCAGTTGTTGAGCTATTTTTCAATGTATTCCCCCACGGGAATTGAGACATTTGTCATACCGTGAGATTAGCTTTCGTATCCCTGTGTCGTAGAAATCTGCCACTGGGATTGGAACCAGTGTGTAACAGCCATCTGCACCTCTCTGTCACTGTGAAAATGCTGACCGGACAGGAATTTCTTGAGGTGTAAGAAAAGATGGTAATCACTGGAAGTGAGATCATCTGCATGAGTTATGCTGGGAGGTGTTTCAACATCCACCCTACAGCCCGGATCTCACTCACCATCCCACGTTATGACAAATGTCTCAATTCTGGTGGGAAATATGTTGAAAAATAGCTAACAATTTCTATATCTGTTCCAATAGATCTTTCCATGAAATCGTGTCTTGTTTCTCTAAACGATTCCAGGGGAACTTACTTTCTGGACGCGCCTCGTAGTTACCAAAGCAGCCAGCAGTGAGCAGTATTTCTAGCAAGAAACTGAGCTTAAGAACGTGCTCTAATCGATCAAAGACTTGACAATTCTTTGAAGGAATTGATCAATGGGATTCAAAAATATTGTGGTGGCAAGAGCCACAATAAAAAAATGGCGTTCTGGATGAGGGAAGTTGAGTTAATTCAATTATATGAATTAAACCCAAGGGTTATGTGGAATACCACAATAAAGTGAAGAAAAATAATGCATATGAGGAAACTGCACGGCAGATATCTCGAGTTAAGTACCAAAACATGGATTTTTTTTAAGAAAATTCTAACCTTTCACCTAGATGAACACTAATCATAAATACTTTGCTTCAAAACAATATGCAATCATAATATTCTTTCTTTTAGGGTACCGTATAGTTAAATGATATGTACATATTGTTTGGTATAGCTTAGTTAACAGCTTATCATCCAGTCTGCTCTCAAAAAAGCCGAAAGTCAGAATTTATAAAACAGTTATATTACCGGTTCTTCTGTATGGTTGTGAAATTTGGCCTCTCACATTGAGAGAGGAACAGAGGTTAAGGGTGTTTGAGAATAAGGTGCTTAGGAAAATACTTGGGACTAAGAGGGATGAAGTTGCAGGAGAATGGAGAAAGTTACACAATGCAGAATTGCACTGATTGTATTCTTCACCTGACATAATTAGGAACATTAAATCCAGACGTTTGAGATGGGCAGGGCACGTAGCACGTATGGGCGAATCCAGAAATGCATATAGGGTGTTAGTTGGGAGGCCGGAGGGAATAAACCTTTGGGCAGGCCGAGACGTAGATGGGAGGATAATATTAAAATGGATGTGAGGGACGTGTGATATGATGGTAGAGACTGGATTAATCTTGCTCAGGATAGGGACCGATGGCAGGCTTTGGCAAAGTATTGTGGGTCCCTATCACCTCAGCATGGTGCATCCTCAGGTTGCTGATAGAGGAGACGGTCTCCAGATATGGAGGATAGCTGCGAATATATTGAATAAGCAGTCGTGGACAGCCGATAAGGGATGGTTTTCGAGCTTGGGGATTGGGTGAAGAGCTTAATATTTGGTTAATAATAAAAATTATTATTATTATTAAGAAGTACCTACATAGAATTTCGATTTTACCTGCTTTGGTAATATTTTGGTAACAGTTGGCTACATTCAAAAGACAGCCATATTACTTTTTTAGGAACTACTCTTACGTCAACTTCACTCTAACATGAGACTCACAGCTTTACTTCCCTTGCAGAGGAAGTTTTTAGATGGATTTTTGCCCCAAGATTTTGTCCTATGTCATGTTCGATCCAGCAAACTTTGGGTTCCTAAGCTAGTGTGATAAACATTAAATTGCAGATGATAATGATGAAAGGTAATATATACTAGCCTTTGTCTGGAGGTTATTTGGAGTTCCAATATTCACATTGGGAAAGAGAAATAATTCTGCATTCCAGTAGTAGTAATTAATTTTTCTGAAACATGTGGTGTGAGGACATACAGTCTCTCTCATTTCATTCATTTTCTCAATTTATGTAAGGAACAAGATTTAAAAAAAATCGGTACAGCCAACTTAAGAGTTCCTCGCCATTTTGTGTTTGTGATTTCATATGAAGACTGATGATTAATTTACCAAAAATGAGTATAGCTTAGTTCATGCCCATCATTCTATGATAAATTTACTTCTAACTTACATACTAAATACAATCAAAGTTCATGCATTGTTGTATGTGAGTTTCTGTACACAGAGAGCTGCACATCATACTCATACAGGGTTGCCAGATAAAAGAATGGAAACCGTCGTACTAACTTTTGAAAATAGTCGTATTTCTCTCTACTTCCTAATGAATCTCTAGTCAACCGCTGTGTAGTAATGGTTAGCATATCTGACTGTGAAATGAGAGGGCCGGCATGTCATTACGCAGTTGATAAATAATCGCTAAATAAACCTATATATAACCTATTTGTCGAACAAACAAGGAAGTTAATAAAATTAAACTCTTATTACTTTCATATAACCAGGCTGTATACGTGAAACCTATAGCTCAAGAATTAAAAATGCTACTGTACTAATTATTGTTCACATCCACAATGACATTCAACATTGAAACAAATCACCATCCATTTCTTCATCCTCAACACTTCATCGCCGTAAGACGTGCACGATGACGCTTGGTTAGAAACAACTTTGTTATATTTAAAGTCTGCAGAAATTTTATCTTTGGCCGGCACGGCGGTAGATAGGCCTATTCTAGTATCAATAAATGTGGCGGCTGAAAATTATATCAAATTAATTCATCTACAGTCGACTCAAACCCGACACCTCTATAATGTCAGTGCGTTTGGACTTCTTAATGCTACTGCGGTATTGTTTAATTGATACTCGTAAAAGACTTCCTTTGTCGAACAAACAAGGAAGTTAATAAAATTAAACCTGTATTACTTTAGTATAACTGCGATGTATACGTGAAACCTAGAGCTTAAGATGATAAATTATGACTTCCATAGCAAGCATAGTTTCCAGATTTTAAAAGCATCACGCCCCCTTAAAAGCATTTTTCTCTCATATTAGTCCAGGACATAATAAATGAAGAAAACTTGTCTAAATGGGACGAATTAAGCATCAATTTTATTTTAATTATAAACCAACATTATAAAGTTTCCATTATTTTTTCTTTTCACTGAAATAGTCGTGCAAAAGTGAGTACGACATAGAGCTCGGTCGTACCTCGTACAATTATAGTCGTACGTATGGCAACTCTGTACTCATAACCACTTTTTCGGTGTCAGTAACTCTGAAGACATATTTTCGCGAAACTCTCGAACTGGACTTCTTGCAGCACTGTAATATATTTTCTAATGATAAAGAAAAAAAAAAAAAAGTCCACACCTGTGGAGTAACGGTCAGCGCGTCTGCCGCGAAACCAGGTGGCCCGGGTTCGATTCCCGGTCGGGGCAAGTTACCTGGTTGAGGTTTTATCCGGGGTTTTCCCTCAACCCAATGTGAGCAAATGCTGGGTAACTTTCGGTGCTGGACCCCGGACTCATTTCACCGGCATTATCACCTTCATCTCATTCAGACGCTAAATAACCAAAGATGTTGATAAAGCGTCGTAAAATAACCTACTGAAAAAAAAGAAGAAAAAAAAAAAAGAAAATAAAGGCTGATTATGTGGTCTGTAATCCAGGTGTGCTTGAGCCTACTTGCACATGCTAGAATTTGGAATAACGTTCATTTAAATATCGCATTTCCAAATCACCACTTTTCCTTGTAAGAAAGTAAATCAAATTAATTTCATGGCAACACTGTTAAACTAGAGATTTTCTTTTGTTATCATGACACTCTGAAAGTTGATGTAACCTACTTATGTGAAAGTAATGTTAAGTATAGGGCTGTTATAAAATCCATTTGGTGGAAAAGGTAATAAGCTTGACAGCAGATTATAGTTGCTAAGGAAACAGAGGAGTCTAGGTTGACTGTTTATGGTCCATATCTTTTACAACCACATTCGAATCAAATGCCAGAGACGAACTTTAACTGATTTCCTTGAATGTATGTAAAAAGCTTCAGGTTGTTAGGTGTTATCTGCAACTGTTGTAAGCTTTAGAAGATGGACTGACCCTTATATGATCAGTTGACACATCACACTGTTCCAATACTGGTTGATGGATTTAGTTGATCAATGACTGTATGTTTTAATTGTGCAGAAAATGAAGGATTAGATGTTGAGTTTAGAATTATAGTGAAAGTCACATGTCAATGTGAAACCGACAGTCATAATAATTAAAGTGTAGTGTGTAACATGCTATGCTTTAAATTTATTTTATGCTTTTGGCCACAAGTAGTACACCAGATTAGCAGAATGATGTTCATTAAACATTTTAATCCTGAACTCGAGAGCTGTAACAGTGGCAAACTGACTTCCTGTTTTTGCAGCTTGAAGAGACTTTCCGCACAATGGCTTCTGGCAAAAGCTTTGCAGATTTGCCAGACGAATTGTTGCTCGAAATATTCTCCAACTTGAACAATGAAGATCTTGCAATGTCTGTGCAACATGTGAATTGCCACTGGAGAGAGGTGTCTCAAGATGATGCCCTCTGGAAGAACAGAATCTTCAGTCCGGAATTCGAGATGAGCGATGAAGAGATTTCAAGACGTTTGAAGAACATGCCTGCCCTTAGAACTTTAGTGCTACAACGCGGAACAAACACAAGAATCCTAGTTCGCGATTTGTGTAGATCTTGTAAAGACATAGTGCACCTAGAATTCAAGTGTAGTCATAAGATAAGCAATGCTAAGTTGAAATGCATAGTTAAAAATCTCCCGAACATAGTTAACCTTAGCATTCCTCTTCCAAGACAGTATCACCAATTAGAATTTGCCAGTTTTCTTGGACAGTTCCAAAAACTGACCACGTTGGGATTTACAGATAAATATTTTCACTCTGTTGAAGATGGAGTCCTCAAAGCGATTGCAGATGGCTGTCCATGTTTACAGAACATAAATTTAGGGAGTTCTAACTTCTCAGATGAGGACATGAAGTACTTTCTTGAAAGAAAAGGACCCCACCTCTTGTCTTTTACTGTAAGGTGCGACTTCTCTCTTTCTGCTCACAGGTTGCTGTGTGAGTGCAGTAAGCTGCAACACCTTTGTTATGACATTAATTATAATGACGACATACAAAGAACAGATATGGCACTTCTCTCAAAGTTGACAATGTTGCAATATTTGACATTGTCTTCCTTTAGAGAAGATCAAACAAGAGGTATTCCCAGCATATTCCAAAAGCATTCCTTACCCAACTTAGTTGCTCTGAGAATTGAATACTGTGATGGTCTTGAGCCAGCTGCGCTCACTAATGTTTTATTGAACTGTTCTCAAATTAAGTCTCTCAGGGTTAATGGGTTTGAACTTAATGACGATTGCTTTCAGCATATCGGGAAGTGCGTAAATCTGGAGTACCTTGACATTAGTGTATGTGAATCAATAACAGACAAAGCATTGGAATACATTGGTGCTGGGTGTAGCAGACTGCAACATCTGGATGTTGGAAATTGCTATGGACTGACAGATAAGGGCATAGAATACATTTGCAATGGATGCCAAAGGCTGAGATACCTTAACATCCAGTCATGTAATAATATAACAGATGCCGTGTTCGAACACATTATCAAATTCAAGGAGCTGAATATTCTAAAGATAATGTGGATTCACGATTTAAAAGGAACAAACTTCAACTTGCTTCCATCACATCTTTGTTGTTTAAAAGAATTTTACGTTGAAGGCTGCTATGCTCTGGAGGAAGACTTCCTGGACAAACTTCAAGCAGAGATGCCCCTGCTCAAAGTAATTGGTAGATATTGTGGTGATGAACATGGGGAAGAATTTGATATAGATCTGGAAGAAGTATCTTTTGTCATGAACAACTTTCTCTCATGATGAATGTTGATTTTAGCGTTCAAACCAGTGAGGAATTTTATATTGATCTCAAAGAAGTATTTTCTGGCATTAACAGTTTTCTATCATAATGAATGTTACTTCATAAATTTAGTGTTCCAGTAATTTTTACTGTAAAATTGTTGTAGTTTTTCTTATTTTGACTTTGACAGTGTTACATGAGTGCAGAATGAGTCAAGCCTAAGTTACTGGCATTGTTAACAATCTAGGATTTTTTTTATGGCAGGGAGCACATTAGGTTTTCCCAGTCAGTTGTGTCCTCTTTGCCTGGCACAGAACACAATGCGTGGATTTTGCATTTTAATTGTTTGCACTAAGTCGGTGACACAATTCTGCTGGCATTTAGCATTGTAAGGCCAGGTGCACACAGAATCAGATGTGGCATGATGTAACTTTTGCTTTATAGTGTCTCACAACACCTCATGACAGCTGAACATGGTTTGCTCGCAACAACTGATTTGCTGGCTATGTGGGTTTGGAAAACTGGCTAAAAAATGGCGTCAATGAAAGAAGACTGTCTATATGAGAAATTCTATTGTATTTGGTTATTATTTCCTAAGGACGCCTAATACGCCTAAAAATCTATGCAATTGAAAGAGTCTTAAAATTAAATACTACTAATGCAGTGCACAAACGTCATTTTGTATGTTTATGACTACTTCATGACTCACAATAATGAAAAGTATATTCAATCAATAAATGAGTGATAGTGTAGAGCACAGAAGTAGGTCTACTACAAATTATTATTATCCATTTTGAATCTTGTGTACACTACTTTTAACACTTGAATATAAGTAATTCGGACTTACTCGTGTTAATTATGTAAGTCTGTGCAGCTTACAGCTGTTTCGGTGCTTCATCACACCATCCTCAGAGCCTACTAGATATCAGCGTCATCTCGAACTTCTCTGCCTGTTGTGTAGGTGCGTTTGATTGTTGAAAAGTGGAGTCAAATTTTGTGTGTGTGTGCGTGCGTGCGTGCGTGCGCGCGCCACGATTGACTGCAAAGTCCATTTTGCCATTTTGTTGGTTGCATTCTGGGGACAAGTTACAAAGCAATACTCTCAAATCCTGTGCTAAGTGTGAATGCACTTTTAATTCACAAGATGGTTTCTCTGTTTTTTTTTTTTTATGTTGCAATGTGTACATTTTCCTAACTCGGCCCAAAATTGCTTCTGACTATTCATCTTTCCTTATTTATTCCAGAGCCCTGTGAAGATTATTTAATTTTTTTTCTAAGATAAGACTGATTAGTTTTATGTAATGTTTGTTCACAGCCATGTAAATTATAATAGTAATGTATTAGAACAATAATTTCCATTTCATTTCATTTATTATATTCCATAGATCTTACATTAACAATGAAGCTTTAAGATGTGGAACAAGTCAAAATTTTACAAGATTACAATTACAATTTTTACAAAGTTTTTTTTAATAATTTTTACAGTATTTTACAATTTTTACAATTTTCTACAATTTTGCAGTTTTCTACAATTTTTTACAGTCTCTTACTTCCATTTGTTGTTTGAGTAATAACTATTGATGAAACTTACATTTTATTGATTCAGTCAGTAAGGTGACAGTTTAAATACACACACACTTTGCAAAATAGAGATTAACAGTGAATATAATATTCATCCACGATGGCATTCTGAAGATTTTCCACTGATACTGTTCGACTTTAAGTGATACTTTATGTAGTACCTTATGATTGTTCTCGCAGTAGATTTAATGTTCTAATGTATACTCCAAACTTACGTAAGGACATAATTTGTATGGTACTTATTAAATTAATACACAATATACAAACTCCTGTTTCAATTAAATCGGTCATTGCAGAAAGGAGATAAGTCATAAAATCTTACTTTTGAGATAATCAATAAAAACTGTTTTCTTCTTCCAATACTAGAGTAATCATTATACCTAAATATTTTTTCTTACTTTGTTTATGAATAGTGAAGTATAATACATCATGTTAGTCATCTGATATCTCAAACATTTTTGTTTAAAGTTGTTTACTCGAACCATGACTTATCCCCTTTCTGCAAGGAATTGTTAAATATAAATATATATATATAATTTACAATTTTGGGCTAATGTAATATTTGAAAATAAACTAAATGTTAATGATTACAATGATAACGATGTTTTTGTGTTTAATTACTACATTACTGTCACCATATACATAATTATTTTTGCATTTTAATCATTATTCCTACTACAGAAATGTACCAATATGTGATTTTATATCACAGTTTTAAATCAAAACTCTACTTTTAAACTAATACTTAAAAACTGCATATAGGAGAGCACAATAAAAATACACTAAAGTACTACACAAAATCATTTGTTTCAATTGTAATAGAGTGTATTGTTAGACGTTGGAAGCCACGTCATTTGTAGATTCCTTGTCACAAGATGGCCAGTTCAGGATCTCTTCGTAAAAGAGTGTTCCAAAGGAATGTATTGCCTCACTTTCGATAAGTCTCCAAGTTTTTTTCGTATTAATGGGAATTTTCCCATTGTATGCTTTTGTGTAGGCATTACTATGCGTCCAGAACCTGGTTTTTTTCATACAGAATCTGTGTTTCCTCATTTCACTACCAATGAACAAACTGACAGTCACACATCCTGGATCATCTTTAGAGTAAACAAATTCACTGAATTGTGCTGAAGAAAACATATTGTTATCTTTCCCTTTCTTCTTCAGTGTGTCTAATGAGCAGGTGGTTTTCTTGCAATACTCTGGCCACCAGTATTTAAAATTCAAAATATCATCAGTAGTAACTGATTCTACAGAAAATCTGTTGTTTGTGTTTGCCTGGTGGATCAAGGTATTGTATAGGTCTGGCACATTATACCCTGTCTTTCTTACTTAGTTTGCGCTTCACTACACCAAAGTTGCGATCACAGGGAAGAAATGAATGGCCTCGTTGTGGAAAATAATGAATGATTTTGCAAATTAAGCTTTCAGGAATAACTCCCTGTAAAGTTAATTCGAATAATTTCTAGGGAAAAATTGTTCCGGGGCCGGGTATCGAACTCGGGACCTTTGGGAAAAATTGGATCGGTGTCGGGTAGAGTTCCCGGGTAGCTCAGTGGGAGAGCATTGGTACATTTACCAAAGGTCCCGGGTTCGATACCCGGCCCCGGAACAATTTTTCCCTCGAAATTATTCAATGAATGATTTTGTTAAATCTCCCCATTTGGGTCAGTGCAAGCATCAATCGAATTAAGGTTATGATTTTTATTTTGCCCTCCACAGTTATCAGTGAAAAGATACAATTCCTTGACTGAAGAAGGGACATTATTTTCAATGTAGTTCAGAAGGAACACACTTCATTTGAAGATTTGTGGCCTATACCTTCATGATAGGAATAGAAGTGCGCCGTATGGTCTTTGAAATTGTGAATGTTGAAAATTGATGACCCAAAGTTGCGTCTAAACAAACAATGAGTAGTTTCTTGCCCACATTGTTCTCCTGCCATACGGGCTGCTACAGACTTCTCAATGGAATTGACGTTCCATTGCCTTCAGTTTATTTTTCTTATTTACATTTCTGCTGTAGTTAATTTCATTGCGTTTATGTTTACCACTAATAAAACAGTTTTCTTCCCCTGGGTCACTTACTACTTCTAGCTTATCTGTCATTTTCCTTATCAGCTGATGGGCACGTAACTTATTAGATCCGTGGCACTCAGTTGCGTCACGTCGTCAGTCAGTGCAGAAAGAAGGTAAGTTCCTAACTTATCCCCTTTCTGCAATGACTGCGCTGCTTATGATACTCTGCTTTGCGTTGAGAATGAGCAAATTTAGCCCATTTCTGTATGGAAATGTGTGTCTAGGTCTGGAGAAAACAATGGCACTCTTAACTCATTTTCGTGTTTTTCATGACTATCCCCTTTCTGCAATGACTGATTCAATTAAGGAATAGCCTACACTTATGATTTGTCAGTGACTGCTGTGAGTTGGTTCGAATCCTACTTACGGGAAAGACAACAATGTGTTGTATCCGGGAATCGAAGCTCTTTCTGGCTTAACATAACATCAGGTATACCACAGGGATCGGTACTCGGACCATTGTTGTTCACAATATATGTCAATGATATTGCATCTATTGTAAGGCATTGTAACTATCACTTGTATGCTGACGACCTTCAATGCTACATCTCTTCCCGCTTAGACCGAATAAATGATGCTATAGACAAATTGAACGAAGACATTGACTCGATTGTGACATGGACAAAGAAATTCCATCTTAATATCAATCCTGGAAAGGCACAAGCAATTATATTAGGACACAAACCGACGCTGTAAAGCACCGCGACATTTCCTCTGTTAAAGTAAGTACAGTGCATATCCCTTTCAGTTCTTGGGTAAAAAATCATGGCATTCACATGGATAATAATCTCAACTGGGACATGCAAATCACAGAAACCTGCAGAAAAGTATATTCTATTATCCATGTGCTAAAAAGGATAAATGTTCATCTTCCCTCTTGCTTAAAAAAGTCCCTTGTGCAGACACTTGTATTTCCCTACTTTGACTATGCTGACATTTTACTGACTGACCTTTCCAGCGACAACAAAACGAAACTTCAATGTACTCATAATTTGTGTGTACGTTTTGTAAGTAATGTTCGTAAATATGATCATATTACCCCATCCCTGGAAACAATAGGTTGGCTTAAACTAGATAAGAAAAGAAATTTACATTCACTTCTCCTTCTCTTCGAAATCTTGAACTCTTCTATTCCTTCGTACCTGTTGTCTCGCTTCACTTACCTTTCTTCCCACCACAATCTGAACACACGCTCTCGCCATGAAACAATACTAACAATACCATTCCATCGCACCTCCTCATACTCATCCTCTTTCACAATAGCCCTGCCAGGACTCTGGAATTCGTTACCTGCTAGCATCAGGGACTGTCAAAATAAAATTGAATTCAAACGCAAACTTACTAGGCAGTTGGTCAGTAATTGAGACTCGTTCAGACATGGTTTCTTGTTTCTTAATCTGTCACAAAATATTTCAATATCCGGTAATTTCATCACTATAGATTTTTGTTATTGTAGGTTTAATTTGTAATTCAGTAAATACAAAAATATTCTTTGTTCTTAGCTTCTATGATAAAATGTCTAGCTTTCATTAATCAGGTAATCTTGTCGTATTTTAATTTTTATTGTAATTGTAATTGTAAATTTAATATTAATTGTAATTTTATTGTTCATATTATAGTTGTAATCCCCTGGTAGAGGGGCAGAGAAGGCCTGACGGCCTTATCTCTACCAGGTTAACTAAATAAATACTACTACTATGATATTCCATGTTTGAACAGTAATAAGTTATAGCACGTATATGCCTTCATTGTTCATCCTTCTTGTGCCAACTCCTCTTCTAATTCTGCTGCTTCTATATATATATATATATATATATAGAAGATTTTAACATTTTTCCTCTGCAGCTATCACAATAACAGCTTTAGCAAAATTCCCATCAGTAAATGACCTTAGATTTTTCGCTATACATAGAGTGATTTTGAAGCTCAAGAGAACAGAATA
The DNA here is from genome assembly GCF_040183065.1 of Periplaneta americana. Lineage (NCBI taxonomy): Eukaryota > Metazoa > Arthropoda > Insecta > Blattodea > Blattidae > Periplaneta > Periplaneta americana. The sequence continues at coordinate 205,270,939 of NC_091118.1, read as the reverse complement.
TTCGCTAATTTGATGATCAAAAGTTCCTTTAACTGTTTTATCATTTCATCACGTTCATCTCCCTGATATTTGTCATATTCATTTGCATGGCACGAAGAATAGTGCCGTTGTTGATTAAACTTTTTAATACAGTGCATTTCCTTGCCATAAACTACTGTAAACATTTTTGCCTCTTCATTACACGATACAAAAAGGAAAAGATCCTCCCATACTGACAAGAAACTAGGTACGGATTGGTTAGAAGCTATCGCAAAGATATCTTTACTTTCGAAGCTTATGACTGAACACTCGCAATGCCTTCACACTGAATTCACCATACCGTAACCAGCTACATGTGCACTACTAGCTGTACAAGCCTTGCACTCACTGCACATATGTCACGAGTTGTCTAAACCTGCATTAGAATGTTACGAAAGTGACATGAATGTTAAGATATATTATTAGCCTTTGCTTTGGTTTGCTCACGTGTAGCTATTGAGTTCATGATAAGGTGTGCTAATCTTAAACCGTGAGACACTCTTGATTAAGAGTGGTGAATGTACTTGCCTTTGTCTGGAGGTTATTTGGAGTTAGAATATTCACAATGGAAAGTAGAAATAATTTTGCACATTATAGTAATTAATTTTTTCTAAGACATGTGGTCTGAAGACATGCACATTTCATTTCCTCACCTTATTTAAGAAAAAAGATAAAAAAAAAATCGTTTGAATCTATTTCGTGTTCTTTGCTTCTAATATCATACAAAGATCTATAAATAATTAATTAAACATGAATGTATTTCATGTGCATTATTTCACGATTAATATACTCCTAAATAGTAAATGCAATCAGTATCCATGCAGTATCGTAGAAGAAATCGTTGGACACCAACAGATAGATGAACAGTAGAGCCAAAACCACTTTTTCACTGTCAGTGATGATGGAGACATTTAGATATCTCCGCGAAAATATTGAAATGAATTTTTTGTAGCACCATAATACTTAGTCTAATGTCAAAGTAAATAAAAGATAACTGTGAGTACTTGAGAACCAGGTATGTTTGAACCTACTCTTGACAAAGTAAATTAAAGTAAACTGTCAGTGCCTGTGATCCAGGTACATTTGAGCCTACTCTCTGAACCCTAGGATTAGGTATGACTTTAATTAAAATATCGCAATTTTCAATCGCTAAGTAAATCAACATTAATTTGAAGCTGGACTTATCGCTAACTAGAGATTTGTCTTTGTCATCATGATACTTTGCAGCTTGTTAAAACTTCCTTAGGTGAAATGTACGGGAGGTAGTCTTGTTTATAGGGCTGTTACAAGAGGTGAAATCCATTTGGTGGACAAGGAATTAAGTTTAACAGCAGATTGTAGTTGCTAAGGAAAGAAGAGTCTAGGTTGACTGTAACGACCCTTATGTTTTAAAGCTACATGCTCAGCAAATGTCAGAGACCAACTTTGGAAGTATCAGATTGTTATGTGCTATCTGCAAACATTTAAAGATGGATTGAGCAGTGTAACATTGGCATTTGTGGCATTGTATAAATTACAGCATAATTGTGCAGAAAATGAATGGTGTTGACTTTCGAAATATAGTGAAAATCACATATCAATGTAAAACTGAGTCAAAATAATAATAAAGTGTACTGTGTAACATGCAATGAAAAAGGTTTTTTTTTTTTTTTTTTTTTTTTTTTTTTATGCGATTGGCACAAGTAGTATACACCAGACTCGCAGAATGATGTTCATTTAACATTTCACTCCCAAATTCGAGAGCTGTAACAGTGGCAAACTGACTTCCTGTTTTTGCAGCTTGAAGAGACTTCCCACACAATGGCCTATGGCAGAAGTTTTGCAGATTTGCCAGATGAGTTGTTGCTAGAAATATTCTCCAACTTGAACAATGAAGATCTTGCAATGTCTGTGCAACATGTGAATTGCCACTGGAGAGAGGTGTCTCAAGATGATGCCCTCTGGAAGAACAGAATCTTCAGTCCGGAATTCGAGATGCGTGATGAAGAGATTTCAAGACGTTTGAAGAACATGCCTGCTCTTAGAACTTTAGTGCTACAACGTGGGACGAACACAAGAATCCTAGTTCGCGATTTGTGTAGATCCTGTAAAGACATTGTGCACCTAGAATTCAAGTGTAGCCATAAGATAAGCAGTGCTAAGTTGAAATGCATAGTTAAAAATCTCCCGAACATAGTTAACCTTAGCATCCCTCTTCCAAGACAGTATCACCAATTAGAATTTGCCAGTTTTCTTGGACAGTTCCAAAAACTGACCACGTTGGGATTTACAGATAAATATTTTTCCTTTGTTGAAGATGGAGTCCTCAAAGCGATTGCAGATGGCTGTCCATGTCTACAGAACATAAATTTAGGGAGTTCTAACTTCTCAGATGAGGACATGAAGTACTTTCTTGAAAGAAAAGGACCCCACCTCATGTCTTTTACTGTAAGGTGCGAGTTCTCTGTTTCTGCTCACAGGTTGCTGTGTGAGTGCAGTAAGCTGCAACACCTTTGTTATGACAGTAATTATAGTGAAGACATACAAACAACAGATATGGCACTTCTCTCAAAGTTGACAATGTTGCAATATTTGACATTGACTTCCTTTAGAGAAACTCAAACAAGAGGTATTCCCAGGATATTCCAAAAGCATTCCTTACCCAACTTAGTTGCTCTGAGAATTGACTACCGTGATGGTCCTGAGCCCGCTGCACTCACTAATGTTCTATTGAACTGTTCTCAAATTAAGTCTCTCGGGGTTAGTGGCGTAGAAGTTAATGATGATTGCTTTCAGTATATTGGGAAGTGCATAAAATTGGAATACCTTGACATTAGCTTATGTGAATCAATAACAGACAAAGCATTGGAATACATTGGTGCTGGGTGTAGCAGACTGCAACATCTGGATGTTGGAAGTTGCTATGGACTGACAGATAAGGGCATAGAATACATTTGCAATGGATGCCAAAGGCTGAGATACCTTAACATAGATGCATGTTATAATATAACAGATGCCGTGTTCGATCATATTATCAAACTCAAGGAGCTGAATATTCTCAAGATAATGAGGATTAACATTTTAAAAGGAACAAACTTCAACTTGTTTCCGTCACACCTTTGTTGTTTAAAAGAATTTTACATTCATTGCTGCTATGCTCTGGATAAAGACTTCCTGGACAAACTTCAAGCAGAGATGCCCCTGCTCAAAGTAATTGGTAGATATTGTGGTGATGAACATGGGGAAGAATTTGATATAGATCTGGAAGAAGTATCTTTTGTCATGAACAACTTTCTCTCATGATGAATGTTGATTTTAGCGTTCAAACCAGTAAGGAATTTTATATTGATCTCAAAGAAGTATTTTCTGGCATTAACAGTTTTCTATCATAATGAATGTTACTTCATAAATTTAGTGTTCCAGTAATTTTTACTGTAAAATTATTGTAGTTTTTCTTATTTTGACTGTGACAGTGTTACATGAGTGCAGAATGAGTCAAGCCTAAGTTACTGGCATTGTTAACAATCTAGGATTTTTTTATGGCAGGGAGCACATTGGGTTTTCCCAGTCAGTTGTGTCCTCTTTGCCTGGCACAGAACACAATGCGTGGATTTTGCATTTTAATTGTTTGCACTAAGTCAGTGACACAATTCTGCTGGCATTTAGCATTGTAAGGCCAGGTGCACACAGAATCAGATGTGGCAAGATGTAACTTTTGCTTTATAGTGTCTCAGAACTCCTCATGACAGCTTAACATGGTTTGCTCGCAATAACTGATTTGCTGGCTGTGTGGGTTTGGAAAACTGGCGTAAGCTAGAAAATGGCGTCAATGAAAGAGGACTGTCTATATGAGAAATTCTATTGTATTTGGTTATTATTTCCTAAGGACGCCTAATACACCTAAAAATCTATGCAATTGAAAGAATCTTAAAATTAAATACTACTAATGTAGTGCACAAAAGTCCTATTGTATGTTTACGGACTGCTTCATGACTCACAATAATGAAAAATATATTAAATCAATAATGAGTGATAGTGTAGAGCACAGAAGTAGGTCTACTACAAATTATTATTATTATTATCCATTTTGAATTTTGTGTACACTACTTTTAACACTTGAATATAAGTAATTCGGACTTACTCGTGTTAATTATGTAAGTCTGTGCAGCTTACAGCTGTTTCGGTGCTTCATCACACCATCCTCAGCCTACTAGATCTGAGTCATCTCGAACTTCTCTGCCTGTTGTGTAGGTGCGTTTGATTGTTGAAAAGTGGAGTCAAATTTTGTGTGCGTGTGCATGTGCGCGAGCGCTCTCTCTCTCTCTCTCTCTCTCTCTCTCTCTCTTTGTTTATTAAGTCCTATGCTACAATTTTGCCATATGATTGACTGCAAAGTCCATTTTGCCATTTTGTTGGTTGCATTCTGGGGATAAGCTACAAAGCAATACTCTCAAATCATGTGCTAAGTGTGAATGCACTTGCAATTCATAAGATAGTTTCTCTGTTTTTTTTTTATTTTACAATGTGTACATTTTCCTAACTCGGCCCAAAATTGCTTCTGACTATTCATCTTTCCTTATTTATTCCAGAGCCCTGTGAAGATTATTTAATTTTTTTTTCTAAGATAGGACTGATTAGTTTTATTTAATGTTTGTTCACAGCCATGTAAATTATAATAGTAATGTATTAGAACAATAATTTTCATTTCATTTCATTTATTATATTCCATAGATCTTACATTAACAATGAAGCTTTAAGATGTGGAACAAGTCAAAATTTTACAAGATTACAATTACAATTTTTACAAAGTTTTTTATAATTTTTACAGTATTTTACAATTTTTACAATTTTCTACAATTTTGCAATTTTCTACAATTTTTTACAGTTTCTTACTTCCATTTGTTGTTTGAGTAATAACTATTGATAAAACTTACATTTTATTGATTCAGTCAGTAAGGTGACAGTTTAAATACACACACGCTTTGCAAAATAGAGATTAGCAGTGAATATAATATTCATCCACGATGGTATTCTGAAGATTTTCCACTGATACTGTTCGACTTTAAGTGATACTTTATGTAGTACCTTATGATTGTTCTCGCAGTAGATTTAATGTTCTAATGTATACTCCAAACTTACATAAGGACATAATTTGTATGGTACTTATTAAATTAATACACAATATACAAACTCCTGTTTCAATTAAGGAATACACTTATGAAATTCCATGTTTGAACAGTAATAAGTTATAGCACTTATATGCCTTCATTGTTCTATATACACTTTTAACACTTACATAATCACTGATTAATTTTAGCCTATAACTTCTTTGCTGTGTTAATATGAGGAAATTAATCTTCATCTTACGATGTTTGGTGACGTATACACGTCCGTTGATGTGACGTATTAATGAATTTAAATACTATTATAGTCACAGTCATGCCATAGTATGAAAGAAAAATTTCACAACCTCGAGCAGGAATCGAACCTGCGACTTCCTGTACTCCGGTCAGGCGCTCTACCACTGAGCTATCGAGTTTGTCTCACGCCAAAGGTTTGGAATTATCCTTTCATACTGGCGACTCTGTTATAGAGTACTGTCCATAGCGTCTGATCTAGTCAGCACTGCTTATGGGTTGAAAGAAACTTTACATTTGTAAAGTGTAAAGCATGTGTTACAAAATAATGTCCTGTGAAAGAAGAAAGTGTTCAATCTGCATGAAGAACGGCAAGATATTTGAAAACATAACACACTGAAAACTTTATGTCCTAAACGAGAAACAAATTCGAACACTGTAAATATAACCTTTTTATACAAGTTTAAGTAGTTATTATGTGTACTCAATATAGCCCTGATTTATATGCATTTATAAAGCTTGAAATATGAATGTAAATATGCTCTACAAAATCTTAAAATATTCACTGTAATCAATATAAATCTCGAAAATAACACCTCGCAAATGTTTCTTATTTTTAAATGGAGTAAAATATATGGCAGTTTTTTAAGCCTGAATATATGAACAGTTTGTTAAAAGTTGTGAAAAACTTTGTACCTTGAAATAAAAAAAAATAAAACACAGTTAAAGAACTAACTTGAGTTTCACTATATTACTTAAGTAGGTATAAAATTTCTGTCTTTTATCCATATTAAACTTGAGAATTGCAGGAAACGATTAATGTCAACTTCGGTGTTTTTCATATTGAAGTTCTCACGCCTATTAGAAAACAGATTTTTGTACATTGAGAGTGACCTCTCATGTTACAAGAAGTCAAAGGTGCACGGGATAAACTCCATGATCCTTCTTGTGTCAACTCCTCTTCTAATTCTGCTGCTTCAATTTTGCTATCCTGCAAACAGAATGGTATCCAAAAGTTTTTGTAAGCACTGGTTGAATTTTTCCAGAAACATTTATTAAGGTAAAACTAAGCATGTATATACCGTATATGCAGCACATCATATTATTCACATCAGTACTGAAACAAATGTTTCTTTGCAAAATTAAAATAAACATTTCTTCTCTGTTTCAAGAAAGACCATTAAACATTAATACACCAGATGAACTTTATTACGATGAGTTTTTAATTATCTGTATTGGCTTTGAAGGCAAACTTACATTTTCAAAATCTTCTAGAAGATTTAGGGCCTGTACTACGACTCTCGGATAAAGTTCTAGTTTAAACTTATCCGGCAGATGGCATATTTATCCGGAAGTTGGGTTGTAATTGCGTACTACGACTTTTGGTTATGTGCAATCTGGAGGCTAAACTTCCAGATTAGCAATCCGGGAGGCAGAGTAGCAGATTGGCGTTATCCGGAGGTTGGAACTCGGTGTTGAAATCAAGATGGCTGCACGTTGTACAGCTGGTGATTTGAAGGATCAATTTAATTTTGATACTGATTCTGATGATAAGTTCTGGAGCAGATCCTTCGTTATATCAGAACAGCAAAACGAATTACGCCGCGTCCAAATAATTTTGAAGAATGGGATGACGAGAAATTTTTTTAGACAGTTTCGAATAACGAAACCTACTACATGAAATCAATTATCAACTGAAACAAGACACAGCTCGTAAGTACACAGTTAATAATAAGCTACACTATTTCGGTAGGTATTACATCAATATTTTGTATATAATAGCACTATAATAATTACTTTGAAGTACAGTAACCTGTAATACAGTAGAAGTGAGGTTAGAATGTTGCCCTTACAAGGTATGAAGGTGATTGATATAATAATATAGGGCAACCTACAATAATAACAGTTTCAAAATACTTTTATATAAAAAATAATAACAGTATATAATATATCAAAATCCTTTATATGGTAAACTACCATTTCTTCACAATTGCGTTACCACTTTAAGATACAAATGTATTCACATATTTGGGTTCTAGTCAAGTCATATGTACCATAAACGAAAGAAAAATTGAGTGCCGACACCAATTTCCCAAATAAAGGTGGAAAGTTGCTGTGAAAGTGGAGTGCGGTGGAGAGGTACGGGTAGGCGGGATCGCTCTATCGAGATAGAAGGGTAGGCGGCAGGGAAGGGCAACACATTCATTTCATTACTGTGTTTCCTTACTAATTAAAGGGAAAAGACAAGTTTTCGTAAGATCGAGTTAGTGACAGATTAGTATGATTTGCATATATTTACAATTGTCTAAAAAAAAATGTCAAAACTACATCCAAACCTCTCTCTTCCAGGCTATCCTGTAGGGAGCCTTGCCTTCTTTTGGTAACGCTATTGTAAAGATTTACCGGTAAAGTTGTAACCAAATCTCATTGTTTATACATTTTTCCAGAAATAATGCCTTACCTCCAATGGACCAACTACTACTGGTATTGAGATTCTATGCCACTGGGAGAACATTGACAACAGTAGGAGATTTTTGTGGGGTCCACGAAGTTACAGCAGGAACTGTTGTCAATCGAGCTAGTGCTGCACTTGCTGCTTGGTTTAATTGAAGTGATGACTTCTAATGCTTCATTGGGAGTAGTTTTATTTGCTCCAGTAATTAAGTGCAAGGCTTATTTCCCCCCCCCCCCCCCCAAGGGATTCTGTCTCTTTTTGATGCTGTTACGAATACTTCTGAATAGTATTTTAATACAGGTTTTATGTATATATTATAGGTCTTGATTAAAGTTTTCCTAGAACTGTTTCATTTTGTGTCTGCTAGTTGTTTAAGTCAACTCTCCGAAGATAGATTGGAATACCAATAAGGCATCACTCATGAGACAACTGTCAGGAGATAATGTGGTAGGGTGGCAAGTTCCCTTCTCCTTCCTTGCATATATCGCTCACCAGTAGGAGTAGGCCTAACATATTTCATTAATCATACTTAAGATATGCTTGCTATATACAGTATTATTATTTAACAAACTGTAACAGTTTATTAAATTTTAGACGTGACAGTTTTTCTTCATTTCCTGAAAGTTTTGAAATTGGCATTTATGTTTTGCAAGGGAGCTGTTTCATTCACGCTAGGCCTAGTGATTCATGTATGCAAACATATTCATATCGTTACTTTTTATATATATTTTATTGCTTGGATCCCTCACAGTGATGTCTTAACAGGCTAAGATGATTCAAACACAAAGGTTTGATAAATACATTTTAAAAATTATGACCAGGTACACTGTAGGCTATATAAAACAATAAAAATGCACTGTATCTGCAATTCAAATTTATTTTACATAAGCAAAATATGGTAAAACAACATTTTTCAAGAGGCACATTAATTGAAGCGTCGGCTGGAACAACATTATAAATTATATTTGGTCAAATTTACAGTAGCTGCAAAAATGTGTATATGCGTACAACTTTGTTCTTATGAGGGTAGCAAACTTTTGAGTGGACAAATTTTACGTACTGCATTGATGGACAGTTGCAAGCCAAGGAGTATAGCAAGGTAACATGACATACAACATTATTACATGGAAACACACGGAATGAAAATTTTGTAACTTACAACGTTGTTCCAGCTGACGCTTCAATTGTATTCAGGTACTCTGTGAATGTGTACTTAAAACAAGAGAGATGCACTATAGCTGCAATTAAATTTAAAATTTATTTATTTATTTTGTGTGAACAAAACACGACATTTTTCAGGAGACACAATAAGCATAATCATGTATCACATCCACTGTCTCATTATATATGCTATGGTACATGTCATATTTACAAATTAATAATATACAGGCTAATACATAAGAGTACATAGTAACTGTAATTAAACACAACACAAATACATATGCAAATACACAAAACTTGGAAAACTGTGGCAGAGCCAACTTCAGCTATAAGCCCCATTTGTTAGAGATCTGCACGGGCCATAATTCTTAGGCCCGGCCCATCTCGGCCTGATCTGAACCAGACCCGAACCCAACCAGAAACCTTAGATTAGCTAATAATTATCACCTGACTCGAACCTAATCCTGAAGACTAGCAGATAAAGCAGAGGCCAGAGACCACAGGGATCAAGAACAGCTGCAAGAGATTATCACTCCATTAGAAGGATGAGAAGAAGTAATCTCCCAGTCATCCAGGTCAAACAAATCTGGTCAACAAAATTAAACATATTTTTTGTTAAAACATAAAGAATGGGTGATTATTGTAGCATTTACTTTCTGCCACTAATTGAAGATGTCTTTGTAGATAGACCACCCATTAAAGAGGAGGAAAAAGTAATGTAAAAACTCCAAATCTTACTTTTGATATTCCAAACCCCATCTCTTTGCAAACATGAGGATATGACTTACTTTTATTTCAAATCATTCTATGTTATAATGTTAGCATCCAACTTTCAACTAATGTATTTTTTAAAGAAATCACTGTAATAGTACTGAAGTTCATGAATTTCTAACATCTCAAGTAAAAGTAAGTCAACATTAAACTTACAGTTCACAGATGGAGAAAGATTTTTCAATGTGGCTAATGCATTCCTCAGAGGCTTGCTTTTTCTTTCTTTCTTTTTTTTTTTAAGCATCCTTGGGGTGTAACTCGATCAGCTATTATCCCATTATCAGCTGAAATATTTAAGAGAGGGATATATGCTTATATTCAGATCTTTCTGAGTTTAGCCTACACTACCTACACTGAATAAACCAGTAATTTCACTTAAAACTTACTTTCATTACACTGTGTAAATACCTGTACAGTGGAAGACCTTCACCTGCTGCACCAGCTGACTCTGTAATATTTTAAGAGTGGAATTAATTCATAAGATATTTAATTCTGGAGAAAGATGATGTTTTATCATAAATGTGTGGACACTTCAAAGTCAGCAGCTGTAACAGTATTGTATTTTCTAACGTGCTATTAATCCAAACTCATTTTTAACAATAAGAAAGTGAAGCTGCAATAAAAAAGAGAGAGAGAGAGAAAACCAAGCAAATAGTTCTATTGTAAATAGAGTGTAGTCAGTTTCTGTTTTACCTTATGAAAAGATATCTTTCAGTTTTTCTGTACACAAAAAATCATTCACAAGTTTCAAAGTGAGAATCCTCACGGTAAAATTGAAATACAACTTAACATAATGTGGCCTAATCTAATTAAAAACCCATTACAGAGAAATCTCAAAATAAATTCTTCAGTTTAGTGTACTTTCTATTTTTAGGCCTACATTTATAAATTTCAAATTCCCACTCAAATCCCACATAATATTATAATACAATGATGTTTAGTTTTTATGACATCCATTTCTTGTGACCATTTCATCATTATGTACAATTTATATTTTAACATTTTTTTTTTAACTTTTGCATCTAATTTATCTACTGCTTGCTGCAGATTTCATATAGTATGTGTGTTAGTTTTATTTTCAACATGTTGGCTGAAAATGTGTTTACATGTTACAGCTATTTCAGATTGGAAAAGGATCATACGTAGAATGTGAAAGAATGTTTTGTAGTATAAATCAAATTATCTGGAGATATTGTTGGGATGTCCAGTTTCACTTCAAAAACTAAAGAATTGCACTGTGAACCTGAATGGTAATAATAGAAATAATAGTATTATAAAGTAATACCGACATTAAATTAAATTTGTATAACAATTTTCAAGAATCTAATATTTTCTTTTATCTCTAAAGCTCATCATCTCTTCTTCTGACTCTTAATTCCTTACACACTAACCTCATTCGTGTTATTAGCTGCACTGGTATCAGTGGAACTTGGTTTAGTTACTACTTCGGCTGTAACAAAAGTAAGTAAATAAATAAATAAATAAATAAAAAGAATTCAAACTTGTGTTATACAATTTCCTCTGCTTATTATGTAATAATTGTATAAATTAACATATAAGTGCACTTATGCATTGAATATGAATAAAAATCACTGAGAAATCACTCAATTGTAGGAGAATTAAATCACTTACCTTGGCTAAGTTTGGATTTGGTTTTGCTTCAGTTGGAGGGGCTCCAATTGTTTGTAGTCTGCATTGTCTCTCTGCAGCAGCAATTTTCTTTGTGTTCTTTTCCAAGAATTCAAATTTGCTTCTCAGCTGTTTTCAGGTCCTTGTATTTGTGCTGATGTTACTATATTCTTCCCATGCTTCATTCTATATTACTAAAAAGGAAGTAAAACTAGGTTAATTCCATATGCAACCTACAACATTAGAAGATATACTGTAATTCTCTTTTTCCCTTATCTAAGTTTCTATACCTAAATAAGCAAGAGCTTTTAATGGACGATTGTCAGTACAATATCAAACATGACTATACTGTACATAGAAACTTTGGAAAAAACTGAATATCTTCTGTTTCTGTGTTATTTTACGAGGTGTTGAATGTGCATTACAGTGAGTGATTATAGTCGAACTGGTAGCAGCAACAGATATTGCATTTTAGTGGAAACGTCTCTCCACCTCATGCTGTTCTTTTAAAAAATAATGTTAGGCCCTATCTGTGATCGAATGGTATTATAGGCCTAATACAAAATATCCGCCCATTTACTAACAGTAAAATACGTAGGCCTAACATACTGAAATATTGGTAATTTGCTAGGAACAGTGTACCTTGCTGTACTAATGTTGGTTAGAAATCCCAGGCCAAAAACATCATTCATTATTATCAGTATCAGTGAACGTTTCTTTTTAAACGAGTTACTATGCCTTCGACCCATGATTTGAAGCCGTGAGTACACTATTTCTAAAAAATTACCGAAATAGGCCCTATTCACTAATAATGTAGGCTATACAACAAACTGAAAGCACACTTAATATTAATTACAATACAAAAATAATTGCCACCTACACTTCTTGTGCAGTTACACATGAATAAAACAATGATTATGGAGAAAAACGCACTTTTCCTGGAACCCGCACCCGTCCTCTTTAGGCCTACTAATTAAAACCAAAATATTATCATATTGTAGGAATTATTACTATTCGAAAAGAAACATAACCTTTAAAATCTTACCTTTTGCTTCCATGTAAAGTTTCTTCATACAGTATGTGTAATTTTCTGTTCTTCACTCTGTTATTTTCTTGGCTGGAGCTTCAGCATTATAATAAATAATAACAATAATGCTTACAATAAAACCTCAAAATAAATAGTACCATATAAACACGGAACATAAACATGAAATACGCGGGGAAAGGTATACCAACGCAATAAATTTCACTACATTTTCAGTAACTTCATTGCCAACGTAATAAAAATGTTACTATATCTTCCGGATAACAATCCTGCAGTTAAAATCCGCTGGTAGTACAGAACAAAATATTTAACTTCCAGATTGCTAAACTGGAGTATACGAATCTGGAGCTTTAACAGGCGATCGTAGTACAGGCCCTTAACATTTTTCCTCTCCAGCTATCACAATAAAAACTTTAGCATAATTCCCATCAGTAAATGATCTTAGATTTTTTGCTATACATAGTGATTTTGAAGCTCAAGTGAACAGAATATTCGCTAATTTGATGATGAAAAGTCTCCTTTAACTGTTTTATCATCTCATCACGTTCATCTCCCTGATATTTGTCATACTCGCATGGCACGAAGAATAGTGCCGTTATAGATGAAACTTACAGTGCCACAAACTACTGTAAACCTTTTGCCTCTTCATCACACGATACAAAAAGGAAAAGGTTCTCCTATACTGACAAGAAACTAGGCACGGATTGGTTAGAAGCCATCACTAAGATATGTTTACTTTCGAAGCTTACAACTGAACACTCGCAATGCCTTCACACTGAATTCCCCATACTAGCTTTGCACTTGCTGCACATACGTCACAAGTAGGTTGAGTTGTCCAGGTCTGCATTAGAATGTCACGAAAGTGACATGAATGTTAAGATATACAGGGACATCATTTTGTTTTTACTAACATTTTTAATATTAACCTGGCTATACTGTTGGATCAACGCCGTTTGTTACCCCCTTCCACGACTGGAGTTCGATGATACTGGTGTAATATACAAACAAATCACTTTACTAGGTATAGGAGGGAAGAAAAGTAGTTCATCCATTTAGGTAAACTAGGAAATATCGCGCTTTTGAGTTTGATCATTTTCATTAGGTTTTTGTTTAATCAAAACACAGTACAGTATTAACAATAAGTGTCTTTACTCACGAACTGAGCTGTCCATGTGGACGTATTCATTATGCAGTGTATATTATACTGTCTACAGCACATAGCGTACAATATAGAGAATGAAGTTAAATTGAAAAATAATCATAATAAGGATATTTAAACACGTTTTTGAAAATGGTGGCCGTTCATTTCGATACAGACTTCAGTTCTAATGTTCATATTATCGCACTATAGACTATTGTACCTAATCCCAATTACCAGTTTCGTCCTTCGTACTAGTAACTCATGTTGAAATAATTCTGCACCTACTCTATAAAAGAGTATCTTACATACTGTAAATTCAATCTTCACTTCTGTCCGATCCGAAAAGATAAAATTACTCAGACATACTATCTACTGTCCGTCCAAGTGGTTATGTCGTAGGGTCGTAGAAAGGGAGGAAATCACGTGACACTTAATTACTTAACGAGGCCCTTTTATTTAAGTTATTCTAAACAGTTGTATAATATTACGCAGACGTCAAATTCCTAACAGAAATTAATGTTCTCAGAAAAGAGCTAAGACAGCCCAGCCACTAGCTGGCGAATAAAAACTGGTGGGGGAAACCAGGATACGACGTAGGCAAATGGACGACAGTACCTGTGCGAAAATGATTCAATATTGAAAGCTCTTTCGTCGCTGGAAAACGTGAACATATTTTTTGAACGTACTGTTTACTATGACCGTAAGGCTACTATGACTGTATATGTGGTCTTGTATCTGTGTGGAGGACGGTTGAACTTCATTAGTAGGAGGGGTGGGAGTGAAGTACATTCAAAAGCTCAGGTACAATAAAAATTGAAGTAAAAATAAAATTATGTCCCTGTATTATTAGCTTTTACTTTGGTTTGCTCATGTGTAGCTATTGAGTTCACGATAAGGTGTGCTAATCTTAAACCGTGAGACACTCTTGATTAAGAGTGGTGAATGTACTTGCCTTTGTCTGGAGGTTATTTGGAGTTAGAATATTCACAATGGAAAGTAGAAATAATTTTGCACATTATAGTAATTAATTTTTTCTGAGACATGTGGTCTGAAGACATGCAGTCTCTCCATTCATTTCCTCACCTTATTTAAGAAAAAAGATTAAAAAAAATGGTTTGAATCTATTTCGTGTTCTTTGCTTCTGATATCATACAAAGATCTATAAATAATTAATTAAACATGAATGTATTTCATGTGCATTATTTCACGATTAATATACTCCTAGATAGTAAATGCAATCAGTATCCATGCAGTATCGTAGAAGAAATCGTTGGACACCAACAGATAGATGAACAGTAGAGCCAAAACCACTTTTTCACTGTCAGTGATGATGGAGACATTTAGATATCTCCGCGAAAATATTGAAATGAATTTTTTGTAGCACCATAATGCTTAGTCTAATGTCAAAGTAAATAAAAGATAACTGTCAGTACCTGAAAACCAGGTATGTTTGAACCTACTTTTGACAAAGTAAATTAAAGCAAACTGTCAGTGCCTGTGATCCAGATACATTTGAGCCTACTCTCTGAACCCTAGGATTAGGTATGACTTTAATTAAAATATCGCAATTTGCAATCACTAAGTAAATCAATATTAATTTGAAGCTGGACTTATCGCTAACTAGAGATTTGCCTTTGTCATCATTAGAGCTAGGACTTATATGTAGTATGAGTTAAGAATGACGCCGAGTATAGTTGAGTCAATGTAATGCCGGTTAAGAAGGTTTTAAGCCTGGTTGACAGACTCGAAATGCAAGAAAAGTCACAAGGACTAGACAATGCAGCTTTTAATCCCCCACTGTTTTGTAAGTGGTGGTTAGAGGATTAAAGACCCTTAGCGGTAACTAATGGAAGTACTGAATGACAAGAATGGCAAGTATGAGGAGTGGGGGAGTGTTTGTAAACTATACCGACTAAAAATATTAGCTATTACTACATACGAATCCTAGCTCTACTCATCATGATACTTTGCAAGTTGTTAAAACTTTCTTAGGTGAAATGTAAGGGAGGTAGTCTTGTTTATAGGGCTGTTATGAAAGGTGAAATCCATTTGGTCGACAAGGAATTAAGTTTAACAGCAGATTGTAGTTGCTAAGGAAAGAAGAGTCTAGGTTGACTGTAACGACCCTTATGTTTTAAAGCTACATGCTCAGCAAATGTCAGAGACCAACTTTGGAAGCATCAGATTGTTATGTGCTATCTGCAACTGGTGCAAACTTTTAAAGGTGGATTGAGCAGTGTAACATTGACATTTATGCTCGACCATGCCGAAATGTAGTAATTATACACCTGGTAGCAGAATTTTAATGCATGTCATTAAAGTACACCTACTCATTAAAGGTCAGGTCTTTCAGCCAATGACGATTCAGGTTACAACTGTTCAGCCAGTGACAGGTCAGGCTTTCTACCGTTATAAAACCGCAAGTATCGATTATTCTCGGATATGCAATCGAAAGAGAATTAGCGAAAATTCACGGAGGCTGGATATCCAATACTGTCGCAGAAGGTTATGTTCTGTTACTATAATAATTAGCGTTAATTGTAAATAATATTCAAATAAATTCAATTTGTTATCTCGTTTTTCAATGTCTAATTTAATTTCAATGTTATCTCTGTAGGTTCTTATGGCCTAGCAAGGTCAATGTGGACATCTGTTCCTCGGAAAAAATCAATACTTTGGCGTCTACGCACATCTCACAACATATGGGACATTGCTAAAAAATTAATAATATCAAGTTAGAAATATGGTCGAGCATAAAAAGTGGTATGAAACTCGCCTATAATGGTAATTAAGAAGCTCGTATGAAAATTATGAAACTCGCTTCTGCTCGTTTCATATATATCCATACTCACTTCTTAATTACCTTCATTATAGGCTCGTTGGATAATGTACTATTATGGCATTGTGTCAGTGCTACTTGTTGCACAATGACAGCATAATTTTGCAGAAAATGAATGGTGGTGGGGTGTTGACTTTCGAAATATAGTGAAAATCACATGTCAATGTAAAACTGATAGTCAAAATAATCATAAAGCGTATTGTGTAACATGCAATGAAAAAGTTTTTTTTTTTACATATTATATTTTATGTGATTGGCAAACGTAGTATACACCGGATTCACAGAATGATGTTCATTTAACATTTTCACTCCCGAATTCGAGAGCTGTAACAGTGGCAAACTGACTTCCTGTTTTTGCAGCTTGAAGAGACTTCCGGCAGAATGGCCTGTGGCAGAAGCTTTGCAGATATGCCAGACGAGTTGTTGTTAGAAATATTCTCCAACTTGAACAATGAAGATCTTGCAATGTCTGTGCGACATGTGAATTGCCACTGGAGAGAGGTGTCTCAAGATGATGCCCTCTGGAAGAACAGAATCTTCAGTCCGGAATTCGAGATGCGTGATGAAGAGATTTCAAGACGTTTGAAGAACATGCCTGCTCTTAGAGCTTTAGTGCTACAACGCGGAACGAACACAAGAATCCTAGTTCGCGATTTGTGTAGTTCCTGTAAAGACATAGTGCACCTAGAGTTCAAGTATAGTCATAAGATAAGCAATGCTAAGATGAAATGCATAGTTAAAAATCTTCCAAACATAGTTAACCTTAGCATCCCTCTTCCAAGACAGCATCACCAATTAGAATTTGCCAGTTTTCTTGGACAATTCCAAAAACTGACCACGTTGGGATTTACAGATAAATATTTTCACTCTGTTGTAGATGGAGTCCTCAAAGCGATTGCAGATGGCTGTCCATGTTTACAGAACATAAATTTAGGGAGATATAAATTCTCAGATGAGGACATGAAGTACTTTCTTGAAAGAAAAGGACCCCACCTCTTGTCTTTTACTGCAAGCTGCGAGTTCTCTGTTTCTGCTCACAGGTTGCTGTGTGAGTGCAGTAAGCTGGAACACCTTTGCTATGACATTAATTATAGTGAAGACATACAAAGAACAGATATGGTACTTCTCTCGAAGTTGACAATGTTGCAACATTTGACATTGTCTTTCTTTAGAGAAAATCAAACAAGAGGTATTCCCAGCATATTTCATAAGCATTCCTTATCCAAATTAGTTGCTCTGAGAATTGAATACTGTGATGGTCTTGAGCCTGATGTTCTATTGAACTGTTCTCAAATTAAGTCTCTCGGGGTTAGTGGCTTAGAGGTTATTGATGATTGCTTTCAGCATATCGGGAAGTGCATAAAACTGGAGTACCTTGACATTAGTGGATGTGAATCAATAACAGACAAAGCATTGGAATACATTGGTGCTGGGTGTAGCAGAGTGCAACATTTGGATGTTGGAAATTGCTATGGACTGACAGATAAGGGCATAGAATACATTTGCAGTGGATGCAAAAAGCTGAGATATCTTGACATTCGGTCTTGTTATAGTATGACAGATGCCGTGTTCGATCATATTATCAAAATCAACGAGTTGAATATTCTCAAAATAAAGTGGAATGACCATTTAAAAGGAACAAACTTCAAATTGATGCCATCACACCTTTTTAATTTGAAAGAATTTGACATAGAAGGCTGCGATTTCTTGGAGAGTGATTTGTTGGACAAACTTCAGACAGAAATGCCTCTACTGAAAATATCTGGTAGATATTTTGGCTATGAATTTGGGGAGAATTTTGATATAGATCTGGAAGAAGTATCTTTTTTCAATAACAACTTTCCCTCGTGATGAGCAAGTTTGCTTGAGACATTTAGTGTTCCAGTAGTTTGTATTGTAAAATTGCATTGATTTTTCTTATTTTTATCTCGGACATTTTTACGTAATGTAATACTGGTACAGCGTGTGTCAGGCCTAATTTACAGCATCCACACCAAACCACATGGTTGCTTTTTGATGAGCAGCATGTTGGGTTTGCCTTGTTGGTTGTTTCCTCTAAGCTCTGCAAGGACATAATACTTGGGATTTCCTTCTTAATTGTTTGCACTAAGCTAGCGACGTAATTCTGCTGGCCCCTGGCATTGTCAGTGAGTTTCTGAACTGTATTGAGAAGGACATGTTTTGAACCATAAGTAGATATACAATGACATATTTTGAACCATAAGTAGCCTACAATATAACAACATATTTCTTGTCGACCTACTGAAGAAGAGGAAGAAGTTGTTTTTGTGCCTTATGAAACATTTCTTGTTATTGAGAATGTAACCTGTTTCTCGTCCCTTATTTAATAATGTAACACACTGTTTCAATGGTTGTGTAGCCTCTGGAAAACGATCCTGAAACTTGTATATGAAAGAAGTAAAACAGTTATGACTTATTTGTAATATCGTACAGTTACTATAACAAGAGGAGGAAGACAACAATCTGAAATTGTTATAGCTAATCACAGAAAACACCTGTAAATGAACAATATTGATACTCAAAAAAAAGTTAGAGAGGAATGTAAAAGTGGATTGATTGTAAGATTCAATTGGATTAGCAATGAATGACCGATCTAGTATTATGTATGTATTTATTAGCTGTCAGAATACAAGGATTCATGGCATCATTAGATAATAATTACATTACGGTTACCAGTCATAAAGTCCAGGATTAGAATGTCCATGCATCTAAATGGCCATCAAATAACGTCCATTTTAAAAGATATTAAAAATGCCCATGCCAAAATGTCCAGAGTCAAAACGTCCATAGTTCTATAATGTCCACTTCACTCTGATGTCCAGAGTCAAAATGTCCACTACACCCTGTAATGTCCACTATATCCATTGTTCATGGTAGTTATAGTAACGTATGTAAAATTTTATTGTCAAGTGCAATGGATAGAACAGCTTGAATCTTGAATTCACAAAAGGGCATGCCTAGTTATCCTGAATGCTTGTACCACCATCACGACTACAACAGAGGTAGAACAAAAATTTACTGGAAAGAAAAATTTGTGATGCTTTTATGATTTCGGGCAGCAATCTTCAATTTGGAGGTTTCTACAATGCTTGAAGAATGAAGAAAATCAAGTATGAATGCAAATCATCGAAGTAAGAGGTGGACACACACAAATTAAGGAACCTCTAAATAAAACATACATCACACATCAGAGACAAATACTCCAAATTGTGAAGAACTATGACACTTATGCATGGAATGGAGAAATTCTTACATATCTACGAGAAACTGGATATCATCTGAAATCTGGAGCTGTCCCCCAAGATGAAGAGCATAATTCAATTGTGGCAAATGTATGCAATGAAGAAAGAAATATCCTTTTCACATTTTGTTCTCATGGTCATTTAGTGTTATGAACATTTTGATCTCATGGACATTTTGGTATATGGACAATATAAGGTGTAAGGAGTATTACAGCCATGCTCTGTACAAATTTCTTTCTCTTAATTTAGACTTTGCTTGAGCTGTACACTTGCAGGATGATTAGAAATATATGCATGGTGGAAACAGATTTTAACAGCTTATTGTCCACACCTGTGGAGTAACGGTCAGCTCGTCTGGCCGCGAAACCAGGTGGTCCGGGTTCGAATCCCGGTCGGGGAAAGTTACCTGGTTGAGGTATTTTTCCGGGGTTTTCCCTCAACCCAATACGAGCAAATGCTGGGTAACTTTCGGTGCTGGACCCCGGACTCATTTCACCGTCATTATCACCTTCATATCATTCAGACGCTAAATAACCTAGATGTTGATACAGCATCGTAAAATAACCCAATAAAATAAAAAATAAAAACAGCTTATTCAATTGGCTAGAGTACAGCAAACAATAAATTCTAATATAGATGTTGCAAATCCACAAACGAATTTGGAATTTTACTGGAAGCAAGTAAAGAGATAGGTTTGGAAGTAAATCCCGAAAAGACAAAGTATATGATTATGTCTCGTGACGAGAATATTGTACGAAATGGAAATATAAAAACTGGAAATTTATCTTTTGAAGAGGTGGAGAAGTTCAAATATCTTGGAGCAACAGTAACAAATATAAATGATACTCGGGAGGAAATTAAACACAGAATAAATATGGGAAATGCCCATTATTATTCGGTTGAGAAGCTTTTATCATCCAGTCTGCTGTCGAAAAATCTGAAATAATTTATAAAACAGTTATATTACTGGTTGTTCTTTATGGTTGTGAAACTTTGACTCTCACTTTGAGAGAGGAACAGAGGTTAAGGGTGTTTGAGGATAAGGCGCTTAGGAAAATATTTGGGGCTAAAAAGAATGAAGTTACAGGAGAATGGAGAAAGTTACACAACACAGAACTGCACGCATTGTATTCTTCACCTGACATAATTAGGAACATTAAATCCAGACGTTTGAGATGGGCAGGGCATGTAGCACATATGGGCGAATCCAGAAATGCATATAGAGTGTTAGTTGGAAGGCCGGAGGGAAAAAGACCTTTAGGGAGGCCGAGACGTAGATGGGAAGATAATATTAAAATGGATTTGAGGGAGGTGGGATATGATGATAGAGAATGGATTAATCTTGCTCAGGATAGGGACCAATGGCGGGCTTATGTGAGGGCGGCAATGAACCTGCGGGTTCCTTAAAAGTGAGTAAGTAAGTAAGTACCGATATTGCATTATATCTCTGCCTGTAAGAGACCATTAAATGTCAAGAGGCTTATCTTGGTCGTGGGCATCAGTGTATTAAAAAGCATTACAACTGTTTGCTCTTTATCATCGGAAATGTGATGTTGCACAGAGGCAGAGATAGACTTTATATTCTCCACATCAATGTTCCTCAATCTTTTTGATGATGAGATCCCCTCTTTTCCTCACATGACTTAAGTGCGACTCCCAGGCCTACTATATAGAGTAGAATGTAAAACATAGTAACGTGAAATTTGGTTATCAATTTAAAGGAAAAAAAAAATCACCAATATCACCACCATCATCATCTATCTTGTTTGTAGCCCCCATAACTGTTCATCGGATCCTTGTAGTGCTGTGGCCCCTCAGTTGAGATTTTCTGCTCTACATTACACAGTACAGCTCTGAAGATAGAAACAGGTCTGATGGCCACATTCTTTACATGGCATGACTGTAACATAGAACCTTATTGCATCAAGTGTTTCGGTCTTTAACTTGCAGAATCCGATTTGTGCAGACACTTCGTGAAATT
The DNA here is from genome assembly GCF_040183065.1 of Periplaneta americana. NCBI lineage: Eukaryota > Metazoa > Arthropoda > Insecta > Blattodea > Blattidae > Periplaneta > Periplaneta americana. Next base: position 205,249,300 of record NC_091118.1, on the reverse strand, counting down.
TATTTTTGAACATAATATTGTAAGTGACAGAAGTAAAACCACAGACAGAAGTACAACCAGAGATCTCTCTTCTACTATGAACTCAAAATTAGAGAAATGGAATGTAGATCCTTATTTGGCGCATGTTTGAAATACTGAATATCATGTGATACTGTATTATATGGCTGATAGCAGTCTTGGGAATTAACACACTGTCTATTTTTTTTGGCAAGTTCAGATATTTTACAAATTCCCTCAGCATGTTTTGACTAGTATCAAAAGTGTCAAAATACTGCATTTTTGCTATGTGACTGTTACATGTTAGTGGTGAATTAACGTGTGCACTTCCAGGAAGATGAGAAAAATTTCCACCTACATTGGGCACTGTATTGTTTCAGTTTGCTCATCTTGACATCACGTTGATGAAAAGAAATGGCCTCTGGTAAACATTTTGAAGACCTGCCAGACGAGCTGTTGGTTGAGATATTCTCATACGTCAGTATGGAAGACCTCGCAATGTCTGTACAACATGTAAGTGACCGATGGAAGGATGTGTCGCAAGATAATTCCCTATGGAAGAAGAAAGTGTTCAGCCCAGATAAAAAAACAACTGATGAAGAAATAGCAAGATATCTGAAAAACATGCCATCACTGAAAGCCTATTGCCCCAAACGAGGAACAGATAGGAATATTGTAAATATTTTGTGTAAGTATTGTAAGAATATTGATCACATAGAATTCACCTGGTCCCAGAGATTAAGAAACATTTTAGTGAAAAGAATTCTTGAAGCTTTTCCAAATATAGAGAATTTGAGTATTCCTCTTCCCCAGGAAACAAGGAATCAGTTAGAATTTGCACAACTGATTGGACAGTTTCAAAATCTGACCACATTAAATTTCTCAGAAAGATGTCCTGAAAATACTGCAGATGGAACTCTAATGGCTATAGCTGATGGATGTCCTTCTCTACAGCACTTGGACTTCGGCTATTGTAAGTTTCCAGAATCAGAAATTAGATACTTGTTGAAGAAAAGAGGACATCAACTTGTATATTTCAATCTTACTTCCTACATTTCAACAGTAGGACATGAACTATTATGCAAGTGTACTAATCTGAAACATTTAATATATGAAAATTACAACGATGACTTACCTAGAACTTACATGGATCATTTATCAAGGCTATCGAAATTGGAAGAATTGAAACTGAGTTATTTCAAAGCAAACCAAACTAAGAATATACCTAATATATTTTACAAACAATCTTTGTCCAAGTTAGTTAAGTTAAGTATGTATTACTGTGATGAACTTGATGCACCAGAGCTGACAGGAATTTTTAGACAATGTGTAGAATTGAAGTTCTTATACCTTAGTGGCTACACTGATTCAGGCGATGGTTTCAAGTATATTAGTAATTTGAAGCATCTTGAGCACCTTGAAATTGGTGGTTGTGAATCTCTGTCAGACAAGAGTCTGGAATATATTGGCGCTGGGTGCAAGAATTTGAGGCACCTCGATGTTGAATATTGCTCATCACTGACAGACGAAAGCATAAAATATGTCTGTGCTGGATGTCCAAAACTGGAGTTTCTGTGTATAAGTGAGTGTCCTCTAATGACAGATGCTGTTATTGAAAGTGTAATAAAATGCAAAGAACTTACTGTTCTCGATTTGAAATGGTGTGTTGGCATCTCTGGTTCAAACTTTCATATGATACCATCAAACCTCACTCATTTGAAGGAAATTGACATTTGTGGCTGTGAAAATGTAGATTCAAAGTATGTTGCAAAGCTTCAGCAAGAGATGCCAAGATTGAAAATTATAGAAGTAATAAAACGGAAGGATGATGAAGAAATAGACATTGATCTTGAGGATTCAACATTTTTCTCTAGTCACTTTCTGTAATGCAAGTGCTGCATTTGTTAAAAAAAAAAAAAAAAAATAAATTAAAACTTATCTGTGATAACAAGTCTGTGATAAAGTTGTTCAGTGACTGTAAATGATGTATGCTGTTTAACTTGGTTGTAGCATCACTATGCTGTTTAACTTGGTTGTAGCATCACAGAAGGTACTGAAGAAATGATGTTGCTATAAGCTAATGTGGCTGTGAGAAAAAATAAAAACAATAAATATAAAACAATGAAGACTTGCATTCTGAATGTCACCGTTAATTAATTTTTAATTTTATTTATTCTTAATATAATATGTTTTAATTTTATGTGTCTTCGACTACAGTAGTACAACATCTTAAAATATTTTACACATCGGAATATGTATCGTAAGACTTTCCTGTGTTAAATTTCAACGTACCTTGTTTACGTGTTTCGACCTATTTATGGGTCATCTTCAGAACTGGTTGTTGTTGGTCTTGGCGCCACTTGTTCTGTTTCCTGTGAGGGTGTGTTCCTGTGCTATAGTGTATAGTCAAAGAGGTTGTGTGTTTTGAAGTTGAGTTGTGTGTTGAGAATTTCGTTGGGGTGTGTTTACATACTAAAGAAAGACAACAACAAACACGCAGACATCATCATATATTGGCACAGATACGTAGATGACATACTAATACTATACAAAGGAAACAAAAGACAGCTCCAAAACCTACATCAACACATTAACAAAATACATCCAAAGCTACACTACACATTAGAAATTGGAAACAACAAATCCATAAATTTTCTAGACATCACAATAACAAAAATTTTCAACAAATACACATTCAAAGTATACAGAAAACCCACAACAACAACAACAACACACATACACAACACATCCAGCCACCCCACACAACACAAACAAGCTGCACAGTTCGCCGGCAGCAGCCGTGCAGTGTACATCGTTCCGAGTGACTAGGAAGCGGAGCGGTTGTTGTGATAAGTTATAGTTCGATAGGTAATAGCAATATAATGGCAACTAAAATAGTGCGTCAACATACATTGAGAGCAACATTTGACAAAGAACAACAACGACCTACAGCTTTAGATGTGCACCGTTGGATAGACGAAGTATTGAAGATAAAGGATGAAGAACTACAAACCATTCAGCTTGTTGGTAAGCAAAATGCAGCATATTTAAAATTTACATCCTCTGCAAATTACGAACGCTACGTACAGAGACATACCGGTACATCAGTAGTGGAATTACTTAATGGTGCTACGACGACAGTGACAATCACACCAGCTGAAGATGATTATGTTTCCGTCCGGGTTTTAAATATTCCACCAGAAGTTCCCAATGATAGGATCCGTAATACTTTACAAAATTTTGGGAAAGTGCTTCAAATAGAAAATGAAAAATGGTCTCATAGATATCGATACAAAATAGATACTGGCATACGAGTAGTGCAAATGGTGATCAAACAATCTATTCCCACGAATCTAACAATTGCCAATTATGAAGCGTATATCACTTACCCTGGGCAAGAACAAACTTGTTTCTTGTGTGGTAGTTCTAGTCATTTGCGGCATACTTGCCCTAACAGAAGTGTCAAAATGCCGATAAACACTGTACCTCGTACGCGACTGACATTTAGTGACATACTCCAGACACATGCTAATGTAACTACTGATGTGAGTGAAGATGGCATCCCACCTGAAATATGTGATGTACCTGGGCCATCTAACATGTCTACAAGATTAGTGAACGCTGATAATCAAAATAAACCAGTGAAAACAAACATCGAAAGTGAATTGCATGCAGTTACAGACAAACCAGTAGGCAAAGAGGTTACAAATAGAGTCATCACAACATATGACGTGGATAAAACGCAGAAAGATAATGGGACTGCAACTCAACCAATACCTGATTCGGACACTGATTCAGCTGAAGAACTTCCTTCAGCTGATATGCATGGAAAGCAGAAGACAGAGGACACGAGAGGAACAGAAAAGCAAATGGGAACCAAGTTGAATAACTCTGCCATAGGAAAGATGCCTAAGAAGAAACAAGACAACAGTGCTTCAACAGCTAACACAATGAAAGAGTCCGGTGATTTGAGCAATTCTCCTGACAATATTCAAAACATCAGTAGCCTACAATCTGGTTCGATACCAACATCCACCTCGAAGAACCTGCAGCATACGGAGGATTGGTATCAACAAATGGAGCAGGATGACACGACTAACACACAGTTTGAAGACAAAGGTCAGCAAAATGTAAAGAAAACAATTACTGTTACTAGACACCGTACACATCCTTATAAGGGGGAAGGTAGTAAATTGGGGTTCCCCTTGTTAAAACACAATGAGTAATTTAACTGTTAATATATCATGTTAAGATTTTGCCCGATGTTGTATTTACCGTATTTAAGAATTTAATAGATTCAATCTATGTACAATAGATGTCAAATTAAGTTTTGTATATTAAGTACAAAAGAGTAGAGATATTATAGATTATTGTTATAATATTGTATATATTGTTTTATATAAGAATATGTTACTTGCTATTATTACTTTACAAATGTCACTTGTAGCTATAGTCGGAACACTAAATTTTCACGGAAATTCTTCGCCTGTTAAAATGAAATTGCTGAATATTTTCTTACGAACAAATGATGTTGATGTGCTCTTCCTCCAGGAAGTTAAAACAAATGATTTCTCAGAGATCTATGGTTATACAGCTTATGTCAATGTTGGGTCAGAATCTTTAGGCACTGCTATTTTAACGAGGAACGGGATTGATCTTCACTCTGTTGAAAAACTTCCATCAGGGAAAGGTATCAGTGGTATGTATAAAGACTATATGTTTTTAAATTTATATGCACCTTCGGGGTCTAATAAAAGGAAGGCTCGTAACTTGTTCTTTGCCCAAGATGTGCCATATCTTCTTCGGTCCCTACCAAAATTTCTAATCATGGGTGGAGACTATAATTGTGTTTTAAGACCAGTAGATACGACAGGGCATTTTCTTCCCAGTAATAGTTTACAGACATTAGTTACCGACTTTAAACTTTCAGATGCTTGGATATTAAAAAACAATACGGTTCAATATACTTTTTTCACTGGGAATTCGGCCTCTAGATTAAACAGAATGTATGTAACACCGTTATTAACATCGCACATTAGTTCCATAGAAACGGTTCCGGTTCCTATTTCCGACCACTCTGCTGTGTTATTACATATTCGTTTAGATGTTCCTTGTCCTGTATTTGGAAGGTCATATTGGAAGCTAAATGTTTCCTGCCTTAGTGATAAATTACTACAACAAAACTTTATAGAACAATGGCATCAATGGCTGACAAGGCAAACTAAATATGATGACTTAGTGGATTGGTGGGAATTTTATGTTAAACCAAAGATTCGTACATTTTTCAAACAATATACCTACCTTAAGCACCAGGATGAGGAAAGACTGATTAATTTTTATTATCGTTGTATATTAGAAGTTCAAAGTAATTATATACCTACTCCTGAGAGTAAGAAAATGATATCCAGATGTCAAGCTAAGATATTGTCTATTTATCGAAAACGTATGCAGGGCCTTATGGTTAGGAGTAGGGAAACGAATTGCACTAACAATGAAAGAAGTAACTTATATTTTCTGTCCAAGGTAGTCAAACGACGTCAACAAAACACGATTCTTGCGATAGCAAATGGAGCAGGCCGGATTGTTACAAATAAATCTGAAATATGTAAAGCAGTGAGAGAACATTATAATGACATTTTTGTAGAACATAAACAGTTAAATGGGTCTATTTCTAACTTGAAGCTACCGGCACAAAAACAGATTTCAGAAACTGAGAATAAAAAATTAGAAAGTTCTGTAACACAAAAGGAAATTTTTATAGCTTTACAGCAAGGGAAAAGATCTAAAACACCAGGAGAGGATGGGATACCCCATGAGTTTTATGCGGTATTTTGGGAGTGTATAGGACCCACCCTGACAAAAATATTCAATCAAATGTTATGTAAAAAAAAACTAGGTCCTTCTCAAAGACGTGGAATTATAGTACTTATTCACAAAGGAGGGGATAAAACGGAAATTAATAATTATAGACCGATATCCTTGTTAAATTATGATTACAAACTACTTGCAAGGGTTTTAACAAATAGAATTAAACCTCTGCTTTCGGATATAATACACCCCTCTCAAAATTGTGCAGTATCTGGGAGATCAATATTTAACGTAGTATGTCAATTAAGAGACGTTGTAGCAGCTAGCCTACATGGTAAATCCCAAGGATATCTCGTTTCTGTAGATTTCCAACGTGCCTTTGACTGTGTTAGGCACAAGTATCTATTTGAAGTCTTAGCTTGGCATGGGCTCAATCCAACATTTATTGGCTATTTGAAATGTCTATATACTGATATCAGTGCTGTTATACAAATTAATGGGTTTCTTACTGCTGCTTTACCTATTACAAGATCTATTCGACAAGGATGCCCGGCTTCTATGATTCTATTTGCTCTTGCACTAAATCCGCTCCTATATTTATTACATGAAAAACTTTCAGGATATAGGATCGGAAATTCTAGGCTAGTAGCGACAGCGTATGCTGATGATGTAAGTGTAATTATTAATAATGAAGAGGATAAAGCTCAATTGGAGAAAGTATTGAAACCCTTTGCAGCAGTATCAGGGTTAGAAATAAATAAAAGGAAATCGACTGCCTTGCCCATAGGGGTGTGGACAGAGGAACCAAGTTTTGAAAATATAAAAATTGTTGATCAACAAAAAATACTTGGTATATATTTTCATCGCCTTCCCAATACTATGCAGAGTATAAATTGGAGTAAGGTTGTCCAAAAAATAAAAAGACTTACACAGATATATAAATGGAGGGATTTCTGTCTTTATGAAAGAGTATGGTTTATTCATACTTTTATTTTATCTGCCTTATGGTATTTGGCACAAGTATTTCCAATTATGGTGAGTCATAGCAGACAAATCACAAGTGTCATGTTATGGTATTTATGGAAAGGATGTATATTTAAAGTACCACTATCCACCTTGTATCGTGCTACTGACGAAGGTGGGTTAGGGTTATGGAATGTAACTAAAAAATGTACAACGTTATTTCTTTATCGAAATCATATTCTTCAAAATAATACAGATACAATATCAGCGGTGTGGTTTCAACAATGGAGACAAAAGGTCGACCTTAGGAATCCACCCGATTTACGAAACATACCTTCCATGTTAAAATATTTAAGATTATACATGCAGGAAGGGAGTTACATAAATACGTTGGATGTGGGAAATACTTGTCCTACAAAAAGGGAAATCTATGGACACCTACAGCAATATGGGGAGTTGGTAACAATGCGGGTAGTCAACATCCTTCCTGTAGGAGTTAATCTAGTGCAATTGTGGGAAAATATCACGAATAAAATACTAGATGCGCCGGTCAAATCATCGTGGTACTTAGTTATTCACGATTTAATAGCCACCAGATACAGACGTTATAGGATAAAATTGTTAAATAATCCAAATTGTGAGTTTTGTGGTGAACCTGAAACGTTGACTCACATTTTTGGACGATGCACCAGAACACATGCTATTTGGCAACGTATGGAATACTATTTACAGGGATTGAAAATTGATCGATACCCGTGGTTTAGTCCTTATATACTAACGAGGCCAGATTTTAAAGTAGTCTCTAAGTTTAAACAGGACGCTTGTATTTGGATTCTTGGAAACACGGTGCATTATATTTTACAAAATGAAATATGTGATTGTGATGGCTATGAATTGTACATGAAATATAAAAAGAGTCGAATACAAGTGAGCAGGAACAATGCAAGAATTATACACTATCTTTGCTGTATATAGAGGGGGGGGGGAAGAAAAGTACCAACAAACTTGTATCATAGTATTAGTTTGTATGTAAATACTTATGTATATAATGTAACATAGTGTGTATAAAAAAAAAAAAAAACGTGCTGAATAAAAAAAATTTCAAAAAAAAAAAAAAAAAAAATGGAAAAAAAAAAAAAAACAATGGTACACAGACTACTCAACATACCAATGAACCAACTAAATTACAATGAAGAGCTAAACACAATCAAATACATAGCACAAGAAAACGGATACAACCCTAACATAATAGACCACATAATACGTAAGACAAAACATAATCACAAAAAACATAAGAATACAACACAAACACAAGAACACAAAAAATACATCACACTAACACACGAAAACAAAAACACACACAAAATTGCAACCTCATTCAAGAAATTAAATTACAACATCGCATACATAACAAATAACACTCTACAAAAACATCTCAACACATAAACAACACAAACAAACAAATACAACCACACAGGCGTATACAAACTCGAATGTAACACCTGCAACAACTTCTACATAGGACAGACAGGCAGATCGTTTCAAACACGTTACAAAGAACACATCACAGCCATAACAAAATTACAAAACATCTCCACAAATGCTAACCGCACCCACAGAGACATCAACACAGACATGGAAATATACACATCCAACCAAAAAGCCAGAAACTAAACACACTAGAATAATATGAAATATACAGACACACAAAAACACACAACGAAATTCTCAACACACAACTCAACTTCAAAACACACACACTCTTTGACTCTACACTATACCACAGGAACATACCCTCACAGGAAACAGAACAAGTGCCTCCAAGACCAACAATGACCATTTCTGAAAATGACCCATAAATAGGTCGAAACATGTAAACGAGGTACGTTGAAATTTAACACAGGAAAGTCTTACCATACATATTCCGAAGTGATACAATGTTGAAAGTTGTGTAATCAAGATGTATGTATATTTTACACGGTTCTTGTACTTCTATTATTTTTTAAAATAAGAACACTATATTAGTTTGTAGAAAATAGTGAAATACAGAGTACAGTACCTAAAGTAAAACTTATTTTCAGTACTCACATTTAAGAACCAATGTCGAAGAAATCTGCAATTTTTTTTGTGTTTCCGTTTTGCAATATACTGCAAGTCACCTTCAATTGTTCCTCAACTAAACCAAATTCATGGCACATATCTTTCTTTTTACCGCTCTTGAAGGGAACATGGAGACCAATGGAGAGGGTTCATGTTCCCTTGTGATTCCGGATCCACTTAATTGCATTGGTATATTGCTGGTATAAGAGCACAGTTTTCTAGCTCCAGTTCTCAAAAGCTTTTTCTCTGAATGTTTGTCGTACCTTATGTGTATCTACAGTCGCATATTTATCTAAAATACTCTGGTGACATTTAGTGCTGTTAGAGTGGATGCAATTTCTTGACATAATTGTCTTGTAGCACATAGGAAGAAATTATTAGATGCTACTGTTGCGACAAGCACGTCCAGTTCATTTCTTTGGTAGGTCACACAGTCAGAGGTGTATACTGGTTAAAGGGTTTGGGCTACCGCTGACCCTATTATTACACAAAATATATCTAACAATTACTTTAATTTTAATTACTATGGTAAAACTAATAATACAAAATTATTACATTATGTTATATTATAAACTTTTTCTTTTGTAATTTCCTTGGGCTACCGCTGGTAGCCCGCAAAATACGCCCCTGCACACAGTCAACTTTGGTATTTGCAACTCTCTGCTGTCTCAAATGGTAGATTTTCGCGAACTAGGCGAGAAACATTCATGGACACGCTCAACTATTTTCTCGTGGGTACTGGTGGGCATCCTTTTGATTTTGTCTTACAAATGCATCCCCTTGCCTTAAAATCGGAGTATCACTTGCGAATTGTATGCCCATTGGATGGTTCTGCGCCAAACGTGGTTGGAAATGTCGTTGGATGCTAATAACTGGCTGGTTAAGATGAAAATCAATGATAGAAAAAGCTTTTCCATTTCCATAGCACTCATTTTATCTCAACAAATAACAATTGTTATTACGCACCAGTCCTGCCACATGTGATTTAAAACAAGACTGAAGTTTCTCTTTCTATTGGTATGAATTTTAAGTACCTGAGTTTCACGAAACATGAGGTCTATGTGTTCGAAACAGGAAAGGTAATTTGTGAGAACCCTGTGTAAAGTTGGTACTAATAATGTGATTATCTGTCCATGCTATATGTTTGTTATGTTCAAATGAACTCTAAACGAATATAACATTGTAATAACTTATGCTTATGAAGAAAAATAAAATTAATAAATAAAAATTAAAAATAATTGTACTCCTATTATGGAAAATTGTAATAAGTTACAGAAAATAAATGCGTTTCGTCCTTTTGATATGGCTTATATCATTATGTGACAGTGAAACATTGTTGTTATCACTATCTTGTGTTTATACTTTCCCCCGAGTATATTAAAATAAAAAAGAATTGATTAGTATTACCAAAGAAAAACATGAGAACTGTACTTTTAATGTTAAAACATTGTACTTTTGTAAGCACTCACGATATAACACACGAGCTAGTTAATAATTTTGTTTAAATTAAACCAAGACATTAGCTTTTACTACGTTAGTGGTTGTTACCTATTGTAGATAAAAGTACAACTATGATATTCAATTGAAATTATAAATTCTTTATCAATAATACTGTTTGTGTTCATTTATTCGCACCTACATCATAGTAGGTAAAGTGGAGTAAACTTGACCATAAAAGAAATTAAATTGAACTACATAAGCTCTGTTAGTGACTTAAAATAATAAAAAATACAGTAAAAGTTGAGAAAAAATAATTAACTTAAAAGTATGTTCAGTTCACTGATATCATTGTTTAATTATACAGGACAACAAAATTTAACTAATTAACTAGTGGACTTACTCATGTTAATTATGTAAGATTTGTGCGGCTTACAGCTGTTTCAGTGCTTCACACACCATCCTCAGAGCCTACTAGATCATGGCGTCATCTCGAACTTCTCTGCCTGTTATATGGGTGTGTAATAGTTGCGACAAGTTCTACGTAGGACAGACAGGCAGATCATTCCAAACACGCTACAAAGAACACATTAAAGCAATAACCAGAGGACACAATACATCTACATATGCCGATCACATAACTAATGCTAACCATACATACAATAACATAAATGCGGACATAGAAATCCTACACATATAACCCAAGAACCAAAAACTCAACACATTAGAACAATACGAAATATACAAACACACTAAAACACACCCCGATCAAATTCTCAACACACAGATCAATTTCAGCACACACACACTATTTGACTCCACTCTTCAACACCTTTCAACAATCAAACACACCCACATAACAGGCAAAGAAGTTCGAGATGACGCCGAGATCTAGTAGGCTCTGAGGATGATGCGTGAAGCACTGAAACAACTGTAAGCCGCAAAAATCTTAACATAATTAACACGAGGAAGTCCACTAGTTAATCAGTTAATTATATTCAAGTGTTGAAAGCAGTGTACGCAAGATTCAAAATGGAAAATTTAACTTTTTTTCTGTTACAGAAACAAAAACACTGGAATTCAATGTATTTTTTTCATGCTGAATATGAATATGGCAATAAAATTGTCAGATGTGGTCTAGTTTTCTAGTAATTTGAGAAAGAAATCAATAAAACAAAAATTGTATTTTCCTTAACATAATCGGTTTGGCTTACCTCATTATTATTACAGACGCACCTCCTTTTAGCTTGTCTGCTATACTGGACCTCGGGACCAGCAATAATCAGCTAACATGGATGTACTCCACTTACCCTGGTATTGTGTCTCGAATGTTGAAATTGTCTAGTGAAAGCGCTTTCCATGTTCATCAGTAACTGCACCACAATTTTTCAGGGAAAAAATCCAAATGAGAGTGAAGAGAGTGTAAAATGTTATGTTTTATTTAACGATGCTCGCAACTGCAGAGGTTATATCAGCGTCGCCGGAAGTGCCGGAATTTTGTCCCGCAGGAGTTCTTTTACGTGCCAGTAAATCTACTGACATGAGCCTGTCGCATTTAAGCACACTTAAATGCCATCGACCTGGTCCGGGATCGAACCCGCATCCTTGGGCATAGAAGGCCAGCGCTATACCAACTCGCCAACCAGGTCGACGAGAGACAGAGAGTGTATCATCAATGACATATTACACCCCGTTTGATGAAAAGTCATCAACATATTATCCACTATTTCCCTATAGTTTGGAGCACTACAGTTCCCAAAGAAGTTTGAGGCAACCGTTCTGAAAGATTCTCAAGCAGCATGTTCTTTTCTTGTGAGAAGTCCATCGAAATGTTGGTCTGAAAAGAGTTCTGACTTGGGGTCCTATGAAAATTTCTTCTTTAATTTTAGCTGTACTTATCCTTGGAAATTTTGAGTGTAAATATCTGAACACTGGTCCATCACGATCCAATGCTTTTACGAAATTTTTAATCAGTTCCGCTTTGAGGTGTAACGCAGGGAGCAAAATTTTTCTAGATTCAATAATGGCTGCTGCTTTATGCTATTCGTTCCTGGTTCTAAAGTTTGTCGAAGACGCCAGTCTTTTCTTTTGTAGTGGAAAGTCTTAGTTCGGTTGTCCTATTCACATAGGAAACAGACATATTTTGATGAAAACCGGTCTCCACTCAGCAACGTCTTCTATCTAACTAAACCAACAAAGTTTTACATGCAAAGACAACTCTCAGTATCATAAATCTGTCTCCATATCATAACCACTGACGCTCTTTCTCAAATGAATAATCCCAGACATATGCTATACATTGAAAACCAGACCACTGCGTCCATTTTTACTGTCATATTCGTCATTACGTACAAAATTAGTCAGAAATCACTTATTTTGTTTCTGTACATTTTTGGCTGTTGTCCAGTGTTATTTATGGTTAACTTTACTCCAGTTTACTGTGTGGAAAATAAATTATTTCAGAGGAAATAGGGAGGGAATGTACCATGCAATATATCTATGAAATAAGAAATATACCCTAAAAATTTTGCTCCCCCCTACCCCCAAGGAAAAATTGCAATGTTCTTGCTTATATTTATCTTTACACCACTGCTATTTCCAAGGGAATCGACTCTTGCATCTAAAGACTTCATATCCTCCACATAATTTTTTTTCAATCTTTATCATGACTAGAGTCAACGGCAAGTTGGAAGGCGGTTGTCTGCTAGCGTTTGCGTAGAGAGAGACAGATAGAGAGAGCAAGGCAGCGTACAACATTGCCACATCGTACTTCACGAGCACGTGCAATACAAATAGCGCAGGAGATAATTTAAATTATCAAAAGACAATAATGACCTTAGCCGTTGATTACTGTAAGCATGACACCAAACAAACCCTCTTTCCTTCACTAACAAGGGTAATGCTAAGGATAATGTTAATATTATGTGGCTTGTTCTGGTGAAGATATATGGAAATAAACCTGGAAGTTGGTAGACTTTTTATGGAAAGAATCTCATATTCGTACATTCAAAGACTCCTTTAAATTGAGCTTTATCAATAAATCGCGCACAGTTCTCAATCCCACACCACATGCTTCTGCAGTCGTTTCTTGCATGTTGGCAACGTTGCTGCCAGCTTCAAGATAGCCAGCAGCATTCTGCTCGTTAACGTTTTTAAAATAATTATACACCTTAAACACTATTTTCCGCTCCTGCTTGTGTAATACTTCTCTTTTTACAGTCCCTTCTTCCATTTATTTACCTTACATACACACAGTAAATGTTAGCTTTACTTATTCAATGCATTGAAACACTCGCATGTGAACAAACGAACTCGGGAAGTGCTTGTTATAGACTGATTCTGATTGGTTCTACTGTACAAGCTTGTGACGTCACATACCAGAAATGCTATGGCGCATATAGAAGCTAACCGCCTTCCGAAATGCTGTCTAGTCTAGATCCCCTCTTTCCCTCACTTTACTTAAGTACGATCCCCTGGCCTGAAGTATAGCGTAAAATGTAAAATATAGTAACGTGAAATTTGGTATCAATTTAAAAGAAAATTGAAAAAACCACCAGAACAATCATGTAGTTTGTAGCCCCCACCCCCAACAACTGTTCATCCGACCCTCAGAGGGCTGCACCTCTCAGTTAAGATTTTCTGCTCTACACTACACACTATAGCTCTGAAGATAGAATCAGGGCTGATGGCCACATTCTTTACACTGTATCCTACAGATTGTGTCAGCTTTTGACTTGGAAAATCCGATATTTTATTTATTTATTTATTTATTTATTTATTTATTTATTTAACCTGGTAGAGATAAGGCCATCAGGCCTTCTCTTCCCCTCTACCAGGAGATTACAACTACAATATTAAGAATATAATTACAATTGTGCTGGCACCTGGTGAAATTATTTTTAAATCTGATATATTAAGTAACAGAAGTAGAACCAAAGATAAAAGTACAACCGAAGACCTCCACTATACTATCAGCTCAAAATCAGAGAAAATGTACCCTTATTTGGGTATATGTTTCAAATATTGAATATGATGGGAGGCTATATTATATGACCAATTGCATTCCTGTTTATTAACGAACTGTGTAATATTTTGTCAAGTTTAGATATTGTATAATTTTTTTGGAAAGTTCAAATATTTTCCTCGGCTTGTTTTTTTTTTTTTTTATTGGGTTATTTTACGACGCTGTATCAACATCTCAGGTTATTTAGCGTCTGAATGATATGAAGGTGATAATGCAGGTGAAATGAGTCCGGGGTCCAACACCGAAAGTTATCCAGCATTTGCTCGTATTGGGTTGAGGGAAAACCCCGGAAAAAAAACCTCAACCAGATAACTTGTCCCGACCGGGATTCGAACCCAGGCCACCTGGTTTCACAGCCAGACGCGCTGACCGTTACTCCACAGGTGTGGACTCGGCTTGTTTTGACTAGTGTCAAACTACCGCATTTTTGCTACTTGACTGTTACATGTTATTGGTGAATTGACGTGTAACACTTCCAGGAAGATGAGAAAAATTTTCACCTACATTAAGCACTGTATTGTTTCAGTTTGCTCATCTAGACACCACGTTGGTGAAAGAAATTGCCTCTGGTAAATATTTTAATGACCTGTCAGACGAGCTGTTGGTTGAGATATTCTCATACGTCAGTATGGAAGACCTCGCTATGTCTGTACAACATGTAAGTGGCCGGTGGAAGGATGTGTCGCAAGATAATTCCCTATGGAAGAAGAAAGTGTTCAGCCCTGATATAAATACAACTGATGAAGAAATAGCAAGATGTCTGAAAAACATGCCATCACTGAAAGCCTATTGCCCCAAATGAGGAACAGATAGGAATATTATAAACATTTTGTGTCAGTATTGTAAGAACATTGATCATATAGAATTCACCTGGTCCCAGAGATTAAACAACATTTTAATGGAAAGAATTCTTGAAGCTTTTCCAAATATAGTGAATTTGAGTATTCCCCTTCCCCGTGAAACAAGGAATCAGTTAGAATTTGCACAACTGATTGGACAGTTTCAAAATCTGACCACATTAAATTTCACACAAAGATGTCCTGAAAATATCGCGGAGGGATCATTAATGGCGATAGCTAATGGATGTCCATCTCTACAGCACTTGGACCTCGGCTACTATAGGTTTCCAGAATCAGAAATTAGATACTTGTTGAAGAAAAGAGGACATCAACTTGTATATTTTAATCTTAATTGCTACATTTCAACAGTAGGACACGAACTATTATGCGAGTGCACCAATCTGAAACATTTAAAATATGAAAATGACAATGATGATTTACCTGGAACTTACATGGATCATTTATCAAAGCTATCGAAATTGGAAGAATTGAAACTGACTTATTTCAACGCCAACCAAACTAAGAATATACCCAATATATTTTACAATCAGTCTTTTTCCAAGTTAGTTCAATTATTTATAGGCTGCTGTGATGATCTTGATGCACCAGAGCTGACAGAGATTTTTACACATTGTGTAGAGCTGAAGGTCTTTCACATTATAGGCTACACTGGCTCAGGTGATGGTTTCAAGTATATTAGTAATTTGAAGCATCTTGAACAGCTTGAAATTGGTTATTGTGAATCTCTGTCAGACAAGTGTCTAGAATATATTGGTGCAGGGTGTAAAAATTTGAAGTACCTTGACTTTGGTTGCAAATCTCTGTCGGACAAGTGTCTAGAATATATTGGTTGAGATATTCTCATACGTCAGTATGGAAGACCTCGCTATGTCTGTACAACATGTAAGTGGCCGGTGGAAGGATGTGTCGCAAGATAATTCCCTATGGAAGAAGAAAGTGTTCAGCCCTGATATAAATACAACTGATGAAGAAATAGCAAGATGTCTGAAAAACATGCCATCACTGAAAGCCTATTGCCCCAAATGAGGAACAGATAGGAATATTATAAACATTTTGTGTCAGTATTGTAAGAACATTGATCATATAGAATTCACCTGGTCCCAGAGATTAAACAACATTTTAATGGAAAGAATTCTTGAAGCTTTTCCAAATATAGTGAATTTGAGTATTCCCCTTCCCCGTGAAACAAGGAATCAGTTAGAATTTGCACAACTGATTGGACAGTTTCAAAATCTGACCACATTAAATTTCACACAAAGATGTCCTGAAAATATCGCGGAGGGATCATTAATGGCGATAGCTAATGGATGTCCATCTCTACAGCACTTGGACCTCGGCTACTATAGGTTTCCAGAATCAGAAATTAGATACTTGTTGAAGAAAAGAGGACATCAACTTGTATATTTTAATCTTAATTGCTACATTTCAACAGTAGGACACGAACTATTATGCGAGTGCACCAATCTGAAACATTTAAAATATGAAAATGACAATGATGATTTACCTGGAACTTACATGGATCATTTATCAAAGCTATCGAAATTGGAAGAATTGAAACTGACTTATTTCAACGCCAACCAAACTAAGAATATACCCAATATATTTTACAATCAGTCTTTTTCCAAGTTAGTTCAATTATTTATAGGCTGCTGTGATGATCTTGATGCACCAGAGCTGACAGAGATTTTTACACATTGTGTAGAGCTGAAGGTCTTTCACATTATAGGCTACACTGGCTCAGGTGATGGTTTCAAGTATATTAGTAATTTGAAGCATCTTGAACAGCTTGAAATTGGTTATTGTGAATCTCTGTCAGACAAGTGTCTAGAATATATTGGTGCAGGGTGTAAAAATTTGAAGTACCTTGACTTTGGTTGCAAATCTCTGTCGGACAAGTGTCTAGAATATATTGGTGCAGGATGTAAGAATTTGAGACACCTCGGTATTCAATGTTGCTCATCAATGACAGACAAAAGCATAGAATTTGACTGTGCTGGATGCCCAAAACTGCAGTATCTCTGTATATGCCAGTGTCCTCTAATGACAGATGCTGTTATTGCAAGTGTAATAAAATGCAAAGAACTTACTGTTCTTCATTTGAAATGGTGTAATGGCATCTCTGGGTCAAACTTTCATATGATAACATCAAACCTTACTCATCTAAAAGAACTTGACATTTATGGTTGTGTAAATGTAGATTCTAAGATTGTGGCAAAGTTTCAGGAAGAGATGCCAGAAGTGAAAATTATAGGAGTGATCAAAAAGAAAGAATGATGAAGGAATAGACATCGATCTTGAGGATTCAACATTTTTTGCTAGTCACTTTCTGTAATGAAATTGCTGGGTTTAGTAAAAATAAAAGTTCAGAATTGTGTGTGATGGTGAGTCTGTAATAAAACTGTTCAATGACTATGAAGGATGTACAGTATGCAGTGTAATTTGGTTATACATCATTGAAGAGACTAAAAAAAAGATGTTGCTATAAGTGAATGTTGCTATCAGAAGGATTTATTGTAGGAAATATAATTAAATGAAGAAATGTATTCTCAATATTGGTATAATTTATTTTGTAAGTTTGTATACCTAGGTCTGTAGTACTACATTTTAAAGTATTTTACAGCATTTTTATATATTTATTATTTTTTTTAAATAAAAATGCTATACTGGTTTGTAGAAAATAATGAAATACAGAATTAAATACTATAATGTGCAATACTCAACATAATACTGTAACATTAACAACAATGTAACTTTATTATCTCTCAACAATAATTCCTTTCGACAATTCACCTTAAACGCTCTCGTCAACAATAGGATTTTCACTCAACACAGTATTCGTTATAGCACTCCACTGATGACAATGACAATTTACTTGGACTATTACGAACAACAATGAACTGTTAATTTTAACTAATATTTACAAAGCACTATTTACAAATCAGAACTGTCAGTTCTCAGTTCACAGTTCTTCTAGCTCAGTCACTCGAGTTCACAGTATCTCGAACCACAGGCCTTCAGAGACAGTCCACTGTACTCGAACTCAGGTCCCTCCAACTGCGGTCCACTGCACTCGAACTTAGGTCCCTCCAACTGCTGTCCACTGCACTCGAACTCGGGTCCCTCCAACTGCGGTCCACTGCACTCGAACTCAGGTCCCTCCAACTGCGGTCCACTGCACTCGAACTCAGGCCTTCGGATGCTGACACAGTTGCGGACGCACACTCGAGTCGAACTCCCGTACACAAGACTGGCTTGCTTGCTCTGGCTTACTCACTGACTGAATAAACTGAAAACTGCCCAAGTTCGCTCGCGTTTCTTCTTTTATAGCAAAATAATAGTTACGAGAAATTTCTACGTGTGTCCTCTCGAATTATCTGGCTATCTCCACTTCGGACAGACTTCTCTAGAAGATTCGGGAGGGTCCGTCCCCCCTTCACTCCGCAAGTACCAGCGTTTCGTCTGCCGCGCGCCCTGTTGGACGCGTGTTCAAACCCCGTTGCAGCTGTCACAATACTTATGTACAGTTGTCAAAAGAAAAAGTGGCCGCTCTCCAGAAACAAAGTTCCCTTCGGGTATCTTTGCTACAATTTGGAGACAGGCGATGTTACATGTTGTTATACCACGTTCCCTGATATCTACAGTTATAATTCAAGTATTCTTTGTGTTACTTAATAGCATAATGGTAGCATTCTGGCCTGTTATCCGTGAGGTCATACGTTCGAATACAACCTAGTGCTTTTTATGTTCTTTTTTGTTTTCTTTTTAGGACAGAGATACAAAATATACATAATTGCTCCTTTTGCTTTTATGATTATTTTAGTAATTAACATCAGATTCATGAATGTATTATGCCATGACTTTATCATTATTTCTTATGACATTATGGCTGCAACTGAAAAGAAAAAAAATATTTTATTCTCAACAAAAATCTGTTTCGTGACATATCCAAAGAAACTTACTGGCGTTTGCCTTAGAACATGAAAAAAATTAATCGTTCAAGAAAAAAAAAAAAGCCATGATTTAATATATTTACAGTAGTCTGTCTTCCCCACATCTCGATCACATCTTAAAGTCGAATGAGCATTGACTCGACTAGTCTTTTCAAATAGCGACAGTTCTTATGCTTCTATTCGTTTCTCTTCATTTCGTCGTAATGTCCACGTTTTTTCCCCATACAGTGCCACACTCTACACAAAACACTTCACTGGTCTCTTCCTTAGTTCTTTTTCCAGAGGTCCGCAAAAGTTTCTCCTTCTTCTGTTAAAAGCTTCCTTTGCCCATCTTTGCAGTTTTTTTTTTCTTGTGTTAACTTCCCATTGCTTTCCGCACACCACTGTCTCTTTCGAATGTTAATAGATCCCAGGGGCCCAAGCGTGGTGGTGAGAGAGTGGATTTGACTAATTGGGCCCTCCGGACTTCACCGAAATTCACTGTAAGGGTTAAATATTAGTTCTATCAGGATTTTTGATCTGATCAGATACTGGGAAATCCCAATTAACCTTTACCCCCCGCATCCTGGGTGAACTTCTACAAATCATCAGAAAATCTTGGAGGGGGACTGGGTCAATTTTTCCGCAAATGTTTCTTTACTTGTGCCCTCATAGTTCAGTCGGAAGAATGTCAGAATTTAGATGTAAACGTCTCAGTTTCAATTCCTCGTCACTCCTTTTCATGTTATTGTGTTTGAAAATAGTGTAATGTAATAATATAAAAAGAAAAAAACTAACACCAGTATTATGCAACTGTATTGTTCCAAACTTAATATTAAATTTATGTTATTTATGTCGCTAAAGAACGATAACAGAATATAAATGATAACTTGAATATTATTTATATCGCTAACAACGATAACAGAATATAAATAACTTCAATATTATTTATACAGGATCACTAAAGAATGATAACAATATAAATGATAAATATCGATTTGTTTAATTAATACAAGATATTATATAATACCGTATATAATTAATTATTTAAATAAAATAACCTACTTTACAAAGAAAATGGTTATTTATATTACAATAATTCTTATATAAAATCAGAGTATTTATATCGCTAAATAACGATAACAGAATATAAATTATAATTTGAATATTATTTATATCGCTAAAGAACGATAACAGAATATAAATGATAACTTGAATATCATTTATATATTTAAACAACGATAACAGATGACAAGTGATGACTTGAATATTATTTGTATCACAAAAGAACGATAGCAGTATTTAAATACCTTAAATATTGTTTATATCGATAAAGAACGATTTTATTTATTTATTTTTTTATTTATTTATTTATTTATTTAACCTGGTAGAGATAAGGCCATCAGGCCTTCTCTTCCCCTCTACCAGGGGATTACAACTACAATATTAAGAATACAATTACAATTGTGCTGGTTTAAACCTGATATATTAAGTAATAGAAGTAGAACCAAAGAAAAAAGTACGTACAACCAAAGACCTCTACTATACTATGAGCTCAAAATCAGAGAAAATGTAACACAGACCCTTATTTGGGTATATGTTTCAAATATTGAATATGATGGGAGAGTATATTATATGACCAATTGCATTCCTGTTTATTAACAAACTGTCTAATATTTTGTAAAGTTCAGATATTGTATAATTTTTTGGAAAGTTCAGATATTTTACAAGATTTCCTCGGCATGTTTTGACTAGTGTCAAACTACCGCATTTTTGCTACTTGACTGTTACATGTTATTGGTGAATTGACGTGTAACACTTCCAGGAAGATGAGAAAAATTTGCACCTACATTAGACACTTATTGTTTCAGTTTGCTCATCTTGACACCACGTTGGTGAAAGAAATGGCTTCTGGCAAACATTTTAATGACCTGTCAGACGAGCTGTTGGTTGAGATATTCTCATACGTCAGTATGGAAGACCTCGCTATGTCTGTACAACATGTAAGTGGCCGGTGGAAGGATGTGTCGCAAGATAATTCCCTATGGAAGAAGAAAGTGTTCAGCCCTGATATAAATACAACTGATGAAGAAATAGCAAGATGTCTGAAAAACATGCCATCACTGAAAGCCTATTGCCCCAAACGAGGAACAGATAGGAATATTATAAACATTTTGTGTCAGTATTGTAAGAACATTGATCATATAGAATTCACCTGGTCCCAGAGATTAAACAACATTTTAGTGGAAAGAATTCTTGAAGCTTTTCCAAATATAGTGAATCTGAGTATTCCCCTTCCCCGTGAAACAAGGAATCAGTTAGAATTTGCACAACTGATTGGACAGTTTCAAAATCTGACCACATTAAATTTCACACGAAGATGTCCTGAAAATATCGCGGAGGGAACATTAATGGCGATAGCTAATGGATGTCCATCTCTACAGCACTTGGACCTCAGCTACTATAGGTTTCCAGAATCAGAAATTAGATACTTGTTGAAGAAAAGAGGACATCAACTTGTATATTTTAATCTTAATTGCTACATTTCAACAGTAGGACACGAACTATTATGCGAGTGCACCAATCTGAAACATTTAAAATATGAAAATGACAATGATGATTTACCTGGAACTTACATGGATCATTTATCAAAGCTATCGAAATTGGAAGAATTGAATCTGAGTTATTTCAACGCCAACCAAACTAAGAATATACCCAATATATTTTACAATCAATCTTTGTCCAAGTTAGTTCAATTATTTATAGTCTGCTGTGATGATCTTGATGCACCAGAGCTTACAGAGATTTTTACACATTGTGTAGAGCTGAAGGTCTTTCACATTATAGGCTACACTGGCTCAGGTGATGGTTTCAAGTATATTAGTAATTTGAAGCATCTTGAACAGCTTGAAATTGGTTATTGTGAATCTCTGACAGACAAGAGTCTGGAATATATTGGTGCAGGGTGTAAAAATTTGAAGTACCTTGACTTTGGTTGCAAATCTCTGTCGGACAAGTGTCTAGAATATATTGGTGCAGGATGTAAGAATTTGAGACACCTCGGTATTCAATGTTGCTCATCAATGACAGACAAAAGCATAGAATTTGTCTGTGCTGGATGCCCAAAACTGCAGTATCTCTGTATATGCCAGTGTCCTCTAATGACAGATGCTGTTATTGCAAGTGTAATAAAATGCAAAGAACTTACTGTTCTTCATTTGAAATGGTGTAATGGCATCTCTGGGTCAAACTTTCATATGATAACATCAAACCTTACTCACCTAAAAGAACTTGACATTTTTGGTTCTGTAAATGTAGATTCTAAGATTGTGGCAAAGTTTCAGGAAGAGATGCCAGAAGTGAAAATTATAGGAGGGATAAAAAAGAAAGAATGATGAAGGAATAGACATCGATCTTGAGGATTCAACATTTTTTGCTAGTCACTTTCTGTAATGAAATTGCTGGATTTAGTAAAAATAAAAGTTCAGAATTTTCTGTGATGATGAGTCTGTAATAAAGTTGTTCAATGACTATAAAGGATGTACAGTATGCAGTGTAATTTGGTTATAGCATCATTGAAGGCCTAGAAAATGTTGTTGCTATAAGCGAATGTTGCTATCAGAAGGATTTATTGTAGTAAATATAATTAAATGAAGAAATGCATTCTTAATATCATTTGTATAATTTAATTTGTAATTTTATATACCTAGGTCTGTAATACTACATTTTAAAGTATTTTACAGCATATTTATATATTTATTATTTTTAGAAAATAAAAATGCTATACTGCTTTGTAGAAAATAATGAAATACAGAATAAAATACTATAATGTGCAGTACTCAAAATAACACTTATGTACTGTACTCGTCACACATTTAAGAATTCGGATCGAAATCTAATTTTTTTTTGCTTCTGTTTGGAAAATAGTACATCTGTAAATCATTCTGAATTGTTCTGTCACTATACCAAATTCATGGCACACATCAGCTTTCTTTTTATGACTCGATTTTAGTATAGGGTGACCAGATTTCCAAAATCAACATTTTATCTAAACATTCATTGTTACTTGTGTTTATATGATGTCAGTGAGCAATAAGGTCCAATTTTATTTATTTTATATTAATTACTGCTACACTGTTTACATTAAGTAAAGGTAAAGGTAAAGGTATCCCCGTAACATGCCATGAAGGCACTTGGGGGGCATGGAGGTAGAGCGCCATGCTTTCCATGACCTCGGCACTAGAATGAGTTGGTGTGGTCGGCACCACGCTCTGGCCGCCTTTTACCCCCGGGAAAGACCCGGTACTCAATTTTATAGGAGGCTGAGTGAACCTCGGGGCCGTTCTGAAAGTTTGGCAACTAGAAAAAATCCTGTCATCACCTGGGATCGAACCCCGGACCTTCCAGTCCATAGGTAGCTGCACTACCAACTGAGCTACCCGGCCGCTGTTTACATTAAGTAGGCTACAATAATTAGCCTAGCATGGATACTTGTCTTAGGTCATTGTAGAGAGTGTTTTATTTTGTAAATAGTCTGAATTAATTAGAATATTAAATATTTTATTTATTTTTCCCACAGCATATCTGTAATATTGACAATTAAAATTTGAGGAATTCTGGCCAAACAGTCACTGAGCTGAATGCGCCTCTTGTATAATGGCAGTTGACTTGAACATAAAAACGTCAACGTATATGCCTAACTTGGAGTCAGGCGACAAAGGGAAACATTGAAGGAGGAGGGTTCGGTCCGGTGCTGTGGATTGAATTCGGTGTAGCTCAGTGGTCAGAGCGCTTGGTACGTAGAACCAAGGACCCGGGCATTGGAGCGAATTTTTCTCCTCAAATATTAATTGAATTAATTAGGTTAACTTATCTCTTTAACAATACTTCAAGTTAATTGGACCTTACATCATATGGATGTCACTGTATTCTGAACTTGTTTCATAACAAACAATTTTTTGCCTCATATTACCTTTTAAGTATTTTAACATTCTCCATGAAGATCAACTGTGCAATCTGCATCATATTTCTGTGTGCTGAGGGGATACGCGATCTGGCATCAGAACTGGAATCCGGTGTGGCTTAGTGGATAAAGCGTCAGCATGTAGAGCCAGATTCGAGTCCTGGTGCAGGAGAGAATTTTTCTCTGTCCTATCCATCCTTCATCATTTAGAGATAATGCTACTCGGAAACCATTAGTCATGGAGAGGTCTAGTTATGCGCCATTTGTGTGTACAATTAAATGCATGTTGTTTAGAATATATCATTCCAGAATGTGACTTTTTAGTTCTGTACCCCTTTCAGTATGAAATCTGTAGTGAATGGAGCCCGCTTAGACTTAATGAATATGGGCACACTTAAATATTGAGTATATTAGTGGACCATAGTATATGATTGATTGGAATGATTGCATTCTTTGTTGCTAACAGAATGTATATTTATTTTTGGCAAAGTCATATAATTTTACAAGATTCCATCAGCATGTTTTGACGCTATAAAAATATTGGATTTTTGCTACTTAACAGTAGGCCATACATGTAAGTGGTGAATTGACGTGTACACATCCAGGTAGATGAGAAAGATATACACATAAGTTGGGCACTGTATTGTTTCAGTTTGCTCAACTTGACATCACGTTGGTGAAAGAAATGGCCTCTGATAAACATTTCAACGACCTACCAGATGAGCTGTTGATTAAGATATTCTCATACATCAGCATGGAAGACCTCGCAATGTCTGTACAACATGTAAGTGGCCGGTGGAAAGATGTGTCACAGGATAATGCCCTTTGGAAGAAGAAAGTGTTCAGCCCTGATGAAAAAACAACTGATGAAGAAATAGCAAGATGTCTGAAAAACATGCCAGCACTGAAAGCTTATTGCCCCAAACGAGGAACAGACAGGAATATTGTAAATATTTTGTGTCAGTATTGTAAGAACATTGATCATATAGAATTCACCTGGTCCCAGAAATTAAGAAACATTTTAGTGAAAAGAATTCTTGAAGCTTTTCCAAATATAGTGAATTTGAGCATTCCCATTCCACAGGAAAGAGGGAATCATTTAGAATTTGCACAACTGATTGGACAGTTTGAGAATCTGACCACATTAAATTTCACAGAACGAAGTTTTCAAAATATTGCAGAAGGAACACTAATGGCTATAGCTGATGGATGCTCTTCTCTACAACACTTGGACTTAGGCTACTTTGAATTTCCAGAGTTAGAAATTAGATACTTGTTGAAGAAAAGAGGGCATCAACTTTTGTATCTCCATCTTAGTTGCTATATTTCAACATTAGGACACGAACTGTTATGCAAGTGTACCAATTTGAAATATTTGAATTATGAAAATTCTAACAATGATTTACCTAGAACTTACATGGATCATTTATCAAGGCTATCGAAATTGGAAGAGTTGAAACTTTGTGAGTTCAAAGAAAACCAAACCAAGAATATACCTAATATATTTTATAAGCAATCCTTGTCCAAGTTAGTTAATTTAAGTATATATTTCTGTGATGGGTTTGGCACAGCAGAATTGACAGGAATTTTTACAAATTGTTTACAAATACAGTTCCTTCTCATTAGAGGTTGCATTGATTCAGGTGATGGTTTCAAGTATATTGGTAATTTGAAACAACTCGAGCACCTTGACATTGCTTGTTCTGACTGCCTGTCAGATAAGGGTGTGGAATATATTGGTGTGGGATGTAAGAATCTAAAGCACCTTGATATGGGATATTGTTTGTTATTGACAACTATGAGTGTAGAATATGTCTGTGCTGGATGTCCAAAACTGAAGTATTTAAGCATATGTGAGTGTCCTCTAATGACAGATGCTGTTATTGAAAGTGTAATAAAATGCAAAGAACTTACTTTTCTTGATATGAAATGGAATGATGAAATTTCTGGATCTCACTTTCATATGATACCATCAAACCTTACTCACCTGAAGGAACTCGATATTTATGGCTGTGAAAATGTAGATCCTAAGTGTGTAGCAGAGCTTCAGGAAGAGATGCCAAGACTGAAAATTGTAGAAGTTATTAAAGAAACGGAAAATGAAGGACTAGAAATAGATCTTGAGGATTCAAGATTTTTCACCAGTCACTTTGTGTAATGTGATTGATTCATTTACTAAAAAACGTTAAAAATTATTATCTGTGATAAAGTTGTTCAATGACTATGAATCATGTACATTTACTGGCTAGTATGAGGAGTTTCCAATAGCAACAGAAATGCCAGCAGAGAAATATAGTGATTCTATTGCTTAAATTATTTCCATTATGAAATATTGGTATTATAATTTATTACAGTCTGTAATAATAATAGCGAGCTTCGTATATACATTTGAAATTCTATAAGTGGCTGTACCATTGTTACTGGCATTAAAAAATTGTTTTATGTTGGTGCGTCTTTGATTGTTAAGGGGAGAGGATGGTATTTTTTAAAACTTTTTTCCTATTTGGTATAAAATATTAATTTTTTGTATGTAGAGAGCTCATAGCTGTAGCAACTCAACCAAAAATAAATATTTTGAGAAAAAAAAATTATTTGGGGGCCCAGATTTGAAAAAAATATACCCTATGCAGGATTTCACTAAAACCGATATATCTAAACCATTTTTAAAGATAGATTCATCCAGTTTTTTGCAATGTACTTGCCAAAGCATGCTCTACAAACTGTCTGTAACAGAATTTTGATATTAGTCCCTACGTTTGTAAAATAAACAATTAAAATTTGATAACACTTTTCTGATTTTCTTTCTTGCAAACAAACGGACGTATTTTTAAAATGAATTCAATTAACAAAATTCTGTTACAGAGAAAAGTTTCCTAATAGTCTAAAGAAAGTTTGTTCTAAATTTCATGCATGTATCTTTAATAGTTCAGAAATTATATGCATTTTTGTCTGGGAATGTAGCAAAAAAAATGAAGTTACTGGAAACCAATAAAAGGGGGCGTGTGATTTAAAAATCCATAGCGCAGGGAGTTTAAAAATAACTTCTCAACATCCGATAAGGGCACAAATACCCACAAAATGGTATGCAATACATTTCACCCATATGAAAGAGTATTTTAAAGAAAAAAAATTTTTTTTTTTTTTTGAAAATTTAATTTACCAGAAACAACAATAAAAGTGGGCGAGTGATTTAAAAATCCATAACGCAGGAAGTTTAAAAATGGCGACTCAACATCCGATAAGGGCACAAATACCCACAAAATGTTATGCTATGCATTCCACACATATCACGGAGTATTTTAAAGAATTTTTTTTTTTTGAAAATTTACTCATTTTTCACCAAAACATACCATCCTCTCCCCTTAAGGGACGGTACACGTATTTATTGCTGGATCACTTAGTTTAACATACCCATGGGTTAACTTATACCAGTATTATTTGCTATAGTGTAATTCTGTGATATATGTATTTAAGCAAGTATATTCTCCATCCCTACTTCTTATAGTGAAACACTAGTCCTCTTTCATGGTGCAGATAATGTTTTATTGCAATGGTTCCCAAAGTGTGCTCCGTAGATCCCTGGGGATCTGCCAACACTTATCAGGGGATCCAGAGTTGGTAATATATATTTTTAAATAAATACTACCGGTACCGTTTTTCTCGGCGTGATTGTACAGTACTGTAAGCGACTGTACTTGTGAAAGTTGGTAGGCCTATATCGGCAATAGATGACCAGATCTCACCTTTGTGTGAGCTGTCCTTAGAGCTGTTGTAAAAAACACGACTTTTTTTTTCGGTTAAGGTAGTTAATGCTACTGAAAATTTTCGTCTACTTGGCGAGGGTGGTGAGTTGTTAGTTCTGCTTGGTGTGTGTGAATGTTTGCAGTTTTTCCTCCAGAGACCAGCAGTGTAAGAATAAGTTTTTATAAATGTGCTTGGAGACTTATTGTAAAATAAATTGATTGGCAATGTTATTTAGCCAGCAATAAAATTTTGACACGTATTTTTTAAAAGAAACGAATTTCGTTCATTGTTGTGCACTCCTTCTGCTTCTGTTACTTTTATTTCACTTCATTTCATTTATTGTATTCCATAGATCTTACATTAGCAATGAAGCTTTAAAATGTGGAACAAGTCAAAATTTACAAGATTGTAATTACAATTTTTATCAATTTTTTTAAAATTTTTACAATTTTTTACAATTTTGCAATTTTCTACAATTTTTTGGCGAGATGTAATGAGATGAGGTGAGGCGAGGCCCGAGAATTCGCCAAAAGATTACCTGGCATTTGCCTTATATTTGGGGAAAACCACGGAAGTCAGTTCTAATCGATTCTGAGCTCTATGAAACATTAAGGAAATCAAGAATGTTAGCAGAAAAACGTGCCTGTAGTGCTACAAGTTACGCTCAGAGAACAATTCTCAATTAGTTACTTCCACAATTAAGTCCTGTAATTCTTTGCATGTAATATATTATCTTGTGAAGATGCAAAATAGTGAATAGATAACTTTTTTCTTCTGCGAAGTTCAATAAAGTGTAGTAAGTTTTACGGTGTAATATATTTTATTATGCACCTAAGATTCATAAAAACAATTGGAGAATATCATAGAAATGATAAAAGTTCAGTACACAATAGGTACGGTATTTAAAATAGACCTTATTTGACCTTAACACGTACTCAATGGAAACCTGTACACAACAGAAAAAAATATAAGATAGGCCCTCCTATGTGATTTCTTTATGGACAGGTTTCACTGTAAACATTTGAGTTCCTACAAGTGGTTATAACATTCGTAAAATCATTATATTGTTACTTTAATACAAAACATTAATGAAATTTTATTCTCACAACAATAATCACTTTCTACAATTTAATTTAAACACTCCCGTCAACAATGGGATTTCCATTCCACACAGCAACACAGTATTCGTTATTGCACTCCACCGACGACAATGACAATTAACTTGGATTATTGAGAACAACAATGTACTGCTAATCTTAACTAATGTTCACAAAGCACTATTTACAAAACAGAACTGTCAGTTCTCAGTTCACAGTTCGTTTGCCTTGGCCAGTTCTTCTAGCTCAGGCACTCAAGTTCATAGAAAATCGAACCCAGGACTTGTAGAGTCAGTCCACTGAACTTCGAACTCAGGTCCCCCAACTGCGGTCCACTGCACTCGAACTCAGGAATTCTGGCGACAGTCCACTGGCCAGGACGCTCCCACAGTTACGGACACACTCAAGTCGAACTCCGGTCTCGAAGCTGGCTTCACTGCTACACAAGACTGACTGGCTTGCTGTCCAAAAACTAGCAACGACTGCTGTCAGCTCACTTGCGTCTATTTATCACTAGACCATAGTTTCGAGAAAGTACGATGCTCGAAATTTCTACAGATGCCGAGAAGATGGCGCCTCTCGACTTCTCTGGATTTCTCCCCTCAGTCACAACTGCTTTACTTGCCCCTCTCTGCCACTGCCGAGCTTGCCGTTGTTCCCCTTACGTCGCGCCACACCGCAGGCAACCAACGTTTCGTCTCCTGCACGCCTTGTCGGACGTGCGTTCGAATCCCGACGCAGCTGTCACAATATTTTTGATGTTGGTGTGTCTTTGATTGTTAATGGAAGGTACATGTATTTATCGCTGGTTCACTTATTTTAACATAACCATGGATTAAAATAACAATATTATTTGCTATAGTGTAATTATATGATATGTTACCTATGCCATCATCACACATGAGACAGTAGGCTTTGTCACCTCTACATTCAGTGTACTCTCTCACTCAACTTTTTGTTGCATAATACCAGCTCATTGCTGTTCAGTGTCTGATCCTCCTCATTCTGTTGAACAGCACATATATACTAATCAAACTGGAAATGCATTTCTTGTAGCAAGTTCCAGACAATTAATACCTGATATTCAAGAATATTTGAGAAAATTCCAGAAAATATGTATATTTGTGATATAAAATTGCCTTCCTGTCTTCCTAATTGCGGTACTCAAACTCCAATCACCCGACTGAAAAGCTGATGCTTTATTATTCGGCGACACTATCAGATCACATTTCCTTCTATAATCGTATGTAACTGCCTCCGCTTGGTATTTTGTAGTTTGTGTTTACGTGTTCAGTGAAAAATCCGTGTTTATGCGTAAAAACACGTTTTTGAGAAATGGTTATTGTCCATACACTGTTTGCTTGTATACGGGGAATCGAAAAACGGATTACACCCGATTACATCAAAATCCCTAACAGGAATAGCAGAAGACTCTTACTGCAGTCTTTGCAATTCAAGACAAGTCAAGGACAGAAGTCACCTGAAAAATAATATGTCTAGCTCTTGATGAGACTACAGAAGCTGAGAGCTATTGGGAAGTGCAAGGATTGTTATAGACTTAATGATTGTATTCATTGTTATGTTGCCATCGTAATAAATACACATTACAAGGAGAGGCGTTCAAGAAAATTATGACTTACTGATAGCACTCTCAAAAAAATTTAAGTGGAAATCTGTAGGTAAAGCAGTCTGCTTAAAGCTACAGTTCAAGGACACTCATAAATATAAATATAAATATATAATAATATAAATATAATTTACAACTAAAATTCTCTCTCAATTAATATCACTCAATAAAAGAATTGTATTCCAATGGATACCATCCCATTGTGGAATGCTGGGAAACGAGAATGCGGATGCTTTAGCAAAGAAGGGCAGCACTGCTACTTACAGACCTGTTACTAAATCTACGTATTACTCTGTGAAGAGATTTATTAAATCTACATACTTAGACTTCAACAAACAAAATTTGATAACTCAATCCCAAGGGAAAAAATGAAACTCTCTGCATCAAAATCCACAGTTAATTCGCGATTTACCACGAAAATCGTATGTAGCTGCATTTAGATTGGCAACAGGCCATGATTGTTTGGCCAAACACCTGCATGGAATTGGAATATATCAGTCCCCATTGTACAACTCAAACCAAGAAATGGATTCGGAACACCTCAAAATCTGTGCTTCAGTAGCTGGTCATGATAATATCTTTGAAAAATATTGGAGTGCAAGAGGTCAAGTGACTTTATTGTCAAATGCCTGGCATTAGAAAACAACAACATAAATACTGAGTATGTTGCTGGACTATTTTTATATAGCTGATTGCATTCTTGTTTATTAAAAAAACTATAATTTTTGGCAACTTCAAATTTTGTACAAGATTCCCTCAGCTTGTTCCGTCTATTTTAGCAAATATTCAGTATTTTTAATACAAATACAGTAAAACATCGATAAGATGCTATCCCGTGTAATACGCTTTTTTTTTTTGTCCGGTCCCTGCACATTTCATATATATCGCCTTTATAATATACCCCGTTTGTTGCGCTTAAGTCCCGCATAATACACTGTTTTTGTGGAATATTTTCGATGTAATTTTCAGCCATGTACTGTAACAGCAATGAAACATCTTGGTGACTGAACTCATTGGTGCCATTAACCTGAAAAGTATTGGTATTCGACCCTTTACCTACGCATTTAAACCTTCATACTTCATACCTTAGTATACCTCACCCTCTTGTTACGCTTTCTTATTCGACCCTTTACCTGCGCATTTAAACCTTCATACTTCATACCTTAGTATACCTCACCCTCTTGTTACGCTTTCTTATTCGACCCTTTACCTGCGCATTTAAACCTTCATACTTCATACCTTAGTATACCTCACCCTCTTGTTACGCTCTCTTATTCGACCCTTTACCTGCGCATTTAAACCTTCATACTTCATACCTTAGTATACCTCACCCTCTTGTTACGCTCTCTTATTCGACCCTTTACCTGCGCATTTAAACCTTCATACTTCATACCTTAGTATACCTCACCCTCTTGTTACGCTTTCTTATTCGACCCTTTACCTGCGCATTTAAACCTTCATACTTCATACCTTAGTATACCTCACCCTCTTGTTACGCTCTCTTATTCGACCCTTTACCTGCGCATTTAAACCTTCATACTTCATACCTTAGTATACCTCACCCTCTTGTTACGCTCTCTTATTCGACCCTTTACCTGCGCATTTAAACCTTCATACTTCATACCTTAGTATACCTCACCCTCTTGGTACGCTTTCTTATTCGACCCTTTACCTGCGCATTTAAACCTTCATACTTCATACCTTAGTATACCTCACCCTCTTGTTACGCTCTCTTATTCGACCCTTTACCTGCGCATTTAAACCTTCATACTTCATACCTTAGTATACCTCACCCTCTTGTTACGCTTTCTTATTCGACCCTTTACCTGCGCATTTAAACCTTCATACTTCATACCTTAGTATACCTCACCCTCTTGTTACGCTCTCTTATTCGACCCTTTACCTGCGCATTTAAACCTTCATACTTCATACCTTAGTACACCTCACCCTCTTGTTACGCTTTCTTATTCGACCCTTTACCTGCACATTTAAACCTTCATACTTCATACCTTAGTATACCTCACCCTCTTGTTACGCTCTCTTATTCGACCCTTTACCTGCGCATTTAAACCTTCATACTTCATACCTTAGTATACCTCACCCTCTTGTTACGCTTTCTTATTTGACCCTTTACCTGCGCATTTAAACCTTCATACTTCATACCTTAGTATACCTCACCCTCTTGTTACGCTCTCTTATTCGACCCTTTACCTGCGCATTTAAACCTTCATACTTCATACCTTAGTATACCTCACCCTCTTGTTACGCTCTCTTATTCGACCCTTTACCTGCGCATTTAAACCTTCATACTTCATACCTTAGTATACCTCACCCTCTTGTTACGCTTTCTTATTCGACCCTTTACCTGCGCATTTAAACCTTCATACTTCATACCTTAGTATACCTCACCCTCTTGTTACACTCTTATTCGACCCTTTACCTGCGCATTTAAACCTTCATACTTCATACCTTAGTATACCTCACCCTCTTGTTACGCTTTCTTATTCGACTCTTTACCTGCGCGCTTAAAGCCTATATACAGTTACAATACCCCACCCTCTTGCTAACCCTCTCTCTCAAACAGCATTCTTCACCTGACCGTAATAAAATTCTGGAAATTTTTGCTAGGCAGTTTGTGGTCCTTTAGTGTATTGAAATGTCTGTGAATGTGATTACAATGACAATGAGTGTTAAACAAAAAGTGCTTTCTGTGTCGGAAAAATTGGAAATCTTACGAAAGTACAATGAGAACAGTACTCTTACTCAGAAACAACTCTCTGATTCATTAGGAATCCCATCATCGATATTAAGAACGATAATAAAAAATCGCGACTCAATCACTACAGTTGCGATGTTGTCGGGAGGATGTAATCGCAGAAACTGAAGTGTGGTAAACATGAAGATTTGGAGAACACGCACACGGCAAACAACTATAAATGACTTTTTATCCGAAAGAATTAAGTACAGTACATATTGTAAATGTCTTTGATGTACAGTACAATAATTACATAATGGAGTAATACTATATTACCTTTCATGAATAATGTATTTCATTAAAGAAAAATGCTAATAGATACTGTATATGTCAAAATTAATATACCCGCCTAATACATGGTCCCGGTTAATACGCGGTTTACACCCAGTCTCTTGAACAGCGTCTTATCGGGGTTTTACTGTATTTAGTATTTTGAATACTAGTATTTTCTTCTGAACGGTACATGTAAGTGGTGAAATGACATGTACGCCTCCAGGAAGATGAGAAAGATGTACACCTATATCAGGCACTGTATTGTTTCAGTTTGCTCATCTTGACACCACGTTGTTGCAAGAAATGGCAACTGGTAAACAATTTGAGGACCTGCCTGACGAAACGTTGGTTGAGATATTCTCATACATCAGCATGGAAGACCTCGCAATGTCTGTACAACATGTAAGTGGCCGGTGGAAGGATGTGTCACAGGATAATGCCCTTTGGAAAAAGAAAGTGTTCAGCCCTGATGAAGAAACAACTGATGAAGAAATAGCAAGATATCTGAAAAATATGCCAGCACTCAAAGCTTATTGCCCCAAACGAGGAACAGATAGGAATATTATAAACATTTTGTGTCAATATTGTAAGAACATTGATCATATAGAATTCACCTGGTCCCAGAGATTAAGAAACATTTTAGTGGAAAGAATTCTTGAAGCTTTTCCAAATATAGTGAATTTGAGTATTCCCCTTCCCCAAGAAAGACAGAAGCAATTAGAATTTGCAATATTGATTGGAAAGTTTCAAAATCTGATCACATTAAATTTTACACATAGAAGTCGTGAGGATATTGCAGAAGGAACCCTGTTGGCTATAGCTGATGGATGCCCTTCTCTACAGCACTTGGACTTAGGCTACTGTGAATTTTCAGATTTAGAAATTAGATACTTGTTGAAGAAAAGAGGACATCAACTTTTATCTATCACTACTTGTTGTTATATTTCAACTTTAGGACATGAACTATTATGCGAGTGCACCAATCTGAAATATCTACATTATGAGAATTGCAACAATGATTTACCTAGGACTTACATGGGTCATTTATCAAGGCTATCAAGCTTGGAAGAATTAAAACTCTGTTATTTCAATGAAGACCAAACTAAGAATATACCTGAAATATTTTATAAACAATCCTTGTCCAAGTTAGTTATGTTAAGTATAATCTACTGTGCTGAATTTGATGGAAGAGAGCTCACAGAAATTTTTAGACATTGTTTACAAGTGAAGCACTTCCATATCAGAGGCTATACCGATTCAGGTGATGGTTTCAAGTATATTAGTAATTTGAAGTATCTTGAACACCTTCACATTACTTGTTGTGAATCCCTTTCAGACAAGAGTCTGGAATATATTGGCGCAGGATGTAAGAATTTGAGGCATCTCAACATTGGTTGGTGTAGATCACTGACAGACAAGAGCGTAGAATTTGTGTGTACTGGTTGTCCAAAACTGAAGTATCTATGTATAGGCGAGTGTCCTCTAATGACAGATGCTGTTATTGAAAGTGTAATAAAATGTAAAGAACTTACTGTTCTTGATTTGCAATGGAATGCTAGAATGTCTGGTTCTCACTTCCATATGATACCATCAAACCTAACTCACCTGAAGGAACTTGACATTTCTGGCTGTGAAAAAGTAGATCCTAAGATTGTGGCAAAGCTTCAGGAAGAGATGCCGGGATTGAAAATTGTGGAAGAGGTTAAAAGAAGGAATGATGAAGGAATAGAGATAAATCTTGAGGATTCAACATTTTTCACTAGTCACTTTCTGTAATACAAGTGTTGCACTTAGTCAAAAAAAAGTTAAGATTGTTATCTGTGATAAAGTTGTTTAGTGAGTGGAAATCATGCAGAGTGTATTTACTAGTTCCTAAAAGAGGATCGTATAGCAACAGAAAAGTAAAGGGAGAAATATCGTACCGGTAATTTTGTTTTATTTATTTTCGGTAATGTCAGTATTATATGCACAGTCTGGAGTGATCATACCGGAGCTTTGTGTGTATATATTTTATAAATATATACATATGTGTTTATATATATATATATATATAGACTGCGGTAATACCCCGAAATATCGTATTATATGTATACATTTTGAACTTTTACCAAGAGATGTTGGTAAATCTCAGGACTTACCGATCAGCTATGGTAAAATCGTATTAAAGAAGTAAAAAGAGTCTTTTCTAACATTTGCCGTTCTTCGCACTTCTACATATCTATTTCCACTTCATATTTTTAGTGTTATTTTAGGATCTATTTAAAAACATAAATAAAAATCACCTCAGCAATGACTGAAAGAATTTGTATTTATTTTTAATTTAAATTATTTAAATATTCATACATTCTAATGTGAGTATAATAAACAATATTCTATATTAAAAATAGTGAAAATATTATAATTTTAACCACTGTCTGTTATAGTATTTCATATAAAAATTAACAAAGCCTTTACATCTCCTCAAAGAGTCTACGTCCACAAATAAAGTAAAACAAACATTATGAAGCTCTTTTTTGTTGAACACTTTTTAAACATTTACACTTTTTCAACCCTTGTCCTCCAACGAAAGATAATTGGCCAACCACTTCCCGTACATTAATTCCTTCTTTTCCTAATTCTTCAATGCTGATAAAAGTTTCTTTACACAATATAAGTTAGTTCCTAGAGTACAATAACTTCAGTTTGCCAGCTTTGGTACCAAGTTGATAAAACTCATCTTAAATATGTATGATCACTGCTATTATTGATTTTGCGTTAATTTTTGCATCCGGTACTTTGATTCACACATTCTATCGGACTAAAAATTTTGAAATTTTGTTACAAGTAGCTGCTTTCATTTTCTTCACTTGCATTTCAAGACCTTCTTTGGCAGCCTCTCGAACCGCTTCACCCCTGCAAACATGTCTGAATCTGCACAACGAAGGTGGGATTCTTCGTTCTGGATTCTTCGATCTAGCTTTTACCAGTTCGCATCGGTAAATCCTGAGTTTTACCAACATTTCTTGGTAAAAGTTTAAAATGTATGCATCTAATAAGATATTTTGGGGTTTTACCGCACTATAACGGTAAATGTTAGGTTATACCGGTAAATTCTAAGATTTACCGGTCTTCGTTCATTTACAGTAACATATATAAAAATATATATATATATATATATGAAGCGTCCAATTCCAAAACTGTCTAAATCCATTTTTTTTTAAATTGAGATAATGGCGGTTTCATCATCTACCTAAATGTCTCTAGCAATTTTCTAATGTATGTTGTGCCTAAATTCCCTCTTTCCTTCCATAAATAAGCTTAAAATATGACGAACACTGCAAACAGTTAGGAAAAAAGTTATCAGTTTTTGGTGTTTCCTGAAAATTGTTAAGAATGGATGTAGACAGTTTTGGAATTGGAGGCTTCATATACAGGGTGCGGCATTTAACGTTTCCCATTTTAAGTTGGCGATTCTGTTCACATTGTAGGTAAAACATGTTTGCAAACATAGGGATTCGATGTAGCAAAGCCTTGGATTTAGTTAGCCACATCCCAACACAGGGATTCGGTGTAGCAAAGCCTTTAGTTAACCATGGAACGTAGTCCGGTGCAACAGCGCATTTTCTGTGTTGAACAGTTTGTTTCAACCAAGTCAATTGTTGCTGTCCAGGGCGAGTTTAGGCGGATTTTTGGTGATAATCAACGTGGAGTTGCACCATCACGAAAAATAATCAGTGTGTGGGTGCGTCAGTGGCGTGAAACGGGATTGGTTCAAAACAAAGCTCGAGTTCGTCAGAAAACGGCGCGGACTCCAGATAATGTCGAACGTGTGAGAACGGCTCTGCAGAGAAGTCCGTATCGTTCCGTGCAGCGTCATTCCCGGATCACGAATTTATCGGACAGAAGTGTGCGAAGAATATTACACAATGATTTGCACTTCTATCCATATAAACTCCAGGTCGCACAAAAATTAACAGTAGTAAACAAAGCCCTGCGCGTCCATTATTGTCAGAGAATGCTGCAATTGTTTAACACTCACAATGACTTTCACAGCTGCCTGATAATGAGTGACGAAGCAAATTTCTGTCTCAATGGTTATGTAAACAAGCAGAACTTTCGTTATTAGGCCCCACAAAATCCACGTGAAATGTTTGAACGACCACTACACAGTCCTAAGGCCGTAGTCTGGTGTGGAGTTGCAGCAGAGGGTACCATTGGTCCTTTTTCGAGGACGATAATGGTGCTGTGGTGACTGTGAACTCTGAGCGTTACAACATAATGTTGACAACTTTTTTCCTGCCTGAGTTGAGTCTCCGTAACTGGAACATTCAGCGCCTGTGGTTTCAACAGGATGGAGCCACATCCCATACAGCACGTGTTTCTATGAACACACTTCGTGCTGCTTTCCCTGGGCGACTTATCTCCAGATTAGGTGACATTCAGTGGCCCTCTATTTCCCCTGATCTCACTGCACCAGACATCTTTTTGTGGGGGTATCTTAAGAATAAGGTCTACGGTCGTATCCTTCATAACATTGTGGACCTTAAAACCGCGATTCGTGAAGAAATTGCTGATGTTACACCTGAAACATTGCGGCGAGTAATGGCCGGTGTACAAGGAAGATTGCAACAATGCACTGACACCAATGGAGGACATCTTAAAGACATTATTTTCAAAACATAAGATGTACTGTAATTCCAAGATTATAATGGTTGTAAACTGATTAATTCTTGTAATTTACTTGTAAACTAAATAAGTTATGGGGGTTTGAAAATAGGAAACGTTAAATGCCGCACTCTGTATATATAGATGCCCTCGGTAGCGTAGTTGGTATATCGCTGGCTAACATAAATGATGTGAGAACTCTTGCAATACGTTAACAAAAAGAACCACTCATTCTATAAGAAGATTCTGGTTCAGATGGAAATGAGAGTTCAGATTCTGGTGAGGATGAATCTGATCTTGAATACTAAAATATTCATTTCTTGACTCTAATAGTGGCATTTTATTATTATTGAAAGCAACAAAACTTATTGTGCATTTGTAACTTTATTTTCCTTTGTTATGTTATATTTCTGTAAGAAAAATTGAATTACTTTATGTTAGACATGCAATAATATGTGTAAGTAGCACACAGAAAACACAGATAATTGAAATACAAATATATGTATATATGTCATTAGCGAGGTTGTATTTATAATGTTCCATAAACTGCAATAACAAGGTAAGTATGCCAGCATTTAAATAAAGTTGTAGAAAACTCTATCATATGATGTATCATACATTTGAATCAAATTTAATGTTCAGATGATATGTTTTAACAAGACTTTAGCATATCTGAAGCTGTACCTAGAAGTACGTAAGTATAAAGAGTGAAGGAATTTTCAAATGGATTTTACTGAAAACGTACTTTCTTGACTTGCCTTGTTATTGCAGAGAGCCCCTCAATTGACCAGGCGAAATTGTTTCTAGATCTATAGCATGGTTCATAAGAGGCTATAATTTTAATTGCTTCTCAGCATAGATTTGTAATATTTAAACAGAAAAGTGAAGAGAATATCTCGTCAACATATGAGCGAAAACTTTCGGCTTGGAGCATGCTCAGGTGGCTTTCTTTAACTTCGAAACAACTTTCAAGTTGCTCAACTGTTATGTTCCTGTTTTTTTTTTTTTTTTTTTTGCAAAGTATAGACAAGTTTTGGTTCCAATGAACGTAAGCATACTTCGAGTTTACAAAATATGAGGTGCATCCAGAAAGTAAGTTTCTTGAGGTTCAAGAAAACGTGAAAATCGCTGGGAGCAAGATCAGGACTATAGGGTGGATGATCAAACAACTCCCAGCCAAATTCCGTCAAAACAGCTGCTGTGCGCCGAGCCGTATGTGGACAAGCATTGTCATGGAGGAGCACAACACCTGCAGCAAGCATTCCACGCCTCTTGTTTTGAATGGCACGTCGCAATTTTCGCAGTGTTTCACAGTAACGATCAGCATTCACTGTTTCACCTCTTGGAAGGAAGTCAATGAGCAGAATGCCCTTCCTGTCCCAGAACACCGTGCACATCACTTTCCGTACCGACAGCATCTGTTTGAATTTCGTCCTGACCGGAGATCTACTATGCTGCCAATGCATTGACTGCTGCTTGGTTTCCGGGGTGAAGTGCGAAATCCAAGTCTCATCGCCCGTGACGATCCTGTCGAGGAACTCGTCGCCGTCATCGTGATACCATTGCAGAAATGTCAGTGCTGCTCCTAAACGTTGCATTTTGTGTTCGGGTGTCAGGTTTTCGGCACCCACTTGGCACACACTTTTTTGAACAGCAGGTGCTTAGTGACAATCTCATGCAACAAGGATCGCGATATCTGCGGAAAATGGCTGCTCAGCTCCGTAATCGTGAAGCGACGGTTCTCCATGATGCACTGCCTCACAAGCTCAACACGATCATCATTGATGAGGGACGGTCGCCCACTGCGCTCTTCATCATGGACACTTTGACGACCTTCGGAAAACTGCCTACACCAGCGACGCACCATCTGCTTACTCATGATGTTCG
Source organism: Periplaneta americana (assembly GCF_040183065.1). Classification (NCBI taxonomy): domain Eukaryota; kingdom Metazoa; phylum Arthropoda; class Insecta; order Blattodea; family Blattidae; genus Periplaneta; species Periplaneta americana. The sequence continues at coordinate 205,209,192 of NC_091118.1, read as the reverse complement.
GCCCATAGACCTGACAGAGCTGCCGATGAATTTCAATTGGCGCAATGCTTTGTGCATTAAAAGAACTTTATCACTGACCGAATCTCGCAGGCGGCGGGAGAAGGAATAAGAGCTTCATTTCGGACCACTGCTGCCATGCTACTGGCACCAGGCGGGACCTGTCCTGCTGGCATATGATTGATACGTCATAGATCTGTTACGCATGCGCAATTGACACGGCTAATTACGTTTACTTTCAAGGGGAAAAAAATCGGGAAACTTTCTTTCTGGATGCGCCTCGTAAGTTCCTAAATTTTTGGGTAGTCTTTGCAACCTTGTTTTATGCAAAATAAGTTTCTCGTCTATGATTGCAATCAAATAAAAAGCGAGAAGTCTTCTAGACCTTGTAAATGATATCACTTTGTTTATCGAATACAGACTCTAGACTTAAGAAGCTACCACATTCATTATTTTTACACTTTGAAACTATTTTTAATTTCAATGTAATTTATGTTTCTGATATAACATAAATTGATGTTATTCTTTTATTTTGTAAACCATTTCAATGCCCTTCTCAGCTCTTTACACAACTCTCCTGAGGTCTCGGCCCACACTTTGGGAAAACACAGAAACAGAGTTTCACTTTTGATAAGACTGCATATTCAGAAGGGAATTCGAAGGAAATTATGAAGACTTATTGACAGCACTCTAATGGATTCGTTATAGTTAGAATTTATTATAAAACAGAACACATCTTAAAATGTGTCACCTGTCTCTGGAATCAGAGTACTTACCACTCATACTATTGTGGAAATATGATATACTGCTAAACTCACTGCCAAGATACACATCAAATATCTCCCTCTGACCACAAAAGTACTGCACTACTGATTATGATATGTGTGAAATCTATAGGAAATGTAGTCTGCTTAAAGTTTAGTCCAATGTATGAATGAAAATCCATATGGAGAACACAGATAAATATTTAATATGCAAATCGAACTTTCAGGTATAACTCCCTGTAAAGTTGATTTGAATAATTTCGAGGGAAAAATTGTTCCGGGGCCGGGTATCGAACCCGGGACCTTTGGTTTTAACGTACCAACGCTCTACCAACTGAGCTACCCGGGAACTCTACCAGACACCGATCCAACTTTTCCCTCTATATCCACAGATCTCAAAGTGGGCTGACAACCGTCAAGCAACCAACATTGAGTGCACACTAACTCTGTGTGACTTAAACTGTGGTTTTCTGTTAATGAACAGTGACGCGTATTATGCAAATCGAACTTTCAGGTATAACTCCCTGTGAAGTTGATTTGAATAATTTCGAGGGAAAAATTGTTCCGGAGCCGGGTATGGAACCTGGGACCTTTGGTTTTAACGTACCAACGCTCCCGGAACAATTTTTCCCTCGAAATTATTCAATATTTAATATGTTGGTGAACTGTACTATATGGCTGACTGCATCCTTAGTTAATACCAAAGAGTAAAGGTAAAAAGGTAAAGGTATCCCCATAACATGCCATGAAGGCACTTGGGAGGCATGGAGGTAGAGCCCCATGCTTTCCATGACCTCGGCACTAGAATGAGGTGGTGTGGCCGGCACCACGCTCTGACTGCCTTTTACCCCCAGGAAAGACCCGATACTCAATTTTATAGGAGGCTGAGTGAACCTCGGGGCCGTTCTGAAAGTTTGGCAACGAGAAAAATCCTGTCACCACCTGAGATCGAACCCCGGACCTTCCACTCTGTAGCCAGCTGCTCTACCAACTTAGCTACCCAGCCGCCAATACCAAAGAGTAGCTATTTTTTTGACAACTTTAGATAGTTTGCACGATTCCCAGAGCTCGTTTTTACTGCTGTCAAAATACTGAATATTTGCTACTTAACAGTACATCTAACTGGTGAATTGACATATAATACACTTCCAGGAAAATGAGAAAGATATACATCTATATTAGGCACTGTATTGTTTCAGTTTGCTCATCCTGACAACACTGTCGAAAGAAATGGCCACTGGTAAACATTTCAAGGACCTGCCAGACGAGCTGTTGGTTGAGATATTCTCATATGTCAGTATGGAAGACCTCGCAATTTCTGTACAACATGTAAGTGGCCGATGGAAGGATGTGTCACAAGATAATGCCCTATGGAAGAAGAAAGTGTTCAGCCCAGATATGAATACAACTGATGAAGAAATAGCAAGATGTCTGAAAAACATGCCATCACTGAAAGCCTATTGCCCCAAACGAGGAACAAATAACAACATTGTAAATATTTTGTGTCAGTACTGTGAGAAAATTGATCATTTAGAATTCAGCTGGTCCCAGAGATTAAACAAGGTGTTAGTGAAAAGAATTGTTGAGGCGTTTCCAAATATAGTGAATCTGAGTATTCCACTTCCCCAGGAAACAAGGAATCAGTTAGAATTTGCACAACTTATTTCACAATTCCAGAATCTGACCACATTAAATTTTAAAGACAGAGGTACTGAAAATGTCGCAGAAGGAACCCTGATGGCTATAGCTGATGGATGCCCTTCTCTACAGCACTTGGACTTCGGCTACTGTAATTTTCCAGAGTCAGAAATTAGATACTTGTTGAAGAAAAGAGGACATCAACTTTTGTCTGTCACACTCACTTGTTACATTTCAACTCTAGGACACGAACTATTATGCGAGTGCACCAATCTGAAACGTTTAAATTATGAGAATTCTAACGATGATTTACCTAGAACTTACGTGGATCACTTATCAAAACTATCAAAACTGGAAGAATTGAAACTGTGTTATTTCAAAACAAATCAAACTAAGAATATACCTAATATATTTTACAAACAATCCTTGTCCAAGTTAGTTAAGTTAAGTATATTTTACTGTGACGATTTTGATGCAGCAGAGCTGACTGGAATCTTTAGACAATGTGTAGAACTGAAGTTCTTTTACATTAGAGGCTACAGCGATTCAGGTGATGGCTTCAAGTATGTTAGTAATTTAAAGCATCTTGAACACCTTGACATTGCTTGTTGCGATTCTCTGTCAGACAAGAGTCTGGAATATATTGGCGCTGGGTGTAAGAATTTGAAGTACCTCGACATTTGTTGTTGCTCATTACTGACAAACAAAAGCGTAGAATTTGTTTGTGCTGGATGTCCAAAACTGGAGTTTCTGTCTATAAGCGAGTGTCCTCTAATGACAGATGCTGTTATTGAAAGTGTAATAAAATGCAAAGAACTTACTGTTCTTGATTTGAAATGGAATGTTGGAATCTCTGGATCTCACTTTTATATGATACCATCAAACCTCACTCACTTAAAAGAACTTGACATTTGTGGCTGTGGAAATGTAGATTCTAAAAGTGTGACAAAACTTCAGGAAGAGATGCCAAGTTTAAAAATTATAGAAGAGACTAAAAGACAGGATGAGGAAGGAATAGACATTGATTTAGAGGATTCAACATTTTTTACTAGTCACTTTGTGTAATGCAAGTGTTGAATTTAGTCAAAAATGGTTCAAGATTATTATTGTGTGATAGTTACTCAGTGACAGTAAGAGTTTCATTTGTCTCCCCTGTTTGGTCGGTGAGTGGTTTTTGTTTCAGAGGACATTGCTCTATCTGTCACTTACGAATCCGCCCTGTAAGGGTTACTGCAATTGAGAGAAAGTAAAAATTTTTGTGATCTTAACTAAATTTCAAGGTTAAGGACATTACGGCCCAATTGTATAAAACTCCCTGACTAAAGATCAACTTTGATCGAAGATCGAAAAGTGAACCGAGTTCAGACACTTCTTCTATTGCATAAAACTTTTCTGCGATCAAATTACCTTGGTTCAAATGCAATCTAAGTTCACGTGAAAAGGATTTGGCAACATCGCATAAACAGGTGAAATACGTGATGCGCGGACCATGTTATACAGGTTTGTTCAGTGTTGCCAATCTAGCGACTTTAACTCTTTTTCAACAACAATTTCTTTTAACTTTTATATTGCTTAAATAGGGATTTAGTGACCTTTTTAGCACCCCATAGTGACAAAATGTAAGCTTTCTTTGTTGATAATGAGAAATCTAGCGACTTTGCAACTACTTTTTGGCGACTTTCCATACACTCTGTTGCAGACACTGTTTTTTTTTTTGTGTAATGTAAATAATGGCGGACAATAAGAAGAAGGCTGACTGTTCTCCAAGTTGTTATCATGTTATGGTGTTTGATACTGCTAAACATAATAAAGCTTTATAAAACGACAATTTTCGTTTAGTAATACAGTTAATTGAACATTTATGAATGTACCTATCATATCCATTAATAATTAATGGTTGTTATAAACATAATATAATTATAGGTTATGTTATTTGATAATGCTGAACACGATAGAGCCTTATAAAATATAAGATTGTTTGTGTATTAAGGCAAGAAATTGAAAGAAATATATATAAATGTACCTAACATATCTATTAATATTAATAATAATGGATATTTTATTTGCACAATCTGTCACTCGTATATTCCAAACAGAAAAGAAATAACTGAACTTGGATCATCTAACTTAATCGGAGAAATTTCTTCAGTCAAAGTTGACTTTAGTTTGAGACAAATTAATCTCAGATTAGACTTTATACAACACAAAATTCCAAGTTCAGGTGAAACAAGGATCAATTTAACCTCTGATCTAAGATTAAATGGTTTATACAATCGGGCCTTATTGTAAAATAAATAATGTATTGCTGTGTAATGAAATAGGTTAAATGACTGTGTAGCAGTGTCCTTGAATTATGATAGCTAACTAAAAACTGGCGCCACAACAAAAAATTCTTACTGCTCAATACAAGTATAAACATAGCTTACAAGTACATTTCATTAACAGCTGTCATAAACAACATATTGATAAAAAATTAAAGTTTTATAGTATTACAGATGAGACTTTGGGTTGGTTTACATCTTAGTTGTCAAGTAAATAGAAAACAAAAAGTGGAAATAAATATACCGGTATCAAATAGTCAGGAAGTTACTCACTCAGAATTTAGAAATATTAAACATGGAGTTCCCTAGGGATCAGTTTTAGGTCCATTATTATTTCTAGTTTATATTAATAATTTGGCCACTGACATAAATAATAATTTTTCTCATGTAATCGTATTTGCAGATGATACAAGTATGATTGTCTCAAGTAAACAATACAATTATTTTATAAACCTTCTAATACTGTGTTAAATGTAATGAATGAATGACTCAGTGCAAATAAACTAGCACTTTATGTTGATAAAACCAATGTAATCTATTTTAGTAATTACACGTAATAGTGCTCATTTATCCTACAATATTACAGTATATGAAACTGACCTCAAAGAATATAAAGGGTGCGGCAAAACATCTTCCATAATTTAAAGTTTAAATAAAGAACAGGTGGATCAAAATAAGGAAACTGTATTAATGTGAATTGTATCTAAACAGTGGGAAATTTAGGTTTACATGCGTTGCCATAGTGATATCAAATGACATGCCCAAAACAACAAGAATTGAATAGGACATTGAATACACGGAATTAACATTCAATTAGTGCAAATTGTAATCTGTAACGAATTCCAACTATGCCGTGGACGGGTGAAGAACGTGCTTACGATGTGGTATCGTTTCTGGTAAGTGGTAATTCCATTGTCGCTGCTCAGATGTTTCCCGGACGCTTAATTTCTTCACGTGGCGACGTCCCCTGGCCAGCACGATCACAAGACCTTACACCCTGCAATTTTTTTCTATGGGGGAAACTTAAGGCTGAGGTGTTCAAACATCGGCTGAGGACTATGCCAGACCTAAGAAATCCAATACAGGAAGAAATTGGTCTTATTCCTCACTAAATGCTAACTTAGAGTGATTCAGAATTTCCGAAGTCGCATTCAACAATGCATTGATAGTGAAGGACACTATTTGAGAGACATGTTATTCAAAAAATGAAAAATTCCCACTTTTAAGATACCATTCATATTAATAAAGTTTCCTTATTTTGATCCATCTGTCTTTTATTTACACTTTAAATTAGGGAGGATGTTATGCCGTACAAGATTTCTTGGTTTAGAGTTGAATAATCACTTGAATTGAAAAATAGACATAGAATACATTACTCCTACATTGAGCTGTGCCTTTTACGCATTAAGATCCTTATTTTCTATAAGCGATATAAACACTTAAAATGTCATTCCTTGTATACTTTCATTCTATAATGAAATATGGATTAATGTTCTGGGGCAACTCATCTGAAGCTAAACATATTTTTATTTTTATAAAAGAAAGCTATACGGGCAATGAGAGGTGTGCATAAAAGGACATCGTGTGCAAATTTTTTCAAAATTTAGAATGTATCTAATGCCTACTCATTTCACTTTACGTGATTCAGGTTCCGCATATTGCGGATAGATGGCAGAACAGTGACCTATTAACCTTACCTTGTCCAATTTATTCACTTTTGTGGTACAGTTCCAGAAAAAAATGGTCTGTCTAATTTTACCAAGTTCCAGATACAACACGTTGGGCATGTACAGTAAACAAGAGCGCCTAAATGTATGCTACTTGTAGACAGTCTTGCGAAGCTTGTTGCCTATATAGAGAAGGCCTGCTACTAGGACTCGATCGATTTTCTTTTGTGGTACTGTACAAATTATTATTAGGCCCATTATGTCATTTATTAAAATGAAAATACGCTGTCACAGCCTGAGGAAAGCCTGTTAAATATTAGACCCGAACTCCAAGCCCCATGTTTGTGCTGACCTCTATTGAGATCATGTCGCGCATGTATGACATATACTGGGTGTTCACTTCAAAGTGTGTCATGGCTCGCTGTATGCCGTCATGTGGATAGTCGATGAGCCTAGAGAATTCAATCTTCCTACACTTCCGCAGAGGTATATTACTTATGTGCCAGAGAAGTTGCCTAGGAAGTACGGCGTTCATTCAGAAGAGTACTTACAGTTCATGAGGATTTACTTGTCTAGTCCCTTTTAGAAAGAGAGAGAATGCTCACCATCTCTCTCTACCCTCATTTATGATGGTCGACACTCCTTCAAACGACCACGAGTTACCAGTGGCGGCATTCTCTTCCTCTTCAAATTCTGACTCCACTCCGCCAAAAAGTTCGTCCATGTCCGTGTCGTCCAAATTGATTACGAACGAATAATAAATTTCCATCTACAAGTCCATCCTTCGCCCAATAAAATTTTTCAACTTTTTCTACGTGTTTACAGGCCTTCCTCTAATTTTCTTCCGTCACTTTTGCAAGTGCGCTCATTTTTAACCTGTCACACACGTTTTTTAAAAATCCCATTCGGGGGTTTCTTTCCTGGAGATCGCAGCACGCTTCCAATTCCGCTTCCGCTTTCTTTTGTTTTGTTTTTTTTTTTTTCTATTTTAATCCTGTTAACACCACGAGATGATATATCTGTCGCTGCAGCAGTTCTTTCGATGAAACTCGGCACAGATATTGTTTGTTTTCCGCATTTCAGTGCCTCATATTCTCCAGTAAAGAATTTATATGCATTAATAACCATGTTCATACCGTCCGACTTCAAGGCTTTCCCGCGTTTTCCCATATTGCCTACCATTATTATTAAATACAAGAGCACAACACTCATTACAATATTTAAGGTAACAGTGAAACCATGCATCTCCGAAAACATTTTAATTTGTGAATTATATTATATTAAATTGGTACAACAAGATACAAACTCGTCCACACCTGTGGAGTAACGGTCAGCGCGTCTGGCCGCGAAATCAGGTGACCGGGTTCGAATCCCGGTCGGGGCAAGTTACCTGGTTGAGGTTTTTTCCGAGGTTTTCCCTCAACCCAAAACGAGCAAATGCTGGGTAACTTTCGGTGGTGGACCCCGGACTCATTTCACCGGTATTATCACCTTCATTTCATTCAGACGCTAAATAACCTGAGCTGTTGATACAGCGTCGTAAAATAACCCAATAAAAAAAGACAAACTCACTTCACTATTCACAAAATACTACTAACTAATGAACTCAAACAACCCCGAGACGCCACTGAGAGATCCACTAATTGGGTTTGCAAAAGTGTGAAGGGAGAAGGGAGGAGACAGGGAATTCCAAGAATTGTACAAAAGGAAACCTCTTGCCCGTCACATCTGGTGGCAACCGGTAGACAAGGACCTCAGACAAGGACAGTAGAAATCACGCCAACTTAATCCTCATGCACTGTACTGATACGTACGGTAACGGCGATAGTGGCAGGAATGTGAACTGTTTCGAAACATGTACTTAGGTGAGTTTTTTCTTACTGTCGGGATATGTGGAGAGAGTTAAGACGATTACTTCCGTATTTGTTGACATTAACTTCGACGGTCAACATGGACACGGAGCATTTGATTTGTACTGTGGAATGTTTCCGTACGCAACCGATGATAACAAATACCCTGCGTACGACTTGCCCGCGCAAAACACAGTTTGAAAGAGGTTATGGTAGCATACAGACCGTACAGACCGCCATATGTTGCTACGACGTTCAAGTTATACCGTACACGTTCTCAAGTTCAGATTGAATGCCTTGATTAATAGGCAACTTCTCTGACACAAAAGGTGAAACTCGCTTCAAATCGCTGACTCATCAACAGTGACGTCATGACACACTTTGAAATGAACACCCAGTAGAGTTGCCAGATTTGTTTTTTTTTCTTTTTTGGAGGGGGGGGGGGAGAAGGAATATTTTCACAAAAAAAAAAGGGGGGGGGATTTGTGTACGAACTTCTCAGATGCTTAGTAGCATATAACTGATTGTTTAAAGTGTGAGGTCATTAAGATATTTGAAATATTTTATATATTCCAGCCTTCTTGATAAAGTTAACAAACACTGGGAACGCATTGTCAGTGGTTGCCAGTGCATTAAAGACACACCAGGGATATTCAAACATATTGTCGATAAGGAATCGTTTAAGCATATAACTCATTCTTCTTCCAGAGCATTTGTACTGTTGAGATATAATAAAACCCCATAGATTTCAGAAGTCCCGCGCCATGGTGTCGCGGTCTAAGGCATCCTACCTAGGACTCGCGTTAAGGAATGCGCGCTGGTTCGAGTCCTCATGGGGGAAGAAATTTTCTCATGAAATTTCGGCCAGTGTATGAGACTGGTGCCCACCCAGCATCGTGATGCACGTGGGGATAGGTAGTAAAATTCGGTTGCGAATGCCAGTTATAACGGCTGGGGGGATCATCGTGCTATACTTGCCTCGAAAACATGACGGCCTCTCTTCTTGGAATTGGTAATCCCTCATAAACCCCCATCCTCTACTCAAAACCTAGCCGCGTGGCAGAAATACAATGGATCCCAGCATTGCCAAATCTAGTAGTCATTGCCTCTACCTGATGGCTTTCACGCGTTCTGTGTATTTTTAGACATTTGTCGACGTGTTGTTTTATACTGTTGTTCGCTTCAATATGTCTAATTTATTCCGGCCATGGTTAATGAGCAGATGATCCGCAGTCAGGCCTCCTGATTCACCTGAAGATCCAGGACCATCACGACAGGAACAAATAACACCGTCGAAGGAAACAGAATATCTTATTTGCAGAGGAGCGTAGCTAAGAAAACAAAGTGTTAAAATTGTGTCTAACGTTAGAAATTCTATCCATAGAGTAATCGAAAGTTGAGGCAGTTTGATAAGTACAAATCTTAAACACTTGACATCTGACGCAACCGGCGGAGTTATATATGGAGCATAGAAATTAAGAATTAGGCCTACGGTTCACCAACTAAAGAGAAAATAAACTAAAACAGAATTCGGTAAGATAAAGGATTTTATGCGTTATTTACTTCGTCGAATAGCATGTGAACAGAGCAAATAAACTTGCGGAAATATTCTGGCCCGATTTGTACATTATGTTTAAGAATGCAGAAAACATTTCATTCGATTCTATCCAGCACTTTCGGAATTACCAGGAAAAGGGTTTTTAAGGAAAGTAGTTCGCGAAGAAAAAAAAAAAAACCTCATGCCATTTTCCACTTAACAGCTATTGTAACCAATGCCGCACTTTATATTAAGAATCATAACTTCAAAAGTAATACAGAGCCACTGGCGTAGCTCAGTTGGCTGAGTTGACTGCCGATCCGAAGTTGCACTCGGGCGTGGGTTCAGCTCCCGCTTTGGCTGATTTATCTGATTGGGGTTTTTCTCAACAGTAGGGCGAATGTCAGGTAATCTATAGCGAATTCTCGGCCTCATCTCGCCAAATACCATTTTGCTATCACCAATCCCATCGACACTAAATAACCTAGTAATTGGTACAGTGTCGTTAAATAACTAAAAAAAAACTAATACAGGTTCTTTTACCTGAATGAACTTCAATTGTTGGTGTAGAAATTTAAATTTCATATTAGGCCTATATTTTACATATCAGAATTTTAAGGTATAAGAAGTGTACATGCCCCCTTAATTAATTAAATCATATTTCGTATCTTATAACGTTACTTAGGCCTTCAGAAAATTTGCATCGAATCAGCAACTAAATTGGCAGAGAAACAAATATATTCTTTTGTGCTTTAATATGATTTTCGTGTTATGAAAAAATGATGTAAAAGGAATACATTTATCCATGACTGGTACCTAAACTGGTCTTTATTTCACCGTCCCTAGCAACCTAAATACTGTAATGACATTATTCACAGCAGTGCTTAAAAGTTTTCTAACTTACAGCAGTGAATTAAATGTTTTTAAATCACTCTCTACATGACAACCAACATATTAGCAATAATAAAATGTATATATATATATATATATATATATATATATATATATATATATATATATATATATATATATATATATATATATGAACTTCTACGCCAACAACACATTACAAAGAGAAGGCCTACAATTTAAGATTAAAATTAAATTTACATACGAGTAATGAATAAAATATTGTCTAGCACACTAGAGTAAACAGATTTATGCGCTCGTGGAAATTATCACCCAAGGCGAAGCGGATAAAATCTAATTTTACTCTCTTGTACTATAAATTGCTATTCAATGATCACAGTTTTCGAAAATTTTACTTCGTTAATTAAGTATAAAATTCTGGAATTTCAATAACATGAGAATTTAACACTTATTATATAATTCTGCATTTCTTTGTTTATTTAGGCAAAACATGTTAGTGAAAATATAAATATAAAGTGTTCATTTTTATACCAATTTTGTTTTAGTAATCATAAATTAAGGTATATATTACAAAGATAATATAGTCTCGCTGAAAATCGCGGTTTCACGGAACACAGTTTGAAAAACGTTCGCAAATCACAATGACTTCAAGAATTGACAACTCGGCTAAGGGTTTATCCCTTGCGCGTGCCTGCAGTTAACTGGTGAAGGAGATTGAGGGAAGGTCGTCATGTTTTCGTGCGAAGTATAACTACACCTCCATTCTGGTTGGATGATATACTATTATAACGTCTTTGGGATGATCGTCCATCTCTGCTTCGGTATGTGGCCGTGAGGCCAGCAGCCGGCTGGTCGGTCTAGGTCCTTCACGGGCTGTAGCGCCACGGATTATTATAGATTTCAGAAATGGCTGCTATGAAGGCCTGTATTTATTATGACATTTTGTCTTGTTTCACTGTCATCTACTCGCCCCTGCAGTTTGTACGTACCTATAATTGTGAAACACTCCGCATATGTAAGCCTAACATGCGGGTGCTAAATGTGTGTTTTATAATTTAGAAGTCTAAAATAAGAGTTAAGGTGCTGGACTCATTTTGCTGGCATTATCAACTTCATCTCATTGGCGCTAGATAACCATCACAGTCAACATCACGACATCTCTATGGGTTTAATTAATTTCCTTTGTTCGACAAAGGAAGTCTTTTATCATTGACAAAACCGTGCCCTATACCGGTACTTGAAACCTAGAGCTCAAGATGGCAATTATGACTTGCATAGCAAGCATAGTTAGCAGATCGATTTTCAAAGCATCCAACCCCTCCCCCCTTAAAAGAATATTTCCTTCATATTAGTCAAGGACACACTGAATGAAGAAAACTTGTTAGAAGGGACGAATTACTTACTTACTTACTTTACTTACTTACTTACTTACTTTACTTACTTACTTACTTACTTACTTTACCTACTTACTTACTTACTTTACTTACTTACTTACTTTACTTACTTTACTTACTTACTTACTTAACTTACTTACTTTACTTACTTAATTTACTTACTTACTTTACTTACTTACTTACTTTACTTACTTACTTTACTTAACTTACTTACTTACTTTACTTACTTACTTACTTTACTTACTTAACTTACTTATTTACTTACTTACTTACTTACTGGCTTTTAAGGAACCCGGAGGTTCATTGTCGCCCTCACATAAGCCCGCCATCGGTCCCTATCCTGAGCAAGATTAATCCAGTCTCTATCATCATATCCCACCTCCCTCAAATCCATTTTAATATTATCTTCCCACCTACGTCTCGGCCTCCCCAAAGATCTTTTTCCCTCCGGCCTCCCAACTAATACTCTATATGCATTTCTGGATTCGCCCATACGTGCTACATGTCCTGCCCATCTCAAACGTCTGGATTTTAAGTTTCTAATTATGTCAGGTGAAGGAACGAATTAACCGTCAATTTTATTTTAATTATAAACGAACATTGTAAGTTCCAAAATATTTTTTTTTCCTTTCGGTAAAATAGTCGTACAAAATTGAGTATGACAAAGATTGCGTTCGTTCCTCGTACAATAAAATTAGTCAAAATAGTCGTTTGTACATATGGCAACCCTGGCTATTTATCTGTTAAATTCCAAAGTGGGATTGTTTGGCAAGAAAACAGAAGGCTATTCCTCCAGTTTGGCTGTTACCTCGTTATTCACAAATTAAATACAGTATATGATAATTTTAGAGGTGTAACAATATTTAACACATGAAATTGCTCTAGTTCTCAATGAAATTGTGCTCAATGAATTAAAGGAAACTAATTAATTCCCAATTCTGAAGAAAATACTTATTGGAACAGCCCCCATATGTTTAATGATTTTTTCTTAACGTGGAATCCTCTACATATGCATCGTGTTTTAAAAAATGTCGCATATTTTTAATATTTTTACAGAAGGTAGCATTCGTCGAAACTGGAAAAAAAGTTTCTATACGCATGTGTCCGGAAACAAGCATCTGTTGAGATATGGGCCATGCTGTATTGTTGCCTATGGTCGTCATTCGTTTAAAAACACAAAACAATGGTGCATGTTTTGAGAGTGAATAGTATCCCTCAACAGAAGTAAACAGAGAATATAGTAGTAAACAAAGGTTAGGGTAGTACGGAGTCTATAATTTTATTTGTGTTAGTAAGTATGTACGGTATTCAGTGGTGTAGGCTGTCTTTCTGTTTATGCACGATGGGACACCACCCCATTTTCTACGCCTTGTGCGACAATACCAAACCCGGAGTTTTAATGGGCAATGAATTGGTCGAGGAGGTCCAGTAGCATGGCCTCCCCGATCACGTTATACGGGGTGTATCCAATGCATGTGAGCAAATCCGACAACAGTTCTCTTTTTCTAGTTTCGACCAATGTTACCTCATGTAAAAATATGCGACATTTCTGTCTGAGACCACAGAAAGTATTACTATTTTTAATATCGGCCTACGTATGAAATCTTTAGCGAAACATAGTCTGCGTGAATCTGTACTTCAACTGCCGGTATGTTATAATGCAGTTATCAAGAAATGCTGCACTTAAATTTGTTTTATCGTCTTTAAGCATTAGATTGGTGCATAACTTCGTAGCGTAAATAAACACTTGGTTGCTATGGAAGCATGAACAGCAGACGAATGAAAGTACAGAAAAACGCTACGAACTTATGCACCAATCCAATACTTCTGTGATTGGACATAATATGCATTGCTTCCCACACCACGGCTAAGTATCCAAAAATATTTGATGTCAGATGGGGTGGGGATATGGTTATACATGTATCCTGAACCTGGATATGATTAACGAAAATTATTGCATTATCCATCGCATATCGCGTCAAGGTTTTAAATATCGTATGACGCAATAATTTATCGCATGGTTGGCAACGCTGCTTTTGAACGACTTCTTCGAGCATTAAACAACTTTTATGTTCGAAGAACGACTCTCTGCACTCTCTCGAGTCGTTGGACCACTGCCATCGTAATGGTAGCCTACAAGCTTGAGTCCAGCGTTTGTGACGTCACACGCTAAGGGTTAAAGATAGTTCCATGCATAGACAAATAAATAGAGGTTCCATGCGTATTGCGAAATTCGTGTTGTATATTTCATCTTTCATCGGAATAGAAAATACGAAATTTAAAATTCACGATGGCAGTGCAGAGGTTGGACGAAGGGCTGTATTTCAAGCCTGGCGGCGCCAAGGTACTACTTTTCGAGGCTGGGCGGCGCCAGGGCACTTTTTTAAATTTCATATTATCGTCAAATTCCCAAATTTTGTATTTATTTAAAGTAATGTTTTATTGATATTTAAGCAATTTCATAGTGACATCAACTCCACAGACCTGAGAACCTTTTTTTTTATCTACATTCGAAACAATGCATTTTCGTCTGATATTCTGTTCTTGCGGAGATGATGATGATGATCAATGGCGCCAACTTATAGGCCTATAGGCCCGAGCACACCCAACCATTTATTATTATTATTGTCATTATTATTATTATTATTATTGTCATTATTATTATTATTATTATTATTATTATTATTATTATTTACTTGAACTGATAATGTTGCTTAATTTCCTCGTCCTTTAATTTCGGAATATTGAATCTTCCAATATTAACTTGTCCAGAGAATCAGTCCCATTCCGAGGCTTGTTTGAAGGATTCGTAACAAGCTGTTTTTTACGGTGATGGGTGGAGAAGTTCAAATATCTTGGAGCAACAGTAACAAATATAAATGATAGTCGGGAGGAAATTAAACACAAAATAAATATGGGAAATGCCTGTTATTATTCGGTTGAGAAGCTTTTATCATCCAGTCTGCTGTCAAAAAATCTGAAAGTTAGAATTTATAAAACAGTTATATTACCGGTTGTTCTTTATGGTTGTGAAACTTGGACTCTCACTTTGAGAGAGGAACATAGGTTAAGGGTGTTTGAGAATAAGATGCTTAGGAAAATATTTGGGGCTAAGAGGGATGAAGTTACAGGAGAATGGAGAAAGTTACACAACACAGAACTGCACGCATTGTATTCTTCACCCGACATTATTAGGAACATTAAATCCAGACGTTTGAGATGAGCAGGGCATGTAGCACGTATGGGTGAATCCAGAAATGCATATAGAGTATTAGTTGGAAGGCCGGAGAGAAAAAGATCTTTAGGGAGGCCGAGACGTAGATGGGAAGATAATATTAAAATGGATTTGAGGGAGGTGGGATATGATGGAGAATGGATTAATCTTGCTCATAATAGGGACCAATGGCGGGCTTGTGCGAGGGCGGCAATGAACCTCCGGGTTCCTTAAAAGCCAGTAAGTAAGTATTATTATTTACTTACAGATAGCTTTTAAGGAACCGGAGGTTCATTGCCGCCCTCAGAATAAGCCTGGGCAAGATTAATCCAGTCTCTATTCAGTACCATCATATCCCACCTCCCTCAAATCCATTTTAATATTATACTATCTACGCCTTGATCTCCCCAAAAGTTTTTTTCCCTCGGATCATCCAACTAACACTCTATATGCATTTCTAGATTTTCCCATACGTAGGGTGACCAGATGTCCTCTTTTGTCCGGACATGTCCTCCTTTTTAGGCCTTTGTCCGGGGTCCGGGCGGATGTTTAAAAAGTCAAGAAATGTCCTCTTTTTCGTAACTTGTATGCCTGATATTTTGAAATTATCTGATTTGACGCCTTTTTCAAGTAACTTGCCTGTAGGTGGCTCGTTATGGTCGTTGTTCACAAGGTAGCTAGCAAATCGAGAGATCGAGGTGCGAATGTAAATCTAAAAATATATTTTGTGCGAGATCGTGCGTATTTGCTTGTTTTCCGCACAAAACCAATACGCGGTAAGTGTGAAATACCACATTCAGTATTCCCAACCTAACACACATAACAATTTCCCTCTTCTTACCGCTTAAGCGCCACATTCATTTTACTGCTTTAGGCTTTTAACATATTATTTTTAGAGACGTTTAACATAGTAATAATTATACCTAATTTGGAAACTTACCACTGCAATTTCACCTAAATTGCACTGTTAATTATTGTTTTTAAATATTTGCAAAAATTAAGTAAAGTCTACTACTCCACAAAAGTTATTGCATTCCTGATGCAAGTAACATTAAGGAAGCCGTGAAAAAATCAACAAGATTCCAGATGCCGATGTTATTACTGCAATATGTTGTATAAATAATATTGTTAAAATATTAAAATGAAAAATAAATCATTACATAACCTTACCGTTTGTTTTAAGTTCGGATTTATAGACTGGGGGGGGGGGGGGGAAGACAGACGTATATCACGGCCTGCTAGAGTATGGTAAACACAGAAAACATTTTATAGCAACAATGTTAAAGATAGATATTTTGGTATTCCAAAGTTGCCGTCATTATACAGAAACCAAGATGGAGATTTCATTGCAACTAATTAGAAATTCCTCTTTCAGGTATGTAATAAACGATCTTCGCACAAAATAATGTACGATACATGAGCGGTATGTTATTCTCATGTTCTCGGAAATTAAAAAAGCTCAACTACGTTTCGCTTTTTCAATCTTTTCCTCGAACATGAAAACGTTAACATACGCTCTTGTAACGCATATTACTATTCTGTGCTCTTTAATAATTATAGTTCCCTTGACTTTCATATGTAGCTAACTAAAATCATTATTATTATTAAATTTTTTCATAATTATTTTGTAATAAAATATATATTAACATACTTTTAAGTATGATATAAGCCTAAATCTGTACTGTAAATATTTTCTAATAAAATAGATATTGACGTAATTTAAATTATAATATAGGCCTAAAGCTAAATCTAAGCATATATTTTCTGTCCTCTTTTTTTTTTCGACCAATGTCCTCCTTTTCGAAGCTTTGTGTCCTCTTTTATATCGATGTGAATCTGGTCATCCTATCCATACGTGCTACATGCCCTGCCCATCTCAAACATCTGGATTTAATGTTCCTCATTTTGTCAGGTGAAGAATACAATACGTGCAGTTCTGCGTTGTGGAATTTTCTCTATTCCCCTCTAACTTCATTCCTCTTAGCCCCAAATATTTCCCTAAGCACCTTATTATCAAACACCCTCAACCTCTGCTCCTCTCTCAAAGTGAAAGTCCAAGTTTAACAGCCATATAGAACAATCTGTAATATGACTGTTTTATAAACTTCAGTGGCGAATACAGAATTTTGTCAAGGTGGGAGGTCAGTACTGTATTAAAATTGTTTACAATTTAGGCTACATTATCGGTATTTTAAATTTTGTGTATTATTATTATTATTATTATTATTATTATTATTTATTATATATTTATAATAAAATATGAACTGCCAAATGCACAAAACGTTAAACGAACGTTTTACAATAAAGTCAGAGCTCTAACAATCGGACAAATGAATACTGCTATTAAAATGAATTTAAAATCGACAATGCACAATATTTAATATCTGCACTGCAAAAGTGTCAGAACAGCCTTTTCAATATGTTTCGGAACTAATTAAATTTTGTATTGTGAGGCTTCATTTTATTACAAAGTCGGTACTGGTCGGTAGGTCTCTATAATAAAGATAGCATTGTTATAATTCGAACGCGCCGCTACACCAAGCACAGGGATTATATTGAATGAGGAGTAGGAGGATTATGTCTTATGTTGATGTAGATTTTGTTACTCTCGGAGTGAAAAATTGGAGAAGGGAAAATGTTTATGGATCAGTAGCGGCCCGCGATTACAAAGGTTGGCAGTTCTGCATGAAAAATAGTGTATTTAGCAAACGCATGCTGTTTATTGCATCTAAATCGGATAACGCGTGTAATTACAGCCCCTTCTCGAAGTTGACTGTGCACCCGAAATTGTATTCCAACCATCCGTGCGCTACACCTCTCCCACAACTAGTCACGTAGTGGAGATGTGCCCCACAAGCTTTTCTAGTTTCTTAAGTCATATTAACTAAATCCTTCACTCCGGTGTTTGTCCATGTATTTTCTCCTCTAAACAGAATACAGAAAGCGTTTTCATGAGCGCAGCAAAAAACCAATCGTTTCCATTACACATTTCGGTATTAAAATGACTAGTAGGCTACATGATTTCCTCGACTTTTTCCAGAAATTTCAATATTTAAATTTTGTGTAGGACGTCCTAATTTCTTAAGTTAACATGCAATTTCTCTTTTAATTTCGAAAAGGGTTGGTCGATTAGGTTTTCATTTCATTCATTTTTAATATAAAACATTTCCTTAGACACACTGACTAATCACATCACACCACCCACAGTACTATAACACACTGGAACTGTAATGATATACAGAAGTCCAGAAGCCTATGTGCTCTAACGCAGGTCATAACAGACGTAGGAAGACTACAAACAGACGTAGGAAAACTAGAATAACATCATTGTATAGAGCACATCTAGGTCAGAAAGCATGGGTAGACATAACGGCTCGGTTGGAAAAGCCAACGTACTATGGTAGGAACGATCATGATTTTAAAATCAAATGTAGGAAACAGAAAACGGATGTAGGTAAATTCTCATTTTTAAATAGAACTATAAATGATTGGAATGACCTACCTGCAGCGGTCTTTGAGGGCTGTCCTTCCTTAAGGAGATTCAAGAATAATTTTAAAAGTTGTGTATAAAGTGAAAATTAAAATTAAGGTGACATTCAACATTCAATTTTTTAAGGTGACATGTATTTATCTAGCCTGACGAGTTTACTTCCTTGGTTTGAATTGTAAATTATTTAAAAATAGCGTGTAAGAGGGCCTTAGACTAGAAATGTTTAGTTTAAATGTAGTTCTGTTTATAAGTATGCATGAGGATGTAGTTATTTGACTTATTTGAACTGTTGTATCAGTGAAGCGAGGTGATTCAGTGAAGTTATGGTTTTACAGTGCAGTGAACAGTTTCGATCAGTGATAATTTATAGCGTCAATGAAATGTGTTCTATAGTGTCAGTGAAATGTGTTACAGAGTATCAGTAAAATGTGTGCTGAAGTGTCAGTGAAATGCCACTACAGGGAATGAGATGAGAGTAAAGTGAAAGACTATTGAAACTTATGTAGGACCTATACATAATTATGTAGGTTGTATTGTAAAATTAGGTATTTTATTTTATGTTTTATTATTATTGTGTTAAATTGTATTGTGTATTCTTATTGTATTGTGTATAAAATTGTATATGTGTTGTAAAATTGTATTGTGTATTGTAAATTTTATTGTGTATTGTTAATATTGTATATACCACTGCCACTGGGTGCTTGCCCACTTGCAGTGTAAATAAATAAATAAATACATACATACATACATACATACATACATACATACATACATACATACATACATACATACATACATACATACATACATAAAGAGATGAGGGTGTTGGCGGTTCTTTTGTATTTTCGGAGAGAGCTGCTTCGGTTGCAGCTCTAATGCAGTCTTAGGGACGGTGAAGAAAACCAGTTTTCTGCTGCCGACTACCCTACGTTGAGCTTCAGGAACTGCCGATCACAGATCCGAAAAGTACACTACAGATAAAATTCTCGAGCAGTTCAAGGCTCCTACAGACAGTAAAATCTCGAATCGAAGGAGAATGAATTGGAAAAATAAATGAAACAATGAACTAGATTACATAAAAGCACGTTTTACATTTTTAATTTTTTTCAGGTCTATTTAAATGGCAGCTCTGCAGTTCTTATTGTAGAGCCGCCCCTGTTATGGATAAAACAAATATATTCAAATCTAAATATCTCCAGACGTATACATTAACCAGAAAATCCTTCGTGACTAAAGACTTACGAATCACTCTACTCCTGCCAACTACGGACGCCTATGAGAAGCTTCTTGCGACAAATACCACGTTCTGCACTGTAGCAGATGCACTAAAACAGTGACGCAATTTAGAGCTGAAAACTGAAGTATCGCCACCCACTGTGTGCCCATTCTCCATTTATTAAGATAGAAATAATTAGCAATCTTCTGTGGATGCATGGGGAAGTTGAAATATTAAAAGTTGTGTAATCAAGATATATATATATATATATATATATATATATATATATATATATATATATATATATATATTTTTATTTTATTGGGTTATTTTACGACGCTGTATCAACATCTAGGTTATTTAGCGTCTGAATGATATGAAGGTGATAATGCCGGTGAAATGAGTCCGGGGTCCAGCACCGAAAGTTACCCAGCATTTGCTCGTATTGGGTTGAGGGAAAACCCCGGGAAAAACAACCAGATAACTTGCCCCGACCGGGATTCGAACCCGGGCCACCTGGTTTCGCAGCCAGACGCGCTGACCGTTACTCCACAGGTGTGGACATCAAGATGTATGTGAAATATTAAATGTTCAGATAAGAAATAAGCGAGAAACTTAAGATGTATTAGCATGTTACAGACCACCTAGTGAATTAAACAATTTAACTTCGCACAAACTTAATGAATTGCTTAATACAGTATCAGAAAACTGAAACGTAGTAATTGCTGGGGATCTAAACCCCTCACAAATTAACTGGAACGGGGTTTCAGGTACAAATTCAGACGTACGGACCCTTGTTAACGAATTGATCTGGCGTAACGGTTTCACGCAGGTAGTAAATGACCCGACGCGTGACAATGCCCTCTTAGATGTTTACCTATTAAGACCTGTCTCTCTCTTTGTCAACTCTGAAAGTCTGCATAAGTGATTAGTGATTACAATAGCGTCTTATTGGAAATCTGGGAAAACACAGTAAATCCGAGGTAAAGTCCATTGTCTGTCTGAAACTGCAACAAAACCGGTGTCCATGAGTTACAAACGTTTCTACGACAGAAGCATGATGATTTTCGAAGGACTGAAGGAAATATGCAGAATGTGTGGCATAAATTTAAGAGTATAATCTTCGAGGAATTAGTAAAATGTGTACCTTGTAAAATAATTAAGAAAATCCGGACCCAGAATATTACACTAATTATATTCGCTACCTAAAGAAAAAGCCCAGACGCTCATTTAGTAAACGTAAGCGAAGCCATGAGGATTGGGATAAATATGTCGAATTAATTAAGAAACTTGAGTGTGAAAAAAGATAGCTCAGGAAAATTTTCTAAAAAATATTTTAAACGAAGATGAAAGTAACGATTGGAGACAGTTTCATAATTATGTACGGAGGAGAAACGGAAAAAAAAAAATAAAATAAAAAAAATAAAGGAGTAATGCTTTTACGAAATCAAAACGGAGAAAGTATAACTGATGACAAAGAAAAAGCCGACTTATTAAATTCGTATTTCATTTTGGTTTTCAATAATACCGGTAATAATAATAATAATAATAATAATAATAATAATAATAATAATAATAATAATAATAATAATAATTCTTACTTACTGGCTTTTAAGGAACCCGAAGGTTCATTGCCGTCCTCACATAAGCACGCCATTGGTCCCTATCCTGAGCAAGATTAGTTTATTCTCTATCATCATATCCCACCTCACTCAAATCCATTTTAATATTATCTTCCCATCTACGTCTCGGCCTCCCTAAAGGTCATTTTCCCTCCGGCCTCCCAACTAACACTCTATATGCATTTCTGCATTCGCCCATACGTGCTACATGCCCTGCCCATCTCAAACGTCTGGATTTAATGTTCCTAATTATGTCAGGTGAAGACTACAATGCGTGCAGTTCTGTGTTGTGTAACTTTCTCCATTCTCCTGTAACTTCATCCCTCTTGGCACCAAATATTTTCCTAAGCACCTTATTCTCAAACATCCTTAATCTCTGTTCCTCTCTTAAAGTGAGAGTCAAAGTTTCACAACCATACAGAACAACCGGTAATATAACTGTTTTATAAATTCTAACTTTCAGATTTTTCGACAGCAGACTGAGTGATAAAAGTTTCTCAACCGAATAATAACAGGCATTTCCCATATTTATTCTGAGTTTAATTCCCTCCCGAGTATCATTTATATTTGTTACTGTTGCTCCAAGATAGTTGAACTTCTCCACCTCTTCAACAGATAAATTTCCAATTTTTATATTTCCATTTCGTACAATATTCTCGTAACGAGAAATAATAATAATAATAATAATAATAATAATAATAATAATAATAATAATAATAATAATAATAATAATAATAATAATAATAATAATAATAATAATAATAATAATAATGATAATAGTAATAATAATAATAATAATAATAATAATAATAATAATAATAATAATAATAATAATAATAATAATAGTAATAATGCCACTGATAGGGGTGGTTGTGTCACAGTAAAATTGACTTTTACAATAACTTCCAAAGGAGAGGGAGAGTAACGAAATTAAAAAATGTTAAGTCTCGAGGACCAGATGGTATTGCTACAGAGATTCTTAACTTCAGTTCCGAGGCCATAATTCCATATTTAAGCACCAGATTGATTAAAAAATAACCTTTTTATATGCAAGAAAAGTTGAAATATGGATTTATCTCTTAAATATACATATATATATATATATATATATATATATATATATATATATATGTACTATAAAAATCTTGACTTTTGGTTGCAAATAACTTGAAATGCATTTATATAATTGAGGGATATGATTTGAAACTAAGGAATAAAATATGGAAATATGCTGAAATCCGCCCCCTAGTAATGAGGTATATTAAAGAAATCTTTAAGTCTAGTGTTATAATTCCATGGCGTTCGGATAAAGGGGATGTCATTTTTTTTTTTTTGTGTAGATGGAATTATTGTTCCTCAGATGAACACACAAGTTAATTATACAATTAAATTGGGTGTGCAAAAATCAAAATAATAGGTACTAGCATTTGATGGGTTTTATTTGTGTAGAAAATTATTTGCAATGTATCTCAAAACTCATTTTTATGACTTATCTCCCTTCCAAACAACACACAACAGTTACTCGTTATAACATACTACTTATGAAAGTTTTGTTGACTAAATAATAATAATTCAAGAATGTAAAGGTCTGTTCGTTTTTCTTGTTTTTTCTGTTATACTAGGAAAGTTTGTAAATTTAAATCCCCGCGCTTTTTTCTTGAATTCAAATTATCAAGTGACGTTCACGCTCTTCAAGTTGTTTCAACTGTAATTTCAAGTCAAATAAAAAGAGAAAGGGATACAACTTCACTTGAAACTTGAATTCAAGCTGCTACTTGATTACAAGTCAACATGAAACCACAGTCTAATACATGAAACATAGGCTATATATATATATATAGTTCACACTTTTCAAGTTCGTCGAATCAAGTGACTTAAATTCAAGTAACTTGAAAAGTGTCAACGAGGCTTTATGTAGATTGAACATTGAAACCGCGATCTCCTCCTTCATAGGTGGAGTTTAGACAATATTGAATTCAAAATATTCTTTTTGCTTTTGTTTATGATTAAGTTTCTGTGCTTAAATTAATGAATTAATGTCTTCAGATCATGTGTGTGGACTATGATATTTATTTTAAATTTCTGAATGTATAAGAATTTCTATACCTCATTTGAGGAATGGAAGCACTGTAATGTTTCTTTTGTAACAGCCTGTACTCATGTGTTAGAAGTCTGCAGATGTTCAGGCTGCCACTTGGAGAAATATGAGTAACATACTGCACAACAATGCAGAAAAGAGAAAAGTGATAATGTGTAAACTTAAGGGGAGAGGATGGTATTTTTTGGTAAAAAATGAGTAAATTTTTCGAAAAAAAAAATTTCTTTAAAATGCTCTGTGATGTGTGTGGAATGCATAGCATAATATTTTGTGGGTATTTGTGCCCTTATCAGATGTTGAGACGCCATTTTTGAACTTCCTGGGTTATGGATTTTTAAATCACTCGACCACTTTTATTGTTGTTTCCGGTAAATTGAATTTAAAAAAATTCTTTAAATACTCTTTGATATGTGTGGAATCCATTGCATAACATTTCGTGGGTATTCTTGCCCTTATCGGATGTTGAGACGCCATTTTTAAACTTCCTGCGCTATGGAATTTTAAATCACTCGACCCCTTTTATCGGTTTACGGTAACTTAATTCTTTTTTGCTACATTGCCAGACAAAAATGGATATAATTTCTGAACTATTAAAGATACATGCATGAAATTTAGAACACACATTCTTTAGACTATTAGGAAACTTTTCTCTGCAACAGAATTTTGTTAATTGATTTCATTTTAAAAATACGTCCGTTTGTTTGCAAGAAAGGAAATCAGGAAAGTGTTATTAAATTTTAATTGTTTATTTTACAAACGTAGGGACTAATATCAAAATTCTGTTACAGATAGTTTGTAGAGTATGCTTTTGCAAGTACATTGCAAAAAAACGGGATGAATCTACCTTTAAAAATGGTTTAGATATATCGGTTTTAATAAAATTCTGCATTGGGTATATATTTTTTTTCAAATCTGGGCCCCCAAATTTTTTTTTTCAAAATATTTATTTTTGGTTGAGTTGCTACAGGTATGAGCTCTCTACATACAAAAAATTAATATTTTACACCAAATAGGAAAAAAAAAAAAATACCGTCCTCTCCCCTTAAAGACGAGATGAAATAAAATAGAGTTTACATTTCACATGATATCTTCAGGAAGGTAAACTTCATATAAAAGAGTTTCTGTTAGCACTGTTATGTAGTTTTATTAATGTATGGATAATGTTTCTGTAAGAGAGAGAAATGAGAGGGAAATTATTTTAAGTTACACCCTATTGTAATTTGTAGTAGACCTACAGTTCAAGCCCTATACAACTCGGTCCGAAACATCGCGGATATGGATGAAACATGCCTCCTAAAATACCTTTATTAAATGACTAGCCGTACCCGTGCGCTCCGCTGCACCCGTTAGAAATAAATATAAAGTAATTACATAATTAAAATAAGACATTTGATCCAGGGAACATTCGTGTTTGATAGAAGGATAAATCGTTTAATATGTTACTTAATTTAAATTGCATCCAAAAAATTAAAATGCGATCATTTTGGTCCAGAGACACTCATTTGGTGCAGTGACAATTCCTTTAACATGTTTCTTAATTTTTATTACATGCAATCATAGCTTAATGAATATTGACATCATTTAGATTTAATGTGTATGTTTTATTTTACTTGTTATAGGTTTGCATTGAATTATGGTAATAACTTAATTTTAACCCTTGTTTTCTACGTATTCAGCAAATGGCGCTTGGCCCACTATGGTTCTGAACCCTTCAAATAACTTAAATTATATTATATTATATTATATTATATTATATTATATTACATTGTATTATATTATATCAGAAGTTACTGCAATAACATTATAGCATTATGTCCATCTAGAGAAACTACACTTTCCAATGGTGAAATAATAATTAATTATACAAATCGGTTAATTTAGCTTCCGATATTACTTCATACAAACACAGAAACATTCTCTGTAGGCTATCTTTCATAGGTTTCGATTGTTGCTGTCCAAGGCCCCTTATAGACGAAGTCATTTGTTTTTTAATTCATTACACGGCCTTAGATGGCAGTTATTCTAATTTTAAAACTCATTTATCTCATTAAATATCAGTCCTATCAAAATTTTTCAAGGAATAAAACTTATCGCAAATTATTTTTAAAGAAACTTTTGTTATGTAATATTTTTCACAAAAATCAATACTAAGCGAGATATTTCGATTTATTTAATTCAGGCCCCCTTATAACCCCCCTTTTAAATAATGTATTTTGAATGTCATATAGCCTAAAATCTAAATTACAACGAACTTAATTTATATTCCAATTTTCATCGAAATCCGTTCATCCATTATCGCGTGAAAAGGTAACAAACATACAGACAGACAGACATACAAGCAAAAATAAAAAAAACGATTTTCTGTTTCAGGGTGGTTAAGTATATATGTTAGGACAAATTATTTTTGGAAAATCGAAAATTATCAGAAAAATTTCGGCTACAGATTTATTATTTGTATAGATCATATTTCGATATACTGTACCACGGTCAAGCTATGATAGGTAGAGGAGGTAAATGATGCCCCCCCCCCCCATAATTCCGTTATATGGAGATTCTATGGTTTTGCTTTTCCCCTGCAAGTAAACGGTTCTCTCTCCGCCTATATCTCCTTCTTTCCCCACCCAATGTAGGCCAACCGATACAAACAAGAAACGCTGTAATGATGAGGTTTGCTTCGCGTTTGGCGCAACAATGAGATAAATTTTGTAGCCTCATTTCGCAATAATAACTAACCCCAATTTGTTACGCCATATTTCGTCGTTAAGAGATAAAAAGCCTTGCTCGAGGAAATGGGGCTGAAGTGAAAACCAAAAAGGACTAAGATGGCAGCACTGAACAAGGTGTTAGCGGTGCTATATCTGGCAACACTGACTCTGTGGCGACGTTTGTGATCTGTGGTGGCGACAGTGAGTGTGTTAGATTTAGCGCGGGACACGGGACGACGGGAGTCGGCGAATCTGTGTAATTGTGGGTGGTGTGTGTTATGTGGTGTTTGGAAACGTGGTTAGAAGAAAACTGCTGTCTGAAGAAGAAGGTAATACCTTTATTTACTAGTAATATAGATTGCTTTAATTAATTTCGAGTTCGCATTATTGCTATCTATGTGAAATGTAAACGGTGTGAGAGAACTGAATCACGGTATTGCGCAATATTACACCACTGGAACAATACGTATGAATTTAATCACGATTGTATTCTGAAACTGTCGGACTTTTAATCTTGGTAAAACAAAATTTATTTACGAATGTATGTAGTAAGTGATATACGTCATTATTTATTAACGAGAGAGCCCATGTAGGGAGAATAACTGCTAATTTGTGCATCACTACAGCCTTAGGAAGTATTGATAACACAATGGTGATGGATATTAGGTCTGATACAACTCATTCAGATATCGTCGACTTATAGTTAAGATATCTGACAGTATATTTTGATAACGCTTTGTGTTATCATCACATCAATAAAGAAAGTGTGAATGTCGTACAATTCTGGCCACGTGGTTTTGAAGTAAATCTAGCAATGTGTCTCAGCCCTACCGCATGCTGGTAAACCTAAATTCATTGAACGTAGGCTTACCAAATTCCGTCAACTGTCCGAAGACAGGTCTGAACTTCACGAGTGATACCAACGTGGCACCACTTATGAGGCAACTAGGCCAGGAGATAATGGGATAGGGTGGCCAGTTTCTTTCCCCATCCATTGCATACATCGCTGATTATAGTCTGCATCAATTGAATATGCACTTCGAGGTCAATGCACAGTTGCCGCTTCGGTTCAGTCATTAAGGGCCGTATTCATAGACATTCTTAGCGCGGGCTCTCGGTGGATGATCAGCGAAGTAACGTTTTTCGTATTCATAAACCAATGTTAGCTATATGATATGAATCCTGTTTAGCACGCTCGTAGCGCGGGCTAGCGAAATGTCTATGCATAGCACCGAAGATGTTTACGGAAAGAGAATTTCCAGTGAACTTCATGCACAGCGTAATATACCCCTGAATGAAAACATTAATCTGTATATTTTTTACTACAAAAGAGATACCCGATTAATCCCCAATACAATATAACCGTCCTTGAAAAAATGTACCCATTATGAAAACATTGACCCTAATGTTCCTAATGTTTAATGCTGTATAATATATCTGCATAAAATAGTTTAATAAATTTCTTTATGCTCGACCATGCCGAAATGTAGTAATTATACACCTGTTAGCAGGCTTTTAATGGATGTCATTGAAGTACACCTATTCATTAAAGTTCAGGTTTTCGATTATTCTCGGATATGCAATGGAAAGACAACGAGGGAAACGTCACGGAGGCTGGAAAGCCAATACTGTCGCAGAAGGTTATGTTCTGTTACTATAATAATTAGCGTTAATTGTAAATAATATTCAAATAAATTCAATTTGTCATCTCGTTTTTCAATGTCGAATTCAATTTCAAGGTTATATCAAGATTAATGTTTATCTTACTCTCTAGATTATATCAAGGTCGTCGACATTCGTTTCCCGGAAAAAAATCAATACTTTCGCGTCTGCGCACATATCACAATTTATGAGGTAGGCTATGGCACTCACATGCTTGCGCTCGTTTCATAAACATCCTTGCGTCTTAATTACTACCATTATAGGCTCGTTGCATAATGTACTAGTAGTATACAGATTCCTCACCGACAATTATATCTTAAAAAACTAAAAAGAGCAGATTTGTCTGCGTTTATCAACTGCGGATCATCATGCTTACGAAAAGGTACTTTTCAGTGCCAATAATTTATTTTGTGTGCGCAAGGTTGGAATTTTGAAGTAAGAGGGAAAGGAAGGAATCCGTGTTCTGAAAGTTATCCAAACATTGTAAATAATCTTTTTTGCTATGATTTCGCAAATCAGATTGTCCCATTCGTTTGCGTTTTTTAACTAGTGTGCTGTAGATAGTAGTAAATGATCCAGCCTCACACTCCATAATGCCAAAATGAGCAGTAAACGAAGTTAGCAAAATAAAAATTAAAAATAATAAAACAATATAATAGACACGAATTTAAAGAGCAGTGACATTACACACTTAACACGCTGCTTTTTATACGGCTATCGGTAAAGACTGATGTTTTCCTTATATAGGTCTCGCAAGTACGGAATACCGACGGAAGGAATGCTAATCAATCACTGCGAAACAGAAGAGCGGGCGACAGGAAAGGTCACGAGATAACTTGAATGGTATTCGAGAGTACAGTCGGAAGAGGAATGACATCGATAGAATCAGTCTTGCGTTGTGATAGTTACATTACGACTTTAGTTTGTTCCATTGCATGTGAATACGTGTCGTATCGCACGGTATTATTATTTTATTCGTAAACATATGTTGCGCGTTTAACGAGCTTCGAATTTTTCTCTTGCTACGTTTTTTATTTCCACAGCGATATCCTCATTTGTTCATCTTCTTGGAAGAGACAGTACTTCCATCGGCTCGCACCTCTCCTCCCTCGGCGTGCCTACATACATACGGGCTATTCCATCTCAAATCGACCGAAATATAGAGAAAATTGACCTTACAATTTCTAAATACAATAAAACTTTTTTTTTGTACGTAGAGAACTGTGATACAATGCTTTGTGCAAAGTTTGAGGCATCAAAACTTCATAGTGTTTAAATTTAAAATATTTAAATTTATCGTATTTTCATAAAATTTGCAACTTTAAACTATTGTAGCTCCGAAACCCTTTCACCCAATGATCAAAATCATGGTTTAGTTTGATGCTGAGAAATTAAAGTTTATATTGACATATAAACCTATTTCCTTACTGTTTATGGAAATGGAGAAATTTAGATTTTCCCTCATTAAGACGCCTTTGCCAAGGAAAAAGTATTTTAAAAATATATAGTAGATTACGCATTGAAAGTACAAATAAACACAGTTTTTACTAATGGCACGTTGATAAGAAAGTATTGAAAATATCAAATAAAGAAAATAAGTAGTACGCGCGTGAACTAACCAGCTGACTGTGAGGCGGGAGCTAGCCGAGATAAGCAAGGCCAGGAGACATAAACACGTGATGTGTCGTCTAGCAGTCATGGCTGTGCTAGCTTTATCACAGGTTTTCATAAACAGAAGAAGTAAAATGACGCCCAACGCTCGCTTATCTTCAGCTCTCGGCCAGTGCGTGCGGTACTGCGCCGTTCAAGTCTAGGCGTGTGAAAACAATCCATTTAATACCCTCGAAACGTATTACCATACCAATAAGCAAACAATGCCGAATCCCTATTAATAATGTTTTTTTCTCAATATATATATATATATATTTTTTTTTACATTTTTACAAATTGGCAAAAAGCCTAAAAGTAAGTAAAGTCAAATTATCTGTCTCTGTGTACAATAAAAATAAGGATTACTTCTTAACATAACCTACCAAATGTCAGCTTCAAAATGAGCTCTCGTTCAATGTTCTGCAGTAAATGGTTCCAGAGTTCTGAGCGCTGAAAGAGGCTTGTTTTTATAAAATACGCCAAATTTGTCGCTCAATAATACGAAAACCGTTTGACTTTCGATAATACATTTTTGAAAATGCACTCTCCTCAGCTTCTTGTATAAACAGGGGAAAAATTAGAGTATAAAAAATGCGAGGTTTTTTACTGATCGATTTCATATGGAACAGCCCATACGTCAAAACAGACAGCAACGCCATCATTGCTTTTCGGTAATCGTTTCTTGCGCGAGCTATACGCATATATAGCATCACTATTTGACACCACGTGACCTATGTTGATTCAAGATATGCGTGGACTGAAGTTGAGATAACGTTCACTCACAACATCGCGCAAAGTTTTATGGCTCGCGATTTGTAGGTCTTTATTGCATGCACCGATAATAAAATGAAAATGCGACGTTGTCACGTCTTGTTTGTTGCTGCTATATATTAATATAACATGGATATGGGCTAGGCTTAATTGCTCAAAGCATGAGTTAATTTGAAGATTATTTATTTTAAATTAATTATTTAAAGAAATAATTAAATGTTTCTCCATAAGGAAAACCGGAAAGTTTGACTTTTTGTAATAATTCTTTTATTGTTAAGGATTGGCCCTTATTGTAACAACTATATATTTCACGGCGAATGTAATCACACGTAAAACCATCTACTTTATTAAATTTTGTGACTTTGTGTCCACGCTTTTTAGGTGTCTTAGATCCCTTTTTTACAATTTTACTTACAGTATTTCTATTTAATTTAATAATTTTAGATGTCTCCGAAATTTTTCCTTGACCTAAATTGTTTTTCAGAACATACGTGTGAGCATTGCACACAAACGTTTGACACTGCTTACATAATTTTGGTCTAGCTTTTGAATTTGAATTGTTATTTAACTCTGATACATTATTATTATTATTATTATTATTATTATTATTATTATTATTACTATTACTATTATTATTATTATTATTATTATTATTATTATTATTATTATTACCATCGTCGTTATTGACGTTCATGGTTATCGGTTCCGACACTTCACTCGCTTCCCACGGCCTCCACATTTTTATTATACACTGAACTGTAATATAATTAATTTTCACTGTGAACTAGAACAAGACACACTGCTAAAATTTGCAACTCCGCGTGGAGTATTGGAGCGGCCTTCAAAAGACTTGACGACAATGGACAGCGACATAATTAAAATTATTGAAACTACAAAGCTTCCATCCTCTTTGACACCTCTAGCCTACTAATTGAACGTGGCTACTTTACATGTTACACTAATCAGACTACAGATGCATACAAACAATGACAACAATTCTTTTTCTTCTGACACATCGTCAAGTGAGATGTACTGCCTGATAACAGTTCGCGTCACTCTTGATATGAAGAACGCGGGCGGGAGCGAGCCTGTAACACGCGGAATTTTAGATCCATTAGATCCGACGTAGTAACTTTCATTAATTAATGGCATGCACACAATCATTTTATTTCATTAACCTGTGATAGAAGACGTGTGTGCTTGTGTACTTCTTTTAAATACGTTGAAGTGTGTGTGCTGTGCATTAAATTAGTTGTTTAGATAATTGAAATGCCGGCTGAAAAGTTTACTCTACAACAACGAATATTTATGTACGAAATTTACGTCAAAACAGATTCATGCCGACAAGTGTGTAGGCAATTTGTAGAGAAATTCCTTGATATTCGACCTCCAAATAGAGGTATAGTTCGAAACCTTGTCATTAGATTGAAAGCAACGGATAGGGCCGTATTCATAGACATTCTTAGCGCAGGCCTCCGGTGGATGATCAGCGAACTAATGATTTTCGTATTCATAAACCAGTGTTAGCGACATGATATGATATGAATCAGTCGATAGCCGGGGCTAGTTTAGCACGTTCGTAGCGCGGGCTAGCGAAATGTCTATGCATAGCACCCTCAAAATGAAGGGTTGTTTCTAACAGAAGCAAAACTTGATGATATTGGTGCATCACTTGAACGTTCTCATAATAAATCTTTACATCATGTTGCACAAGAAATAGGCGTATCAAAAACTTCAGCCCATACGGCTACTACACTTCTTGCACAAGAAATAGGGGTATCAAAAACTTGCCCATACTGCTGCTACACTTCTTGCACAAGAAATAGGCGTATCAAAAACTTCAGCTCATACGGCTACTACACTTCTTGCACAAGAAATAGGGGTATCAAAAACTTGCCCATACTGCTGCTACACTTCTTGCACAAGAAATAGGCGTATCAAAAACTTCAGCCCATACGGCTACTAAACTTTTGAAATTGAAACATTACAGAGTTACTGTAGTTCAAGAATTACGGCCGCAAGACAACGAAAGTTGAGTGAATTTCTGTAATTACATTGTTGACGGTATTGTTGATCCACAATTAATCATTTTCTCTGATGCACGGTTTCATTTACGTTGTTATGTTTGTTCACAGAACAATAGATTGTGGTGCACAGAAAATTCGCGATTAATTCACTCCTGCATGATGAAAAAAAAAAATTGGTGTGTGGTGTGCCATAACAGCAAATCGAGTAATAGGACTGATATTTTTTGAAGATACTGTAAATTCAGAGATGTATCGTACGCATTTTTTTTAAGAAACTGTAAATTCAGAGATGTATCGTACGCAAATACCCGCAGAGTTTTTTGAACAATTATTATCTGCTATTGAGAGAGAACATGCATATTTTCAACAAGATTCTGCTATTGCCCATACTGCAGGTTCTTCTTTGGAGGTTATAAGGGAGGTTTTTGACGACAGACTTATTTCTACAGGGTTATGACCCGCACGGTCCCCAGATCTCACCGCGTACGATTATTATTTGTGGGGAACCCTAAAAAAAATGGAGTCTATAGAAATAACCCACACACCATCAATGAACTGAAATACTATATAAGATTGCGTTATTGCCTTATGTTATCTAATTGTCTCGTCTTATGTCACCTATTCCCTTCATCACAAAATTCGTGTCATGAACTCGTAAGTAGGTCTAATCCTCTTGCCTACCACTCGCACTCACTATGGTAAATCACGTTTTCTTATGGTGTCCATATACAGAGTGTGTAAAATTCCCAATTTCTATTCATGCAAGCATACTACATGTATGCGTGTTGTTTTGTGAAGCTGTTGTTGTGAGTAGAATTACTGTGTCATTGTTATGGTTTGTTTCAAGTTATTATGGCGTTGAAATAAATATACGTATTGCATTCAAAATCGGACGTAATTTTTTTACATCTATATACTGGGTGTTCAGTTCAAAATGTGTCTTGGCTCGCTGTATGCCGTCATGTGGCTAGCTGATGAGCCTAGAGAATTCAATCTT
This sequence comes from Periplaneta americana, assembly GCF_040183065.1. Classification (NCBI taxonomy): domain Eukaryota; kingdom Metazoa; phylum Arthropoda; class Insecta; order Blattodea; family Blattidae; genus Periplaneta; species Periplaneta americana. The sequence goes on along the minus strand of NC_091118.1, from coordinate 205,175,702 downwards.
CCTACACTTCCGCAGCTCAGGTGTATAATCTAAGAGGCAGAGAAGTTGGCTAGCAAGTACGGCGTTCATTCTGAAGAGTACGTGCCGATACGTACGGTAACGCCGGTAGTGGCAGGAATGTGAACTGTTTGGAAATACGTACTGTCGGGATATGGGGAGAGGGTTAAGACGATTACTTACGTATTTGTTGACATTAACTTCGACGGTCAACATGGACACGGAGCATTTGATTTGTGTTGTGGAATGTTACCGTACGCAACCGATGATAACAAATACCCTGCGTACGACTTGCCGGCGCAAAACACAGTTCGAAAGAGGTTATGGTAGCACACAGACAGTACAGACCGCCATCTGTTGCTACGACGTTCAAGTTATACCGTACACGTTCTCAAGTTCAGATTGAAGAACGCCTTAAATAATAGGCAACTTCTCTAACATATAAACTGAAACTCGCTTCAAATCGGTGACCCAACAACAGTGACGTCATGACACACTTTGAAATGAACATCCAGTATATAATTTGAACTGGTAATGGAAATTACAGGAAAACGGCTGAACGGATTTTAATAAATTACCCCTCATTTTGAAGCTTGGAACCCAAAGTTTTTCAGAAAAATAGTTTTCTGTGAAATGTCAATTTTCCTACATAATTTCCCTATTTTCCAAAATCCATCTCTCGTCAGTTTTGAGAAATAATGGCTTTTCAAAATAAAACAAAACACAAACGGCACAGTAAACAATATTACACGAAGGCCATGATCTTCAGGATTGCTGACATATTTAGAGTTCAAATTCAATTGGTTATTAAAAACTTCAAGACTTACTAAAAATAATTTACAGATCTGATTATGTGGTGTGTAATTTTCTGAGTACAGCTATGTATTGGATATTAAATTCTACAAAACTTGAGATGGTTTTATAACATTATTACCATTAGGGGAAAATTTTAGAACACGGATTGCACCTACCAAATTATGTCTTAAAATACTAATGTTGAATGCGCATCATTATATTTACGAAATGCACTCTTCAGTGCCAATAATTTATTTTGTGTGGACAAGGTTGAATTTTGAAGTAAGAGGGAAAGGGTGCAGTCCGTGTTCTGGAGTTTATCCCATTTCTATAATTTACTGAGTGATCGCTATGTAGTATATATACGTATACCCTATATATAAAACTACAAAACTTACGTTAGATAGTATTGTTATTAAAAATGAAATATTTTTATAGTTATTAATTAAGTGGGGTTGGGTATTTTTCATATATTTAATGGCGGTGTGGTGTAGATATTTATATGCGTCATTCTCTTCAGTATTGGCTCGAGAGAGCGCAAAAATTACAGTTCCTAAAGAAAGGAGCTATTGCTTTACTGCCACATGAAAAACCCACTGATCGTCCTGACATTGTTACTTGCGTTTTCGCATTGAAACTCAAAAACTGAAGGTGGATAAGTTCAAGAAAAAGTATTTGGCATAAAAAACATTCAGAGGGAGTATGTTTCATTATAATGGAAGCAAATAACTTTCAAAATGTCTGGTATTCTTCATTGAAAATAAATCTGAAACATTTTTGTTTGAATGTATAATGCACTTAGTTTGCAGCATTTGCTGCACAAGCCACTAGTACTCGTTATATTGTTAGGCCTAATTTACAATGTGTTACATGTAGGTATATTTGGACATTATAAGATTAGAAAGACCAGTCCACCTTCTGGCTTAGAGTGATTGTGTCACTTTTTTTTTTCTGAAAAGAGAAAAAAAATGTGCAAAGAAATTTGTCTTTACAGAATAGGGAAGTCCCCTAATTTTTACAAATCTTCTTTGCTTATAAAACATGTCTTATATTTTAAAAACCTCATGCCAGCTTTATAATTTTCAACAGTTAAAAAAGATTAATCAACTCAAGATATCAAGATATATCATACCATTTCCACAACATTTCAAATAATGGAAGCTGGTAGAGTCTCGAAGTACGACAAAATATAATTCCTGAGTATCCAACAAATAATCCAGTTACATCTTATCGATTACACACAAGGCATGACTATTTGTCAAAACACTTGAACAGAATTGGAATTTTTTCTCCACCACCTTATCCAGGGTGCAGTCAGGCTTTAGGAAGAAATGGATCATAATCATCTTCAGCGATATTCAGCCCTTTCCTCTAAACCCACTGTGTGAGAAATATTGGAGAGAAAGAAAATTAATGTCTTCATTGCCGAGAATTCAGCATTAGTTAACGACAACAAGACATTTAAGAAAGCACTATTTCATGGCACTCTTTAAAACTAGTATAAAACAATTTAAAACAAAAAAAAACGATTTTTTTATAAATAATTGATTAAATGGCGATCTTACTCTTGTTAATTATGTAAGCATGTGCGGCTTACAGCTGTTTCGGTGCTACTTGACACCATCCTCAGAGCCTACTAGATCTCGGCGCTATCTCAACTTCGCTGCCTATTGTGTGGGTGCGTTCGTGTGATGAAGAGTTGTGTCAAATAGTGTGTGTGTTCTGAAATTGATCTGTGTGTTGAGAATTTGATTAGGGTGTGTTTTAGCGTGTCTGTATATTTTATATTGTTCTAGTGTGTTGAGTACATTGGACAGACAGGCAGATCATTCCAAACTCGATACAAAGAACATATTAAAGCAATAACCAGAGGACACAATACATCTACATATGCCGAACACATAAATAATGCTAACCACAAATACAGTAACATAAATACAGATGTGGAAATCCTACACATACAACCCAAAAACAAAAAACTCAACACACTACAACAATATGAAATATACAGACACACTAAAACACACCCTAATCAAATTCTCAACACACAGATCAATTTCAGAACACACACACTATTTGACACAACTCTTCATCACACGAATGCACCTACACAACAGGCAGCAAAGTTGAGATAGCACCGAGATCTATAATCTTTTCGCTGTAAGAAAAATCCTAATGTAAACAATAGCACGTGACAGAAGTGAGGCTTCATTGGCCGCTGTTTGGCTCCATAGATTCTCAGTACGTGTTCCCGCCTACTGTTGTACATTCTGTTTCATGTTAAACATTTCCCGTTACTCGTCAAGTAAGCCTAACCTCACTACTATGTATTCATTTGCTTAGGAAACATTTACTTTATAATTACTCTAATTAAAACTCACATAACTTATTATATACATTTAAGACTATTTGTTTTTCTCCGCTTTTGAGAAGGTTTCCACTCTTATGATTAATAACCACACACGTCGAGAATGCAGAAGCGATATTTCAGTACCACGTGCTTACATGAACAACTACGAGCTCAAGTGACGCCAGCTTGTTACAAGAACAGACTACCGCGGTATTACTGTTTGTATTCATCCACGTTCATAGTACATAACAAAATATAAAAGTAGCTTTTCTTTTACATATCGTTTTACATATGAGTGAAGTTCTATGTTTCATTGTATTTAACAACTAGAATTCAATTTTTTAGTTTCAAATAATAGAAGATGATAGTTTCCAAATACGGACTATATTTTTCTGCGTCGTCTGAGTGTTTCGACTGTAAGCCAATCACGGGTATGACAGTCACGTGCTTGTTTTTACATTAGGATTTTTCTTACAGCGAAAACAGTATAGTAGGCTCTGAGGATGGTGTCAAGTAGCACCGAAACAGCTGTAAGCCTTACATGCTTACATAATTAACACGAGTAAGATCGCCATATAATCAGTTATTTATATTCAAGTATTAAAAGTAGTGTACGAAAGATTCAACATGGATTATCACGATTTTTTAATTTTTAAAATAAATTTTTTTTTGTGCCAACCCTGTTATCAGTACACCTTTATTACTAAAACATGGTGCTGCCATTTAGACGCCATGAAAGGGCATGGAGGACGGAATTATAGATCCATGCTTTCCTAGCCATTAGGGCTACGCTAGAATTATGTGGTGTAGTCAGAAAGTCTGTTACCCTGAACAGTTTGTTAAGTAGTATTAATTTTTTTTAATATGTCCAATGTTAAGCATAAATGTATGTAAACTAAAGACTTCTTTTTATTTGTCAGGAATGTCCGTTTGTTGCCTTCAACTGGGTGGAAGAATTGTAAACCTGTAGAGTGCCTATGAGCGGCAGTTTCGTAAGTACAAATAACAGTATATATTATACTCCTGATCACATATAAGAGATCGCTCAGCCTAATGGACTTAAAAGACAACCACTTTTATCAGTCACTATGCTTCCATCTAGCGACTGCAAAAGAAGTCACGTTATAATCCTTATGGAATTACGTGGAGCAACTTCCATCTTGCGGTCGTTACAAAAAAATGCCCTTTCGACAATTTAGACTCTGAAGGTTGTTCTGATTTTATGTTGTCATTTCCTAATATGGGAATGGTCAATTTGATATATATGTGATCAGGGGTAATACCAGCATACAAACAACACTTATGTAGTACCAAACTGCCTAAAACAGCACTTATGTAGTGTCTAAATATTATCCTCTCTGTTGGTTTCATTTCCAAATCTTTGAGTACTCGTATTGTTGATATGAATTTCAGATTTAATAATGACTAAGTTTTCTATGAGATCATTTCATATAACTAGGGGTGTGATTTTTTGGTAAGTTATTAACAATATATGCAATATGTATTAAAAACTTAATTTTGTACAAATCCCTTAATGAAGAACCAAATGAAGTGAAATACATCCTCGAATTGTTTCCGAAATTTACAGTATATTTGATTGTTCAGCATTACATATGTGTGGTATCTAGCAACGATTTACACATAGTTTGAGGGACTACTTCCATGGAGCAGTGCAAGTAGACAATGATCATTTCTCTTTCCCGCAACAACTACCTTTATATGATCAAGAAGGCAGTGCTGCCACCCTCTCACAGTTGAATGAAATTTAATTAATGATGCAAACAATTTTCTGTTAGTTTCAAAGGGATTATACAAATCTGGCTTTCAGGTAGTAGCTCCCTGTAAAGCAGGTTGGAATAATTTCAAGGAAAAATTATTCTGGGGCTGGGTATCGATCCCGGGACCCTTCGCTTAGCGCGCGAACGCTCTACACAGTTGAGTTCTGGCGTCTTGTCAGCTCATGTGAGTTGTGTGGATATAAAAGGAAGAATTGTGACGGTGTCGTGTATAGTTCCTGGGGTAGCTCAGTTTGTAGAGCGTTCGCGCGCTAAGCGAAGGGTCCCGGGATTGATACCCGGCCCCGGAACAAATTTTCCTTGAAATTATTCAAACCTGCTTTACAGGGAGCTACTACCTGAAAGCCAGATGTGTATAATACATTCGTTACTGGAGGTACGTTAACAGAAAGCCACAATTTAAAGTCACACAGTATTTGTGTGCACTCACAGTTGAGTTCTGGCGTCTTGTCAGCTCATGTGAGTTGTGTGGATATAAAAGGAAGAATTGTGACTGTGTCGTGTATAGTTCCTGGGGAGCTCAGTCAGTAGAGCGTTCGCGCACTAAGCGAAGGGTCCCGGGATCGATACCCGGCCCCAGAACAATTTTTCCTTGGAATTTTTCAAAGGGATTGTTTCAATAATAATAAAAAAAATGTGATTGTATTGTTTTTTAAGTTCTTTTACACCAAAATGACAAGTGGAAAGTTTCAAATGGCTTGGAACGGTTTCAGACCAAAGTGGTAGTTGTCAGTGCCAAATGTTTTCTTTTGCTTATTTCTCAGTTCCCAATATGTCTTTTGATGATGATGTTGATATAATTATTGCTTTCCCCGCTGTTATGATCGCCAGAAGAAGACATACATATCCATATCTGAGAGACAATATAGATGTGCACAGCACTTCGTAGTTTCAAGGCAACTAGAGATACAATCAGAGAAATTTCAGGCGTTTTACAGTGAACTTTGGTGTTTGATCTCACCACTTCCATTGGTATCAAAATTGCACTGCCTTACTCTATGTTATTCTTGGTATTTGTGGAGGAAAATTGTTGAGCCACTTGTTTTCATGCCCTGTCATGCTCATCCGTGTTGTAATTTGGTGACTTATTTATGTAGTATCAAACATTAATAAGATTCGGTAACTTAACTTAATGTTTCACTTTCACTCACTTTCTGGAAGAGGCATGTGTTGAGATACGTTAACAACAGATAAAACACTGTGCACTGGCAGAGAAACTGAATTTGTCAGATTCACTGTGCATGCATGACTAAGGTGACACATGGCACTCTTGGAAGAAAATGATTCGGTCCAATATGCGAGAGGCTTGAAGAAGATATGTCGCAGATGTGACGAGTCATGCTACTCCTGTATGAAAGGTTTAATTTGTTTCTGATTTGTTTGTTTTCAAGTGACATAACACGTGTCATGTCATTATTGGCAGATCCATGAAATATGTAAAGGAAGTGTTCCTTTTCTTGGAACAGACTGGAAAAGAAATAGGCCTCATCATCAACGAGAGGAAAACAAAATATATGTTGGCAGATAATGGAAAGATAGTTGACAAGATAGACAGCCTGCAGTTATCAGATTATAATTTTGAGAAAGTTGACAACTTTACATATTTAGGATCAGTGGTCACTAGCGATAATAACATGTCCAAAGAAATCTTTAATCGATTAATGAAAGCAACCAGAGATTATTTCGGCTTGAAATATCACTTTAGTTCGCATGCTCTACCCAGGAAAGTAAAAGTTATTTTTTACAAAACATTAGTGAGACCAGTTTTGACATATGCGGCAGAAACGTGGTCAATCTCCAAAAACGATGAAAAAAGATTGGAGATTTTCGAAAGAAAGATTCTGCGAAGGATCTATGGTCCAACATTTGAGGAAGGTCTCTGGAGGAGGAGATGCAACTATGAATTATATAGACTTCTAGGAGAGCCAAATATAATCAATACAGTTAAAACTAGCAGATTGAGGTGGGCAGGACTTGTAATACGCATGGACCTAAGTGAACCTTGCAAAAGAAATTGTAAAAACAAATCCGGGAGGTCAGAGAAGACGAGGTCGACCACACTTGCGGTGGATTGATGGAGTGGAAGAGGATGACAGAAAGTTGGGGTGCAAGAATTGGAAGGCTGCTGCACAAGATAGAGACGGATGGCGACAATTACTAAGGGAGGCCCAGGCCCACCAAGGGCTGTAGCGCCAATGATGATGATGATGATGATAACACGTGTCATGTCACGTGTGACGTGCCACTGTGCCACTGCAGTGTGAAAGCTCCCTTAGTGTGCGAAATATGCACGAAATTGCTTTTTTTAATACAAAATTATTCACCGAACTCAAACTATTTTAATCACCAAAATCAGGGCAAAATAATCACCATAAAATCACACTCCTACATTTAACACATCTGTCTGTATACATTACATCAGATACGATCAGGTGTCGTGATGTTGAGACAGATGATTTCGATATTTTGAAAAATACACTAATTTGACATCCCAAAGACCGAAAAAGTGTTTTTTGTATGACTGTTGATTTTATCTCTGTACCAATGTATAGTGTACTCTCATAAATTAATTTTGTTCTGTCATAAGCTGTTGTATCCATAAAGTATGTACAGTGAAACCTCTCCTTATGGACATCCCCAAGATACGGACACTCCTCATATACGGACAGATTTTTATGTCTCAACTGAAATAATATAGAAATAATGATAAATTTAACTCTCGTTTCCGGACACTCTCAGACACGGACAGTTGTTTGACAGTCCTAAAGCATGCTTTACCTCCTGACTGCAGAAAGAACTTGGATTTCAAGACCTAACGTATTACAAAAATGGTAAATTTAGTTTTGAGAACTGTACAGAAATTCCTTAACATGAAAGAAGACAATAAGGGTCTCGTAGGCTACCACTAGCCCAGCTGGCTACCCTTGTTAGCTGGAAGCGGGTGGATAAACAGAGTCATAAAATTTAACCTGTCTGATAGGTACAAGATTTCCGCAATCGCGAAATTGTATTCGACACATGATTGGGTTGGTAGGATTATTCTCTTCACTTCAATCAGTTGTTCTGTTTCGAGAGACATGGCACCTCAACGTAAAGATTATGTTGAAAACTGTCAATTACAGTACTGCGTAACTGTAGACGTAGAATAAAATTGCATGGCACAGTACTGTATTTTCCTTTTTCGGTCTTATCTACTGTAGTTCAAAGTTGCAAAGAATTGACTGTAGTACAGTGTACTGTATTTAGAATTAAACTACAGTAATACAAGTTGAATCTTTCGTACACTACTTTTAACACTTGAATATAAATAATTGATTAAATGGCGATCTTACTCGTGTTAATTGTGTAAACATGTGCGGTTTAGAGCTGTTTCGGTGCTTCTTCACACCATCCTCAGAGCCTACTAGATCTCGGCGTCATCTCTAACTACGCTGCCTGTTGTGTGGGTGTGTTCGATTGTTGAAAAGTGTTGAAATGTGGTATCAAATAGTGTGTGTGTTCTGAAATTGATCTGTGTGTTGAGAATTTGATCAGAGTGTGTTTTAGTGTCTCTGTATATTTCATATTGTTCTAGTATGTTGAATTTTTGGTTTTTGGGTTGTATGTGAGGATTTCCACGTCTGTATTTATGTTATTGTATGTGTGGTTAGCATTAGTTACGTGTTCGGCATATGTAGATGTATTGTGTCCTCTGGTTATTGCTTTAATGTGTTCTTTGTATCGAGTTTGGAATGATCTGCCTTTCTGTCCAATGTAGAAACTGTCGCAACTATTGCATGTGAGTTTGTATACGCCTGTGTGGTTGTATTTACAGAACAGAAAGCACACTACAAAGACATCTCAACACACAAACAACACAAATAAATAAATACATACAACCACACAGGCGTATACAAACTCACATGCAATAGTTGCGTCAGTTTCTACATTGGACAGACAGGCAGATCATTCCAAACTCGATACAAAGAACACATTAAAGCAATAACCAGAGGACACAATACATCTACATATGCCGAACACATAACTAATGCTAACCACACATACAATAACATAAATACAGACGTGGAAATCCTCACATACAACCCAAAAACCAAAGACGCAACACACTAGAGCAATATGAAATATCCAGACACACTAAAACACAACCTGATCAAATTCTCAACACACAGATCAATTTCTGAACACACACACTATTTGACACCACATTTCAACACTTTTCAACAATCAAACGCACCCACACAACAGGTAGAGAAGTTCGAGATGACGCCGAGATCTAGTAGGCTCTGAGGATGGTGTGAAGAAGCACCAAAGCAGCTGTAAGCCGCACATGCTTACAGGATTAACACGAATAAGATCGCCATTTAATCAATTATTTACACTAATACATTTCATTTAAAGTGTGAAGGGATACATAATGCATATTATAAATTTACTGTTAGATTGGGGAGCCTCCCTCTCAATAAAGGACACCTCCCAGATGCGGACAGATTGTTACGTCCCTTCGATGTCAGTAAATGAGAGATTTCACTGTATATATAAATGTTGCCTTTAATAAAGTAACGGTAGGTGCATGATTTGATAAAAATAATGCAAAGTCTATAGACTTTGTCAATTACATGGAGCTATTGAAATATTGACTCCCTTTACAAATCAAAGAAATACTGTCTAAAACGAGATTTATATAAAAGACATACAATCACTGTTTTTAATTATCGAAAGAAAGGTATTTAAGTAAAGAGTAGATTAATATACAATCCAAATATAATTGCCAATTTGTTCTTCAATCATTAATAACTTTCCTTGAGGCTCTGTGTAACATTCAAAAATAAATTTTATGAGATGTCTAAATCTTCTCACAGTGTTGGCAGTTTACGTGCTATCTCCATCACAACATTGAATAAAAATAATTCGCATATTAATAAAAAAAGAGTGGGGGGGTGGGCAGAATAGAACCAACTGATACAAGAATTGCTTGAGTAACTGCCATTTATTTCGTTTCAAAATAAACCATGGCAAAGCAATCAAAATAATTTCAGACGACTATTATTACGTTAAAACTCTACTTTTTTTTTTAATGAAACAGTCTTTTTACTTGCTTATTTGTAATAAATTTTGCGGATTGTATAGGAAGGGCACATGGTGTTTTTGGATGAGAAATTACCTAAAAAGCATGAGTTTTTTTTAACTAGCATGATCTTTAAGTTATATTATGATTTTTATGTTATGAAGATATTTTTGTTTTACTTGCTAGAACAGGTTGAAGAAATAGGAAAAGGTGATGAAACAATATCATCTATGTGTTAGCCATTCCCTCATCTAATCTTCTCACAATCCTTGGCCTCCTGTTACTTAGTTATTGGTGCATGCACCCACACTAGCATACTTCAAATAAATATTCAGTGATTTCAAAAGTAGACTGGCTTTTTAACAAATCTGTAAATAGTTACATGCATATTCGGTCGGTCTTTAAGGGGAGAGGATGGTATTTTTTAAAACTTTTTTCCTATTTTGTGTAAAATATTAATTTTTTGTATCTAGAGAGCTCACAGCTGTGGCAACTCAACCAAATAAAAATATTTTGCAAAAAAAAAAAAATTATTTGGGGGTTCCAAATTTGAAAAAAAAAAATACCCAATGCAGGATTGTACTAAAACCGATATATCTAAACCATTTTTAAAGACAGTTTCAAACAATTTTTTGCAATGTATTTGCAAAAGCATGTTCTACAAACTGTAACAGAATTTTGTTATTAGTCCCTACGTTTGTAAAATAAACAATTAAAATTTAATAACAATTTTCTGATTTCCTTTCCCAATGGACGTATTTTTAAAATGAAATTAATTAACATTCTGTTGCAGAGAAAAGTTTCCTAATAGTCTAAAGAATATGTGTTCTAAATTTCATGCATACATCTTCAATAGTTCAGAAATTATATCCATTTTTGTCTGGCAATGTAGCAAAAAAATGAAGTTACTGGAAACCGATAAAAGCGGGCGTGTGATTTAAAAATCCATAGCGCAGGAAGTTTAAAAGTGACGTCTCAACATCCGATAAGGACATAAATACCTACAAAATGTTATGCAATGCATTCCACATATATCAAAGGGTATTTTAAAGAAAAAATTTTTTTTTTTTGAAAATTTAATTTACCGGAAACAACAATAAAAGTGGGTGAGTGATTTAAAAATCCATAACGCTGGAAGTTTAAAAATGGCGACTCAGCTTCCGATAAGGGCACAAATACCCACAAAATGTTATGCTATGCATTCCACACATATCACAGAGTATTTTAAAGATTTTTTTTTTTGAAAATTTACTCATTTTTCACCAAAAAATACCGTCCTCTCCCCTTAATATTTAAATTCTTATGTTCTTGGTTTTATTATGTCATATACCCTATGAAAATCACAGACCAGTTATTGAAATGCTTTAATATTATGGCATGTGAAAGCAGACAGTAGGTGAATAAAGTAATATGTGAACTCCATTGTGTTCTAAAATGTAAGAACACAACGCCACTTTAATTCAGTCATTTGTTTGTGAGAATATTTTAATTGGTACATCTGCTCACTAGCAGCATATAGCGGGACGACTATAGTCTTGTCTCGAATTGCATTGATTTTCCGGAGTGGGGCACTATGACCCAGCACTACGATCTAGAGCAGTGGTTCCCAATTACTTCAGAGCTGTGGACCCTCTTTTTATTTTTAAGGCAAGCTATGGACCCCACACCAAGAAATTTTGGTATCTGCATAGAAATAGTTAAGAGGTAGGTAGCAGTGGCAGTTCCTCGGCGAGGGAAGGGAGGAACGTCCTCCTAACATTTTTCTTTTTTTGAAAGTAAATACCAAATGAAATATATACCTTGAAATTCGAGGAAGATTCGATAACTTTTAAGTTCACAGCTATAAGAAAACCTCGGTTGATGAGTTTTAAATGATGTGCACTCATGTGCTGCTAAAAAACTGTGAGAAGGATGCGAGATTGTTTGTGTGGAGGAAAGTCAATCCATTCCTCCTTTACTGCAGTTAACACATATAGACAACAGCACACTAGCGGCCAGAGAAAGAAGCAGACTTTTAAAGCAAGTAAATGAACGGATAGGGAGGAGATCCTCCTCTGAATCAGCGTATGGGCGGGAAATAGAAACCGACTCGTCTTGCAGCAAGCTCGCTACCGCTGCCATCTAACGATGCTGCATTCATACCAGACTATAACACATCTAGAGGAGACACAATAAAAACAGTTTAATGCTAAGCTATGAAAGATATCATATAAACTTTTTTAAAAATTATAAATTAAAATATATTATTCATTGCACTTTATATAAGCTACTATTCATGGTTTGAAACTTTCGAGGATATCTGAAAGTTAAAGTTGGATTTATATAAAACAAAGAGGAAGTAGTTCTAAGTTAGTATCGCAGATCTTTTTGGCCTCTGAAATTCACTTCAATTCATTGTCTACTAGACAGAACAACAGCCAAGTTGTCAGTTTTGTACAAATATATTTGGAAGTACTGCAAACTACATTACTTTTAAATTAATCGGCCACCGGCAGCTTTGAACAATAATGGTAGTATGACTTTACAAGAACTGACATTCTTCAAAAGCATGTGATACTGAACTTGTAAAATGTTCATGTGGCAACACAGACCACGTGGGTGGGTGCAGTGTTGTTGCTTTCCTAACAGATTATTTCTCATTCCCATTTCCGTAAAACGTTCCACTTACATGTTAGTAGCTTGTCTCTTCCAACACGTGTGATGCTGTAGTGTGCGTGAAAAATGCTGCGATGTTGTGAATTTCCTTGTAATTGTGAATTTGTGCAATTATTCAACAATGAATGGAAGTGAAAACATATTATATTTTGGACAATTTAGGAAACTAAGTTTACAAAAACAGATTATTGCTATAAAAAAGGGAAGCCCAACCCTAACACTACCTGGTCTTACATGTATGCATGTAGACTAATTTGTAGCATGTTTCTCTCAAGAAGGTGTCATTTTGCGCTGTTAACTTCTTTCCTCCTCTTAAGAAATATGCAGGAGCCGCCACTGGTAGGTAGCAATATTAACAACAGTTAAATTAAAACGTACAGTATATACGTGAGTCTAGATGTCATGGAAAAAATCACGTCCACGTCTGGATCAACAATTGATACTTTCAGCCTTAAATCAGGTTCAACATCGAGGCGATTTCTGTGTTTGTTTTTCAGGAAACAAAGTATTGAAAATGTTTGTTCATAAAGATATGTGCTACAAAGTGGAACTAGGTGTTTCAGTGCCTTTTCACCTACTTTCTTATCAGAGAATACTTTCACCCAAAACTGATCAAGTGTACATTCTTTGAAAAATATTTTAAATTAGCCATTACAAGTAATATCAAGTTCATCTTGCTTCTCCTCAGACAAAGTTTTTAATTGTACCACACCACACTCGAAAGGATTTCTTATCCACGAATTTTCAGAATCTGACAGAGGGAAATAATCTCTGAAGCTGGTCGCTAAATCATTCAGTTAAGCATTACAAAGACTTCGGAAGAATATGGGTTCCCTTACACGACACTGAATGATAAATTTAGCTATCAGAAAATAATTTCACTATTATAAGATTCTCCGCTAAGAAAAGAATAAAGTATTTCATTGGCAGAGTGGATAGAAAGATAGGAGACGACTTGTATGAGAAGAAATTTCTCCGAAAAAAGTAGGAGAGGGTGATACATTTTTTATATATCCTGCCACTGAAGTAGAAGAAGGGCAGATAGTTCGAAGGTGGTGCAACAAACCTTGTGACATGGGAAATACACATCCTTTAATATTGAAGTGTACGATATTAAGTTATTTATGATATTGTTATGTTTTGTCATAAATACTGAAATATTCTTTAAAAACTTTTTTAAAACCTCAATTTGTGATCGTTTTCACACATTGAGTTTATATATCCGATTTTAAATGCTAAATAATGTGTGATCGGGTTCACCCCTCCTATTGAGCGACACTGATCAACAATAAAAGTTTTAAGAAATGAAGTTGAAAACAATGGAGGATATTTACATTTGGTACAAGGATTCTAAAAAATAGAAGATTGTAAAATTAAATGTGCGCTTCGCTAGGATGTAACCTTATAGGCCTTATGGTTAATGCTTACAAAACTGGAAATTTTGATTGGATTCACCCTGTGTTATGATACTAACAAATATTATTAAAGAAAGAAACATCTTGATTTCTGTGTTTAATTTCGTTACCCTAATTGTCAATAATTGTAATTAGCCTAAGCCTATGTGGTGCAGTCGGTAGAGTGCTGGTCTTCTGTGTCCGAGGTTACGAGTTTGATCCCGGCCCAGTTTGATGCATAACTGCTACAGACTCATGTCATTAGATTTACTATTATGCAAAAGAACTCCTGTAGGACAAAATTCTGGCACACCAGTGACACTGATATAACCTCGGTAGTTATGAGCATAAGTTATTTACCGATGCTATAGCAACTACTAGTTTATTTATCTTCAATTATGGTTACCAGGTTCAAAGTACAAGGAAATCAAGTCCACTTTTGGTCATTTGGGAGATATTTCGTTTGTACATACCTTAGATGAGGCTGCTTTCAGAGCATAAAGGAATCATGTCCTCGCAATCTTTGCAATGCCACAGATATTTAAAATCACACTCAACCTTTAATGGGCAATTAACTATACATAAATAAGTAATTTTCTGAAAAGTTTATTTTTATGACTTGATTCCCTTATGCTCTGAGCGCCCCATATAATATCTGAAATATTATATTCTAACAGATAAATTGTTTAACAAACAAAATTCCATTAGGAAAGTATCAGAAATTAGTAATAACTAGGGGGCGGATGGTGATGAAAAGTCAACTTATTTTTCACATTAGGACAATGCCTATTAATAGCCTATAGAAATCCTTTCTATGTTAATATGAACGTAAAAAAGTAATTTCTTATATTGCATTTTTTTTTAAGTTTTTGAACTAACAGGTCATTTTTATTTTTTTTTTCGGCATTTTTTTGGTCATTTTTAATGCTTTGAAGAACTTTCAGATCATTTGGAATGCATTTTACTTTCTTCTTTACTGATAGGTCTGTTAAATCATTTCCTAACAAATAGGCCAGTAGTAATTATCGACTGAACAAGTGAATAACAGTGAAGTTTGAGTTTCATAGTTTGGAACAGACTCTAAAGTCCATCCCTCATTCCACTGAAGATTTCACTTCCCACAACGGAAGTAATATAAAATGCTTGCCAACACTTAGTTTAAGTGAGGACTTTGCTACCGTTCTTTTGTCGGTACGAGGGTGTCTTTAGAATTTGTTTTGAAGGGGGGAAATTTTCACCATGTCCTGGACAGGACGTTGTGTCCTCAACATGGTTCGGAAAGAATGTCTACTGTAGTAGACAGTATTTTTAACACAAAGATTACAAGAATGGACGCTGCGCCCACAATTTGTTTTGTCATTTACACTCCCCCATCTGGAAGATCTGGTAACAAAAGTGAAGAACGGAAGGAAGAGGAGATGGAGAATGACGGCACTGCCATGGACCACCATTGATTGAAACACATTGTAAATCCTCATTAAAATCTATAGTTTTACCTTAAAACCTTCATTGTTTCGTATGTCCTTTTTCTTTATCTTAGCCAGATTCCAGGAAGTTGCCTCCTCTCTCCGAGATTCGCAGGGCAGTCATTGAAACAAGATGACTAATTTTTAAGTTGTGGTGCGAGTACTTTGAATAATATTTAAATGTCATTTTCTTTTAATTTTATGTCATTTTTCCATTAGTTTAAAAGGGCATTTTAATGATCATTTTAAGTAGATTTTTAGGTCATCAACATCTGCCTCCTATTCATAAGATTGTTTCCTTGAACTGAAACACTCCCTATTAACTGGGGAAGGGTGGTTGATCTTCCTTCTGAGGGAATTAAAAGGGTACCATATTTCGTCATTTTCTTGTGGCCACTGCCAACCTCCTTGACATGGATGTAAAGTGTTTACTAACTCTTCACTGTTGCACATATCTGCAATTACTCCTGGATATAGCTTTTTATCGTATGACAAAATCTCCTTTTGTGACTGGAATACTGGTATTGGTTTCTGTAGGCTCTTCATTGCTTGATACATTAATGTCTTTGAATTTCACAGGACTATCTTCAGAAAATGGACTCACAACACTGACAGTTCCATTCGTGGGACTTTGCACTTGGCAAAGTGAATACGATGGGTGCTGGGAGTAGCATTTGGTGGATTTTCTGTCCAGTACTGACTTTGTACTTCTCTTTGTGCATTTACTTCTTCAGCAGACATAAAAATAATTGTGACATTTGGGCAAGCCTCTGTCGCAACATTGGGAAAGTCTTTGGCAATTTTTTTTTTTTTTTAAGAAAACATCACTTTTGTAGCACTTGTCTCCATACAGCACGTTTACCTGTGCCTTCCACTATATCCACTGGCCCGTTGGGATGAGTCATAGTGAAACAAACTCCAATCAGTGGTTTTCAGTTTGCCATTAATTTTGGTTGGCTCTAAAATTTTGTTGAGCGTGTATCTGTTTTTAAATTAACTACCAGCACTGTCCGAAAATATATGAAGTTTAGAAATTTCATTATTATGAAAATCATTGCTTTATTGTAACAAAAAACTGTAAATTTGTCATAATGAAGGTCTGACAAAACACATTTCCATCTCAGTGGAAGGACAGTCTTTTTGAAGAAATAAATGGCAGACTAGGCTATGTAGTCTACTTTATGACCTCACGTATGTAATTTAGGAAAAATAAATTCTTGAATTAATCACCGATTATTTATAATCAATGTTCCTATGCAGGATTCTGTATTTAAATTTAAGATTTCAAATCTAAAATGAGTTCTTAATAGGTTCGTTCCAACAACAGTCAGGAACTGTCCTTAACCATCGTGAGCATGCGCAGTACAGAAAAAGCGTTCCAACACAATCCGAACCAGTCCTGAACTGGAAACATGTACTGCAATCGGGCGTTCCAACAAGCTTTTGACACGGGTTCGGAACAGTCAGAAATAGTCCGCAGATTGAGGCATGTACGGAAGAGTACGCGAGACGCGCATGCGCATAAGCTCACCAACGTCTCCTGGATACTGAAGAAAGACATGATCGACTGTTCACATCAATGAGGTTAAAGATGAAAAGTGACAGTACAGACAAATAATAAAACTAAGAGATTTAATTTAAATTTTCGCCAGAAAGAAAGGGAATGGAAATTATTTAGATAGTGAAATAGTTAATTACAATTTCAACATGCAGCTTTGATTAAAAGTATAATAAATAACGTACATACATTAATAACTAAAAAAAAAAAAAGAACAATTTTTTAGATGAGAATCCCCCAGCACACGACATTGAATTAGCGGAATTCTTGCCTTCCATATTTTTTGTCATCTTTTTATAGAAAATGATCGAAATTCTATTTTCTGCAATTAGAATTAGCTGCGAAACGATAATAATAAGCATCCCGTTCTTAGCAAAGATGATCACAGTTATAGCATCTTTGGATTTAGTACATAACGATCCGCGAAAGCGTTCCAACAGCGTCCAGTCCAGTTTCAATCCCATAGCAGATGCTCAACTAGCGCATGCGCATAAGATGGTACAGGAACCGTACATGAACTGATCCATGAACTGCTTGTTGGAACGAACCTAATATCCTGCATCACCATAAATATTACAAAGAGCAGGAGAAAGGAATATCTTTTAGTTGTGGCAATTATTTATGGCCAATTGTTATGTATACAGAAAGAATGATTAGAAATACATATTAGTCACTGTACTGTTTCAGTTTTCTCACTGTGGCACCACGTTGTTGAATGAAATGGCCAGTGGTAAACATTTTACGGATTTGCCAGATGAGCTCTTGATCAAGATATTCTCACATATTAGTATGGAAGACCTCACAATGTCTGTACAACATGTAAGCTCTCACTGGAAGCACGTGTCACAAGATGATGCCCTATGGAAGGACAAAGTGTTCGGCCCAGGTAGAGATATGGATGATGAAGAAATAGCAAGACGTCTGAAGAACATGCCATCACTGAAAGCCTTCTGTCCCAAGCGAGGAATGAATATAAGAAACATTGTTAAAATTTTGTGTCGGTATTGTAAAGACATTCAGCACTTGGAGCTCAGGTTCCAGACACTGAGCAGCATCACACTAAGGAATATTGTTGAAACTTTTCCAAACATAGTGAATTTGATGTTTCAGTTTCCGAAGGAACCACACGACCAGTTGGAAATTGCGAAACTAGTTGGGCAGTTTCAAAATCTGACCACATTAACCTTGCTAGGCATCAACACACTTGCAGAAGGAATTCTCTTGGCTATAGCCGATGGATGCTGTTCTTTGCAAGATTTGTCTACTGGTCCCTGTGTATTCCCAGAATCAGAAATTAGATACTTGTTCAAGAAAAGAGGACATCAACTTGTATCTCTCTCTCTCGGATGCTATATTTCAACTCTAGGACACGAACTGTTATGTGAGTGCACCAATCTGAAATATTTGAATTATGAACATTATAATGATGATTTACCTGCAACTTACATGAATCATCTGTCAAGATTGTTGAAGTTGGAAGAACTGACACTTTCATACTTTTATGGCGACCAATCAAGGAATATACCCGAAATATTTCATAAACAATCATTGCCTAATTTAGTGAAGTTAAGTTTATTCTTTTGTGATGATCTTGGTGAGCCAGAATTGATCGGCATTTTTACACATTGTTTACAAATACTATCATTCTATATGCGAGGCTATAATGATCCAGGTGACAGTTTCAAGTATATTTTTAATTTGAAACAGCTGGAGCACCTCGACATTTGTGGGATACACCTGTTAGACAAGAGTGTGGGATATATCAGTGCGGGATGTGAAAATCTGAAACACCTATATGTTGGATCTTGTAGCGAACTGACAGACATGAGTGCAAAATACATCGGTGATGGGTGTAAACATCTAATCAGTCTTGATGTTGCATGTTGCCCAAAACTGACTGACAGCAGTGTAGAATATGTGTGTACTGGGTGCCCAAAACTCAAGTTTCTAGACATCAGTGACTGTCCTTTAATGACAGAAGCTATGATTCAAAGTGCAGTAAAGTGTAAAACACTTACTGTTCTTCACACAAAGTTTAATTCGATCTCTGGAAATTATTTTCAGCTGATACCATCAAATCTTATCTGTCTGAAGGAACTTGACATTTTTGGCTGTGAAAAGGTAGATTTTGAGAATGTTTTAAAGCTTCAGGAAGCAATGCCAGGATTGAAAATTGTAGTAAATCATAAAAAAAATGATAATGAAGAATGGGAAATTTTTCTTGAGGATTCAAATTTTTTTACTACACTCTATGTGTAATGGCAGTGTTACATGTAGTCTCTGCATCAGTGACAATTACTAAACTATTTCCAACTAAAGATTGAAGTAGACATAAACAAAACCGAAATGTATTACTCCGCAATCGCAAGCTAGTTACCAAAGCAGCCACCAGGACGCATTATTTTCAGCAAGTGAGCACGCAGGCAGCCACCATCTGATATATTGCAGACAACATTTCAACACATTCATTGAACTAACCCGTAAAATGCTCACAGAGGTTAATATTTATTATTTCTCTATTGGGAATAGTAGATTTTCTTTTTCTGTAGATTCGTGATTAAATGTTATTCTTTGAAGAGTGGAGAATTTCTTTAATTCTACAGAAATTTATTTGAGGTTGGCAACACTGAATCTCGCACTGTGTTATACCAGCTGTGCTGATGTGCTCTGTGAAGCTGCGAGTCACCTTGGGAGGGATTTAATGCCTATTACGCATGCGCGTTGCCATAATACACATTACAATGATTTAACATGTCTGAAACTACTAATATAAACATGTTGTTTAAATCGTAAGAAAGTGTTCTTAAAGAAAGTGTTCTTATAAGCATGTTTAATTCACTCGTATTCCATGTATATTATATATTTTATTATTTTAGAAGGAACTATTTTAATGTGAGGAAGAAGATGACAAGCATAAGTTTGGAGGCGTTGTGCGTCCAATATCCAATCAGGAAACATTATGCCACGTGCATTTATTTACATTTACTTCAATCTTTAGCTGGAAAGAGAGTAGTGCTCTGATCTTCCATCCAGATGGCTTGAGTTCTGGCTGGCTGACTTTATGAGAGCTAGACCCGGGACATGTCCATACACTTAGGCATGATTTGGCCCTTTGTGTGACCTATACAGTATTTACTTGCGTAAGACCCTCCTCTACTTCTATGAGGGGGGTGTAAAAAATTGTATACTGTATACAGTAAAAGC
Organism: Periplaneta americana; assembly: GCF_040183065.1. Classification (NCBI taxonomy): domain Eukaryota; kingdom Metazoa; phylum Arthropoda; class Insecta; order Blattodea; family Blattidae; genus Periplaneta; species Periplaneta americana. Next base: position 205,155,422 of record NC_091118.1, on the reverse strand, counting down.
CTCATATAGCACTGTCGTTGGGGGACATGGAATGGAATGGAATTGAATTCAACTGAGGGGGGCACGGATGGCCCAGCACTGCGACCTATTGAGATCTATTGCACTAACCCTCGATATGGAATGAGTTGCATGCCACAGATCCCCTACGCACACCGCCCTAACCACATGACTCCCTTAATGACCGGTCCCTACAGCCGACAGAATCCATATACCATTCCTGGTTTGGCAAATTCCCCCAAGGCCCCCCTGTTGGCCTGAGGCGAAACTTCTCCCCCGAGTAGGTCCGTCTCAGGTGCCATTGCACAAGCCATCCAACTACATTCCATGGAGGCTGGTCAAGAGAGTCAGCTTCTGATGTTCATATTTCAAGGTAAAACCTGCTTCTGAAACCATCCTACATCCTATTGTCGCATTAACTTCTCTAATTGTATCCTCACTGACAAGCTTTGAGTTTAGTGCAGGGAATACTAACAAGCCTTTAAGTTCTCCGCACCAATCACATTGTTTTCCAAGGGTCAGAGTTTAAAATGTATTTAGCGCGAAGAAGCTTGTAGAGCAGTGATCGCCAAAAGCTGTGTCGCGACACATGCCCCTGCCTCCACTCAAGCGTAACATGGCATCATACCCCCACTCTCTGTTTACAGCCTTCACTTCGATATAAGTAAAGACATTTATCAGCAGCGGACGTACGCATGTAATGTTACAAGTGTGTAGGATAATATGTTTCGATGTCTTTTCGAAAACAGATATTGAGTAAAAACTTAATTTTAAGGAGCATGGGAGCAAAAGTGTTTATTTTGTGCAGATGGCAAAAATATGAGATACATAATTTGTTGTAAAATTTTAAATGACGTTTAAAACAACAATGCACATTGTCATTATTTTTCTTGTTAAGAAGATTACCGTGCCCTTACCTGTAACTTGAATATTTTATTGATAAACGAACAATAAAAAGTATCTGCTTCTATGTCTTAATCGGGGTAAAATACATCGACGTTTTTTTTCGACGTATGTAGTGTAATTTGAATATTTCATTAATAAATAAACAATAAAAAGTATTGGCTTCTATGTCTTAATCGGAGTAAAATACTTCGACTTTTTTTTTTTTTTTTTTGTTAAAAGTATGTAATGTAATTTACAACTTCGTGACCAGTCTGGTACGTTTTTCTAATTTCAAATATCTGCTGATGTAAAGTACACGTTCTTTCTATGGTAAATAAGAAAATTAATTTATTCTATTTTATTAATAATACAAAAATAATGACTAGGAGGATAAATTAACATGGAAAAAAGTGCGTATAGTTAATAAGTAGAAGAATACTATATTGCTTTTGTTTTTTGGTCACAGTCCGTCTCTGCACTGTTATTCACTGCATTACCTGAGGAGATACCCACTCCACCCCTCTACCTGCGATAGTGGTGTGCGGGTTGCATTTCTATTATGTCAAATTTTTTTTTCCAACGGACAAAGTTTAATTACTGTACCTCTATTATCCGTGGTAATGAAGGGGATGGACTGGACGGTTAATCGAAAAAATCGGATAATCCGTACCATAAAATATTTGCATAAGTCCATACTACAGTCTTATAATATTCCTCTGTAGTATTGTGTTTAATATGCTAGATAGTGAATCAAAAGTTCACTAATTTACAGACGTGGACAAATTATTAGACTAAAACGTTTTCTTGGAAACATAATATAATTCGTCATATCAACTATCAGTATAATTCACAGAGTCTCCATTGTTGTAAATATGATTGTTTACTTCTTCTGGTATATTTTTCTAATGGTTAAGTATATTTTTTTCTGGCTATGTTGGTACTACTGGTGTTTTAATTATATACTGCAGAAGATATTCTCCCATGGCCTGCAAGAAGACCGGACATGAACGAAATTGAAAATCTGTGATATATACTGAAGAAGAAAGTGAACAAAAAGAGGCTTACAACAAAACATGGACTCATTTAAGCACTGTCTGATATCTGGCTAAATGATGCTGATATTCAAAGAAAGTGTCAAACTTTGGTTTCCAGCATCCCTGACAAAATCAACGTGTTAATAAACAATAAGGGAATGTTCACAAAATATTAGTAACCTCAAGACTCAATTTTCTGTTCATTATATATGTGTAAAATATATTTTTGTTCATTATTTCTCCTGATAAATGCAGCTTCGTTGCACATATAATTAATTTAGTCTAATAATTTGTCCACGTCTGTAATTCTGGTTGTCAACGACGGGTTTATAAGTTCCAGGGAAATTCCTTATGATGGTTATTTGCGGAAGGATAGAAATAGTAGAGAGCTCTTGTTGTAGATCTACATACATTATACACTTTATCCTCATTTTTCATTAAATCACGCACAGTTGTAACGCCAATCACGTGTTCTGATGTGAAATGAGCCGCAGTTTTTCTTTTTCCGAATCTCTCAATTATTATATGCACTTTTATTTCGATACTTAGCAAATCACTTTCGCCACTCGTGGAAGATATTGTGCATAAAAATTATAAAGTACGGGCATTCGAGCAGTATGACAAGGACTGAATGCTGCACGGGTTTGCTATATATTGTGCGGAAGTTCTTGGGACTATTTCTTTGAAAGCAGGTAGTGACTATTTTACAAGTTGGGAAAAACATCTTCAAGTAACGTTCTTATTGATTGCAGCAGTATTATGTAAAGGTAAAGGCTTTTAATAAAACACTCTAGAAAAAATATGATTATAATGTAAGGTATATTGAATTTGGTATTCCCAAGAAACTAGTTCGATTAATTAAAATGTGTCTCAGTGAAACATACAGCAGAGTCCGTATAGGTCAGTTTCTATCTGATGCTTTTCCAATTCACTGCGGTCTAAAGCAGGGAGATGCACTATCACCTTTACTTTTTAACTTCGCTTTAGAATATGCCATTAGGAAAGTTCAGGATAACAGGCAGGGTTTGGAATTGAACGGGTTACATCAGCTTCTTGTCTATGCATATGACGTGAATATGTTAGGAGAAAATACACAAACGATTAGGGAAAACACGGAAATTATACTTGAAGTAAGTAAAGTGATCGGTTTGGAAGTAAATCCCGAAAAGACAAAGTATATGATTATGTCTCGTGACCAGAATATTGTACAAAATGGAAATATAAAAATTGGAAATTTATCCTTCAAAGAGGTGGAAAAATTCAAATATCTTGGAGCAGCAGTAACAAATATAAATGACACTCGGGAGGAAATTAAACACAGAATAAATATGGGAAATGCGTGTTATTATTCGGTTGAGAAGCTCTTATCATCCAGTCTGCTGTCCAAAAATCTGAAAGTTAGAATTTATAAAACATATTACCGGTTCTTCTGTATGGTTGTGAAACTTGGACTCGCACTCTGAGAGAGGAACATAGGTTAAGGGTGTTTGAAAATAAGGTGCTTAGGAAAATATTTGGGGCTAAGCGGGATGAAGTTACAGGAGAATGGAGAAAGTTACACAACACAGAACTGCACGCATTTTATTCTTCACCTGACATAATTAGGAACTTAAAATCGAGACGTTTGAGATGGGCAGGGCATGTAGCACGTATGGGTGAATCCAGAAATGCATATAGAGTGTTAGTTGGGAGACCGGAGGGAAAAAGACCTTTAGGGAGGCCGAGACGTAGATGGGAGGATAATATTAAAATGGATTTGAGGGAGGTGGGGTATGATGATAGAGACTGGATTAATCTTGCACAGGATAGGGACCGATGGCGGGCTTATGTGAGGGCGGCAATGAACCTTGTGGTTCCTTAAAAGCCATTTGTAAGTAAGTATGTAAGGTATAGGCCTAGTACTAAGTTTCTTACATGTTTATTTCCGTAGTAAAGAAAGAAAGAAAGAAAAAAAAGAAAAAAAAAAAGAAAAGAACAACAGAAAGACAGTCGGATAATCTGCTGATCGGTTAATAGGGTGACGGATAATCGGAGTTCTACTGTATGTTGATGGCAAATTCTTTTCATTGAGTTGTTACTCGTGATAACCAATCCATTAATAATACGACTGATAGGTTATACTAACAAGCTGACAAGATTTATATTATTTGCCAAATGCTTCCTAGTTGTTTCATGGAAAGCACAAGTGTTTATTACTCAGAGAGTGACATATTTTAACGTTTGAAGAGTCCAAGAGGATAACCTAGTAGTCCAAAAAATTATGGAGTTTTCTTTTTCTTTGATATCATTTTATAACTCATCGTAGTTTTATAGCTAATTGTAGAGAATAACAACCTGATAGGTCCAGAGAACTTACAATAATGATATCCCAAGACAACAGAATATAGTGGATCTTGAAACTTTTAATTTGCTTTCCTGTAAAAACAGTGAAATGTGACAATCAGTTTTTCCTCTATTCTTATTTGTAACATTAGGGCCATATATTATATTATAATAAAAAAATTACGCTTGCTTTGAATGTATGTATAATTCCAAAATGTTTTCATATGAAGAATATATGTTTCTGTACTATTGATATCACTCTTTTTTTTATATTGCTGTTGTAAGGTAAAGAACTTCTTTCTATAAACTATATTATGAAATATATATATATATATATATATATATATATATATATATATATATATATATATATGAGAGATAATTGAAAGTATTTCTAAATATTATATGTGAATATTATGTATATTATGACGTTTACAATATATGAAATAAATTGTTCCTGTGGTTACTATTTTGTGTTGTTATTCTTGGCAGAATTCATGTGATTCTAGGTCCAGGTAAAGGTCTACTGGGTGTTCATTTCAAAGTATGTCATGACGTCACTGTTGTGAGTCAGCGATTTGAAGCGAGTTTCAGCTTTTATGTCAGAGAAGTTGCCTATTGATCAAGGCGTTCAATGTGAACTTGAGAATGTGTACGGTATAACTTGAACGTCATAGCAACAGATGGCGGTCTGTACGGTCTGTGTGCTACATAACCTCTTTCGAACTGTGTTTTGCGCGGCCAAGTTGTACGCTGGGTATTTGTTATCATCGGTTGCATACGGCAACATTCCACAATACAAATCAAATGCTCCATGTCCATGTTCACCGTCGAAGTTAATGTCAACAAATATGTAATAAATCGTCTTAACCCTCTCCCCATATCCGGACAGTAAGAAAAAAACCCACCTCAGTACAAGTTTCCAAACAGTTCACATTCCTGCCACTACCGGCGTTACCATACATATCAGTAAGTAGGCTACTCTTCAGAATGAATGCAGTACTTGCTAGGCAACTTCTCTGAAACTTAGGTAGTACACCTCTGCGGAAGTGCAGGAAGATTGAATTCTCTAGGCTCATCGACTAGCCATATGACGGCATACAGCGAGCCATGACACACTTTGAACTGAACACCCAGTATATATTCTTGTCACTACTGCACACTTACTGTATCAGTCAGAGATTCTTACAACCATCTGCAACAGAGGTGGAGTTTAAACTTCACTGTTAATCAAAGCAGAAAACTAAGCACTTGCAGTGAAGGTTCCTGCTTAACAGTCTGTTATCATACACCCACTAGCAACGCTAGAATTCAGTTTTGTAATTGGTTCCTGCTGTCTGTATGAGTTAGTGAATTCAGAACTGATTTTTAATGATGAAGAATGGCTATGTCATAAGGATAAGTAAATTGTCAAAACAATCTTTACTGGAGTTCAGATGTACCTCATCAGTTACATGAGCGCCCATTACGTGCAGTGATGAATTTAGGGGATTTTCCCTCCACTCCCAACCAGATTCCAAAATGTTCCCCCACCCCCCATGTGATTTCAGACTTTTTTTAACTAAGAAATATAATTTATACAATATTATGTTTTAATTTGTTGTGACATTTCAGTAACTAAAATTCTGTGATGTACCTAGGTTTTTAGGTACAGTTAGTTGCTTCCTTGAAGGTTCGTGCTGTGCCAGTCAATCTTGACTGGTTGAAATTTAAGCTATCTGAATTTTCAGTCTTGATTGCTACAGTTAAGAAGTGAAGTGTACTGTATTTTTATTGGCGTAGTTTTCAGTGTGTTTTGTTTAGCAGATGTGATAAGCTTGTTTAGCTATAATAAATTGAAACACAGTAAATATAAATGCTGTATTTCAATTTATTATAGCTAAACAAAAAATATTATTTACTTTTCTCAAAAAGAAAATATTTACTGAGGAGTCAATGAAAATTGCATCGTTGGCATTTAATGAAGAACATTCTCAATTGGCTTTAAGTGAAAGTGAAATCTGTGAACCAGTAATTCCGTCTGTTACCTGCTGTTAGTGCTGGGTCAAAGAATAAAGTGGTCATATGTTAAATCGATTATAAAAAAAAAACGAAGTGAAATTAAATGTGCTTGGGTGTATTTTGATTGTACTTGGATTTTTCATTTTGTAAACTGTGTGAAATGCATTTAAAAATGATCTCGAACTTAAAAAAAAAAACAGATGGAGTAGTATTCATATGCGTGCTCCTTAAGAACTTTAGAAAAGCTACTGGAAGACACATTTGTGTAACTTAATCAGTGATTAATTACTACTTGTAGTCCTACTAAATTTATTCTGTTTCAGTCTTACTAATAAACCGTGTATAGTTTTTATACGAGACTTATGCAGAGTTGAGACAGAATAAGCTATGGACGTATAAACAGGCTGTAACTATACAATGGGAATTGCTTTGCAGTAGTTATAGGGAAGACCAGGTAACTTGATACCCTAAGGGTGAAACCTAACCATTTTTCCCCCATTACTACAAATGCTAGTGGATTATGGTGATTTTCTAGTTTGAAGGTTGAATTTTCTTTTGCCAACTTCGTTTCGAATTTCGATACTGACAAATACTATAAATGGTAGTGATTTTGTAACTGGTATGTTGGCAGCCGAGGCAAATATCGACAATATTTGCCGGTACTGGAGTTCCATGAAATTAAAATTGTACTAGATTTCTCAGCCGGTTACTGGAAGATAGTGAAATTCGAACTTATTAATAATTAATTAATATTAGTATTAATATTAATACATAATAGTTATTTTATGTGTTACGTTGTGGTTATAATTCAAGAATAGTCAGATAAGTACGAATAAATATAATATACTTGGGCGTGATAATGCACGTGGGTAATGGATAGAAATATTATTTCAAATTTTAATGAATTTCTTTCGTGTTTAGATTTTTATTACTATGTCAAAAAAATGAAATAGTGTTGCAGTGACTCCTCCAAGGAAGAAAATGTGTGGCATTCAGAGTACGCTTCAGAAATCTGTAGTTCACGTGTATAATGAGTTGAAGAAAGAAGATAATGAAGAAGGAATTATGCTAACGGAGACAGCAATTACAACCAGAATAGGAAAATTATTAGGAGTAAGTATTCTTAAGCATACATTTCAAAGTGGTATTCAGTTTTAGGAGTTTGCACTAATAATTTCATGATTGTGGTCAAACAAAACAAATTTTTAAGTTAGGCCTAGATGTTTAATCAAGTCAGTGATTTTCATATTGCCAAACTAAATACATTTAAGATACTGTAATACTGCAGTAGGTGATAGCTTAAATACATTTACAAATTAGACGAACAAATAATCAAACAGCACGAAAGTAAATTTCCAGTTTTCTCTTTTAGTATTAAATTAACCGTTCAGATCACAATTTACATGCCACATCGGCCGAAGAAAATACAAGTCATATTGTAATTATTAACTTGATATTGCAGCAAATATTACATGAATGTTGGCCTGTTATGGTGCTTAAAAATAATTCAGTTTTATATAATAACTATATAACATACTCTATAAAGCATAGGAACGTTGACTCTGGCTGAATAATTTATTCATGACTGGTCTAAGTAATATTAAATATGGTGTTTCTTCAGAAAAGCTACCCCACCCAAAGTACTTGTTAAGATATAACACTCGAGAGGACGAGGACGCACTACTGGGAAACTAACCATTTCTCTTCGTCATGGACCTCTCGCATGTTATATTGGTAATTAGTAACAAGTTTGAGGGAGGGACTACAACAATGCATTAGAATATACAGGTAAGTGTCAAAGGATTTTTGTGCTGAAAGTATTTGTGGCTGTGCACTAAAACCACGTGTTCATCACTATGTAAATATCACAGAAATCAATTAAACAAAATAAAATTATGCCTTCTTTGATGTAGCTTTTCTGGAGAATTACCTAAATATTAGCCTACTTAAACCTATCGTAGACCCAACCTAACATATTGATCATTTTCTATTCATATAGCTGCAAATGTTGGTATCATGCATGAATTTTATGATATAACAATTTTTAGAAGTGTTATGTTATTGTTTGTTATTACAGCTTGGCTTTACTACAGCCACGAATGTGAGAAATTCACAGAAGGGGACCCCACTTCTGACACCAGGAAAACATAGACTACGTAAACATCCAGTGACTGATGCTGATGATTTTACGAAAGATGAAATTGCGAGATTTATTTATGACAAGTTACATAAAGGTAGGGAAGTTACAGGAATTATTGTGTTGATTTATGCAATGTAATTCTGATATTAGTCATATGTATAAAAATATGGCATAATTTTCATTTACTGTTACAGGGGAAGTACTAACAGCAGCAAAAGTTCTGGAACATATGAATGATGATTATGAAACATATTTATTTAGAGTATCCTTATCATCGGTGAAAAAAATTTTGAAAGAGATGAAATTTCTATGGAGCAAAGGGGATCCTTATACACATGTACGAGAAAGTGATGTTATTAGTTTTTAAGAGAATATATAAGAAATGTGGAGCGTGAGAACCCTAAACCCGTAGTATTCTTGGATGAGACTTGGATTTTTATGAATGGTAAATTTCAATGTATTGTGAGACATTGAGTGATTGAATTTTTTTACTAACAAATAGGTTAACACTTATGTGGAATATGAAATTGCAATTAATATAGGCTACTAGTAATGAATTCAAGTGGGAACAACATGTTTTGCAATTAATAGTTTCATATTATAACTAGAGGTTAGTTATAAAATTCTTGAACGGTTTTCCTGTCTTTAAAATTTTTGTGTCTCTTAGAGTGTCAATGTGAATTGCTTGTCTCTCTCTATTTTTTTAAGTAGGATCACCCACTTATTCATGAAATAAACCAGGTGAAGTTTCCAGTGACATGAATGGTGTTATTCATAGACCAACAAATGAGGGTGGAAGATTAGATGCCGGAACGAAAGGTGGATTTATACTCGGTAAGTTATATTGATTTATATTTTACATAAATTTGGCAAGAGTAATTTTTTAAATCAGGGTACAAAAATATAAAAATTGGTGACTAAATAAAAACGTGGGAAAGCCTTTCACCAAAGAGGATCTCATGTCATGTTATGTTATGTTTTATTTTCTTTATTTAAATGCTGTGAATTCATGTGACGTAATTATATGCCCAGGTATAATTTTTATTGCAGGTGCTGATTTAATTTTTTCATGCAATTGAAAGAAAAGTCAGGACTACCATAGTGCTATGAATAGCCCTGTAGTTGAGAAGTGGGTGCAAACACAGTTGTTGACCTGAGAACATTAGGGCAATGCGTTATTGTCATGGATAGTGCTGCATATCATAGCAGACTTGTGAAAAATCAGCCAACAACAAAATGGAGGAAAGAACAGCTACTGGTGATTGCAACTGAATATAATAGATTTGTTGTACTAAATGATAAGAGTTGATGGTGTGAAATCACCTTTTGATATTATATTTCAATATTAATTTCCATACTTTGCAGTTATTATTATTATTATTATTATTATTATTATTATTATTATTATTATTATCATTACTACTACTACTACTACTATTGCAACCGTTTCTCTTATTTCTCATAATTAGGCATACTTATAGATGCTACTTTTTTCTTTCAGGTGAAATTGAATCTACATAAGAATCCTAAAACAACAGAGCCTTGCCAATTACTGTTCTGAAGCGGCCTTGTCTTATGTGTTGTGTCTATATACAATTAATTCTTTCAGTTTTTTTTTCCCCCTTTAATCTAATGAAGTTGTTGGTTGATTGATACCAAGTGTTCAGCAGTTGATGTCATTTGTTATCTTGCACTCCAATATTTAACCAGATGATTGAAAGCTGTGTAAAGTTAAACAGTCAAGACAATGATCCATATCTTCATTGAGATTTCAGAAATGGCATGGGGAGATTCTGAAATATCAGTTCTTTGTAAATATTTGAGACAATCATGGCCTGTGATAATATGAGTACTGCCACTGTAGATTTTCATAGAAGTTCAGTTATTAAATTAGGTGTATTATTTTTACTATGTATTGTACTATATTTTTGTTTCGCTTAATTGATGAATTATATATGCTGTAAATTGAATAGTAGACTGTAGGCCTATAGCTTAACTGATGAATTGTATGTGCTGTAAATTAAATAGTAGGCTGTATACCACAAGTGATGAATTGTTTATGCTTGTAATGTGAAGTAATTTGCATGATATTTATTATCAATTTCTGTATATTTCAACTGATTGAATTGTTTATACTTTTAAATTGAATTAACTTGCTTGCTATGTATTATATTTTATAGCTTAACTGATGAATAATTGTTTAGGTTTGTCAATTTAATAATCTGAGTGCCATGTACTTCATATTTTTAGTGGAGCCACCAATGTAGCTTAGTCAGTAGACTCGTTGGCCTGCAAATTCAGAGCTGCACTCGAGGGTAGTTTGGATCCCCCATTTGGTCTGATTAGTTGGTTTCTTCTGAGGATTTTCCTCCATCGTGGAGCGGATGCCGGATGGCCTATTGCAATTTTTTCATTTGCTTTAGAATCATTCCGATTTTTGTTACCACATTGTCATGTTCTGATCTTGTTATTCTTTTAACAGTGTGGTAAGATGCAGGTATAGATATACCTTACAGTAATTTTGCTACCTTTCAACTACCTCATTACCTCCCACTCCATAAAGTTCATGGATCCACAGAAGTACCAGTCGTCGATGTAATTCGACCATTTTGCTTAAAATATTAAAACACTGTAAAATATTGAGATTTCATGCTGTTACGTCCAATACTGCAGCAAGAATATCTGATTTTGAGTCTGATAGTATGACAGCCTTCTCAGATTTATGAAGTTGATACTGGAGATTTTGTAAGCTTAAAAGTGTATCTAAATTTTCACTATCAAAATTAGTCAGTGTTTGAAGTTAGTTAGTTAGTTAGTTAGTTAGTGGCGTTTAAAAAGGGCGCGTCAGCTACTATGGCTATTTGCACCCTTATCTAAAATCTTTCACTAAACACAAACACAATACAATAACCAGAAAGTTTAAAAAACTAAAAAGCATTGTCACGGTTAAAATGGGGCAAACAAGTGTTTGAATATAATTCCCTGTAAAAGGGAATATACTGGTATTGTACTACAACACCACTACATCTATGGCTTGGTAAACAGGATCCATCTATAAAAAATACTGTATGTAGTCACTCACTGACCAGATCATTTATCGTTTCTAATGATTTTTAAAATGTCTGGAGAAGTATCACATTTCTTAACATCATCTGTTAAAGTTAACTTATATACTATTCATTTTGAAATAACTTGGGATTGTGTTTTATTAGTAAAGTTTCCCTTGATTGAGCAAGTTTGAGTTCTCCAAGTAGAGTCAAAAAGTCTGTTGGGATTTTGGCTCAGTTTATTAATATTTGTGGACTGTGATTTTTTGTCCTAGACAACCATATTATCTGCAAATGATGAGATTATCATAAGACCTATTTCTTTAGTTAGACCATCGACATTAATATTGGAAAATGTATTCCTGAAAACAACAATGTGGGAAGCCCAGATGAATCTGTCTCTATTTACATATTTGTGACAATGAATCAAATAATCAAGTCACTGACCCAATGTAACACTTTATCATGGACACCCTAAGTTTGCAATTTCTTAAGTGATTTATATTTACAGAGCCATATGATCCTTGAAAATAAATTAAAATTGCTAAGGTGTTTTGTTTTCTGTTTAAAATATCTTAAATATCTTGACTAAAATTTAAAATCTGTCCATTTGTTGAATGTAATTTTCTAAAGTCAACTCAATAAGATGAAAGTTAGTTACTAGATTCCAGGAACCAATTCAATCTATGAAATCATCTCTTCCATAATTTTGGCTATCATACTGGTAAGTGGTATCTGTCGATAACTCGAAAAGATATTAGTTGAATAATTGCTTTTCAAAATTGATGTTATGATAGATTTTCTCCAGACAGATATTGTATTTTAGTTGAGATTACAAGATAAAAGTAGTGAGTTTGCTTGTTTGCCAACATATTTAAGAAAATCAGCGTGTGTATTGTCTGGACTTGGAGATGTTTTGGGTCTTATGTTATTAAATGAATAGTAATATTCAGTTCTTGATTAAATATTGTTATATAAAGTAGATTGTAGATTTAATATTTCTTTCAGTTTTTCCTTAATAGTCTGACGTACACAGATAAAACTAACACCCACACCACCAACTAATCTAATAGAAATTAAAATATAATTAAATGTAGAAAAAGTAATTAAAATTATAAATACACGTAATAAACCATACCCCCTAATTTCAACAATATACTATTTTATTCCCTTTTACAGCTTGTAGATAATTATTAATTATAGTTATTACTTATTAGCATAATATTTATTGAACTTATTGGCTATTTCACTTCGTTTGAAAGATGTTATTGTGTACAAAAAGCATTTTTTGATGATCGTTTCATGCTGTATGTTGTGTATAAATCTATGATTTCTGGCCATCTGTTCTGTGTAATCCATCTTTTGTATAGAATTAATAAAATACTCTTTTGGTAGTAATTATTTTATTAATTGAGTATTTAATTTTCACCAGCTCACATTTCTTGAATCATTTGTTTTTTCTTATTTAAATTTAGGACACAAGAGCCAAAAAGAGACTTCACAGTTATGTATCATACATTTTTTCAATGACAGACGTGGAGTTGCAGAAATAATAAGTGTAAGTGTAACATTATTAAGCAATTTACAAACAAATGGAATCTTTAAAAAGGTATCTAGAAGTGAAATTACTTATGGCTTTTAAGGACCAAAATTATTTTTGTAAGTTGATTTATTATTATTTCAGTTTTAGCCTAGTTGTATTATCCATTTCCTTACTAATTTCAAAAGATAATCAGAAGTTCATTCGAATTCCAACCAAAAGTCAATTGGTTATTAATTTATCTACCTTTAGGAAGTACAGTATATGTACGCTGGAATCTTTGAAGTGAAGTGACAATAATTTAATTGGTCTTGGAACAGATTTGATTCTTGAATATTATATACTATACTTTGTTGTATATTTACGTCTAGTAACCTATTAATGCTAATACTAATAATAATGTAAAGGAATAAAAGAATAGAACATAGCAATACATTTCTCATTATTATTGAAACTATTTAGAATAACCTTCCAACATTAAGGTAAAGTACGGTGAGTAAAGTCATTCAGTACATAGGATCGTGATTTTACTACATGTGGTGATATCTGGTAACAGTTGGCAACACTGACAAGGCGGAAATATTTGCTGTTTGGGAACTGAACTTACGTGATCCTCACTATATATACACGAAACCCCTTGTTTAAGTGTTGTATATTGGGAAAAATGGCCGCCCTTTTAACAGCTGTTCGTATCGACTCTGATTTTATGATGATGTTTACCTTGTAACCACAGAAGAACAAACCAAAGATCATAGAATTATTAGAATAATATTGCTGTAGCTTGTACTCTTTGACCAAAATGTAGTGTGGTAATCGATTAGAGCCAGTTGTACTATCGATATTTAACACGCCAGACTAGAGCGCTCTACCGGATCCAGTAGAGAACCTCAGATATTCTATTACCTTTCGTAACGAAGTAATGACAAAACTATGATGTAGCTGTGTACCGTTATACACGACGTATGTAGTGATTATTAGTAAGGAATTTACACACGACTTATAAACGAGCTACTTATTGTGTAAGTATAAGACAGTTAAACGTCTGTATATAGAGTTTTTATTACTAAGACCGTTTATGTATAAAAAATACTTAGCGCTGCCTTTATGGGTTAATTTTTCACAGAAGGATAATTCGTATTTACCAAGTTATACGTAACAGTATTAATATTAAGTTAATGCCTATATTAACAGTAAGTAGAATTTAAAACAAATGTAAAAACAATAAATGAAAGCTCTATGTATTTAATTGGCCCCATTTTTCTATGTTATCTTTTCCATAGATTGCCTCTCTCTCTCTGTTAGGTAAGATCTGAATTATTACCGGTATTTCTTTTGCTGTCGGTTGCACGTTCTTCTCCCCTCACCTTTTTCAGGTACAGCATAATCCTCCCCCCCCCCGCGCAGGGGGATTAAGGCTGAATTTATCACTGATTGCATGATGTTAGTAATATAGTGTGTCCAAGCGAATATTACCAATGTTTCTGGTGGCCGACCAGCAGCAGATCTCCCTGCTACCACCATTGCTTGCACCCGTGAACTCGGCACTTTCCCACATTAAAACTTAGGTATTGTGTTTATTAATATTCTGTACTCGCACTCCTCACAGCAGCTGTTGGAAGTGTTGCCCATCTTGTGTGATACTTAATTCATATCACAACATTCACAGAACCTGTTTCATTAAACCTATTCACTAAATTTAGTATTTTTCTACATGCAACTGGGCTGTCTGGAAATTTATATCTAAAGTTTTATCTGCAACACACATTGTTTTTTCATTTATACATTTTCAAAATGTGTACACTTTCATGCACTGAATATATAATCATTGCCAAATATAACACAACGTAATAAACTACACTTAATATCATCTGAATCACCGCGTGGATTTACTAGCTGGTACAGAAAATTTTAAGAGAGGGATTCACCAACCATGTTGTTTTCACGTGGTGATCTCTATCTCTTTTCCACTCATTCTCTCTCTTGGTATGTACTGTTATTGCAAGTTATCTTGAACTTCCTGAGCGGGGACAGAAGGGCAGAGGGAAGGAAGAGCGTAACGTGGGTGGAGCCAACTGAGTTGTTTGCGCATGCTCCGCATCATAATCTCTTGTCAAAAAACATATAACCATTTCTTTCACTGCGTACCAGTAGTGTTAACATGGAGCCGCAAGCACAGGGTAGTAATTATGGTGAAAGAGAAATTATCGCAAATATAATTAAGTGTTGCGAGGAGAAAAAATTAAACAAATGTTTGCTGGAACCTCTTGATACGGAATATGAGAGCTCAGCTAAATACTCTTGCAAAAGTATTAGTTCCGTGAAGAGAATTGAGAATAATATTGAATTACAACCAAATGAACCTCACACTACTTCGGGAAAGAATATGTATGTAATGTTTAGAAATTATTGCTATAGTAGTTATGTACAATAGTGTGTGTACTGTGAGCGACATAATGAATTACCGTTGTAAGTTATTATTTTGTTATAGTTGTACAAAATATATTATTTCATTCCAAAATTAGGACTTGTGTAAAGTTGAAGTAGACGACTTCGATCAACATGTCATTCGGGATACAATCGAAGAACTCTATCTTGTTCAGAAAGTAGTACCTACGATTAAGAAAATAATTCCGAATGGATGATGCCATTGACGAAATAATAATTACTTTTGAACCGAACAATGATGATGATAGCAGCAATGATGCGATATGGATTGTGTATAATTGTAAATTAATGTAAATTCAAATAATAAGCCCGTAAAATATTGTTATAAGAATATGTACATATCAGCTGTAGGTATAAGTCATGTAGGCCTATGTAATATATAGACATAGCTGTAGTAACTCCGCCATTGCTGGTCCTCAACCCAGATGTGAGAGGAGTGTACACACAAGTATATTTAAATACTTATTCATTACAGGTTAATTAAAAATCTGCTACGAAACCATGTTCTCAACCAAGTTCTTTTGCAGTAGAGAGCCTTAAAGTGAAAGAACCAATGTTTTCTGAAAAGAGTGATGTTACCCAAGGGAGGGCAACCTTGCCGTGCCGTTACGTTGATGAGTACATGCCGCACCGAGCAAGATAGGAAGTTTGAAAGACAGACTTAGGGGATGTAAGGTTCAAGATAACTTGCAATAACAGTACACAAAAAGAACTTATATCTGAAGGATAACATAAACACCAGTCAGGAGTGACGGAATAAGCTAAGCATTAGGGGATTCCCATCATGCAGATACAGGGAGACGAACTAGTGAGAATAATCCAATCTGCATCTTCAATGGTTAGTCATAAAACAGCAAATATTTATGGTTTATTATCATGTATACCTTCAAGGGAATTGGAAAAATAAATTAGACATTGTACTGTATGTACTATTTCAGGTTGTTCACTGTGACACCACGTTGTTGAATGAAATGGCCACTGGCAAACACATTGAGGACCTGCCAGATGAGTTGTTGATCAAGATATTCTCATACATCAATATGGAAGACCTCGCAATGTCTGTGCAACATGTCAATGCTCATTGGAAGCATGTATCACAAGATAATTCTCTGTGGAAAGACAAAGTGTTTAGTCCAGATATAGATATGAATGATGACGAAATAGCAAGACGTCTGGAAAATATGCCAGCACTCAAAGCCTTCTGTCCTAAACGAGGATTGAATATAAACCTCATTGTTAATGTTTTGTGTCAGTCTTGCAAAGATATTCAGTATTTACAATTTACATACCAGAGACTGTATAGCATTACACTGAAGGAGATTCTTGAAACTTTGCCAAACATAGTGAATTTGAATATTTCCCTTCCCCAGGAAACACACTACCAGTTGGAATTTGGAAAATTGCTTGGACAATGTCAGTCTCTGACTACATTAAGTTTGCGATGCCATTTCACAGATACAGTTGCAGAAGGTTCTCTAATGGCTATAGCTGATGGATGCCCATCTTTGCAGAACTTGGATTTAGGTTCCTGTGTATTCCCAGAGCGAGAAATTAGATATTTGTTGAGGAATAGAGGACATCAACTTTTATTTCTGGCACTTAAATGCTTTATCTCAAATTCAGGACACGAACTATTATGTAAGTGCACCAATCTGAAGTATTTAGATTACTACAGTTGTAATGTAGGTTTGCCAAGAACATATATGGATCACCTAGGAAGACTGTCTAAGTTGGAACAATTGACACTTTCCAGTTTTAGAGAAAAACAGAGTAAAAATATACCCAACATTTTTCGTAATCAATCTTTGTCCAATTTGGTTAAGTTAAGTATATTGTACTGTGATGGCTTTGGTGCAGCAGAGCTGACAGGAATTTTTACTAATTGTTTACAAATCCAATTTTTTCATATTCGAGGCTACTGTGATTCCGATGATGGTTTCATGTATATTGGCAATTTGAAACAACTAGAGTTACTTGACATTGCTTTTTCTGAATCTCTTTCAGACAAAAGTGTGGAATATATCTGTTCTGGTTGTGAGAGTCTGAAGCACCTTAACATCTCATTTTGCTCAGGGCTGACAGACAAAAGTGTAGCATATATTTCTGTTGGATGTCCAAGACTAAAGTATCTTGCCATAAGTCATTGTCTTGTAATGACTGATGCTATGATTCAGAGTGTTGTGGAATGTAAAGAACTTACTGTTCTTGATATGAAATGGAATTACAACATCTTAGGATCTTATTTTCATTTAATATCATCAAATCTTATTAATCTTAAGGAACTTCATTTACATGGCTGTGAAAAACTGAATCCCAAAAATGTGTCAAAGCTTCAGGAAGAGATGCGAGAATTGAAAATAAATGTTTAAAGAACTGATGATGGATCAGTAGGGACTAATTTTTGGTTTCATTCATTCATTCACTCATTCATTCATTTTATTCCATAGAGCTTACATGAGCAATGAAGCTGTAAGATGTGAAACAAGTCAAAATTTTACAATATTACAATTACAATTTTTACAAATTTTTATAGTTTTACAATTTAGTAATTTTCTACAATTTTTACAATATGGCTCTACTAAAAGTATACAATACATAGCCAATCAGATTATTAAATTTACAAACGAAAACGATCATTCATCAGTTGACCTATATGTATAATACAAAACAAGTAAGTTAATTAAATTTAAGGCATAAACAATTCAACCAGTTGTGATATACAGAAATGGATAATACATATCATGCAAACTACTTCAAATTACAAACACAATTTATCAATAGAGCTATAAAGATTACTATTCAATTTAAACCATATACAATTCATCGGCCAAAACTATACAAATATATACAATACAAAGTAGCATACTTTCATTAAGCTATAGAAATTTGTGCAATTAATATCAAGTAGATTAATTCAATTTATAATCATAAACAATTCATCAATTGAGCTATACAGACCACCATGGTGACACTGATATGTGCAAAAGTTTCCACAATTTCTTTCTGTGTTGCATATACTCTTCCATATACCTAACTACTATATTTAAGAAGGAAAAAACCGCGAAAAAAGAGAAATTCGGATCATTGTGCGAAATGCTTGAATCTCTATCACAAAAACTACGAAAATGCACCAAGTTTTATTTGATATCGTTAAGAAAATATAATGTGTTTGTGACTTTTGTTTCAGTCAATTTGTCAGTCACTTGTTAAGACTAATATTTCTGTATTTTCTCTATGTATATTGTGTACATCCATTTTTACTATCTTTATGGTTTTCGAAGAGAGATTGATTTCTAATGCAGCTAAGATTGAAGAATATTGCATGTAACATTCTTTAAACTTGCTGCAATATGTTATGCACCAGAGGCTATAGTTTGATGCAAAGAGTTTTTGAGGGTCTAGTAAGAGGACCACAATGAATTTGGTGTAAATTGTTTGCAGGCAGTGTGATTCCCTTCATCTAATGTGGGCAGTGAGAGGGGCTTTTCTTCGTAAGAAAATATTCACTGACTGCACAAATCTTCGTGTGGACAATGTAGAAACCATGCTTAGTTTAGGTCTATGTTTTGGCGATGCTATGTGTAAAAAAAGTGCCGTTAGGTAACAATAAGTTTAAATCAAACATAACATAATACGCTTAATTGAAAACTTACTTGACGAAATAGCTACCAAAACAGTGGCAGGTTTAACACCGAAATTTCCCATTTTATCTTCTTCTTTTTCCCTTCAAGTATTAGGCCAAATGGCCTGTTACTATCTCACAGTTGAATTTTCAATCCAGCGCTTCTTTGGTCGACTGAGAGATCTCTTCCCGTTTGGACAATAGTGGAGCATGACTTTTGTGATTCTTCTCTATGCATGCTATGCAGATGATTTATCCAGTTGTTCTGATAATGTTTAACGTGATTAATTACAGGTTCTAGTTGTAATTCTTCCATTATGTCTTCATTGTGTTTGTGATCCCATTTCGTATATCCCACTGTATATCTCATAAATTTCATTTCATTAGCCATTATTCTGCTTTCGTCTTTCTTCCTCAATGTCCATGCCTTACTGCCGTAACAAAGTACAGGTCTCGCCAAGGTTTTGCAAAGGCGAATTCTAGTATGTCTTTGTACTAGGGAAGGTTTCATAATGTTGTTAATTATTCTCATTGTTTTTGTGTATTTAGAAATTTTCTGTGAAATGTCTACTTCATCGAAAAAAGATACTGTGTATCCGAGATATGTAAAATAATTTATCCTTTCTAATATTTTTAAATCTAAACATATTTTGCTAGGCACAGGGTATTTTCCGCAGAAGGCCATAATTTTAGTTTTTTTCCCCATTTTATTTCACTGAAAAATACGGTCCGTATGGGTGATGGAACTTATATTTTGGGGATTTTAGTTTTTAACTACTCACCCAGCACAATGTCAGTTTTATACATACTCCAAAAGATTTAAGATTGCTTGTAACATGTGAGTGTATGATGAAGTTTTCCAGTCAAATAATATGTATGAAGTTTCATGCTCTGAGCATGGCATCTTGTGCATTACTTGTGATTGAACAAAGAAATTTACGCGCACACACAATCACTGTAACGTGCACATATGATACAGTACAAAAATTTATTTCCATTTGGCTATGGATGCAACATTTAATTTTTATTAGTTAATGGCACATGCATGGATAAATATATAATAGGATGCGAAACTTAATGAGTTTCCAGTAACACGTACTAGAGGCGCTGTTGTAGAAATTGATCTTGCTGTCATCTATTTTTGGGAGAGGCGTTATTACAAATAGCAGCGCACCAAGTAGCGAAAAGAGTAATTACTCCATGCATTTAGCAGCGCACCTGGTGACGAAAATGTTAAACTGTGCAGAAAGTATTCCCTACCACCCACATAGATATTCAAAACTAACCCAATTTAAAATAAAACATTTACAGTTTTATTCCTCACAGCACCTTCTACTGAAAATTCTTACCAGAGCCAACAGGAAGATAAAAGAGACGATGTGTTTTACACTACCCGATTAAAATATAACCAGACAGAGACAAAAAATAAAGCAAAAGGTTAGATAATTGGGATTGTATTCTTTGGTTATTTATTGTACAGCACAATGGAAAAATCTGCAAGAACTACGTAGATAGTTCAATTTATTATATTAATACTGTATTACTTTACAATACATTCAACACTATTTTTACAACGTCCATAAACATCACTGTTTAACATACACTCCTTATACACACACGTATCACTTTATGTTCACTTATTAGTAAGTTTCTGTCCGCCATCTTCTCTCCTCGATTCTCCCATACAATATCTCGAACGGATAAATAGAGAACTCTCGGTAATGTATCCAACACGTAGTTCTAATGTTCACCACCTACGACGTCGGGTGCTGATCACCTTATTTGAGATCACCAAATCTAGATGGTGCTGACCGCAGTTTCGCATCCTATTATATATTTATCCATGGCACATGTTTGTGGTGAATTGTTTTGCATACTTTTATGAAATGCGTAGTAATAATACATATAACAGTGTAGTTCGCTGATAAAGATTATATGGGTATGCTAGATATACAGTATGTCGGTTGACATTTTTGCATACATTAGTATCTAGGATTTCCCTGTGTTAGTGGGTTAGGTAAATGTTGCCTTGAAGAATGTGTCACAATATAATATGCTGCAGATGATTTACATACATATTTATTCTGTAATATCAGTAGGTAGACCTACCTAGATTGCAATGAACTTGAAGTAACATGTTTTAAAATCTGTCAAATCAACTGACACCGATTGGTTCATAAATGCTGAAGTAACGAATAACTTGAAATATATGCTGAAACTAAAATTCCATAGAATGTGTAGAGTGTCTAAATTATTTCTAAATTATGCACTTCAGAACATTCAGCATTTTCCGTGTAAGGACTTAATTTGATTTGCATTTCCACATTAAGTAGTTTCCATTTAATGAAGGAAATTTAAGGCATTTTTCATGGGGCCGAAAAATAATTTAAGACAAATGAGGCAGGTTTTGCTGTATTTAAATTAATTTAATGGCAGTAATAACTTAATGACATGTGAAATGATCACAATGTACACAAGATGACATGTAATTCATGTGACATAGAAAGTTGAGTTCACTATACACTCTCTCTAAGATCATGTTTTCTGTATATCGGTATTAAATATTTTGTACAAGGATTTCCAGTTATTTCTGTTCTCTTTTTATGTGACAGTTGTTACTCCAGTGTAACCTGTACTCTCTTCTTGCCTATAAAATTACTTCCTGTAAATCTTAAAACTAGTATGAAACCCAGATTCTTGTTGGCTGTGTCTGCATGAACATGAATGTGTATTTTGATATCACACCATTTCCAAATTCTTTATGGGGATGTGAAAAAGCATTGTTATTTGCAATATAAACGTATTTTGATTAAAGTGTGCTTTTCATTCCCTTAAGGAGGCATGTACAGATATATAGCTTTCGCTTGTATGAATTTAGTAAAATTCAAAATTTAATTTCTACATTCGACTACTAGATTTGTACTGAAATTTGGTATAGTGATTAGACAGTACTTCTGGATTAACAAACCATTTTTAGAATCCAAATCCTTCTAATAAGGATAATTATATTTTTAAATTGATAGAGGGGTGCAATTTGCACAAGGAAAACTGGTTTTACTGATAGCTTGTATAATTTTGAATATTTTAAAATGCTTTCTCCTCTGTTTTATTCGTAATGAGGATGTTAATAAGCACTGCCTTTAGCACTAATTTATCATTTCAAGTTTTTTCATTAGTAATTCTTCATGTAAATAATTCAAATTTTACAATTTCTGGCAAAAAATTCACAAAAATATTTATTATGCATAAATTCAAATAATAAAGGCAGAAGAAAAGTTTTCCGGGCTATGAGGCCGTGGTCCGTTGCTTGTGTGACCAAATGTTTCATTCACTGCTGCAGTGAACATCTTCAATGGTGTAGATTGCTGGTGCGGCTGGTTCTACTGTGTGTGCCGATGACCAGTAGACCAGATGCACAGTAGAACCAGCCGAACCAGCAATCTACACCACTGAAGATGTTCACCGCAGCAGTGAATGAAACGTTTTGGTCACACAACCAACGGACCATGGCCTCATAGCCCGGAAAACTTTTCTCCTATTGACGCCGGCCGTGAAAGCCTACACTCTAATATAATAAAGGCAGGATTTTCTGACAGACTCATTATGAATAGAACAAAGAAGAAAAGCAGGAAAAATAATCAAAATTGTACAAAGGGAAACCAATTCCCTGTGCAATTTATCAATTTAAAAATATTATTAACCTTGTCAATGAAAGCTTTTTTTTTAATTCTAAAAATTTGTTTATTAAAAAAAAGTATGTAATTTTTTAATCACCTTCAAAGAAATGTTTTAACACACCATTGTCATTATGCAAATGGTATGAAGAATAACATCTCTTTTGACATTCATATGCCCTTCGATATTAAGTTAACTGTGAGGGTTGAATGAAAAGTAATGCCTCCACTGTCATAACTCGTGTTTGGATAGGAATATTTTAGTAAATCTAACACAGAACTAATCCTTAGGATGTGCGGTTTATTTACATGCATTCACTTTTCAGCATAATTACCAGATAGCTGAATACACTTCTGCTAACAATGTACAAGTTTTGTGAAGCCATCGTGGAAAAAGTCCACCATTGTTTCTGCAACCAGCCTGTCACAGTGTGTCCAATTTCTTCATCATATGCATAATGCTGTTCCGTGAGATCTTCTTTGAACTTGGGGAATAGATGGAAATCGGAGAGTGCCAAATCTGGACTGTATGGTGGGTGCCATATTGTGAGGTTCTAAAGTTCTTCTATAGTGGTGCGTGATGTATGTGGCCTAGCATTTCATGATGCAGGGCAACATTTCCTCTTTCCTTTCGAACCCCTCCCTCAGTCACTAATGTTTTGATGTGATGTAACGTACTGAGTTGATTGTTGTTCTCTTTTCAAGGACATCAACTTGAATAACACCATTTGCGTCACAGAAAACTGATCCCATCACTTTCCCAGATAATAACAGCGAGTCTTTGTGTTCGATATTCCATCGATTGAAGTTTTGTCTCTGGTTCGTAATGGTATACCCACAATTGCATACAGAAGCTCCTCATCTTCATTTTCGTAATGCAACAAACGTTTCTGGCAAATTTCAAGTCTCTGTGCTTTCATTTTAGGCATCAACATCTGGGGTACCTATTGCGCACAAACTTTTCAATACCCAAGCGAAGCAATTCTGTGACCTACACACTCTTGTGAAATGCCGATGACGACAGCAATTTGTCTCTGAATGATGCAGCGCTGTCACGAATCTGTATGTCAATTTGTTCCCTAAGAGACTCACTTATTGCTCTCACAGGACGTCCAGGTCATTGATAGTCACACTAGTCAGATTATCCCACCTCGCCATCTTTACTCATTTTAGCCCAACAACACACAGTGCTCACATCAACATGGTCACCATACACAGCTAGCATTCTTCGGTGAATTTCAATTGGGAGGGACACCTTCATCAATCATCAGTCAAGAACTTGACTCCTACACTAAACTCTATTCTCCACAGTATAAATCAGCAACTATTCACTGTAACGACTTCCCTCTAACCAGAGCTTTTTTAAGCAATTTTTATTAGTGCACAAATCGGCACCAAAATTACTGGAATGAAATTATTATTATTATTAATATTGTTGTTGAACTGGCGGATGATACGTCAGAGTCTGACGTCAGACTCTGGAAGTAATAGCAGCAACAGTCGACTACAATCGTTAAATTTCAGCTGGATAATGGTTATAAATGTTACTTAAAATCAAGTGGATAGCAAACACAGAAGTGGAGCGGCTAGTGAGCTCAGATACCTCTTTGAAGAGCACGAAACTTGCCAGAATGAGTACTGAAACCGAGAACATTTATTTCTTTGTTCACTATAACAATCACCTCTGGCTGAAGGGAAGCAGTACTGTTCTGGCTTTGGAAGTGTGAACGACGTACCCACGATCGTCCGAAGCTGTCACCAGCAAGAGACTTCACTACCATATTCAGCCGTGCCGAGAAACTTCAAGGACAGCTCACTGAGCTCACAGGAGGATAATGCCACAAAAACAAAGAAAAAGACACTCCTTACTGTTGGCAGTGTTCGCTGTTACGAGTTAATTTCTTACATCAATTTTGCATAATTATGCTACAATTGTTTACATTACTTGTACTTTTCTGTTTATTGTAACTTATACCATGCAAATGTCCATGTCTATTGGTTTCACTTGGTATCTGTTATCTTTAACTTTCATTACTGCACAGCATATTACCATATTACCAAAAAAGTGCTTTCCATACTACATTCCTTAAACAGCATTCGAAAATTCCTCCCGCGATCACTCAAGAAAATACTAGTAGAAACACTAGTAATGCCCCACTTCGATTATTGTGATTTTCTACTGACTGACCTCAATGTCAACCAGTCGCAAAAATTACGTGTTCATAATTGTGTTTGCTTCGTCTGCGATGTCCGTCGCGCTGACCACATTATCCCATCCTTCCAAACTCTAAACTGGCTACGGCTTAACGAATGTAGAAATTTTCATTCTCTTGTTCTCCTTTTCCAAGTCCTTCACACCTCTACACCTACCTACCTTGCCTCCCGTTTCAGTTACCTGTCATATCATAATCTCTTCACACGCACGCAAAATAGCCGCATACTAGCCATACCAACACATAAGTCATCATCGTATTTATCATCATACACAATCTCGCTCTCGCGCTTGTGGAATACCCTATTCAGTGACATCAGAGACTGTCGGAATGTAGTAGCGTTCAAAAGCAAACTTAATTATTTTCTTACTGCATAGAGTAGGTTTAATTAATAAAAAAAAAAAAAATGTTTCTTCTTAATTTTTACAATAAACTGTCTAGACTTTATTAATCAGTTAATCTTTTAGTACTTCGATTTTTATTGTATTTATAAATTTAATATTAATTATAATTGTAATTGTATTCTTAATATTGTAGTTGTAATCCCCTGGTAGGGGGGAAGAGAAGGCCTCATGGCCTTATCTCTACCAGGTTAAATAAATAAATAAATAATAATATTTGTTTTATTACTGCACAAATTGTGTATGACTGCACACTAAAAAAACTCTGCCTCTAACTGTTGTGCTTGTGAAGATTCTATGCAAGATGCCAGCACTTGTCACATGCTGATGCTGCTATGTACTGAGTGGTGGAGGCATTACTTGTTCATTCAACCCTTATATTTCGCCCTGTCTGCAGTATGAGAAATGTCAGGGTCTGTTTCTTGGTGCTGTTTCAGTGTGCTCATCACATCATTCTCTGCAGCAATGGCATCAGGCAAAAGCTTTAGTGATTTGCCAGATGAACTGTTGGTTGAAATATTCTCATATTTGAGTATCGAAGATCTTGCTTTGCGTGTGCAGCATGTAAATACTCACTGGAGAGAAGTGTCCCAAGATGAAGCACTGTGGACTAACAAAGTTTTCATGCCTGAGTTTGGAATGAGTGATCATGAAGTTACAAGACTCTTGAAGAACATGCCATCATTGAAAGCTTTCTGTCCGAAAGAGGGGACTAAGACTAAAGTCATTGTTAATACAGTACTTGCACATTGTAAGGACATTCAACATTTAGAATTCCCATGGTCTAACAGAGTAAAGAATTCTAAGTTAAGAAAGATCCTTGAAACTTTTCCAAATCTGCTGAATTTGAATATTGGTCTTCCAAAAGAACCATACCAGTTAGAATTTTCTAGAATAATAGGACAGTTTCAGAAGCTGACTACATTAGGTTTTACAGACAGATGTGTCATTACAGTTGTACATGGAGTTCTGAAAGCTTTAGCTGATGGATGTCCTTCTCTTGTACATATTGATTTAGGATGTAATGCTTTCCAAGATGAAGATGTTAGGTATTTCTTGCAGAAACGCGGACACCAACTTTCGTCTCTTAGCATCAGGAGCTATATTTCAAGTTTAACACACAATGTCTTAACTCAGTGTAGTAATTTGGAGTATTTGTTGTATGACAATTGCAATGAAGACTTGCCAGGTTCATGCTTGTCTCACCTGTCCAAGTTATCTAAATTACGATACTTAAAGCTGTCTTATTTTGTAGGTAGTCAGGGAAGACGCATACCAAATATATTCTACAATCATTCTTTGTCTGAGTTAGTAAAATTAAGCATATTTAATTGCAGTGGGATTGATGCTTCTTCATTAAACGAAATTTTAATAAATTGTCCTCAAATAAAACTACTGTGTTTCCGAGGCTACAGGGATTCAGATGATGGTTTCAGGTATGTTGAAAACTTGAAGCATCTAGAGCATTTTGATATCGCTGGTTGTTGTTCTGTAACAGATAGAACTGTTGAGTACATTGGTGCAGGATGTAAGAATCTGAAATATCTGGATGTTGCGTGTTGTTCAAAATTGACGGATAAGAGTATAGAATATATTTGTGTAGGATGTCCTAAATTGAGATACCTTAATATTGGTCGGTGTCGCCTGATGACAGACGCTGTCTTTCAGAGTATAATCAAATTCAAAGATCTTGCTGTTCTTAATCTCATGTTAAATAACAATATTTTTGGAACTCTCTTCCATATGATACCATCAAATCTTTCAAATTTGATTGAAATCTATATTGAGGGCTGTTCTTTAGATCAGGATTATGTGGAGAAACTTCAGGATGATATGCCAAAACTGAAAATCACAGGGAAATCTCTTTCCTATAAGCCTCGGGAAGAACCTGACATTGATCTTGAAGACTCAACTTTTTTCATTAATCTGTTCTTGTAATGAATGCTTACGAACTTGTGTTAGTGAATTAATACACCGTGCATAATAATATGTACAGTAACATATTTCATACACTTTTTTTTTTGTATGACAGCATTATAAAGCATTTAATAAATAGGTAACATATCAAATTTGTAATGATGCATAGTTCGATACCATATTCTATGGAGAATCAGTTGCTATGGCAACAGTGAGGTTGTTAAACAATAAACAGTTAAACATTATTGCAGTGGAAATCGTTTAATAATATTAACTTTATATATATATTATTTTAATGTACCGAAGTACGTATCGTCGCCTGAATGCAAGAACTAGTTAACTCAAAATGTTTGCATTTTTTAGTTACCTCTTTTATAGCATAGGAAAAATCGCACAAAATGTAATCCAGGATCTAGGTAACTGATCGAACAATACCAGGGACATCTATTTTCCAATATAACATATAGGTAAAAGAAAATGAGACATATTCCTTAGTGCAATAAATAAGTAAATAGGCGATGTCACAAAATATGAAAAATCAAGTTACCTAGTTCTTGCATTCAGGCGGCGACATGATATTTCCATGCAGATGTTCTGCGTCATCATACGATGAAAGAGTAATGGAACGGAGAAAAATTCTCTCTGGCACCGGGATTTGAACCCGGGTTTTCAGCTCTACGTGCTGATGCTTTATCCACTAAGCCACACCGGATACCCATCCCGGTGCCGGACAGAATCGTCTTGTTTAAGTTCCAACTCTTGGGCTCCCTCTAGTGGCCGCCCTCTGCACTACGTCATAGATGTCTATGAACGTAGGACTGAAGTCCACACATGTGCTGAGATGCACTCGTTATGAGTGACTAGTTGGCCGGGATCCGACCGAATAAGGGCTGTCTTAAATCACGAAGTGATTTATGCGTATCATATATATATTATTTTAATGTACCGAAGTACATATGATATTTCCATGCAGATATTCTGCGTCGTCATACGAGACTGATATCTCTCGCAGCTGATACTGAACTCTGTGGCCTCTTGCCTCTGTTTTATCTGCTAGTCTTCAGGTTTCGAATCTGGCTTGGGTAATAATTATAAGCTAATCTCGTGATTCTGGTTCAGATAGGGCTGGGCCGGTTGTTAAGAATTTCAGCTCGTACCTCACATCTGCCTACAAAGTGTTTGGTTTTCGTTACCTACTCTAAGGAAGGAGAGAAAGGTTTACTAATTGATATTTGTTTACCTGCTGGAGATACTTGATTTCTATTCCACAGTTTGATGATATATTCTAAAAACTATAATTTAGTGCTGTAGAAGATGCCAGTGTGACTTACTGTTTTATGCAGGCACAAAAACTACCGCTGGGTTTGCGTGGTGTACCGAAGAACGATATATTACAACTAAAACTACAATGATGATAGGAGTTCTTGTAACATACTGTGGTATCATTATAGGAAAGAAATTCTGATAGAAATGCAAATAAGAGAATACAGAGAGCTTAAGACAAGCACTGTTTATGTTGTGGACATTAAAAGAGGACAGCTTCAGAGAAAAGACTGTTCTAGAAGTTAATGTAAAATTACAATTGTTTCAGTTTGGTGGTGATCTGGATCAATTTCGGTCTCAAGATGTGTGACATACTACCAAATGAAGTGATGCTGGAGATTTTCTCGTATTTGGATATGAATGATTTGGCACTGTCTGTACAACATGTGAACTCTCGATGGAAGGAGCTGTCTCGAGATAAGCAGCTGTGGAAGGACAGAGTATTTGAACCAGATAACAGAATGTTGGACGAAGAGAGAGTACATCTATTGAGAAACATGCCATCTCTGAAGGCTTATGTGTCCTACAGAGGAAGAAATACAGAACTGATTATTGACACATTATGCACATACTGCGAAGATATTGAACGTTTGCATTTGAATGCATCCCATGCATTTAAGTATCCTCTGTTGGTAAAATTTACCAACTCTTTTTGTAATATAGGAAAGTTAATAATTCCGTACCTTAAAGAAGATAATCCACTACAATTTTCTGAACTAATAGGGAACCTTAACAACCTGAATACATTAGGTTTCACTGACAGATATGCAGAAGTACCAGATGGAATACTGAAACCAATTGCCGATGGATGCCCTTCTTTGCAGCACATGGATTTAGGGGACAATAAATTCAGGGAGGAAGATGTTAGGTATTTTCTGAAAAAGAAACAAACACAACTCTTGACTTTTCGTTTCGAATGTTACGTATCAGTAGCAACATTCAATTGTATTATCCAATGCAAGAGCCTGGAAAACCTCCGATTTAGTAATTTTAACAATTCAAATGTGAGTCCCAGGGATATAAAACAGCTAAAAAATTTGAAGAACTTGAAGAGTTTAATATTCTGTTACCTTAAAGAAGCACAGTGTAGAGCAATACCTAGTTTATTCGAAAGAGGGTCTTTATGCAATGTCACCAAGCTACAATTCGAAGCTTATGACTTGAGGTCTGTTGTGAAGAATTGTCCACAACTTCTTGAGCTTACTGTAGGTGGCAGGAAGCGTGTGTTAGAGGAAGGATTTGAACACATTGGTAACTGCAAGAACCTGAGATACCTGAGCCTTTCAGGTTGCTCAGGAGTGACACCAAAGTGTTTAGAATATGTAGCAGTCGGTTGCCCTAACTTGAGGTATCTCGATTTGTCGTGCTCTCTTGACATAGACGATTCCCTAATTCCAAGTGCACTGAAGTGCAAGAACTTGAGAGTCATAAACATAAGTTACTCTGCTTTCAGAGGGACTGATTTCCACTTGTTTCCGACTCATCTTGTTCATTTGAGAGAACTCGTGATTCATGAATGTGGGGTTGACGATGAGGTATGGGACAGACTGTTAGAAAAAATGCCACATCTGAAATTAACTGGACGGTATTATTATGGTGATGATTAATATATATCAATATATATCCACTTTGCGAGGTGGAACAAGAGTTAGACAATATATAAAATGATAATTTCATAAATTAACTCATTGAGATCATTCCTCATGTAGAGGCAGGTTTTCAAGCATGGTATGACAATAATTGACTGTTAACTACAGTCGGGTAGAGTTCCCGGGTAGCTCAGTTGGTAGAGCGTTGGTAAGTTTAACCGAAGGTCCCAGGTTCGATACCCGGCCCCGGAACAATTTTTCCCTCAAAATTATTCAAATCAACTTTACAGGGAGTTATACCTGAAAGCTTGATTTGCATAATACACGTCACTGTACGTAACAGAAAACCACAATTTAAGTCACACAGAGTTAGTTAGTGTGCTCTGAATGCTGGTTGCTTGACGGTTGTCAGCCCACTTTGAGGTCTGTGGATATACAGTAAAACCTCTATTATCCGTGGTAATGAAGGGGGTGGACTGAACGGTTAATCGAAAAAATCGGATAATCCGTACCATAAAATATTTTCGTAAATTTAGTGAATAATGCTTACACTTTCGTAATTTCCTCTATGGTTTTGTATTGAACACGCTAGGATCAGAAGTTCACTGATATGAGTGTGATTGTTAACAACGGAATTTTAGGGTACAAGGAAATTTCTTGTAATGGCTATTTGTGGAAAGATAGAAATATGGAGGTCTCGTATTGTAGATTTACATACTTCATATGCGTCATTCTTGATTTTTATTAAATTGCACACGGTTGTGACTCCTGACTCATTCTCAGATGAGCCACAGCTTCTCGTTCCCCAAAACCATGCAGTTATTTGCACTTTTTATACTTAGCACATCACGATTTCTTTTGATACTCGTGAAGACATTTTATATAGAAGTTATACAGTACGACAACTCGAACAGTAGACCACACTGTGTAAGGGTAAAGTCTTGTAATAGCTCTCTCTAGAAAAAAAAATAACTTGCTAATATAATATACAGTAGCATACTCCATATATTTCTGTAGGGAAAAAAGGGTGAGAAAGACAGTCGGATAATCCACCAATCGGTTAATAGGGTGACGGAAAATCGGGGTCTACTGTAGAGGGAAAAGTTGGATCGGTGTCAGGTAGAGTTCCCGGGTAGCTCAGTTGGTAGAACGTTGGTACGTTTAACCAAAGGTCCCGGGTTCGATACCCAGCCCCGGAACAATTTTTCCCTCAAAATTATTCGGTTAACTACAGGTTTCAAGAAGTTGAGCTGTCGTTTTTCATTACATATTTTACACGACCTGTAACATTTTAGTTTTTTATTCTGTAACAAATAATATTCCTGGTTATATAATTTTTTATTGTCACTTTAGCATATGCACACACGTGCACACACACACACATATGTATGTAGATGTAAAGCAACTTATTTATTAAGAAGAAGGAAAGCTGATCCATTTTGAAGCTGCAACACATGCACAGCATACAGTACTAATAATTTATTTCAAATTTATTAATTATTTTCATTATTGGAGAAATTGAAGTTATTTTACAAAAGTGGTCTTATTATTTCGGAACTAAGGGCCATATTTAAGAATGTCACTTCAACTTCATTTTGTTTTGATTTCAAATCAGAAGATACGTGATTTGAGCTGCTCGGCCTCCCCTAATATTACACGAGAATACAGTGTGATAGTATTCATTCCAGCCGAATTAAGATCATAGACAAGTTATAGCAAATGACAGACATCTTTCCTTTTATATTAATTTTAATATGCAATTTGAATGAGATGTAAGTTATGTCAAAGTCCACATCTGTGGAGTAACGGTCAGTGCGTCTGGCCGCGAAACCAGTTGGCCCGGGTTCGAATCCTGGTTGGGGCAAGTTACCTGGTTGAGGTTTTTTCCGGGGTTTTCCCTCAACCCAATATGAGTAAATGCCGGGTAACTTTTGGTGCTGGACCCCTGACTCATTTCACCGGCATTATCACCTTCATTTCATTCAGACGCTGAATAACCTAGATGTTGATACAGCATTGTAAAATAACCCAAAAAAAAAGTTATGTCAAGCTCATCATATCTAGTGTCGGCCTCAGTAGCTTAGTCGGTATAGCACTGGCCTTATATGCTCGAGGTTGCGGGTTCGATCCTGGTCCAGGTCAATGGCATTTTAGTGTGCTTAAATGTGACGGGCTCGTGTGAGCAGATTTACTGGCATGTAAAAGAACTCTGTGACTCTGGATACAAATCCTGCGGTTTTTTACCTGTTAAGACTGGCTGTAAGTAAAAGTGAAGTTGAAGTGATATTCCTTAGTATGGACCTAAATAATGGTAGAGCGTTTATTGTCCATATACTTGTGTTCTGCAATATGCAAACATGAAAGTGGCAACCAAGACATTGCAACCTTCCTCTTATTTCATATGAAAAACTAATCGCAAGATCTGTGTATTTTTGCTCTCACTAAACCTTTCAAATCAACTGGTAATACCTCACCAGCAGTAACAGGGTTAAAAAGTTACGGTATCAAACTCTTGGAAAAAAAAATATTTGTGCAATTTTCTACCATATGGCTGCTCAACTTTTTGTTCTACCAGGCCATGATTGTTTGGCCAAACACCTGCATAGAATTGGAATATATCAGTCCCCTAACTGCCCATTGTGTAACTCAAACCAAGAATTGGATTCGGAACACCTCAAAATCTGTGCTTCAGTGGCTGGTCATGATAACATCTTTGAAAAATATTGGAGTGCAAGAGGTCAAACGACTTTATTGTCAAATGCCTGGCATTGGAAAACAACAACAACTTTTTGTTCTACTTAAAAACATGTACTCCATAAACAGTTTTTTTCCTTTTCCTACTGATTTTAATTTGAACAAGAGTTAAAGAATTCAAAGACATCTCTGGATAATCATCTTTTGAGGACAGTACATAATGTTAACATTTCGTCCCACAGCCTATTTGCGAAGAAGAGCCCTCCCAACTGAATGTTTAACTTACTTTTAATTGGTATAAACCTGTCTCACAAACTTAGCTTGATTGTATACTTCAAAATAATTACATTCTTCTTTAAAAATGTTTAGGAGGGATAGGGAAAAGTGGAGTACAACAGGTTCAGTTTGTGACAAGCCTAGGGAGTGTGAACGATATGTTTTAACTGCAGACAAACTTGAAGATGTTAAAATGTGGTTAGAATTAAGTCCAAAGAAATTTCTTCGTTACCTAGCTTAAGAAACAAAGCTAATTAAATTCTGGCCATATAAAATAAGGTTAGCTTGCAAAGCTACCAAAGGTAATTCAATTCTGGCCATATAAAATAAGGTTAGCTTGCAAAGCTACCAAGCTAATTAAATTCTGGCCATATAAAATAAGGTTAGCTTGCAAAACTACCAAAGCTAATTAAATTCTGGCCATATAAAATAAGGTTAGGTTGCAAAGCTATCACGCTAATTAAATTCTGGCCATATAAAATAAGATTAGCTTGCAAAGCTACCAAAGCTAATTAAATTCTGGCCATATGAAATAAGGTTTGTGCAAGAAATCAAGTATACAGATTTTGCCTCTAGAATACAGTTCTGGAATTGATTTCTTGAAAATGTTCACAATGGTTCACCTTGATCTACAGCTATTGTTTGTGATAAGTTACTGTTTAGATATGTTTTTATCTGAATGGTCTTGCGTGTTCTGGATATGTGCAATATCGGAGTGATTAAAATACACATATTGTACAGCTAGTCCCGTTTCGCAGTGATACATTAGGGGTTTGGTGTGCGTTTAGTACGAGACAAATCTGCCCAATATTTTATAACACAACAGTGAATACAGACGTGTATGTGAATACAATACTGCCTTCATTTTCGAGCCAGCTTACAGATGGAAAACAATATGGTTATTTTTAATAGGACAGTGCTACCCCACATACTGCCAAATGTTCAGTAGACACCATAAAGGAGTTTTCGAAGACCGGATAATAAACAGAGATTTGTGGCCTCCTAGATCCCCTGATCTCAGTTACTGTGATCTTTATCTTTGGGGAAAATTTAGGTACACATCGCTACTTTTGCAGCGCTGCAGTACAAAAAACTGCGCAACTCTTGTACTGCGACGTGTGAACAACGGTACAACCCGAAAAGTAGCGGCTGCCGAACCTGCTGCCCGCTACTTTTCCATGCTGCGCGCAGCTTAAAAGTAGCGACGTGTGAACAGGGTTCTCAGGGTTGCAGCCGCAGCATTTTTGATATCGGTTTTGTTGAAACTTTTGCTACGGTTGCAACCAGTGTTACCACCCAAATGTGCCAATGATACTTTAATTGTTTGGATATATTTTAATGTTAAATGTGATGAAAATAAATTATTTGTAACAGTTATTAAATACACAACACAGTCTGAGCATAATTGCTGATGATATAATTCATTTTTTTCAATTTTCCGTAGCATAGTTCCAAACAGGAGGGTTGCCAACATTGATTACATGAATATGCTGTTGGTTATCATTGAAGTATATAAGCGTTTTTAAAAGCTTTATAGTAAAAATAATGTCAATTTCTGAATACTAGATACGACAGGAAAGCAAATAATAGATAAGGAAGCTTTCGCACGAGTTTATTAATAATGCGAACATAACCACAAAATGTATATTGAGAAGTCAACACGGAGATGGAAACCTGCAGCATGACTGCGGCTGCAAAAGTAGCGCCTTGTGTGTGAACAGACTCGCAACCTCCAGTTGCAACTTTTGCTGCACTCGGGTTGCGCAGCACGAAAAGTAGCATGCAGCGCGCTACTTTTGGCTTACGTGTGAACACGACACGCAACTTTTGCAGCTGCAGTACAAAAGTTGCGCAGCAAAAGTAGCGACGTGTGACCGTACCTTTAGTGTAAAGTGTATAAAAATAATCCCCATACTGTGGATTCTAAAGTATGGAGATTATTTTACCGGATTGTTGCAATAAACCTATTTATTGAAAGTTGTTAGAGTAATATTTTCATATTTAATACTAATAAGTTTTTCTGTTTGGGAATATAAACATAAAGTAATATGGTTGTATATTCAAAGTTTTACAAAATTGCCCTGTAGATTTTTTTTAATAAGAAACAGAAATGAAACTGTTTTCAACATGTTTCCTTCCTTTTTTACATTGATATTACATTTTCTAGTGTCTGAAAGACCAGAATGAGATGAACATAGGTGAAATATCAAAATTGTTTCACCTTCAGTAATTATTAAGAGTTGTTATAAGTTAAATATGGGATGATTTATATCTTAAAAAAAATAAACAATTTGCCTGTGTATGATATATTATGTGAAAATGAGTGCATTTTCATTCTGGTTTCAGTATTTATATTATATGAGTGGCTACAGCATTATAACTGCATTTAATTGTTTAGGTCAGTGTATGAAATCACCGTTTATTTCTATGAACATAAAATAATCACTTCTGTATTACACACAATTAAATGAAGTACACCTATTTTATATACAGTTCGTAAACATATGTATACACAATGAATATTATGTAATAATTGTATTAACAATTTACTCTTACTGCGTAAAGTTATGGTTCACTAAAATCCCGATTAATCAAACTGCGATTTGACGAATTTTTGGCTTACTCGAATCCCAATGAGGAAAAAATAATATTTTGAATTCATTTTGCAGATGATACATTGATTTACAGCCTTAATTATGCGCTTTTGAATTTGGAATTCAGACTTTGTAAGTTACTATTTTTTAAAATAAGATTTTATGTTCAAATTTTTCTCATTTCTTTGTGCAGTATAGGCTACATACAGTAGTACGTACATGTACGAAGACCTATTTTTGAAAAATGTTTAGTTTACTTTAAAATAAAGTTACTCTTTTAATATCTACATTATGTTTTATACCAAAGTAAGCAAAGCACCATTTCTGATTTAACCTAATTTTCGTTTAAACAAATCAACCTTGGTCCCATAAAATCCGGTTAATCGAGAGACTAGTGTACTTACTAAAATAGATCATTTTGCAGATGATACATTGATTTACAGCCTTAATTATGCGCTTTTGAATTTGGAATTCAGACTTTGTAAGTTACTATTTTTTAAAATAAGATTTTATGTTCAAATTTTTCTCATTTCTTTGTGCAGTATAGGCTACATACAGTAGTACGTACATGTACGAAGACCTATTTTTGAAAAATGTTTAGTTTACTTTAAAATAAAGTTACTCTTTTAATATCTACATTATGTTTTATACCAAAGTAAGTAAAGCACCATTTCTGATTTAACCTAATTTTCGTTTAAACAAATCAACCTTGGTCCCATAAAATCTGGTTAATCGAGAGACTAGTGTACTTACTAAAATAGAACAATCTTTTTTTTTTTTGTTTATTTTTTGTTCGAAAGTATATGTAGGTTCTACTCTACTGGGTGTTCATTTCAAAGTGTGTCATGACGTCACTGTTGTTGGGTCACCGATTTGAAGCGAGTTTCAGCTTATATGTTAGAGAAGTTGCCTATTATTTAAGACGTTCTTCAATCTGAACTTAAGAACGTGTACGGTATAACTTGAACGTCGTAGCAACAGATGGCGGTCTGTACGGCCTGTGTGCTACCATAACCTCTTTCGAACTGTGTTTTGCGCCGGCAAGTCGTACGCAGGGTATTTGTTATCATCGGTAACATTCCACAACACAAATCAAATGCTCCGTGTCCATGTTGACCGTCTAAGTTAATGTCAACAAATACGTAAGTAATCGTCTTAACCCTCTCCCCATATCCCGACAGTACGTATTTCCAAACAGTTCACATTCCTGCCACTACCGGCGTTTTCGTACGTATCGGCACGTACTCTTCAGAATGAACGCCGTACTTGCTAGGCAACTTCTCTGCCTCATAGGTTATACACCTCTGCGGAAGTGTAGGAAGATTGAATTCTCTAGGCTCATCGGCTAGCCACATGACGGCATACAGCGAGCCATGACACACTTTGAACTGAACACCCAGTATATGTAATTGTTATAACATTTTTTTTTTTGTTTATCTTTTGTTCGAAAATATAAGTAGGTTCTACTCTATATGTAATTGTTATAAAATTAACAAAAAAAGGAATTCATTGTAATATTTCAAACAGCTTGAAGTTGGATATTATAGTTCATTACATTTTGTAATAAATAGGTCAAAGCCACACATTGTTAAAAAAAAAAAAAAAGGAGACCACCATCTGAATTCACGTGGCGCTAAACTTGTCTTTGAAGGAGACCACAGTCTAAACAAAATTGTTATGTTGAAAATTAATAAGTATCTTTTAGTTTAGTCAGTGAACTGTTATTGTAAGCAAATATTTTACATGCAAATTGATTCTTCTGTGAATGTTTTGAAGTGTACCTATGTTTTGTTTACAGAAATAAAATATAATTATATTATGCAGTTTGAAACTTCCTTTCCAGCAATCTCATGTGTATATATAAATTTATTTCCTTTCGATTATAATGCTGATTTATAAAATTAGTAGGCTACGCCAGGAGAAACAATGCTCGTGCTCAGGTGCAGTTCAGTTATTCAGGGTTCAAGCCACAGTCGCATCTTTCGCGTTTTGCTACTCGACTTCTAAAAATGCAACAAACTTTCAATGTTAATGTGCAAAAATGCGACAACCACATTGGACTTCAGAAACGAAGATGGTAATGGAGAAACTGAAATCAGAAACGTGTACGAACTAATCAGTTCTGGAGAATCTGAATTCAAAATAAATACTAATGGAATGGGCAATATTCAAGAAAGTATCGAACAATAAATATTCAAGAATGAATTTCAAAGAGTTGGTACAACTCATGTAAGTTAACAAGTTTTTTTTTTAAATTTATTGAGTATGCCCCAATTAGTATAACTCATATGTAGGGGCTATACAAAAACACATACATATGTTATACAATGTAATTGAAAACGTCATGAAACTACAGTCCGTGAAAACAAACAATGACACAAGAATTTATTAAAGAAAGCAAAATAAGAACAAATAATAAGATGACATAAAGTTTTGGGCAGAAAGAAGAAAAAGTTTGAAACCATGAAATAAATCAACTGAGAATTAAAATAAATAATATTCCCAAAAACGTATTTTTAAACAATTCTTAAAACACCGGCAATTTGGTAAAATTCTATATCCTAAAGGAAGTTGGTTAAAAGTTGTTAAAGCATTCTAATACAAAATATCGTCCCTGCTCTGGCAAACTAGCGAGAGTGACAAATTGAAGGGTATGATCCCAAAACTCGTTCAGTCCATTTGACCATTTTTGTGATTTATACAAATGTATATCATTGTCGGCTTATAGTGTAAACCTGCCGACTAACATAAAGATAATTTTACAGAAGAAACATGAAACTGTGTATAAATTAACCTTGTGGTCCTAAAGTTTCAGGGTTAATTTATACTCAGTTTTTTGTTTCCCTTGTAAAATTATATTTTTGTTAGCAGGTTTACACTCTTAAGCTGAGGATATCATTTTATTTGAGTCCTCTTATCATATTTTAAGCTTATTTTCTTCGGAATATTTATGATAGGAACTTTCTTGTGTTAAATATTATTCACGTACCTTGTTAACATGTTTCGACCTATTTTCGGTCATCTTCGGAACTGGTCGTTGTTGGTCTTGGTGCCTCTTGTTTCCTATGTGGGTGCGTTCATAGTGTAGAGTCAAAGAGTGTGTGTGTTTTGAAGTTTAGTTGTGTGTTGAGAATATCGTTGGGGTGTGTTTTCGTGTGTCTGTATATTTCATATTGTTCTAGTGTGTTGAGTTTCTGGCTTTTTGGTTGGATGTGCAGTATTTCCATGTCTGTGTTGATGTCTTTGTAGGTGTGGTTGGCATTTGTGACATGTTCTGCATATGTGGAGGTGTTCTGTAATTTTGTTATGGCTGTGATGTGTTCTTTGTAACGTGTTTGAAATGACCTGCCTGTCTGTCCTATGTAGAAGTTGTTGCAGATGTTACATTTGAGTTTGTATATGCCTGTGTGGATGTATTTGTTTGTTTGTGTTGTTTGTGTGTTGAGACAGGCAGACAGGCAGATCATTTCAAACACGTTACAAAGAACACATCACAGCCATAACAAAATTACAGAACACCTCCACATATGCAGAACCAGGGCCGCCGAGAAGGGGGGGGGAGGAGTCGAGTGCATATGGGCCCCTGAGCAATAAGGGCCCGTCAGATTGAGTGAGTCTGATTACTTTTTAATATAATGAATAATTATTTGTAGATACATACGGGTACTACAAAATTTTGTAAGAACATTTGTTACATAAATTTGACATATTAACTCAACAATAGTAGAATTAATACAAATTACCACTTCATATATAAATATTTGACTTTTATATAATAGAATATCGGTTTCCTGCATTAACGTTCAGCGACATCGGCACGACAATTGAGGGCCCCTACATTTGCCTGAAATATTTTCCCGTCACTTGTACTGAACACGTTCAATTATTTATTCGCTTGTCCTTTTTAACTACCAACCGCTGGCCCACTGCAATGTGTTAGTGGAGTCTCCCAAACCGAAGTCACAGGATACATTTCCTTTTCAGTACATTGTATGTTTCGTTTCGAAACTTTCGTCTTTTCGTTGCCATTTGTCTAGTGAATTCTGTTTATTAGTATTACCGGTTATAGTTTTAACTGCACAATGGACTAGTACAGGCATAAGTCAGGAGCTGAGAAGCACAAGACATACAGAAAAAATTGGAAGATATTAATATGGGTGCTAGACTGCGTGAAAAATATTATGGCGACATTAACAAAGAGAACAGTGATAAGCCGAAATATTTAAAATCAATTCAGGCTTCTAATTTAGGGCCAACCCCACTGAAACCTATGAATCTCCTATATAGTCTGAGGGAATTAAAACTGTACAGTTGATTTCCAAATATTTGTAACACCATTACAATATTCTATAAAATTCCTGTTCCAGTTGCTGATGCTGAAAGATCTTTCAGCAAAATGAAGGAAATAAAAATTGTATTCAGATAAACAGTGTATCAAGAACGTTTGAGTGACCTTGGCTCCTTAGTCTGGAGAGCGATCTTGCTAGGTCTTTAAATTTTGATGATATAATTGATGATTTTGGATCAGTGAATTCAAGGAGAGTTAATCTTGCAGTGTAGGCTTTCACAGCCGGAGTTTATAGATCTAGATTCATTTTCCGGGCTGAGAGGCCGTGGTCTATTGGTTGGTTTTATACCAGACGTTTCGTCTGCAACTGCGGCAGACATCTTCAGTGGAGTGGTATCCGAGGTCGCAAGACTCTTCTCGGCGTACCTGAGGCAATTGATCCTGTGGCTGGTTGTGCGGGCGTATTTATAGTACGGCTCGCGGGCCGAGGCATGTTGTCGCTGCGGTCCGCGCCGAGAAGAGTCTTGCGACCTCGGATACCACTCCACTGAAGATGTCTGCCGCAGTTGCAGACGAAACGTCTGGTATAAAACCAACCAATAGCCCACGGCCTCTCAGCCCGGAAAATGAATCTAGATCAAGGAGAGTTGTTTGCTGATGTCGGTCTGCAAGTTAGAAATTACAGGTGTTTAGGAATAATGTTTTATGAATATAATATATTGTGCTAATATGAAGTTTTGCTAAAAGTTTTCAATGTAATAAGAGGGTGTATTTTTAAGTTCGTATCTCTGTATGGGTTTATCTCTCATTTATTTAGCAAATAATTATTATGGTTAGAATAACTGGTAACTTGTAATTGTTATTTTTTTCAACGGGGGTCCGAATACAGTATTGCATAGGGGCCCATAAATTCTGTCGGCGGCCCTGTGCAGAACACATCACAAATGCCAACCACACCTACCAAGAATCAACACAGACATGGAAATACTGCACATCCAACCAAAAAGCCAGAAACTCAACACACTAGAACAATATGAAATATACAGACACACGAAAACACACCCCACCGATATTCTCAACACACAACTAAACTTCAAAACACACACACTCTTTGACTCTACACTACGAACGCACCCACACAGGAAACAAGAGGCACCAAGACCAACAACGACCAGTTCTGAAGATGACCGAAAATAGGTCGAAACATGTTAACAAGGTACGTGAATAATATTTAACACAAGAAAGTTCCTATCATAAATATTCCGAAGTGATACAGTGTTAAAAGTTGTGTAATCAAGATGTATTATTTTCTTCCAAAACAACGTCAATCCTTGTCTAGAAGTTTGTGTTATTGTGCATGTCACTTGAAAACACTCAGTCCATAAACTAGTGGATAAGAAGATTAGCCCTGCCCTTTCTATGTAGACCTTATGTGCAGGTTCGCTAGTTTGCCAGAGGAGGGATGATAAATATTCACATTATATGTCAGCTAACAGAATTTTGTAATTTTGTACCTTTCTCTGGCTTGATTGATTTTTATTATCCATGCAAGAAAAATTGCTATACATAACTGAACGTAAATACATAAAGATGGCAGCAAAAGAAATTAATATTTGAGGAGAAAATCTCGCTCCGGTGCCGGGGATTGAACCTGGGTCCTTGGTTCTATGTACCAAGCACTCTGACCACTGAGCTACGCCAAATTCAATCCACAGTACCAGACCGAACCCTCCTCCTTCAATGTTTCCCTTTGTGGCCTGACTCCAAGTTAGGTATATATGTTGACATGTATGTCCATTGTCAACTGCCATTATACTAGGAGTGCACTCAGCTGAGTGTCTTGTCAATATTACAGATATTATTCTGTAGGAAAAATTAATAAATCTACAATATTTTCATAGCTGCAGTGCATGTATTTGTACAGATTACTGTGCACGTAATCGCGGAATCCCGGCCAAACAAGTCACTTAGCTGAGTGCGCTCCTAGTATAATGGCAGTTGACATTGGACATACATGTCAACATATATACCTAACTTGGAGTCAGGCCACGAAGGGAAACACTGAAGGAGGAGGGTTCGGTCCGGTGCTGTGGATTGAATTAGGCGTAGCTTAGTGGTCAGAGCGCTTGGTATGTAGAACCAAGGACCCAGGTTCGATCCCCAGCGCCGGAGCGAATTTTTCTCCTCAAATATTAATTGTCAATATTACAGATATTATTCTGTAGGACAAATTAATAAATCTATAATATTAGCAAAAGAAATGTTTTTACAGACAGCTACAGTAGGGCCTATATCTAAAAACCTGTCCTTAATTCTATCTTCCCCCCCCCAAATTAACAAGATATGAAAAAACCTGTCCTTATTGCTATCTTCTCAAAAAAATATTGTAATCAGAACACCTGGAATACCATATACTTGGATATATAACAAATTCAAGTGAAAAAAATCAGAAAAACTCAGAATATGAAATTCGCTATAAAACGACGCAATAGTAATAATTCGCGAATGTGTTCATATTTCGCTATTAGAACTCTGTTTCGCAATTTGTCGCGATTGTTTTAACTGCATTAATAATCAGAATCGTAAAGATTAGTGAAAATCTATTGCATATCTATTAAGTCGTGATCTCCATAAATAGCCAATGGCCTTTAAGAAACCCGGAGATTCACTGCCACTCTACATAAGCCCACTATTGATCCCTATCTTGAGCAAGATTAATCCAGTTCCTACCAACATATCCCACCTCCCTCAAATCCATTTTAATATTATCCTATATATTATTAATACCTTAGAAACAATATATTTTGTATATTTCCACTCGACAATGAGTTTTAGAATAATATTCTGAGGAAATTACACAGATAGTAACAGTATATTCCTACTACAAAAAAGAGTACTTACTTACTTATTGGCTTTTAAGGAACCCGGAGGTTCATTGCCGCCCTCACATAAGCCCGCCATTGATCCCTATCCTGAGCAAGATTAATCCAGTCT
Source organism: Periplaneta americana (assembly GCF_040183065.1). NCBI lineage: Eukaryota > Metazoa > Arthropoda > Insecta > Blattodea > Blattidae > Periplaneta > Periplaneta americana. The sequence continues at coordinate 205,112,426 of NC_091118.1, read as the reverse complement.
CTACCATCACATCCAACCTCCCTCAAGTCCATTTTAATATTATACATCTACGCCTCGGCCTTCCCAAAGGTCTTTTTCCCGCCAGCCTCCCAACTAACACTCTATATGCATTTCTGGATTCGCCCATACGTGCTACATGCCCTTGCCCATCTCAAACATCTGGATTTAATGTTCCTAATTATGTCAGGTGAAGAATACAGCTGTGCGTTGTGTAAGTTTCTCCATTCTCCTGTAACTTCATCCCTCTTAGCTCCAAATATTTTCCTAAGAACCTTATTCTCAAACACCCTTAATCTCTGTTCCTCTCTCAAAGTGAGAGTCCAAGTTTCACAACCATACAGAACAACCGGTAATATAACTGTTTTATAAATTCTAACTTTCAGATTTTTTGACAGCAGACTAGATGACAAAAGCTTCTCAACCGAATAATAACAGGGATTTCCCATATTTATTCTGCGTTTAATTTCCTCCCGAGTATCATTTATATTTGTTACTGTTGCTCCAAGATATTTTAATTTTTCCACTTCTTCGAAGGAAAAATCGCCAATTTTTATAGTTCCATTTCTTACAATATTCTGGTCACGAGACATAATCATATACTTAGTCTTTTCAGGATTTACTTCCAACCCTATCACTTTACTTGCTTCAAGTAGAATTTCCGTGTTTTCCCTAATCGCTTGTGTATTTTCTCCTAACATATTCACATCATCCGCATAGACAAGAAGCTGATGTAACCCGTTCAATTCCAAACCCTCTGAGTTATCCTGAATTTTCCTAATGGCATATTCTAGAGCGAAGTTAAAAAGTAGAGGTGACAATGCATCTCCCTGCTTTAGTCTGCAGTGAATTGGAAACGCATCAGATGGAAACTGGCCTATACAAACTCTGCTGTAAGTTTCACTAAGACACATTTTAGTTAATCGAACTAGTTTCTTGGGAATAGCAAATTCAATAAGAATATTATATAAAACGTCTCTCTTAACCGAGTCATATGCCTTTGCTACAAAAAGGAGTAATTAGAATAATAGTAGGTGCCAAATCTAGGATATCGTGGATATTGAAGTGGATGACATTTTGATGAGGCTAATGACTATGTATCTTCTTAACTTTTCACAAGAATAACTGTCACTTGTATTTTGCTGTAGAGATAAGAAACTTCAACTGTATTTAAAGATGGGGGTGTCCACACCTGTGGAGTAACGGTCAGCGCGTCTGTCCGCGAAACAGGTGGCCCGGGTTCGAATCCCGGTCAGGGCAAGTAACCTGGTTGAGGTTTTTTCCGGGGTTTTCCCTCATCCCAATACGAGCAAATGCTGGGTAACTTTCGGTGCTGGACCCCGGACTCATTTCACCGGCATTATCACCTTCATTTCATTCAGACGCTAAATAACCTAGATGTTGATACAGCATCGTAAAATAACCCTAAAAAAAAGATGGGGGTTTAAGTAATGAATTGAAACAGGAATCTGAAAAATGATAAAATTGTGGCTTTTGATTAGATCTCCCGGGGCCCTTCAAATGTTAAGTCCACATTAAATGGAACTGCCATGGTACTAAATACACGAAAGGCATAGAAAGTGGATCACTTCCTAAAAATCGAATCATCGTCAATAAACTACCAATTTAAAAGGAATATTATTAAATTGAATAGGTTTTATGACTAACAAGTGATGTATTCAACATTTTTGGAGATTAATATAATGTTTAAAGGTCATAAAATGCCATCCCATGGGCAACTTTCTGTACCTAAGAGTTAGGCTGGTTTTACAACACAGACCAGTGGTAAAACAACTGTGCATTAGGCTGGTTTTACAACACAGACCAGTGATAAAACAATTGTGCATTGGTCTTAGTGATGAATTACCAAGTGCGGTGCATTTTCTGTTATAAGTCAACATTTTTCTTCAGTTTCTGTTTTCAATTTGATAAGTTAAGATGCCTCTTATGCATTGCAAGAGCTGTCATGTTGGTTAAGGGTGGATGAATAATTCGTTTTTCGGATAATGTCATTGTGGAAGCATCCAACGTGCTCTACGGCAATTATGTGAACTGAGTACCAATCACAGATGATCAGAATCAGGCTGTGGTAGGTCTACATCCACCAGGGATGACAGGTTTCTGATTCTCCATATCTTGCGATATCTCCATATGACCACAGTCTAGGCCAGAGAACATCTCGAAAGAGTGAGGAATATTACTATGAGTGACAGGAATGTTAGACGAAGACTCCGGGAAGCCAATTTGACCTCAAGAAGACCAGCAATATCTCCAATTAGAGTTCAAGTGTCAACACTGGAATTGGACTTTGGATCATGGGTGAGTCGTGATTCTGCTTCTGGTTATTTGACAGTAGAGTGTATGGAGAACACATGGGAAGTGGTAGTCATCTTGCAACTTCTCTCAAAGAATGCTGCTTGGAGGTGGTTCTATCACGGTATGAGGTGATATCTGTTTTGGCCCCTAACAGAGCTTGTTTTCCTTGTTAGAAAGACTCTGAATGTGCACCAATACATAGTGTAGAAGTGTTAGCAGACCATGTAATCCTCTTCGCTTCCTTCACTGGCGAAAATTTCATCCTAATGCATGACAACGCGCACCTCTCTGCTGCTCGCAGCTTGACAGATTACCACCATGATGTCGGGATATCAACCCTGGACTGGCCAACACGTAACCTAGACTTAATTCCTATTGAACACCTGTGAGATATTCTCGGCATAAGTGTCCGACATCACAATTTCAACCCCAAACGAAATGTGGACAGCATTATAGGAGTAGTGGAATCTCAGAAAACTTTGCAGGACTTTGTGGTCAGCATAGTGTGACAAATGAAGGACATCACCACCACTAGCATTCATTAACACACAATATTAGAGTAACATATGTGCACAGTGACAGTTTCAGTGACATAATCATGTATTAATGTAAGCCACGCCTCAATAACTCTTTGGAATTTTGCATAAACTACAACACTTTAGAACTTTAAAATAATTAGAATCAAAAAGCATTTTAAGGGAATGCACACGTTTACTTCATTTTACAATATGTCTTTGTCAGAATGAAGAAAAAATAAAGCATAAACTATAAAATTATTATTGTTCTTAAAATATTGAGTGTGCACTTTTTTCGTTGGTCAGTGTAATTTGTGTACTTACAAGCATTCCAGTTTTTAATTCGTAAATCTGGGATACCTAGTTACTGTGATATTCTTTGTCATCCTATATAGTAATCAGACATGACAGAAAATAATTTTATCTTAAGAGTTAATCCAAGTATGTGTTATCAAAATTAATCAAAATATTTTAGAAAATGCAACTAAATAAACTACTCTGGAAAGTAATGCAAATATGCATTTGTTTCAGTTTGTTGTGTGATCTGCAGCAATTTCACTGGCAAGATGATTGACTCGTTACCAAATGAAGTGATGCTGGAGATATTTTCGTATTTGGATATTGAAGATTTGGCTCTGTCTGTACAACATGTGAACTCTCGATGGAAGGAGCTGTCTAGAGATAAGAAACTGTGGAAGAACAGTGTGTTCATGCCTGATGACAGCATGTTTGTCAGAGACAGGGAGTATCTCTTGGAAAACATGCCATTTCTTAGGGGTTATGTATGCACTAGAGGGGCACATACAGAAGTGATTATTAACGCATTATGCAAATACTGTGAAGATCTTGAATATTTATATTTGGATGAATACCATACACTGGAGTATCCTCTGTTGGTAAAACTTACGAACTCCTTTCCTAATATACAGAAATTAGTAATCCCGTATCTGGATCAAGACAATCCATTACAAATTTCCCAGTTAATAGGCAGTCTTCAGAATCTAAAACATTTAGGTTTCACTGACAAACATTCAGTTGTACCAGATGGAATACTGAAACCAATTGCTGATGGGTGCCCTTCTTTGCAACACATGGATCTTGGTTGCAACATGTTCAAGGACGAAGACATTAGGTATTTTCTAACAAAGAAACAAACACAACTGTTATCTTTTTATGTTGAGCGTGACACATCGTTAGAAATATTCAATTGCATTATACAGTGTAAGAACCTGGAACATTTACATTATACTGGTTTTACCTATTTCCCAGAGAATACTTCCAATAATATTGAACTCTTAAGAAATTTGAAGAATTTGAAGACTTTAATGCTGGAGTATCTCAGTGAAACACAGTATAGAATAGTTTCTAGTTTATTTGAAGAAGGTTCTTTATCTAACATAACCAAGCTAGGATTTTTGGCATATGACTTGAGCTCTGTGGTGAGGAACTGTCCTCAACTCCTTGATCTTTCTGTAAGAGGCACAAAGCAGGTGTTAGAAGATGGATTTAAACACATTGGTAACTGCAAGAACCTGAGATATCTGAGCTTTGCAGGATGTGCAAATGTGACACCAAAGTGTTTAGAATATGTAGCTGCTGGTTGCCCTAATTTAAGAGAACTTGATTTGTCGTGCTGTCTTAAGTTGAACGATTCTCTACTTCCAAGTGTGCTCAAGTGCAAAAACTTGAGAGTTTTATATATATTCAACTCTGGTTTCAGAGGCACTAATTTCCACTTGATTCCATCACATCTTGTTCAGTTAAGAGAAATGGTAATACATGAATGTGGTGTGGACGATGAAGTATGGGACAGGTTGTTACGAGAAATGCCTCATTTAAAATTAACAGGGAGATATCCTCTTGTTGACAGTGATTTTCATGATGAATGCGATTATTAAGGAATGGGTGATATTGCTTGTGTTCTTAGTGCATAAAGCAACAAATTTTATAGTGCAAAATTATGTCATTTTGTTTCACATACATTCTTAAAAGATTCGAGAGACAATTCGTCATGCACTGTGAGTTGTACTTCAGTAGAGAAGTATAAGGAGGGAACAGCAACACTGATGCTGGAGAAAATGGTTTTTATCAAATTGTTCATACAGTGATTTCACCCGAAGTTGTTGTCCAAAATTGTCCTTATTGTATCAGCTAATTATGTTGTAACATTTACTAATACTTGGTAATCAGTATTGGGTCTTACCTGAAATAAAAACACAAAGGCAATCGAATTTAAGAAATTGGTGGACAGCCTTCGTGAATTATATAAGAAAAAAGTTGGTATCTCATTGTGATTCTTGCTGAGTACACAAGACTGAGTTCTCAAAACAGACAGCGCATTGGTAACTGAGCTCACTTTGTTGTTTGAGATTGTTATGGTTTATGTTTATGCTATGAATGAATGTGGTATTCGTGATAGGGGTGTGATTTTATGGTGATTATTTTATCCCGATTTCAGTGATTGAAGTGGTTTAATTTAGGTGATAATAAAAAAAAGCTATTTCGTGCATATTTCGAACTCCAAAGAAACTTAAACAATAAAATAATTTTTTTAAATTATTATTGAAATAATAAACAATAAAATAATTTTTTAAAATTATTATTGAAATAATCCCTTTGAAACCAACAAAAAAACTGTTTGCATCATTAATTAAATTCATAATTCAATTTCAGGTAAAAATGTAATACGGTGAACGGCAGTAGGGGAAGTTATCCCCACCCGCGCCGCTCGGCACCTCGCTTGCATGCTCTCTCTTTCTGCTGTCTCTCTCTACTATCTGTCCCGCTTCAATGGATCACTGCCTCGTCTCGCACGTATTTCATAACACCTAGTAACAAAATTGGGGCATTAGACAATAGCATAAAACCAAATTGGTTGTTTTTTCATTAAACAACACTCACCTGTTAACTTCGCACTACTCCACTGTCCAATGCACGCCATCGCTTTTCGGCGCTAATTTCATATTTTTCCCACAGGTTGGACACTCGTAATGACTAGCAAGTAGTCCATGCTCCTCACAGTACCTTACCGTATCCGCCTTCAAATTCTCGCTGCACAATATGAGGAAGAAGTACACGTCTTCGGTATGGCTCATCACTACACGTGGTTCCGTCTGTACACGAAGCTGGGCACGGACACAATGAAGCTCCACCAGCGTGCGTTAACACTTATGCCACCCCCGCAGTCAACCCCTACCAAGCTACATTCACAAGCCCGCCACTTTCGACCCTCGGTCATTGTCCCCCATGCCATTCTTCTGCAATATGTTATGGCAGTTCCCTTAAACATAAATAGATTCATTTTCCCTTCTACCCCCAACTCGCCTCGGTAGCCGAGAGGTCTAAAGCGTGACCAAAAAGCGTGCGTTTAGCGTTTAGTTACGAACTTACTCGGGTCGAATCTTACCTACTGCAAAGTCATAAGAAAAAAAAAGAGAGCGACATGAAGCAAGGAACAGAGAAGGAGAGGCTGGAGAGAGAGAGAGAGAGTGGAGAGACAGAGGCAGACAGGATGGTTCCTCTTTTGGTTCATAAATGTCGCATTTTGTTCCACTTTCCTACACTAGATGTCACCCCATCCTAAACCCCTATTTCCACTCTTTCCCGCTAGAGCGTGTGTTGAGCTTGTAGGGGAGAAATGGAAAGGGGTCGTGGGCGGAGCTTACCGTTAGCATTTTTACCCAATTTCATTTGACTGAGGGAGTGACAGCACTACATATTTAAAGAACAAAAATAAAATTTTTTCTATCATTTATTATCATAATACACTGCTATCGTAAACTGACTGAGCATATTGAGAACTAAATTGATGACTTTCACAAAACACGCTGTAAAAAGTTTCATATAAAACAATTTTTTATCTCGAAAAGAAAGCAAAAATCAGCAAAATTGTATTAAACATTTTGTTTGAAATATCTCAAACATGTACTACTTACTAGCCATATATGTTGTAACATCCACATAACTTTTAACTGACGATTTCCTAAGTATAAAGATAATAGAAGTCACTACTAATATGTGTACAGCTATTTATTTTTTTATTTTCACTATCTGACCTTCCAAGGCTTGCCCATAGACACAGAATAACACACAATTTGCAATAATGGTTGTATATCAATGGGCACATGAAAAAAATATATACAGATAAAAATTTAAGATAAAATACAGATTTTCAATCACAAATATATAATTAAAGAATTATGTGGAGTGTTTACCATATGGGTGATTTTTTTAAGATGGCAACTGAATATTTAATTATGTTTTGCATAATTTCGTCTTGAATATCTTTGCCTAATTTATATTTCCCTTTCCACGTCACAAAAAATTTAGGGACTGTTCCTCGGGACCCCAACAGCAGACCTGTCACTGTGATACTTTGGACGTTGTATTTGTGACGGAAGTATGGTATTGTTGATTGCTAATCTGTGGAAATGCTGAAAAGTGTATATTGTTGCAGAAAAAAAATACAAATGAAAAAGTTCAAAATATTTTCATGGTTTTCGTCTTTCATACTAAAAAAGATTTTGCATGTCCAATAACATACTAGACTGAACGTGGAATATTAGTAAGTAAACATTATTAATACTTCTTAATTTAGTGGCATTTCACATTTGTTGGAATTGTGGATGATTGATATCATGAGAGAGGCATAGGTAGTTACATTGAGTGTAGTACCAGGTTAAGACAAATATGTTCCATTTAGTTCCACTCCCTGTATTTTTTGTAATAGGAGTATTATGTCTGTAGTACTGTTTTTGTATTAATTATTTACTTCAATGTATTTATATAATAATAGAATTACTCTAGACTACTCTAAAACAAAATATATTTTACATGCATGTATCTTGAGTACGTGCTTTTGTGACTAATGTTTTGGTTAATTTATTACACAAACAACTTCCCCAACTTTCCTGTATCAACTGAAATTAATGTAATATTTTACCTTAATGACTAGTTTCAGCTTGATATCCGCCATCTTCATATTTCTATTAAGCTGCTGGGCTTGTGACTTTTATTTGTGTTTCTTTTCACATCCCCACCAACGCACCAAAAACAAGAAACAGAAAAGGGCACCAAACCTCTCTAGAAATTTCAAGATGTCGGACATCAAACTGAAACAAATCATTAAGTATGGTAAATTATGATAATAGTTGTTATTAATACAGGAAAGTTGTGTATAGAAAAAAATTACGGAATCATTTTACATATTGTTGTAAAGGTTGGTATACATAGTGATTATACGTATGATGTACATGTAATACATTTCTTATGACACAAAGATTTCAATAATTTTTATTAGAATATAAATAATACGAGTACTTGATTATATTACTATTTGTTGGAAGAGCTGAAGGACGATATGTCGATACTGATCAGATTGTTTAAATACAAACTTAACAGCAAGTCTGTTTAAATACAAATCTAACAGCAAGCCATCATTTGGTTGATAATATTGTGAAGACATTACAACACTTACCAAACTGGTACTGTATACTAAATAGACCATGAATCACAGAGCCCAAAAATGTTTATACTTCTGACAGTCGCACACAAACTGCTTTTGTTATTGCAGAAAGGATTAAAGATCCACCATTTTGTTTGATGTTGAAGGAAAGTTCTGGTTCAACAGAGATCAAGATCTAAACTACATTATTGTATCTGATTGCTTAAAATGTGTTATATGTGAGTAATAAAGCAGTGAACTGCAACACTACTTTCCTATTGTGAATAAATTATTGTATTTACAAAGTTGCTTTTCTTTTGTACATTATTGACTTGTATGTTGTATTGAATGCAATAAAATGTATGTAATGTAAGTGTATGTGTTATTTGCAGAAATGCTTTGTAAACTAATGTGTCACACACAACCTGTTTTGCTCAGGAATCTCATTTTATTTATGGAAGTTAATATATATATATATATATATATATATATATATATATATATATATAGCTATCATTTTTTAGAACTTTCAAATTTAGTATATTATACAAGTCATTCAACATTTTATATTACAGACTATTAAACAGCAAATGGAAGTACTGTATTTTTAAATAATATGTAATAGTAATACGGGTTACAAGAGCGGTATGTTAAAGTTTTCATGTTCGAGGAAAAGTTCGAAAAAGCGAAACATAGTGTGTATCGTACATTATTTTGTGCGAAGATCTTTATTACATACCTGAAAGAGGAATTTCTAATTAGTTGCAATGAAATCTCCATCTTGATTTCTGTTCAATGACGGCAAATTTGCAAAACAAAAATATCTATCTTCAACATTGTTGCTTTAAAATATTTTCTGTGTTTACTATACTCCAGCCAGGCCGTGATATACGTCTGCCTCCCCCCCCCCCCCAGTCTATGATGAGTCTGGAATCTTGTTGATTTTTTTTACGGCTTCCTTAATGTTACTTGCATTACGAATGCAGTAACTTTAGTGGAGTTGTAGAGTTTACTTAATATTTGCAAATATTTAAAAACAATAATTAACAGTGCAATTTAGGTGAAATTGCAGTGGTAAGTTTCCAATTTATGATTATTACTATATTGAACGTCTCTTAAAATAATATGTTAAAAGCCTAAAGCAGTAAAATCAAAATGTCACTTAAGCGGTAAGAAGAGGGAAATTGTCATGTGTGTTAGGTTGGGAATACTGAATGTGGAATTTTAGACTTTCCGCAGATTGGTTTTGTGCGGAAACCAAGCAAATATACACGATCTCGCACAAAGTTCATAACACAAACTAGTCGAATGGGCAAGCACAAACACTGAAACTTTGTGTGATTGGTATTCCTGTTATGTTGTCTCGCAGGTTTTCTTAATTTCGGAAGTTATGAATACTAATTTCTATATTCTCTTGTGAAGTCGGACATCAAATCTGTTTATATATTGTCTGCTTTTGTTTACAGCGTAATAGAAGATATGTTTGACATAAGTACGTAATAAGTTATAGTGAAAGCAAATAGCACTTCTATAGCAGGTTTGGACATCTTTCCATAGGGTTATATTAAACAATACCGAGTACAGTCAACTCAGTTTATAGTGAACCTCTGCAGACAAGCATATTTCGTTCACTATATCCGAGGTTCACTAAAACCGAAGTGTCTGTTTTTGTACTACTGATGTTGCTCTACATACAGTATTAATGCCCGTTTGGGACATACCACGTTCAATATCAGTACTAATATTCGCTGTATCTTCCAACTTAAACATTTTACGCTTTGACATCCTGATGTTCACATTTCGAAACTTGATTCTAACCTGGCCATGTGGGTAGTAGGCACTGACCGATTTCACACCTCTTCCCACTAGAGGTAGGCTAATGTGTACTCAGCGTTGGAATTTCCCTGGGTTCACTTTTACAAAGATGTGGGGGGAAGGGTTGAGAACCATTATACTCTAATCCTTCTTGTTTTTACCCTTTGGTCATCACTCTACTCCCTTTTACAAAAGAAAACACTTTCTCTCCTTATTCTTCAAATAACCTCTTTTAAAGAAGTCAGAACTAATCCTTCCTTTATCCTTCACTGCATACACTATTCTCTTTAACATGTTTCAAGGTGTCCAGGAAGCAGAACAAATCCTTTGTCTTTCAATGCACCTAAGGAGTAGAAGGTTTGAGATTTTTTATGAACATATTCTTGAAAGTTTATAGGGGAAAGGATTTCCTAAATTACCATTTCGGCCATTTTAAAATTACATTGTTACTAGAGGTGCACTCGTTATGAATGCCTAACTAATTTGATATTAAGAGTTAATGCAAGTATGTGTTATTAAAATTAATCAAAATATTTAAAAAAACTCAAACTGATTAAACTACTCTGGAAAGTAATGCAAATTTGCATTTGTTTCAGTTTGGTGTGTGATCTGCAGCAGTTTCAGTGGCAAGATGATTGAACTGTTACCAAATGAAGTGATGCTGAAGATATTCTCATATTTGGATACAAAAGATTTGGCCCTGTCTGTGCAACATGTGAATTATCGATGGCAGGAGCTGTCTAGAGATAAGACGCTTTGGAAAGACAGAGTGTTTGAACCCGGAATGCGAGACGAAGACAATGTGCATGCCTTGAAAAACATGCCATGTCTAAGAGCTTGTGTGTCGACTAGAAGAAAAAATGCAAAACCGATCATTAACGCATTATGCACATACTGTGACGATATTGAATATTTAAGTTTGGATGAGGACGATAAACTGCAGTATTCTCTGTTGGTAAAATTCACAAACTCCTTTCCTAATATACAGAAATTGACAATTCCGTTCCTGCAAGAAGACAATCCACTACAGTTTTCCCAACTAATAGGCAGTCTTCAGAATCTAACTCATTTTGGTTTCAGTGACCAATTTGAACCAGTACAAGATGACGTACTGAAACCAATTGCTGATGGGTGTCCTTCTTTGCAACACATGAATTTAGGAGAGAATATGTTCAAGGGCGAAGAAGTTATGTATTTCCTAATAAAGAAACAAACACAGTTATTATCTTTTCAAGTCAAATGTGAAATGACATTAGCAATATACTCTTGTGTTTTACAGTGTAAGAAGCTGGAACACTTGGAATGTACTGGGTATGGCTTTTCCTCAGATATGACTTCCAATGACATTAAACTCTTAAGAAATCTGAAGAATTTGAAGACTTTGATGCTGTGGTTTCTCTCTGAAACAGAGTTTGGAGCAGTTTCTAGTTTATTTGGAGCGGGTTTTTTGTCTAATATAACCAAGCTAGGTATTGTAGAATATGACTTCAGCTGTGTGGTGAGGAATTGTCCTCAGCTCCTTGAGCTTTCTGTAAATAGCACGAAGGATGTGTTAGAAGAAGGATTTAAATACATTGGTAACTGCAAAAATCTGAGATATCTGAGCTTTTCAAATTGTTCAAATGTCACTGCAAAGTGTTTAGATTATGTAGCAGCAGGTTGCCCTAACTTAAGACATCTTGATTTGTCTCGGACATATTGCTTGGACGTTTCTCTAATTCTAAGTGTGCTCAAGTGCAAAAACTTACGAGTGTTAGATATAAGTCACTGTGGTTTGGAAGGCAATTGGATGAGCTCTAAATGTTATCTGATTCCGTCACATCTTGTTCACTTGAGAGAATTCATTGTAGTTGGAAGTAGAGTGAAAAATGAAGTGTTGGACAGACTCTCAAAAGAAATGCCGCACTTGAAATTACGAGGACATATCAGAGATGACGGCGGTGTTAGATACACAGGTCGTTGTGGTCGGAGGTGTGCTTCCTTAGACAAGCGTAAAAAGCGAACACAGTGATGCAGAAAAAATTGATGTTTATATTTTCGGGGTTGGGGGGGGGGAGAGTTTTTCAGCGAAAACCATAATGTTGGAAATAATCAGACTGATCATACAGTGATTTCACCCAACCTTGTGGTCGAAATTTGTCCATATAGAATACATCTAATGAGATTTAATAATTCTAAGTGAATTATTTATTATTGGTTCTAATCTGAAATAAAAGCTTTCAGGTTAAAAGGTAGTAGATGGATTCCTTCGTGATTTTTGTTTTTTTGTTTTTTTTTTTTTTTGTTTTTTTTTTTTTTTGGGGTTTTTTTTTTTTTTTTTTTTTTTTTTGCGCAGTAAGCTGGTAAGCTTTATCTTAAAGAAGTTAGTATCAGATTGTGATTTTTTGTGGAGTCGCAAGGCTTGAGTTCTGAAAGCAGACAGTGCATTGGGAACTGAGTGCACTTTGTTGTTTGGTGATTATTAAAGTTTATGTTTTAAGTATGAATAAGTATTGTATACATTGTAGTCACAAGATTGACTTGTGAAAATAGGCAGTGCATTGGAAATTGAGCGCACTCTGTTCATTGCCGATTATTGAAGCTTATGTTTAAGGTATGAACAAATGACATGAGTGATCCACTAACGGAACGGCTAATATTCTTTTTCGCCCCTTGGTGTGTTATTTTGTACTGACCATTCTTGTTGACATGCCATCCAATTTGATTACAACATACAATAACTGGTTCCTATAGAAGTTGCAGAAATAACAATGCTATGAATAGTTACTATATGGATGTGTAGTAAGCAAATTGATATACAATACGATTGATCCTAGATCTACTTCTCAATGCATTGAAATTAAATTTTTTGTACTTTCTTGCAGTATATGAAATAGAAAACTATCTTCATATAATTCATTCATACTATTAGCATTCAAACAGAAGGTATGCTACTTGTGTGCAAAGCAGGATCTCGGGGGGGGGGGAAGGGGGGGAAGACTCGATTGATACCAAAAAGGATGGATTTCCATATCTCACTTCAGTAATGGTTAGGTAAATTTGTTTTACAAAGAACTTTCCCCAACTTTTCTGTGGCGATTTAAATTATTGTAGTATTTTACCTTTAGTCAGTGACTATTTTCGACTTGATATTCACCATCTTCATATTCTGAGTTTGTGTCTGGTTTGTATCTGTATTTCCTTCTGCATCCCCATTAATGCACCGAAAAGAAGAAACAAAAAAGAAGTGGCAAAGCTCTCCAGAAATTTCAAGATGTTGGCCATCAAACCGAAACAAATCATTAACTAAGGAAAAGTATATGATAATTTTTATTAACACAGGAAAGTTGTGTATAGAAAAAAATGACCAAATCATTTTACATATATATTGTATGTAAAGGTTGGCATACATAGTGATTATACATGTGTAATACATTTCTTATGACACAAAGATTTCAATAATTTTTATTAGAATATAAATAATGCGAGTACTTGATTATATTAATACTTGTTGGAAGAGCGAAAGGATGATGCTGTTGAGATTGTTTAAATACAAATCTAACAGCACGTCATCATTTGGTTGATAATATTGTGAACACATTAGAACACTTACCAAACTGGTACAGTATACTAAATAGACCATGAATCACAGAGCCCAAAAAAGTTTATGCTTTTGACAGTTGCACACAAGCTGCTTTGTGTTATAGCAGAAAGGATTAAAGATCCCACCATTTTGTTTGATGTTGAAGGAAAGCTCTGCTTCAACAGAGATCAAGATCTAAACTACATTAATAATATAATTTATAAATCTTCTCACCATTCGTGAGCTGCCACAAGGGACAAAGAGTACTTAAGCACAGAAATTTTTACAAGTCCAATGAACCATTGATTTTCTTTGACAATGAAATTGCTACAAGTACATAGCTGAAAATAATTTTTTGAGATTAGTGAAAATATACCTATTTTAGAGAGGTAAGTGTTACAAAAAAGTAAAGAATGCTACTGAACTTAGTTTGATTTCGAATATATGTGATTCTTCAGGAGAGCAATTGATCCTTTCAATGGAGCTAAGGTTACAATCGGAATAGTAGATGTAGGTATTCCAAGCCTCTTAAACACATCTTTAATGAAGAGAGTAGCGGTACCTCTTGCTCCAACGAGAAGTCCGATTACTTCAAGCTCTTTTAACTGATATTTTTGGAGGTAATAGGGAATGGTAGGATTGTAGATATTCTTTTTTTCATTATCCACTTCTGCTGGCTGTTCCTCATCCGTTTCTAAACACACAGTGGGATCAATTATGTATCCAGATCTTGTAGCTTCCTTGAAAGCTATTATATCTATGCGCCGTGTACTGCCAGTGACGGAGAGACCATGTACTTCTTCAAAGGTGTTGTAATCAGCATCTTTAAGGGCAGTGGCTATAATTAATCATACTTGGTGGTGTCTAGCGTTTCGCATAGCTTCGCCGTGCGGACAGGATCCCAGGACGTGTGCAAGAGTTTCAACCTCATTGTGGCAATGCCTACAACGGTTGTCCTAAGATCTTCCCGGCACAGCATGTACTGCAGCAACATATCCAACTATTTTAATGCCATCGCGCCATTCGCTGTTGGAGAGTCCTTCGTGTTTACAAATCCATTTGTTGGCACCGGGATATTGTTTAAATAAAACTACGCCTTTCCCTTTCTGTGGATGACGACACCAAATATCAAATTCTCTGTTCCTCAGAAGGTTACGAATCTTTGTAGCATTTAAGAAATGCTCATTATTATGAAATAAGGCATCTTCTGGAACAATGTTCAGAGATTGTGCACATCTAATGCTCTCCTCATGAACCTGACGTGTTTGTATGATGTATGGGTTTTGAGATTTGTGTAAACTTCGAAGGGCATTAATTTGTTGTAGTAGTGCTTCCCATTTTGTTCGAAAAATTCCTAGTCCTTTGTACTTCCTGGGACTATAGACCATTGCATCAGGAATGTCTGTAGGCAGATTCATTACCTCTTTCAGTGCACCTTTTATTAATTTGTCGGCGTCATCCAAGAACTTTTTTGGTATAAGTGCAGAAGGGATGGTTTGAAATCGATATATTAAGGAAGGACAGATGGAGGTATTTAGAACACAATATTTCTGGTCTGCATGAAGAAAAGGTGACGAGGTAAGAGTTTCAAGTTTATTATTTAGATCTTTTAATGTTGACTGGGAATTGAAAACTATTGAGTCAGAGAAGTTTACTCCCAGATAGCGAATAGAGTCGTTTGTACCAATAGATTTAATTTCAAAATCAGGATATATACTGAGATTGTGTCCGACAGCCTTACCTTTGGAGATATTTATAATTACGGACTTATTAGGATTTAATTTTAGCCCAATGTCTGTAAATCTTTGATAAGCCATTCTTGTCAGTTCAATAGCGGAAACTGCGTCTTTACCAATAATTACGGTATCGTCGGCAAAGCCGAGAACAGTTAAAGGAGGCAGTCCTCGTACAAGTTCAAATCCAAAAGTTGATGTTATTGTCTGCTCGCATAACTCATTTAAAATATGATCTGTTGCTAAATTATATAAAGCTGGCAACAGAGGAGATCCTTGCATGACTCCTTTCTTTAGAACAATTGGTTTAGTTTTTGTGTGACCTAATTCAATTCGAGGTTGGGGGTTTGGCATGGGGTCGACAACCCCACCCAGTAAAAATCTCACCGTCATGAAACCCAAAGTGAAAGAAGCCGGATGGATCTTATGGCAACGGAAAATGGCAAACGAACATGGCTCACGAACAAGGACGAAGAGTAAACATGACATAAAGATTAGCACATGGAATGTGCGCTCACTTTATAGAGCAGGCTCTTTAAAAGCTCTTGTTGAACAACTTAATTTATACCAACCAGGGGTAGTGGCCATACAGGAAATACGATGGACGGGTAGTGGAATACTGGAAAAATTGTAATAACAAATCCGGGAGGTCAGAGAAGACGAGGTCGACCGCACTTGCGGTGGATTGATGGAGTGGAAGAGGGTGCCAGAAAGTTGGGGTGCGAGAATTGGAAGGCTGCTACACAAGATAGACGGATGGCGACAATTACTAAGGGAGGCCCAGGCCCACCAAGGGCTGTAGCGCCAATGATGATGATGTATTCAATTCGTGTTGTGTTTCCCTCCTGTAGAGCTATCACAAGTTGGGTAAGTTGTGTTGGGGTAGGAGAACTTTCCAAAGTAGCTCTTATGTGGTCATGGCCAACACTATCAAAAGCTTTCGTGATGTCCAGAAAGACAATTTTTACGTCAGTCTTTTTTGTTTTAGCAGCATGAAGAACAGATCGGAGAATTGAAGTATTTATTAGTGTCCCTGGTGTTTTAGAAAAACCAGTTTGGTAGTCATTAAATGATATGACATTTCACAATCTCTTGTCCAAAATGCGATCGATTACCCTACGAAGTACAGAAGTGATGGTTATTGGACGCCAGTTAGATATCTCTTGACTATTCCCTGTCTTGGGAACCAAAACTGTCCTTGCTTTTTGGAGGCTAGGAGGAATTATTTCTGACTGGAGCATTCGTGTTGCAATTAGGCTTATGACTTTGTGTGCTAGAGTATCTTTGATTGCTCGTACGAGAATATGGTCCGGTCCAGTCTGTTAATGACTGAAGCAACTTCTTTCGGAGTTACTAGTGGATCATATGTTTCTTCATTCATAACCTTTTCCATTTCTGAAGCATATGTCAGATAATCAGGTCGGACATTATTGTTGGGAAAGGAGAATATATTTGAAAAGTGGTCAGAAACAGTTGTAGGGTCAATATTACAGGATTTATTGTTATGTCCGAAGACAGACCTCACTGCTTTCCTTCGTTGGTTGTAATATAGATATTGTATCAGTTTGTATTGATATTTACCTCGTCTCTTCTCCCTCTCCCGAGTCGATCTCTCAGGTTTAGTGGACTTGGCATAACTTTTACTAATACCAGAATTATTCTTTTGTCTCCTAGCCTCTACATATTTCCGGGCAGGATGTTTTGGACCTGGCAGAAGATCAACGGAATCTGCTAAGAATGATGTGAAATCGCTTACTGCTTTGAAAAATTCCCCCTCCTCCAGCTCTTGTTTGAATTTTTCAGTCCAGGATTTAATTTCGGTTTTATATTGGTTAACAGTGGACCCATTGACTCCATTTGGCTCATCATTTGAATTTAATTGTGTGTTCACTATTGGTTTATTATCCCTATTTCTGTTTACTATTAATTTCCTTTGTATATCAGGATGGGATCTACTAATATGAATTCTAACTCCACGATCACCTGCAAATATTTTTCCACAGTATGTGCATACTGATTGTACAGGTTGGACAGTATTACAAATTAAAGAATTGTCAGCCATAATTTAACATCTTGAAGACTTTTTTCCAAAATAGACACCCATGAAATAATCTTCTGTTAAGTTGTTAAATTTTGTAGGATTTAGATTCACTGTTTTGCTTGTACTTACTTGGCTTATGTATTAAAATTTGTCCAGTTATTGTGTACTGATGTTATGGCCTTAGAAACCAAGTAAACAACTCTTGTCTTGCACTATATTTCGAACTAGAAAATATATTACTCGATATAGACATTAATCCACTTCACTAACACTTAGACAAGCGGATATAGAAATTTAAAGCATTTTAAACCACAGTTAGGCTTATTATGATGATTGTTCGCATAGGCTTCCGCGGCTGGTGTACATGGTGTGTGGATAAGCTTCAGGGCTTCTACCGCGTTGTCTTGGTGTTATTGGCTGACGTTTCGACCGCTGTGTTGTGGTCAACAACTGCTCTGAAGATGACCACAACACAGCGGTCGAAACGTCAGCCAATAACACCAAGACAACGCGGTAGAAGCCCTGAAGCTTATCCACACACCATTATTAAGATGATATTTTCCTTCACTTAATATTAATATATCAGCAGAGCAAATTTCGTTTGTTTGCAGCTGTTTCATGGCCTCCTATGTGATTGGTATTGTATTTACAAAGTTGCTTTTCTTTTGTACATTATTGACTTGTATGTTGTATTGAATGCAATAAAATGTATGTAATCTAAGTGTGTGTGTGTTATTTGCAGAAATGCTTTTGTAAACTAATGTGTCACAAACTGTTTTGCTCAGGAATCTCATTTTACTTATGGAAGTAAATTGTATATATCACTTTTAGAACTTGCAAATTTATTATACCCAGTATTATACAAGTCATTCAACTTTTTATATTACAGACTATTAAACAGCAAATGGAAATATTGTATTTTTAAACAATATACAAAGTTTGTAACACAAAGTAGTCGAAAAGGCAAGAACAAACACTGAAACTTTGTGTGATTGGTATTCCTGTTACATTGTGTCGCGGGTTTTCTTAATTTCGGAAGTTATGAATACTAATTTCTATATTACCTTGTGAAGTCTGACGTCAAGTCTATTGATATATTATCTTCTTTTGTTACAGCATTATAGAAGATACGTTTAACATAAGTACGTAATAAGTTGTAGTGAAATCTGAAAGTTAGAATTTATAAAACAGTTATATTACCGGTTCTTCTATATGGCTGTGAAACTTGGACTCTCACTCTGAGAGAGGAACATAGGTTAAGGGTGTTTGAGAATAAGGTGCTTAGGAAAATATTTGGGGCTAAGAGGGATGAAGTTACAGGAGAATGGAGAAAGTTACACAACACAGAACTCCACGCATTGTATTCTTCACCTGACATAATTAGGAACTTGAAATCCAGACGTTTGAGATGGGCAGGGCATGTAGCACGTATGGGCGAATCCAGAAATGCATATAGAGTGTTAGTTGGGAGACCGGAGGGAAAAAGACCTTTAGGGAGGCCGAGACGTAGATGGGAGGATAATATTAAAATGGATTTGAGGGAGGTGGGATATGATGATAGAGACTGGATTAATCTTGCACAGGATAGGGACCGATGGCGGGCTTATGTGAGGGCGGCAATGAACCTTCGGGTTCCTTAAAAGCCATTTGTAAGTAGTAAGTAAGTAAGAAATCAAATAGCACTTCTATAGCAGGTTTAGGGATATTTCCAAGCGTTGATTAAACTATACAGAGTATTTTGGACATTCTGCTTGAAGTGGAAATTAAGTCAAATATTCATAATCATTTGCACTGAAAAAAGACAGACATTGATTTAGTTACAAAGAGATTTTGTGGCAAAGGAATGATACCCTCATGTTTCTCGTAAAGATGTGTGCCAGTCCCCAAGTAAGAAAATGCTTGAAATTTTTTTCTGAGGGCAGAACATTGTATTCCAGTGACAATGTCTTCCATAGTGGAAATACAGAAAATGATTTGCTCCACTGCAAATGACATGAATTATTCAAATTTTTTAAATATATATTTCATATGTGGAAGTTGTGTCCTTTTGTTGCAGGGACAGACTGACGTGATTCAAGTTAACAAAATGATTCTCAAACTGGTGCGGGATGTAAAGGCTATACAAACAAGTATTTTGACATCTGTTTAAGAGGAGTTAATTTCAAACAATATCCTATTTACTTCTCTCCTGGGCTGAATCTTTCCATATGCAACACATTTTATCATCTGAAGTTATATGAATTATCATGCTATGAAACCCTCGTGAGTTTAGACCAGTGGAACTCGCTAGAAATTATATGAGAGTCAAATAGAAGAAACATTTCTTGGAGGGCTGCAACAAGTTTCATATATAGTACTACACTAGCATGCAGATTAATGCATTCGTTCACTCACAGATTCATTCATCCATCCATCCATTCATCAACCATCTATTCATTATGATGATGATGATGACAACAACAACAACAACAACAGGGTTGTAGTTTATCTCCTCTATTATTTATAATATGCATGAATCACATTATTAAGGAATGGAGATTGAAACCACATGGAAGTATACCGATAAGTCGTTTGTCCCAAATAGATACCTTATTATTTGCTGATGATATTGTGTTTATGGCAACTTCAGAAGATAATTTACAACGTTTGGTTTACAACTTTAATCAAATGGCAGAAACTTTCAATATGGAAATTTTAACTGACAAATCTAAAGTGATGGCTGTGATAGGTCTACATCCACCAGGGATGACAGGTTTCTTATTCTCCTTATCTTGCGATATCTCCATATGACCACAGTCTAGGCCAGAGAACATCTCGAAAGAGTGAGGAATATTACTATGAGTGACAGGAATGTTAGACGAAGACTCCGGGAAGCCAATTTGACCTCAAGAAGACCTGCAATATCTCCAATTACAGTTCAAGTATCAACACTGGAATTGGACTTTGGACTGGTGGTCAGTGATGCTGTTCATGGGTGAGTTGTGATTCTGCTTCTGGTTATTTGACGGTAGAGTGTATGGAGAACACATGGGGAGTGGTAGTCGCCTTGCAACTTCTCTCAAAGAATGCTGCTTGGAGGTGGTTCTATCACGGTATGAGGCGATATCAGTTTTGGCCCCTAACAGAGCTTGTTTTCCTTGTTAGAAAGACTCTGAATGTGCACCAATACATAGTGTAGAAGTGTTAGCAGACCATGTAATCCTCTTCGCTTCCTTCACTGGCGAAAATTTCATCCTAATGCATGACAACGCACACATCTCTGCTGCTCGCAGCATGACATTACCGCCATGATGTCGGGATATCAACCCTGGACTAGACAGCACGCAACCTAGACTTAATTCCTATTGCATACTTGTAAGATATTCTCAGCAAAAGTGTCCGACGTCTCAATTTCAACCCCGAACGAAATGTGGGCAGCATTGTAAGAAGGGAATCTCAGAAAACTTTCCAGCATAGTCAGCATAGCGTGACGAATAAAGGACATCACCATCACTAGCATTCATTGACACACAATATTAGAGTAAAATATGCGCACAGTGACAGTTTCAATGGCATAATCATGACTCAATGACTCCTTGAAATTTTGCATAAATTACAACACTTTCGAACTTTAAAGTACAGTAGAACTTGGTTATAGCAACCTCGTTTTGTGCGACACCTCGCCTTTAACTTCAAATATTCTGTGGTCCCAACTAATTCCCTATAAGACATATGCTTTCCTATCTTGCTTAATATGTGTCTACCTCGCATATAACGTCACTTTCAACCTCAGTTTGGAATAAGATTTTCTAAGAACCAAAGTATTTTAAGAAATATTTTGTTGAAATCTGACCCTGACAAATTCTTTGCAGTCTACTGCTGTCATAGACCTCTGGAATGCAGGCGGATTCTCCACCCCATTGTAACCTGCCCGAATTCATGTGGTATTAGATCAGTTTCGACAGGAAGTTTTCACTGAGTGCACGCATTTTAATGCAGTATGGCCACTAAAAGAAGTCAGTGACGCTTTAGAAGTCATTATAATTATGAACATGTTCTATGAAGCTAGGGAAGGGAGCAGTGAAATTGCAACTGAAATTATGAACATAGAACGTAATTTAGCCCTAGAAAGTGTGTATTGGGCAAGTAGAAGACAACAGAGTAAAATGACTGATTACTTCAGTTCTGAGTAAAGTAGTTTGGTGAGTACTGAACAAACTGTTTTAATACAGAATACTGTATTTATAATTGTAGGCCTACGTGTATTTTATTATGTTCATTGTAGGCTCAAAAGTCAATACATAAATCTAAAATAAGTCTAATTAAGTTTGTTGTTTTTCATTTTCCACCTACTAGATTGATAATGTGAATCTTGGTTACTACGACACTCGTCTATAACAACATAATTCTTAAGGTCCCTTGGATGTCGTTATAACCAAGTTCTACTGTAATTACAATCAAAAAGCATTTTAAGGAAATGAAGTGTACAGCACACATATTTAATTCATTTTGCAATATGTCTTTGTCAGAATGAAAAAAAAAAAAGCATAAGCTATAAAATTATTATTTTTCTTAAAATATTGAGTGTCCACTTTTTTCGTTGGTCAGTGTAATTTGTGTGCATACAAGCATTCCAGTTTTTAATTGATAAATCTGGGATACCTAGTTACTGTGATATTCTTTGTCATCCTATATAGTAATCAGACATGACAGAAAATAATTTATCTTAAGAATTAATCCAAGTATGTGTTATCAAAATTAATCAAAATATTTTAGAATTTGTATGATATTAACTTTGTGTTAAATATTATTAACGTACCTTGTTAACATGTTTCGACCTATTTTTCGGTCATCTTCAGAACTGGTCGTTGTTGGTCTTGGCGCCTCTTGTTTCCTGTGTGGGTGCATTTTGTAGTGTATTTAATGTGGACTAACATTTGAAGGGCTCTGGGAGATTTGATCATAAGACACAATTTTAACGTTTTTCAGATTCCTGTTTCAATTTATTATTTAAACACCCATCTTTAAATACAGTTGAAGTTTATCTCTACAGCAAAATACAAGTGACAGTTATTCTTGTGAAAAGTAAAGAAGGTACATAGTCATAAGCCTCATCAAAATACCATCCACTTCAATGTCCACGATATCCTAGAGTTGGCACCTACTATTATTCTAATTACTCTTTTTTGTAGCAGGAATATACTGTTACTATCTGTGTAATTTTCTCAGAATATTATTCTAAAACTCATTGCCAAGTGGAAATATACAAAGTATATTGTTTTTAAGGTATTAATAATATATAGGATAATATTAAAATGGATTTGAGGGAGGTGGGATATGTTGGTAGGAACTGGATTAATCTTGCTTAAGATAGGGATCTTATCAGTGAATAACAAGGATCAGAAAATTTTAATAGAGTTAAAGGAACACAATATAGACATGTGTGCTATATCTCAGACGAAAAAGAAAGGCAAAGGGAGTACTAACTACGGCAATCACAAAATGCACCCACACAGGATACAAGAGGCGCCAAGACCAACAACGACCAGTTCTGAAGATGACCGAAAAATAGATCGGAACATGTTAACAAGGTATGTTAATAATATTTAACACAAAGTTAATATCATACAAATTCCAAAGTGATACAGTGTTAAAAGTTGTGTAATCAAGATGTAAAATATTTTAGAAAATGCAACTTAATAAACTACTCTAGAAAGTAATGCAAATATGCATTTGTTTCAGTTTGTTGTGTGATCTGCAACAATTTCACTGGCAAGATGATTGACTCGTTACCAAATGAAGTGATGCTGGAGATATTTTCGTATTTGGATATTGAAGATTTGGCTCTGTCTGTACAACATGTGAACTCTCGATGGAAGGAGCTGTCTAGAGACAAGAAACTGTGGAAGGACAGTGTGTTCATGCCTGATGACAGCATGTTTGTCAGAGACAGGGAGTATCTCTTGGAAAACATGCCATTTCTTAAGGGTTATGTATGCACTAGAGGGGCACACACAGAAGTGATTATTAACGCATTATGCACACACTGTGAAGATATTGAATATTTAGATTTGGATGAATACCATACACTAGAGTATCCTCTGTTGGTAAAACTTGCGAACTCCTTTCCTAATATACAGAAATTAGTAATCCCGTATCTGGGTCAAGACAATCCATTACAATTTTCCCAGTTAATAGGCAGTCTTCAGAATCTAAAACATTTAGGTTTCGCTGACAGATGTTTATTTGTACCAGATGGAATACTGAAACCAATTGCTGATGGATGCCCTTCTTTGCAACACATGGATCTTGGTTACAATATGTTCAAGGACGAAGACATTAGGTATTTTCTAACAAAGAAACAAACACAACTGTTATCTTTTCATGTTGAGCGTCAAACATCGTTAGAAATATTCAATTGCATTATAAAGTGTAAGAACCTGGAACATTTACATTATACTGGTTTTACGTATTTCCCAGAGAATACTTCCAATAATATTGAACTCTTAAGAAATTTGAAGAATTTGAAGACTTTAATGCTGGAGTATCTCAGTGAAACACAGTATAGAATAGTTTCTAGTTTATTTGAAGAAGGTTCTTTATCTAACATAACCAAGCTAGGATTTTTGGCATATGACTTGAGCTCTGTGGTGAGGAACTGTCCTCAACTCCTTGATCTTTCTGTAAGAGGCACAAAGCAGGTGTTAGAAGAGGGATTTAAACACATTGGTAACTGCAAGAACCTGAGATATCTGAGCTTTGCAGGATGTTCAAATGTGACATCAAAGTGTTTAGAATATGTAGCTGCTGGTTGCCCTAACTTAAGAGAACTTAATTTGTCGCGGTGTCTTAGTTTGAACGATTCTCTACTTCCAAGTGTGCTTAAGTGCAAAAACTTGAGAGTTTTATATATATACAACTCTGGTTTCAGAGGCACTAATTTCCACTTGATTCCATCACATCTTGTTCAGTTAAGAGAAATGGTAATACATGAATGTGGTGTGGACGATGAAGTATGGGACAGGTTGTTACAAGAAATGCCTCATTTAAAATTAACAGGGAGATATCCTCTTGTTGACAGTGATTTTCATGATGAATGCGATTATGATATCTGAATACTAAGGAATGCGTGATATTGCTTGAGTTCTTAGTGCATAAAGCAACAAATTTTATAATGCAAAATTATGTAATTTTGTTTCACATACATTCTTAAAAGATTCGAGAGACAATTCGTCATGCACTGTGAGATGTACTTCAATAGAGAAGTGTAAGGAGGGAACAGCAACTCTGATGCTAGAGAAAATGGTTTTTATCAAATTGTTCATACAGTGATTCACCCGAAGTTGTTGTCCAAAATTGTCCTTATTGTATCAGTCAATTATGTCGATTGCGATTGTTATGGTTTTTGTTTATGCTATGAATGAATGTGGTATACATGATAGGGATGTGATTTTATGGTGATTATTTTATCCCGATTTCAGTGATTGAAGTGGTTTAATTTAGGCGATAATAAAAAAAAGCTATTTCGTGCATATTTCGAACTCCAAAGAAACTTAAACAATAAAATAATTCTTTAAAATTATTATTGAAATAATCCCTTTGAAACCAACAAAAAACTGTTTGCATCATTAATTAAATTCATAATTCAATTTCAGGTAAAAATGTAATACGGTGAACGCCAGTAGGGGAAGTTATCCCCACCCGCGCCGCTCGGCAGCTCGCTTGCATGCTCTCTTTTTCTGCTGTCTCTCTCTACTATCTGTCCCGCTTCAATGGATCACTGCCTCGTCTCGCACGTATTTCATAACAAGTTCTAACAAAATCGCACATATTTCATAACACATATTAACAAAATTGGGGCATTAGACAATAGCATGAAACCAAATTGGTTGTTTTTTTCATTAAACAACACTCACCTGTTAACTTCGCACTACTCCACTGTCCAATGCACGCCATTGCTTTTCGGCGCTAATTTCATATTTTTCCCACAGGTTGGACACTCGTAATGACTAGCAAGTAGTCCATGCTCCTCACAGTACCTTACCATATCCGCCTTCAAATTCTCGCTGCACAATTTGAGAAAGAAGTACACGTCTTCAGTACGGCTCATCACTACACTTGGTTCCGTCTGTACACAAAGCTGGGCATGGACACAATGAAGCTCCACCAGCGCGCATTAACACTTATGCCATCCCCGCAGTCAACCCCTACCAAGCTACATTCACTTTCTACCCTCGGTCAATGTCCCCCGCGCCATTCTTCTGCAATACGTTATGGCAGTTCCCTTAAACATAAATAGATTCATTTTCCCTTCTACCCCCAACTCGCCTTGGTAGCCGAGAGGTCTAAAGCGTGACCAAAAAGCGTGCGTTTAGCGTTTAGTTACGAACTTACTCGGGTCGAATCTTATCTACTGCAAAGTCATAAGAAAAAAAAAAAGAGAGGGACATGAAGCAAGGAACAGAGAAGGAGAGGCTGGAGAGAGAGAGAGAGAGAGAGAGAGAGAGAGAGAGAGAGAGAGAGAGAGTGGAGAGACAGAGGCAGACAGGATGGTTCCTCTTTTGGTTCATAAATGTCGCATTTTTGTTCCACTTTCCTACACTAGATGTCACCCCACCCTAAACCTCTATTTCCACTCTTTCGCACTAGAGTGTGTGTTGAGCTTGTAGGGGAAAAGTGGAAAGGGGTCGTGGGCGGAGCTTAGCATGGACCGTATTACGTTTTTACCCAATTTCATTTGACTAAGGGAGTGACAGCACTATGCACTGCTATCGTAAACTGACTGAGCATATTGAGAACTAAATCGATGACTTTCACAAAACATGCTGTAAAAAGTTTCATATAAAACAATTTTTTATCTCGAAAAGAAAGTAAAAATCAGCAAAATTGTATTAAATGTTTTGTTTGAAATATCTCAAACGTGTACTACTTATTAGCCATATATGTTGTAACATCCACATAACTTTTAACTGATGATTTCCTAATAGAAGTCACTACTATATGTATACAGCTATTTATTTTTTTATTTTCACTATCTGACCTTCCAAGGCTTGCCCATAGACACAGAATAACATAATTTACAATAATGGTTGTATATCAATGGGCACATGAAAAAAATATATACAGATAAAAATTTAAGATAAAATACAGATTTTCAATCACAAATATATAATTAAAGAATTATGTGGAGTGTTTACCATATGGGTGATTTTTTTAAGATGGCAACTGAATATTTAATAATTTCGTCTTGAATATCTTTGCCTAATTTATATTTCCCTTTCCACGTCACAAAAAATTTAGGGACTGTTCCTCGGGACCCCAGCAGCAGACCTGTCACTGTGATACTTTGGACGTTGTATTTGTCACGGAAGTATGGTATTGTTGATTGCTAATCCGTGGAAATGCTGAGAAGTGTATATTGTTGCAGAAAAAAAATACAAATGAAAAAGTTCAAAATATTTTCATGGTTTTCGTCTTTCATACTAAAAAAAGATTTTGCATGTCCAATAACATACTAGACTGAATGTGGAATATTAGTAAGTAAACATTATTAATACGTCTTAATTTAGTGGCACTTCACATCTGTTGGAATTGTGGATGATTGATATCATGAGAGAGGCATAGGTATTACATTGAGTGTAGTACCAGGTTAAGAGAAATATGTTCCATTTAGTTCCACTCCCTGTATTTTTTGTAATAGGAGTATTATGTCTGTAGTACTGTTTTTGTATTAATTATTTACTTTAATTGATGTATATAATAATAGAATTACTCTTGACTACTCTAAAACAAAATATATTTTATATGCATGTATCTTGAGTACGCACTTTTTATCACTAATGTGTTGGTTAATTTGTTACACAAACAACTTCCCAACTTCCCTGCATCAACTGAAATTAATGTAATATTTTATCTTAATGACTAGTTTCAGCTTGATATCCGCCATCTTCATATTTCTATTAAGCTGCTGGGCTTGTGACTTATTTGTGTTTCTTTTCACATCCCCACCAACGCACCAAAAACAAGAAACAGAAAAGGGCACCAAACCTCTCTAGAAATGTCAAGATGTCGGACATCAAACCGAAACAAATCATTAAGTATGGTAAAGTATGATAATAGTTATTATTAATAAAGGGAAAGTTGTGTATAGAAAAAAATTACGGAATCATTTTACATGTTGTATGTAAAGGTTGGTATACATAATGATTATACGTATTATGTATATGTAATACATTTCTTATGACACAAAGATTTCAATATTTTTTATTAGAATATAAATAATACGAGTACTTGATTATATTACTATTTGTTGCAAGAGCTAAAGGACGATATGACCATACTGATCAGATTGTTTAAATACTAACCTAACAGCAAGTCTGTTTAAATACTAACCTAACAGCAAGTCTGTTTAAATACAAATCTAACAGCAAGCCATCATTTGGTTGATAATATTGTGAACAGATTACAACACTTACCAAACTGGTACTGTATACTAAATAGACCATGAATCACAGAGCCCAAAAATGTTTATACTTCTGACAGAAGCTGTTTTGTGTTATTGCAGAAAGGATTAAAGATCCCACCATTTTGTTTGATGTTGAAGGAAAGTTCTGGTTCAACAGAGATCAAGATCTAAACTACATTATTGTATCTGATTGCTTAAAATGTATTATATGTGAGTAATAAAGCAGTGAACTGCAACAGTACTTTCTTATTGTGAACAAATTATTGTATTTACAAAATTGCTTTTCTTTTGTACATTATTGATTTGTATGTTACATTGAATGCAATAAAATGTATCCAATCTAAGTGTGTGTGTGTTATTTGCAAAAATGCTTTGTAAACTAATGTGTGACACACAAACTGTTTTGCTCAGGAATCTCATTTTACTTATGGAAGTAAATATAATATATATAGCTATCACTTTTAGAACTTGCATATTTATTATATTATACAAATCATTGAACATTTTATAATTACAGACTATTAAACAGCAAATGGAAATACTGTATTTTTAAACAATATACAAAGTTCGTAACACAAACTAGTTTAAAGGTCAAGAACAAATACTGAAACTTTGTGTGATTGGTATTCCTGTTATGCTGTCTCGCAGGTTTTCTTAATTTCGGAAGTTATGAATACTAATTTCTATATTCTCTTGTGAAGTCGGACATGAAATCTGTTTATATATTGTCTGCTTTTGTGTACAGCGTAATAGAAGATATATTTGACATAAGTACGTAATAAGTTATAGTGAAAGCAAATAGCACTTCTATAGCAGGTTTGGCCATCTTTCCATAGGGTTATATTAAACAATACCGAGTACAGTCAACTCTGTTTATAGTGAACCTCTGCAGACAAGCATATTTCGTTCACTATATCCGAGGTTCACTAAAACCGAAGTGTCTGTTTTTGTACTACTGATGTTGCTCTACATACAGTATTAATGCCCGTTTGGGACATACCACGTTCAATATCAGTACTAATATTCGCTATATCTTCCAACTTAAACATTTTACGCTTTGACATCCTGATGTTCACATTTCGAAACTTGATTCTAACCTGACCATGTGGGTAGTAGGCACTGACCGATTTCACACCTCTTCCCACTAGAGGTAGGCTAATGTGTACTCAGCGTTGGAATTTCCCTGGGTTCACTTTTACAAAGATGTGGGGGGAAGGGTTGAGAACCATTATACTCTAATCCTTCTTGTTTTTACCCTTTGGTCATCACTCTACTCCCTTTTACAAAAGAAAACACTTTCTCTCCTTATTCTTCTAATAACCTCTTTTAAAGAAGTCAGAACTAATCCTTCCTTTATCCCTCACTGCATACACTATTCTCTTTAACATGTTTCAAGGTGTCCAGGAAGCAGAACAAATCCTTTGTCTTTCAATGCACTTAAGGAGTAGAAGGTTTGAGATTTTTTATGAACATATTCTTGAAAGTTTATAGGGGAAAGGATTTCCTAAATTACCATTTCGGCCATTTTAAAATTACATTGTTACTAGAGGTGCACTCTTTATGAATGCCTAACTAATTTGATGTTAAGAGTTAATGCAAGTATGTGTTATTAAAATTAATCAAAATATTTTAAAAAACTCAAACTGATTAAACTACTCTGGAAAGTAATGCAAATTTGCATTTGTTTCAGTTTGGTGTGTGGTCTGCACCAGTTTCAGTTGCAAGATGATTGAACTGTTACCAAATGAAGTGATGCTGAAGATATTCTCATATTTGGATACAAAAGATTTGGTCCTGTCTGTGCAACATGTGAATTATCGATGGCAGGAGCTGTCTAGAGATAGGACGCTTTGGAAAGACAGAGTGTTTGAACCCAGAATGCGAGACAAAGACAATGTGCGTGCCTTGAAAAACATGCCATGTCTAAGAGCTTGTGTGTCAACTAGAGGAAATAACGCAAAACCGATCATTAACTCATTATGCAAATACTGTGATGATATTGAATATTTAAGTTTGGATGGGTATGATAGACTGGAGTATCCTCTGTTGGTAAAATTGACAAACTTCTTTCCTAATATACAGAAATTAACAATTCCGTTCCTGAAAGAAGACAATCCACTACAGTTTTCCCAACTAATAGGCAGTCTTCAGAATCTAACTCATTTAGGTTTCAGTGACCGATATGTAAGAGTACAAGATGACGTACTGAAACCAATTGCTGATGGATGCCCTTCTTTGCAACACATGAATTTAGGAGAGAATATGTTCAAGGGCGAAGATGTTATGTATTTCCTAATGAAGAAACTAACACAGTTGTTATCTTTTCGTGCCAAGTGTGACATGACATTAGCAATATACTTCTGTATTTTACAGTGTAAGAAGCTGGAACACTTGGATTGTACTGGTTCTGGCTGTTCCTCAGATATGACTTCCAATGACATTAAACTCTTAAGAAATTTGAAGAATTTGAAGACTTTGATGCTGTGGCATCTCTCTGAAACACAGTTTAGAGCAATTCCTAGTTTACTTGAAGCAGGTTCTTTGTCTAATATAACCAAGCTAGGTATTGTACAACATGACTTGAGCTGTGTGGTGAGAAATTGTCCTCAGCTCCTTGAGCTTTCTGTAAATGGCACGAAGGATGTGTTAGAAGAAGGATTTAAATACATTGGTAACTGCAAGAATCTGAGATATCTGAGCTTTTCATTTTGTTCAAATGTGACAGCAAAGTGTTTAGATTATGTAGCAGCAGGTTGCCCTAACTTAAGACATCTTGATTTGTCTTGGACATTTCACTTGGACGATTCTCTATTTCTAAGTGTGCTCAAGTGCAAAAACGTACGAGTGTTAGATATAAGTCACTCTGGTTTGAAAGGCAATTGGAGGAGCTCTAAATGTTATTTGATTCCGTTACGTCTTGTTCACTTGAATGAACTCATTGTATTTGGATGTGTAGTGGACGGTAAAGTGCTGGACACACTGTTACTAGCAATGCCGCACTTGAAATTACCAGGATATGTTGTCAGTGATGATGATTATGATGACGGTGATGGTGTTGATGATGATGATGATTAATACTAATGAAAGCATGACGGTACTATGAGTTCTAGTGCCCAAAACATTAAGTTTGATAATGCTGTAAAAAGTTGTTTTAATTTTATTGAAAGTGTATTCTTAAAAGATTTGATACACAGTTCGTCATAGTCTGAGTTGTACTTCCTCAGAGAAGAGTAAAAAAGAAACACAGAGCGTATTCCGAATCTCACCGGTGAGCAATCCGATGGCATCACGGTGTTCCGAATTCCACCAATGATGTCATTGATGCTCCACCGGTGTCGCACCTGTGCCATCAACTTGCAGAGGTGATGGCAGTCTCCATCAGCCGCCATCAGTGAATCTGATTGGTTCTTGTATTGGGCGGGAATTAGCGGACGAATGACATCTTGCACTGTTGTGTCATGGCGGTTTGTTCTGCTTTAGTTCTGCTGTATTATTTGTAATGATCACAACGTAAAAACAATATGTTAATGGCTTATGAGTGAACATGTTAACAGACCCCGTTATTACTACCGGTTCAAGAAATAAATTGTTTATGCTATCTTTTCTTTGAACGAGATGGCAGTACGGAAATTTCGCAAAATTTTGCTAATGTAGCACAGACAACTTGTACAGTCGCCATGACAGCCATCGATCCTTCCAACAGTTTTGTTCCTTATTTCGCTGCAACGTGACGTCATTGATGCCACCCGACCGGTGAGATTCGGAATACACTGATAGTGATGCAGAAAAAATTTATGTCTACATTTTCGGAGTGTGGGGGGGGGGGGGTGTTGGAAGTTTCTTTGGTAACAACCATAATGTTGGAAATAATTGTTATTATCAGACTGATCATACAGTGATTTTACCCAATGTTTTGGTCGAAATTTGTCCATATATAATACATCTAATGAGATTTGATAATTTTAAGTGAATTCTTTATTATTGGGTCTTACCTGAAATAAAAGCTTTAAGGTTAATAGGTAGTAAACGGATTCCTTGGTGAATTTTCTTTTTGGTGCAGTAAGCTGGTAAACTTTATCTTAAAGAAGTTAGTATCACATTGTAATTTTTTGTGATGTGATTGACTTGTGAAAGCAGACAGTGCATTGGGAACTGAGGGCACTTTGTTGTTTGGTGATTATTGAAGTTTATGTTTACAGTATGAACAAGTATTGTATACATTGGAGTCACAAGATTGACTTGTGAAAACAGACAGTGCATTGGAAATTGAGCGCACTCTGTTCATTGCCGATTATTGAAGCTTATATTTATGGTATGAACAAATGTATACATGAGTGATCCACTAACCGAACCTCTAATATTCTTTTTCGCCCCTTGGTGTGTTATTTTGTACTGACCATTCTTGTTGACATGCCATCCAATTTGATTACAACATACAATAACTGGTTCCTATGGAAGTTCCAGAAATAACAATGCTATGATTAGTTACTATATGGATGTGTAGTAAGCAAATTGATATATAATACGATTGAACCTAGATCTATTTCTCAATGCATTGAAATTAAATTTTTTGTACTTTCTTGCAGTATACGAAATAGAAAACTATCTTCATATAATTCATTCATACTATTAGCATTCAAACAGGAGGTATGCTACTTGTGTGCACAGCAGGGTCTCGGGGGGGGGGGGGGAAGACTCTATTGATACCAAAAAGGATAGATTTCCATATCTCACTTCAGTAATGGTTAGGTAAATTTGCTTTACAAAGAACTTTCCCCAACTTTTCTGTGGCGATTTAAATTATTGTAGTATTTTACCTTTAATCAGTGACTATTTTCGACTTGATATTCACCTTCTTCATATTTCTGAGTTTGTGTCCGGTTTGCATCTGTATTTCCTTCTGCATCCCCATTAATGCACCGAAAAGAAGAAACAAAAAAAGAAGCGGCAAAGCTCTCCAGAAATTTCAAAATGTCGGCCATCATACCGAAACAAATCATTAACTAACTTAACGAAAAGTATATGATAATTTTTATTAACACAGGAAAGTTGTGTATAGAAAAAAATGACCAAATCATTTTACATATATATTGTATGTAAAGGTTGGCATACGTAGTGATTATACCTGTGTAATACATTTCTTATGAGAGAAAGATTTCAAAAATTTTTATTCGAATATAAATAATACGAGTACTTG
This sequence comes from Periplaneta americana, assembly GCF_040183065.1. Classification (NCBI taxonomy): domain Eukaryota; kingdom Metazoa; phylum Arthropoda; class Insecta; order Blattodea; family Blattidae; genus Periplaneta; species Periplaneta americana. The sequence goes on along the minus strand of NC_091118.1, from coordinate 205,079,363 downwards.
ATTATATTAATATTTGTTGGAAGAGCTAAAGGATGATGCTGTTGAGATTGTTTAAATACAAACCTAACAGCAAATCATCATTTGGTTGATAATATTGTGAACACATTAGAACTCTTACAAAACTGGTACTGTATACTAAATAGACCATGAATCACAGAGCCCAAAAAAGTTTATACTTTTGACAGTCGGACACAAGCTGCTTTGTGTTATAGCAGAAAGGATTAAAGATCCCACCATTTTGTTTGATGTTGAAGGAAAGTTCTGGTTCAACAGAGATCAAGATCTAAACTACATTATTGTATCTGATTGCTTAAAATGTATTATATGTGAGTAATAAAGCAGTGAACTGCAACAGTACTTTCTTATTGTGAATAAATTATTGTATTTACAAAGTTGCTTTTCTTTTGTACATTATTGACTTGTATGTTGTATTGAATGTAATCAAATGTATGTAATCTAAGTGTGTGTGTGTTATTTGCAGAAATGCTTTTGTAAACTAATGTGTCACAAACTGTTTTGCTCAGGAATCTCATTTTACTGATGGAAGTATTAGAACTTGCAAATTTATTGTATTATACAAGTCATTCAACTTTTTATATTACAGACTATTAAACAGCAAATGGAAATATTGTATTTTTAAACAATATGCAAAGTTCGTAACACAAACTAGTCGAAAAGGCAAGAACAAACATTGAAACTTTGTGTGATTGGTATTCCTGTTACATTGTGTCGCAGGTTTTCTTAATTTCGGAAGTTATGAATATTAATTTCTATATTACCTTGTGAAGTGCGACGTCAAGTATATTGATATATTATCTGTTTTTGTTTACAGCATTATAGAAGATATGTTTGACATAAGTACGTAATAAGTTATAGTGAAAGCAAATAGCACTTCTATAACAAGTTTGGAGGTATTTCTAAGCATGGTATTAAACTATACAGAGTATTTTGGACCTTCTGCTTGCAGTCGAAATTAAGTAAAATATTCATAATCATTTGCACTGAAAAAGACAGACATCGATTTAGTTACAAAGAGATTTTGTGGCAAAGGAATGATACTCTCATGTTTCTCGTAAAGATGTGTGCCAATCCCTAAGTAAGAAAATGCTTGAAATTTTTTTCTGAGGGCAGAACATTGTATTCCAGTGCCAATGTCTTCCATAGTGGAAATACAGAAAATGATTTGCTCCAATGCAAATGACATGAATCATTCAAATTTTTTAAATATATACTTCATTAGACATGTGGAAGTTGTGTCCTTTTCTTGCAGGGAGAGACTGACGTGATTCAAGTTAACAAAATTATTCTCAAACTGGTGCGGGGTGTAAAGGCTATACAAACAAGTAGTTTGACATCTGTTTAAGAGGAGTTAATTTCAAACAATATCCTATTTACTTTTCTCCTGGGTTGAATCTTTCCATATGCAACACATTTTATCATCTGAAGTTATATGAATTATCATGCTATGAAACCCTCGTGAGTTTAGACCAGTGGAACTCGCTAGAAATTATATGAGAGTCAAATAGAAGAAACATTTCTTGGAGGGCTGCAACAAGTTTCATATATAGTACTACACTAGCATGCAGATTAATGCATTCTTTCACTCACAGATTCATTGATGCATTCATTCATTCATTCATTCATCCATCCCTCCATTCATTCATTCATTCATTCATTCATCCATTCATTCATTCATTCATCTGTCCTTCCGTCCATCCATCCATCAATCAACCATCTATTCATTATGATGATGATGATGATGATGATGATGATGATGATGATGACGACGACGACAATAACAATAATAACAGGGTTGTAGTTTATCTCCTCTATTATTTATTATATACATGAATTACATTATTAAGGAATGGAGACTTAAACACATGGAAGTATACCGATAAGTCGTTTGTCCCAAGTAGATACCTTATTATTTGCTGATGATATTGTGTTTATGGCAACTTCAGAAGATAATTTACAACATTCGGTTTACAACTTTAATCAAATGGCAGAAAGTTTCAATATGGAAATTTTAACTGACAAATCTAAAGTGATGGCTTTGTTAGGAAAGGAACCAGTCCGTAGCAAAACTTGCATCAATAATAAAATCATGGAACAAGTTAAAAATTTTAGTTATCTCGGTTACCAAATTTCATATGAAGAAGAAAAAGATTTGAATGAGAAAATTATTAAATTCAACAGAGCAATGGGGATAATTAATCAGATATTCAAACCAACCTTAGTACAAAAACACACGCGTACCAGAATTTATAAAACATTGGCCAGACCTATACTCTGTTTTGGTAGTGAAGCTTGGATGATTCGTAATATTGATTCACAAAGATTAACGGCGGCAGAAATGAGATTTATGCGTCGTACGGCAGGATACATGAGAATGGATCACATTAGAAATTTTGATATTATGAAAGAACTGTAGATTGATCCAATTACGGAATACCTACAGAAATACAGACAAAACTGGAGATCACATGTCATCAGAATGCCTCGCTCTAGGATTCCACGCCAAATTTTAAATTACCATCCTGTGGGCAAGAGATCCTTGGGCAGACCGTCCAAGCGTTGGCAAGAGACTGTAATGGGCCACTAGGCCCAATACATGCAAGGATGATGATGAATAACAATAACTATTGATAGTGTTTTTATTGTTTATTTTAAAATTAATCTACAGTAGAACACTATATTTTAGCACAGAGAATCCTTCATCACACTCATTTTACTATTAGCTACCTCACTCACTTCACTGCCACTATAACACTATAATTTCCCTGTCACAACACGCAATGGAGGGAGAAAAGAACTGGCCACCCTAGTTTGTTATCTCTTGGACAAGTTGCCTCATGAATGATGTCTTGTTGGTGTCTCTTGGGACAGTTGACTAAACAACAACACACTTCACTATCACAATTTCAATTGAATGTATGGTGTGATTTAAAATTGTGAAATACAGGGTGTTCAACAAGGTCATGCAATACAATTGGAAAATATTTATTATAGAGTAACTGCTAGAAGTGGCAGCCGTTCTGTAGGTAACACAATATGATACGTTCAGTCATGTTCTGGATAGCATGTCGCTATACATGGCATTAATACAGTCTTGAATATTTGCTTGAAACTCCAGAATAAATTGTGAATGAGTAATATGAAAATTTAATCAAGTCCTTATGTCAAAAATGCTTTCACCTACAATGCCAAGCTACTAATAAACAGTGAGGATAAACATTTTCATTAAATTCTGATAAACTGTGCCTGAGAAAATGGTAGTAGACGAAAAAAATAAAGAGAAAGTTTCACTTCAGCATTTAATTATTGTCAACTGAGGAAGTCATCCTAACTTATTGTGTGAGTCAATCAACTAAGCAAGGGCTCTTTTATGATCTGTGAACATTTAGGTCATCTCTCTGCTATAGTTCTGGAGAAAACTGAGAATTTTTTTAGGTAAGGTAAAACAAACGGTTGATCGTCCACCTCTTCTTCGGCATGTGGGCGTGAGGCCAGCAGCCAGCTGCTCAGTCTAGGCCCTTCACGGGCAATAGCGCCACGGATTATTATTATTAAAACATTCAGCAGAGCTGACAATCTCTATCAAGTGTCTTTAAATACAAATAATGTTGACTCCTTTAATGTTAAAATTATTATTATTATTATTATTATTATTATTAATATGAATGTACTTTATTAGGAAAAATATTTGAGAACCACTTAAATATCTCACTTGGTGTGAGTTCTTGGAAGTGGCAACACATGCAAAGTACCCACACCACGCCTGTGAATTATCTGACTGCTGTAAAATTTGTATAAATGCAGAAACAATGACATCACTAACATTCATACATAGATTTCTCTCATGTCTGATATTACTTATTCTAGGGGTCCCACACAACGGGCAGTCTCCCTCTTTGTTTTGTAGAAATTTTGTCCATGTGTCGCAACAAAGTCCAACATGGATGCCAAGTCCTTTTTTTTTTTTATTAATGATTTCAATGCAATTTTTATTTCCCACCACTTTCTAGGTATTACCAAAAACTTGTATCTGTCATAAACAGATTTTTTAGAAGAGAGAATTTAATCTACGTTATTTTCTTACAAATCCATTTTGTAACATTTTCAGAAGCTATGTTTTTTTTTTATTGGGTTATTTTACAACGCTGTATCAACATCTAGGTTATCTAGCATCTGAATGAAATGAAGGTGATAATGCCGGTGAAATGAGTGCGGGGTCCAGCACCGAAAGTTACCCAGCATTTGCTCGTATTGGGTTGAGGGAAAACCCCGGAAAAAACCTCAACCAGATAACTTGCCCCGACCAGGATTCGAACTCGGGCCACCTGGTTTCGTGGCCAGACGTGCTGACCGTTACTCCACAGGTGTGGACTGAAGCTATGTTAAACATTGAAAGAGAAGAAGGATATTATGTTTTTGGAATGATTCAGAAAAATGAAGTTGAGTTGTCTGAAATGCTTAGGCAGTTTGAATTGGAACAGTGTGAGAGAATTCTGCTGTTTTTGAAACAACACACTTCATTCAGCGAAGTCTCACCAATGCATTTTCTTTTTTATTATTTCAAAATTTTGAAAGGTTTTTATAACTTAAGAAAAAAATCATAAAGTTGGAGTACAGCAAGATGACATGAATCTTTGCACACATAAGTATGGTAACTGTGACTCATAATAAGGATATTTAAGTGTTGTTACCCTTCGGCTTGAGTCTGTTTTTCTGAAATGCTCCCATTGTGAAGATGTTCTCTCAGATTAACACTTTGTGGATCAAAATTGAAAAACATGCATGAAGTAAGCTTAAATACCGTCCATTCAATTATGTTGTTGAAAACACATTACGAGGTTCTTACTGATCTGAAGTTCTTTGAAATAATATTTTCTGACATCTTACTCTTGAAAACCCTTCACTCTTCCTAAGGTACCATAGACCAGCAGTCATCAGCACAGTGCACCCTCGGGCTAGCATATCTTGTGAATATGAGACTGCACTATCGTTCACCGTGGCTGGTAGCGAGTATGCTTTCTCCGTATCCCTTCTGCATGACTGTGCATATTCAGACACACTGCTTACCCGTTACCCATTTCAGTGAATACTATGACCACTGCCCTAGATCATCAACTTCCAAATGAACAAATTGGTCTGAAAGTGATGATTGAGACTTACCCATTGATAACTAATGTTGAGGACAATGACAACATTGGGTTTACTTGACTAGGGCACAATTTTATCACAATTTTTGTAAAAGGAAATTTAATTTTTCTGTTACTAATAGTTAAAGTCTTGAATTAATATTTAAATTTAGTGAATTAATTTAAATTGTTGAACATGTCATCCCGAGGACTATATCTAATCATTAGACTATTATTAAAATAAGCTTAGCCAGTCCAATGGATTTTATAACCCCAAACATTTAAATGTAAGCCCTCATTATATGGATTCCAGTGGTTCTAAATAATTTCTGTACCTGCTACTAATTTTTTCAATTGTTTATTTTGAAATCTGAGATCACTCTTTACTCTGATATTCTTTGTATTTCTATAAAGTAATCAGACATGACAGAAAATAATTTTATATTAAGAGTTAATCGAAGGCTGTGTTATTAAAATTAGTAAAAATATTTTAGAAAATGCAAACTAATTAAACTACTGTGGAAAATAATGCAAATTTGGAATTGTTTCAGCTTGGTGTGTGATCTACAGAAGTTTAGGTGGCAAGATGATTGAATTGCTACCAAATGAAGTGATGCTGGAGATATTCTCATATTTGGATACAAATGATTTGGCTCTGTCAGTGCAACATGTGAATTCTCGATGGAAGGAGCTGTCGAGAGATAAGACGCTTTGGAAAGACAGAGTGTTTGCACCCAGAATGCGAGACGAAGACAATGTGCATGCCTTGAAAAACATGCCATGTCTAAGGGCTTGTGTATCAACTAGAGGAAGAAACACAAAATCGATTATTGACTCATTATGCACATACTGTGAAGATATTGAATATTTAGGTTTGAATGAGTACGATATACTGGGGTATTCTCTGTTGGTAAAATTCACAAACTCATTTCCTAATATACAGAAATTAACAATTCCTTTCCTGGAAGAAGTCAATCCACTACAGTTTGCCCAACTAATAGGCAGTCTTCAGAATCTAACTCATTTAGGTTTCAGTGACCGATGTATACAAGTACCAGATGACGTACTGAAACCAATTGCTGATGGGTGTCCTTCTTTGCAACACATGAATTTAATGGACAACATATTCGAGGATGAGGACATTATGTATTTTCTAACAAAGAAACAAACACAACTGTTATCTTTTCATCTGGAATGTTATATATCGTTAGAAACATACAATTGTATTATAGAGTGTAAGAACCTAGAATACTTATATTATGCAAGTTTTGGTTATATGACTTCCAATGACTTTGCACTGTTAAGAAATTTGAAGAATTTGAAGACTTTAATGCTACGGGACCTCTCTGAAACACACTTTAGAGCAGTTTCTAGTTTATTTGAAGCAGGTTCTTTGTCTAATATAACCAAACTAGGTATTGTAGAATATGACTTGAGCTGTGTGGTGAGGAATTGTCCTCAGCTCCTTGAGCTTTCTGTAAATGGCACGAAGGATGTGTTAGAAGAAGGATTTAAATACATTGGTAACTGCAAGAATCTGAGATTTCTGAGCTTTTCAGTTTGTTTAAATGTGTCAGCAAAATGTTTAGATTATGTAGCAGTTGGTTGCCCTAACTTAAGACATCTTGATTTGTCTTGGACATTTGGCTTGGACGATTCTCTACTTCTAAGTGTAATCAAGTGCAAAAACTTAAGAGTGTTAGATATAACTCAGTCTGGTTGGGGGGGCGATTGGATGAGCTCTAACTGTTATTTGATTCCGTCACATCTTGTTCACTTGAGAGAACTCATTGTAGATGGAAGTATAGTGGAAAATGAAGTGTTGGACAGACTCTTAAAAGAAATGCCGCACTTGAAATTACCAGGATATGTTGTCAGTGATGATGATTAGATGACGATGATGGTGTTGATGATGATGATTAATACTAATAAAAGCATGATGGTACTATGAGTTTCTAGTGCCCAAAACATTAAGTTTGATAATGCTGAAAAAAGATGTTTTAACTTTATTGAAAGTGCATTCTTGAAGGATTTGATACACAGTTCGTCGTAGTCTGAGTTGTACTTCGTCAGAGAAGAGTAAACAGGAAATACAGTGATGCAGAAAAAATTTATGTCTATATTTTCGGAGTGGGGGGAGGGGAAGTTTTTTTTGGCAACAACCATAATGTTGGAAATAACTGTTTTCATCAAACTCATCATATAGTGATTTCACCCAATCTTGTGGTCGAAATTTGTCCATATAGAATACATCTAATGAGATGTAATGGTTAGGTAAATCTATTTTACAAAGAACTTTCCCCAACTTTTCCGTGGTGATTTAAATTATTGCAGTATTTTATCTATTTTCGACTTTATATTCACGATCTTCATATTTCTGATGTCGGCAATCAAACCGAAACAAAACATTAACTAAGGAAATGTATATGATAATTTTTATTAACACAGGAAAGTTGTGTATAGAAAAAATTTGCCGATTCATTTTACATACTGTATTTAAAGGTAGTTATACATAGTGTTTATACATATTATGTATATGTAATCCATTTCTTATGATACAAAGATTTCAATAATTTTTATTAGATTATAAATAACACTGGTACTTTATTATATTAATATTTGTTGGAAGAGATAAGGGAGTACTTACATGAGGTTGTTTGAATACAAATCTAATACCAAGTCATCATTTGGTTGATAATGTAATGAACACATTACAACACCTACTAAACCACTTACTGTATAGTAAATAGACCATGAATCACAGAGCCCAAAAAAGTTTATACTTTTGCAGAAAGGATTAAAGATCCAACCAATTTTTTTAATGTTGAAGGAAAGTTCTGCTTCAACAGAGATCAAGATCTAAACTAAATCATTGTATCTGATTGCTTAAAAATGGAAGAAGGTATTATATGTGAGTAATAAAGCAGTGAACTGCAACAGTACGTTCTTATTGTGGAGAAATTATAGTATTTACAATGTTGGTCCTCCTATGTACATTATTTACTTGTATGTTGTGTTGAATGCAATAAAATACATGCAATTTAAGAGCATCATTTGCAGATTTTTTTGTTAACCTTTGTTTCCCTAACTATTTTGTTCGGGGCACTTTTTAATTTTTGGAAATATATATATATATATATATATATATATATAATTATAATATGTTTCCAGTTATCACTTATAAATGTTGCAATATTATTTTATTACATAAGGCGTTCAACATTTTGTACCATATATAATTAATCAGCAGATTTTATAACCTGATAGGCTTATTCATATGGTACTTAATAAGTCTTGAAGTTAAATTTGAACTCTAAATATGTCAGCAATCCTGCAGGTCATGGCCTTGGTGTAATAGCTTATTGTTTATTGTAGTGTGTTTCTTGTTTTATTCTGAAATGCAATTAGTTCTCAAAACTGACGAAAGGTGTATTTTGGGAAATAGGAAAATTATGTAGGAAAAAACGCTTCACTGAAAGTTACTATTTTTCTGAAAATCCTTGGATACCAAGCTTCAAAATGACGGGTCATTCATTAAAATCCGTTCAGCCATTTTCCCCGTAATTTCCATTACCAGTTCAAATTATTATATATATATATATATATATATATATATATATATATATATATATATATCTACACACATTGTTACTTGCGTTTTCGCGTTAAAACTCAAAAACTAAGGTGAATAGGTGGGTGTCCCTGAGAGAACAATACCATTGTTCACTTATTAGCAACATTCTGAGTTGTTGGAGATTCAGTATATTCATTAGTTTGAATAGAACAATTCTGTATTCTACAATTTATCACTAAATCTATCTCGAGTTGAGAGGGATTCCCATGCCATTCTAGCGTCCTAATATTGTAATTCCACATTTTTCAATGTTTTGATTCTGACTTTTTGTGAAGTGTAGGTAATACCTAGTTGTTTACAACCAGTTAGCCTAAGTACCAAATAAAGCGTTAATCCTGCAGCAGCCGATTTTGATAATTCTCTTAGGAAACCCCCTTCACATAGATTCCTTGTTTTTAGGCTCCCATATCTGGCCACTAGCAAGCCTACATTCACGTAGTATTGAGTCTTGAGTTCAGTGCATGTATAATGTCCCAGAAAAGAGAGCCACAAACACAAAATAATTGATTGTGTGACAGGCAAGTTTATCAGTTGGAGACTGCATCCCAGAAGAACAATTAGAAGATGGACGGAATAAGAAATTAAATTTAGAAGTTTTGCTACTCTACAGGTCACCCTTTGATGTACCAGAGTTAAGCTATGGTGCGGTGGTGAAGTATGTCTCCCAAAAGCTGTTTTTTATCGGCCTTTTACAGTATTTCTATAAAGTAATCAGACATGACAGAGAATAATTTGATATTAGGAGTGTGCCGTTTATATTTCAGCACATCTTTCTTTTCCTTTCTATTTCTTTTAGATTTTTCTATCTTCATATTTTTCTCTGTTAGTTTTAATTATTCTAACTCTTCATAGATGGCTCGTAGTGTTTTCTTTCTGATCTAGTTCTTCTTACTTCTCGTAGATGGCTTTTCTCTCGACTTTCTTTTTTTTATGATGAGTTGAGCCTGGGGGGCCAGTAATTATTTGATCCGGGGAGAATTAATTATTTCATCATAGCGCTTGCTGATTGGTCAAGACTATGGCGTGATTTAGATTTGGTCTGTGGAGCTAGTTTCATCTCGGAAAATAGCGTCAGTCTAGTGTTTGGGCTCATGAAGGTCGGATGTGTACAGGGTACAAGCTCCTACGTAGGCCGGGGATCGAACCGGGTTCGATAAGTTTACCAGGAGTTGTATTGTACACTGTGTTGCGGGATCCTGCGAGGTATCGCAGATGATATTAGTTCAGTGGAACGACTCGCTAAGGTTGAGGTGTGCCAGGAAGTGAGAGTGTTGTGAAGAGTACGAGCTGCTATGTAGGCCGGGGATCGAACTGGGTTCGATAAGTTTACCAGGAGTTGTATTGTACACTGTGTTGCGGGATCCTGCGAGGTATCGCAGATGATATTAGTTCAGTGGAACGACTCGCTAAGGTTGAGGTGTGCCGGGAAGTGAGAGTGTTGTGAAGAGTACGAGCTGCTACGTAGGCCGGGGATCAAACTGGGTTCGATAAGTTTACCAGGAGTTGTATTGTACACTGTGTTGCGGGATCCTGCGAGGTATCGCAGATGATATTAGTTCAGTGGAACGACTCGCTAAGGTTGAGGTGTGCCGGGAAGTGAGAGTGTTGTGAAGAGTACAAGCTGCTACGTAGGCCGGGGATCAAACTGGGTTCGATAAGTTTACCAGGAGTTGTATTGTACACTGTGTTGCGGGATCCTGCGAGGTATCGCAGATGATATTAGTTCAGTGGAACGACTCGCTAAGGTTGAGGTGTGCCGGGAAGTGAGAGTGTTGTGAAGAGTACGAGCTGCTACGTAGGCCGGGGATCAAACTGGGTTCGATAAGTTTACCAGGAGTTGTATTGTACACTGTGTTGCGGGATCCTGCGAGGTATCGCAGATGATATTAGTTCAGTGGAACGACTCGCTAAGGTTGAGGTGTGCCGGGAAGTGAGAGTGTTGTGAAGAGTACAAGCTGCTACGTAGGCCGGGGATCAAACTGGGTTCGATAAGTTTACCAGGAGTTGTATTGTACACTGTGTTGCGGGATCCTGCGAGGTATCGCAGATGATATTAGTTCAGTGGAACGACTCGCTAAGGTTGAGGTGTGCCGGGAAGTGAGAGTGTTGTGAAGAGTACGAGCTGCTATGTAGGCCGGGGATCAAACTGGGTTCGATAAGTTTACCAGGAGTTGTATTGTACACTGTGTTGCGGGATCCTGCGAGGTATCGCAGATGATATTAGTTCAGTGGAACGACTCGCTAAGGTTGAGGTGTGCCGGGAAGTGAGAGTGTTGTGAAGAGTACGAGCTGCTATGTAGGCCGGGGATCGAACTGGGTTCGATAAGTTTACCAGGAGTTGTATTGTACACTGTGTTGCGGGATCCTGCGAGGTATCGCAGATGATATTAGTTCAGTGGAACGACTCGCTAAGGTTGAGGTGTGCCGGGAAGTGAGAGTGTTGTGAAGAGTACGAGCTGCTACGTAGGCCGGGGATCAAACTGGGTTCGATAAGTTTACCAGGAGTTGTATTGTACACTGTGTTGCGGGATCCTGCGAGGTATCGCAGATGATATTAGTTCAGTGGAACGACTCGCTAAGGTTGAGGTGTGCTGGGAAGTGAGAGTGTTGTGAAGAGTACGAGCTGCTACGTAGGCCGGGGATCAAACTGGGTTCGATAAGTTTACCAGGAGTTGTATTGTACACTGTGTTGCGGGATCCTGCGAGGTATCGCAGATGATATTAGTTCAGTGGAACGACTCGCTAAGGTTGAGGTGTGCCGGGAAGTGAGAGTGTTGTGAAGAGTACGAGCTGCTATGTAGGCCGGGGATCGAACCGGGTTCGATAAGTTTACCAGGAGGTGTATTGTACACTGTGTTGCGGGATCCTGCGAGATATCGCAGATGATATTAGTTCAGTGGAACGACTCGCTAAGGTTGAGGTGTGCCGGGAAATGAGAGTGTTGTGAAGAGTACGAGCTGCTACGTAGGCCGGGGATCAAACTGGGTTCGATAAGTTTACCAGGAGTTGTATTGTACACTGTGTTGCGGGATCCTGCGAGGTATCGCAGATGATATTAGTTCAGTGGAACGACTCGCTAAGGTTGAGGTGTGCCGGGAAGTGAGAGTGTTGTGAAGAGTACGAGCTGCTACGTAGGCCGGGGATCAAACTGGGTTCGATAAGTTTACCAGGAGTTGTATTGTACACTGTGTTGCGGGATCCTGCGAGGTATCGCAGATGATATTAGTTCAGTGGAACGACTCGGTAAGGTTGAGGTGTGCCGGGAAATGAGAGTGTTGTGAAGAGTACGAGCTGCTACGTAGGCCGGGGATCGAACCGGGTTCGATAAGTTTACCAGGAGTTGTATTGTACACTGTGTTGCGGGATCCTGCGAGGTATCGCAGATGATATTAGTTCAGTGGAACGACTCGCTAAGGTTGAGGTGTGCCGGGAAGTGAGAGTGTTGTGAAGAGTACGAGCTGCTATGTAGGCCGGGGATCGAACTGGGTTCGATAAGTTTACCAGGAGTTGTATTGTACACTGTGTTGCGGGATCCTGCGAGGTATCGCAGATGATATTAGTTCAGTGGAACGACTCGCTAAGGTTGAGGTGTGCCGGGAAGTGAGAGTGTTGTGAAGAGTACAAGCTGCTACGTAGGCCGGGGATCGAACTGGGTTCGATAAGTCTACCAGAAGCTGAATGGTACTCGGAGTGCAGCAACCTGCGAGGGAATTGTAGAAGGTATTCGGGTGGAAGCTAGCGGCGAGTTTTGGGATCCACTTATTAGTTTGAGCTGCTATCATTTTACTGACTGATTTGCGTTCAGTCAACTCTAGTGAAATCCTGGTCGGTATTTGTATTCTTGGTGGATCATTTCTCATGTTATGAAATACCTAAAAGCCTGCCTCTATATATATCATCAGTTCAGTGAGTTGGTTTTGGCTTATGTTTAATCAAGTTTTTGCAGTAGAACGAATTTAAACAATATGGAATCCATGACGAAGGCACCCATTGTTGTGTGACGTTTGAGGGGTGACCAATCTGTATGTAACGGATATGTGTGTGCTGAGTGATGGTTATGTCAAGGCTGATTGACAAAATGGATGCCAGCGTGGGCAAACAACTACGTATGTAAGGTAATTAGCTGGATTTGGTGTACGCCACACTGTTAGCAGGATATGCTATGTGCTACGAATTTATTTTGCATGTTCCAATAAATAGTTGTGTTTTATAATGAGTGTGTGTTATCACTTGAATACCTCAACACCCAGATTACCATCCTGATCATAACGATTCATGGCAGGGTTAATTAATTATTTAATTGTCTTATTTTCCAACTAACAAGTTTAGACGATTAGAGAAAGAGAGAGAGTGTGCCTATGTGCCGTGCAGGAGTAGTTAATGGAAGGCTGAGTTATTAAAATTAATCAAAATATTTGAAATAATGCAAACTAAATAAAGTAACCACTCTAGAAAGTAATGAAAATTTGCAATTGTTTCAGCTTGGTGTGTGATCTGCAGCAGTTTCGGTGGCAAGATGATTGAATTGTTACCAACTGAAGTGATCCAGGAGATATTCTCGTATTTGGATACGAATGATTTGACTCTGTCTGTGCAACATGTGAATTCTCGATGGAAGGCGCTGTATAGAGATAAGAAGCTTTGGAAGGACAGAGTGTTTGAACCCGATGACAGAATGCTGGACGAAGACATTGTCCATGCCTTGAAAAACATGCCATATCTAAGGGCTTACGTGTCGACTGGAGCAACAAACACGGAATTGATTATTAATGCATTATGCACATACTGTGATGATATTGACTGTCTAGATTTCGATGGAAGCTGCATACTGGAGTATTCTCTGTTGGTAAAATTCACGAACTCCTTTTCTAATATACAGAAATTAACAATTCCGTATCTTGAAGAAGACAATCCACTACAGTTTTCTCAATTAATAGGTAGTCTTCAGAATCTAACACATTTAGGTTTCACTACCAGATTTTCATTTGTACCAGATGGAGTACTGAAACCAATTGCTGATGGATGTCCTTCATTGTCGCACTTGGATTTATGGGATAACAGATTTAAGGACGAAGATATTAAGTATTTTCTAACAAAGAAACAAACACAACTGTTATCTTTTCGTGTCGAGTGTTACATATCTTTAGAAACATTCAAATGTATTTTACAGTGTAAGAACCTGAAAAACTTACAGTACACTGGTATTGGCTATTGTCCAGATGAAACTTCGAATAACATTAAGCTCTTGGAGAATTTGAAGAATTTGAAGACACTAATGTTGTGGTATCTCACTGAAACACAATTCAGAGTAGTTCCTTGTTTTCTTGAAGCAGGTTGCTTAGCCAATGTCACCAAGCTGGGATTTATAGCATATGATTTGTATGACTTGAGCTCTGTGGTGAGGAATTGTCCTCAACTGATTGACCTCTCTGTAAATGGCGCAACGCCTGTGTTAGAAGAAGGATTTAAACACATTGGTAACTGCAAGAACCTGAGATCTCTGAGCTTTCCACGCTGTTCAAATGTGACATCAAAGTGTTTAGAATATGTAGCTGCTGGTTGCCCTAACTTAAGGAAACTTGATTTATCGAACTGTTGTAGCTTGAACGATTCTCTACTTCCAAGTGTGCTTAAGTGCAAAAACTTGAGAGTTTTAGATATAAGTCACTCTGGTTTCAGAGGCACTAATTTTCATTTGATTCCATCACATCTTGTTCAGTTGAGAGAACTCGTGATATATGAGTGTCAGGTGAGAAATAGAGTGTGGGACAGACTGTTAAAACAAATGCCACATTTGAAATTAACAGGAAAATTTGTTGACAGTGATCATGAATATACTTTTGATGATAATGATGATGATGATGATGATGATGATTTTGATGATTATGATGATAGTGATTATGATGATGAAGATTTTGATGATGATGACTAGGGCCCGGATTTTGACCTAAAGAATACTAAAAAATGACTTTAAAATGATGACTTTATGACTTTAAAATCAATTAAAAATGACCTAAAAATAAAAAAGAATGACTTAAAAATTACCTTTATTTGTCGACCTCCTTGCACAATATGGCATTATCACTCAACACTGCATTACAATAACTTACAAACACCTTTTGCAAGTTTTCAAATTTGAAGGACCGTCGATTATCAACTAATAAGGACTTATACATGGAGATCTCAGAAGACATTATTATTGAGTTTGTGGAATGGGATGTTTGCCGAGACAAAAGCTTGACATAGCTCTTCGTAAAACACTGAATTCGCTGAGTTTGCATTAGTGCACTGCCCGAGAAGCATCTGTTGTTTTTTTCTTTCTCCTGCTTGAAGACCGCGTTTATGTTTCTCTCTGTTCACATGTTGGTCCACGGTGAATCTCTTCTCTGCTGTAACCTTCACTTCACAAATTTTACAGTACAATATAGTACCATCACTAGAAAATACAGTGTCGCCATACTCCGATACAAACTGTTTTAATTTCGCAGAATTGCTTGTTTTTAATTTCGGCATGGAAAAATAGAAATATTACTTCAGTACCTCTAAACAACTACCTTCCGCTCTGTGAATGACTGAATTGTAACCAGTACACAAGAACCCGTGACAGTGCGAACCTCAAGCAGGTAATTTCACCCCCACATTCCTTAGAGGACAAAGTCTGTCTTAAAATACCGTATTTACTCGAATATTTCACGCACTTTTTTCCCGCAATTTCGATCAATAAATTAAGGGTGCGTGAATTAAGCGAGGAATTTCACAAGCTGGTATTTTTAAGGGTAAAAATGACAAAACTACGCAGTTCCCTTACATATCCTAGTAACTTGTCTTCAAGATCAGGGAATTTTCCACTTTTTGGCCCACGAAATGCTTTCCTTGATGCATTTGTTTCTTGAAGAGCTTGATTTTGTTTCCTCCAGTAGCGAATATTAAATTCTGGAACTGTGAATTCACGCCCAGCTGCTCTGTTGCCATGTGTTTCTGCATACGCAATAACTTTTAATTTGAAGGACGCAGTATGACTCGAATATCGGGATTTATCATTCATTGTTAAAACTTTTAACAGACGGGTTTTGACAGGTCTCCCTTTTCGAGTCTCAAACTCAACTGATGCGATCCAACACAAAGCTTTCAAACCACCCCCATTCAAATGGTAGGGGGAGGTCAATACCCTATACCGGTATTTTTAAAGGATTTTCATAGACGAGAAGGATGCTGTAACAGGTAGCTGTCCGGTCCCAAATACCGCTATGCACTCTCTCGTTACGGCATTTAAGATACCGTACATTCAGGGCTCCTCGACATAACACACTCATTACTTCAAGTTTCAGCATGTACTTGTTACAGTATTTCACGAATATTAAATGCGTGAAATATACGAGGAAATTAATTTATTAAATTATATAGTAAATAATTTGGGTGCGTGAAATATGCGATGGCGTGAATTACGCGAGTAAATACGGTAGACATGACCGGTTAGTTGGACGAGTCCAAATGTTTAACAGAACATGAATAGGGGAGGCCACAATGCAACAGATTTCCAAGAATTCATGGATTTCGTGCTTCAGGAACATAATTTTACTAATATTAACAATAATGCAATAAAAATCGCTAAAAATGACAAAAACCCGGATTTGTTTGAAATATGACTAATAGTAATAATCCGTAAAAAAATGCCCTATCAGAGAAAAGTGTCCAAAAATGCATAAAAAATGACCCATCAAATTGGTTTAATTTCACTGAAGATGATATGAGCTACATTTATCTTCCATAGAGCATTGTCTTAGCATCATCAGAAAAAAGATGCAAAGTCATCAAAATCCGGGCCCTAATGATGACGATGATTAATACTAAGAAATGCATGATGCTGGAAAGAATGTTTTTTTCAAACTGATCTTACAGTGATTTGATTCAAACTTGTGGTCGAAATTTGTGCATATTACAGGACCTATGAATGAATACATTCGATGAGATTTAGTAATTCTAAGTGGATTGTTATTGAGTGTTATTTTCAATAAGAACTGTAAGACAGTCCCGTTAAAAAGATAGTCGACAGGTCTCTTCGTGAATTTTTTTGTGCAGTAAGCTGGCAAATTATGTAATAAAGAAGTTAGTATCGCACTGTGATTTTTTTATGGAGTCACAAGACTGAGTTCTGAGAACAGACAGCGCATTGGGAACTGAATGCAATTTGTCGTTTGCCGATTGTTGAGGTTGATGTTTATGCTATAACAAATGTGATATGCTTGAGTCAGCCATTAATGGAGAGTTTAATATTCTTTTTTTTGCCCTATGATGTGTTATTTCGTATTTACCATTCTTATTGACATGCCATTCAGTTTGATTACAACACACAATAACATTGCTAGAGAAGCTCCAGAAATAACAATGTTCTGATTAATTTACTATATGGGTGTGTAGTAAGCAAATTGGTCTATGTTAGAATTACACTTTCTGTACCTTCTTGCAATATATGAAATAGAAAACTATCTTCATATAATCAATTTATTTAAATTTAAACTACTATTACCATGCAAAGAGGAGATTTGCTACTTAGTTGTGTGCATAACAGAATCTTGGAAATAAAAAAGAAAAAGAAAACTTGACTGATACTAAAGAGGGTAGATTTCCATTTCTTGTATTACTAATGGTTAGGTAAATTCGTTATACAAAGAACTTTGCCCAACTTTTCTGTTACAATTTAAATTACTGTAGTATTCTTAGTCAATGACTTTTTTCTACTTGATATCCACCATCTTCATATTTCTGATGAGGTGCTGGGTTTGTGTCCAGTTTCTATCTGTATTTCCTTCTGCATCCCCATCAATGCACGGAAAAGAAGAAACAGAAAAGAAGTGCCAAACCTCTCTAGAAATGAAGATGTCGGATATCAAACCGAAACAAACCATTAACTAAGGTAAAGTGTGATAATGATTTTTATTAACACAGGAGAGTTGTGCATAGAAAGAGATCACCGAATCATTTTACATACTGAATGTACAGGTTGATATACATAGTGATTAGGTATACATATTATGTATATGTATTACATTTCTTATGATACAAAGATTTCAGTAGTTTTTATTAGAATATAAATAACACTGGTATCTACTTGATTATATTAATATACTGTCAGAAGAGGTAAGGAAAATACTTATGAGAATGTTTGAATACACATCTAATACCAAGTCATCATTTGGTTGGTAATATTATGACACATTACAACACTTACTAAACCAGTACTCTATAATAAATAGTCCATGAATCACAGAGCCCAAAAAATTGTATACTTTTGCTGAAAAAGTTTAAGATCCCACCATTTTGTTTAATGTTAAAGGAAAGTTCTGCTTCACCTGAGATCAAGATCTAAGCTACATTATTGTATCTGATTGCTTAAAAATGGAGGAAGGTATTACTCGTTGCAAGAATGATTGCTGATTTCGAGAAAGGTATTGGCGCTTCGTTATCCATCTCCTATGCAGTGTTTAAGCTGTAGTTTGCCTACTGGCAGCCAGCAATCATTCATGCGACAAGTAATATTATATGAGAACAATAAAGCTGTGAACTGCAACATTACTTCCTTATTGTGAGAAATTATTGTATTTACAAAGTTGGTTTTCCATGTACATTATTGACTTGTACGTTGTGTTGAATGCAATAAAATGTATGCTATTTAAGTGTATAATTTGAAATTTTTTTTTTTTTTAAACCTTTGTTTTCCTACGGTAACTATTTTGCTCAGGAAACTTTTTCCAGTTATAGAAATGTAGGCTGTATATATCTCCAGTTATCGCATATAAAATGTTACAATATTATTTTATTACATAAGGCGTTCAACATTTTATATCATACACAATTATTATTACATAAGGCGTTCAACATTTTATATCATACACAATTAATCAGCACATGGAAATATTGTATTTTTATACAACATTCGAAGTCCGTAATCAATACAAAGTACTGAATGATGCAAAAACAATCCCTGAAACTTTTTTTTATTGAAATTTTATTTATTAGATCACTGTTATTTTTGTTACATATTCTCACAGTTCTGAATGGCAATTGGTGCATCCTCTTGCGAAGTTGGACATCAAGTGTATTTCTGTACTTGCTTTTGTCGCAGCATGATACAAAATACATTTCATACAAATAATGCCATCAGGAAAGCAGGTTGTGGAGCAGGTTGGCGATATTAGCATACCATTACATTAAACCATACCAAATATTTACGGTCTTCTGCTTTAAATCGAAATTAGGTTAAACATTATTAATCAGTTGCACTGTAAATTTCTGAAAACGGAAGCATCAAAAACCAGAAACTTGTCACATTGTGGCATAACAAAATAAGTCCAATTAATACAATGCATCCTAAAACACCAACATTTTAATTGTAAGCCCACATATGGAACTGTAGTTGTATTAGGATATACAACCAAATGTATACATTTTATATTTTGAAAATCTGGGATCCCTCGTTATTCTGATATTCTTTGATATTCCATAAAATAATCAGTAGGCCTGTGACATTGGAGCATGTTTACAGTGAAAGGGAGCCAATTCACTACAGGATATACACAGAGTACGCAAGTGTATGTGTGTACGGAGACAACACAACCGTCGTGGTACAGTTCATTCAATTGTAATACAAACTGTTGTGAAGTGCAGTGCTCTCCGCAGTATGGCTGAGAAGGAAAGAAACCTGTAGTGGCTGATTGACTGAGGCAAGTGAGGCCCGGCCTCAGTCACTTGGCTTAACTGAAATCAAATTTTGTGTTTTATATAATGTGTTAGTTATTTGAATGAAGCATATATCACTGTAGAAGTATTTGAAAACTTTGTGATGTATATAGACCTGTTTTGCAGTAAAATATGTTTCTGAGGCCAGGATCGCTTGTGCCGGGTCTGGCTTGTGATGTATATAGACCTGTTTTGGAGTAAAATTTGTTCCTGAGGCCAGGATCGCTTGTGCTGGGTCTGGCTTGTGAAGTATATAGACCTGTTTTGGAGTAAAATTTGTTCCTGAGGCCAGGATCGCTCATGCCTGGTCTGGCTTAAGCATTTCCAGTCTTTTCGCGGGCTTTGAGTTTACGCTTAAAACGTTGTAGCTGAGGCACAATTCGTCAGGCGTCTTGGCCTGGTCAGGTTTCACTCCTCCCAACCATGGGCCGGCCTCAAGGGTAGAGTGGGGTGGGAATAGCAATGGTGACTTATCTTCCTAAATAGGCCATAAATAACACAAATTCCAGCTCTTTGGCAGGCAGAGACCCACACTATTCTCTCCCCTTATGTCTTAGGTTATGACTTAAGCGAAGATGTTGTACTATTGTACTTCTTAGTACAGTAGTGAATGTGGGCCAATGTTGTTATATATTTCGGGAAAATATAAACAGAAACAAATGAGAGAAATAATGCTGGTGCAGTTAATTCATTGTTAGAGTGTCCTTTTTCGAGAAGAAATAATACTGAAAGAAAGGAAGTTTTAAATAAAGAGAGACACTATCGAGATACCTACGACAACTCTGAGAATATTTCTGAATCTTAAAACGCGAGTTTCTATTGCATCCTGGTAAGGGCAACATAAATTGTTAAGTGGTAATGTGGTGCAAAATAAACTTCTCTTGGCCTTGTTTGTTGCTGTCAAAGGAAAAAAATAAAAAGAAAAGAAAGAAAGGGGAATTTCAACACATAATATGGGTTGCTTCATCACACTGAAACAAGCATTGAAACTCACAGCATAACAGCTTATTTGGTGAGTGAAATTATTTTTCATTAATAGTAGTAGTAATAATAATAATAATAATAATAATAATAATAATAATAATAATAATACAGTAATAATGATATTAACAATAATAATTAATATCATAAACATTTCCTATCGGAGGTACTTAAACTAGTTGCATCTAGCCTCACCGAGGATTTCGATCACCGGCCGCTACTGAAAGAAACACTTCTTGGAAACTAGAATATTTAGCTTCACAGTATGGTGCAGATGTATTTTACATTCTAAATAACAATCTGTATTGTAAATGTTGCAATATCAGCATTACGTCTACTAAAAACAAGGAATTTAATGTTCAAAGACTGTAAGTACAATGAAACATAAATGGATGGAACAAGGAAATGTGCTGAAGGACCCTATGTCAAATTCAACATTTTATGAAGACATGTGTAAGGCATTTATACCTGCCGACATATCGTTTAGCAAACTCGCAAATACGGCGTTCCGCGAGTTTTTATAGAAATACACTAGAAGAGAAATTCCACATCAGACTACGGAAGTACTATGTCGAGAAAATTTACAACACATGCATTACTGAGATCAGATGTAAACTAACAAACCAATACATCTGGTGTCAATTGATGAGACGACAGATGTTGTTGGACGGCATGTAGTTAATGCGATTGTTGGGGTTCTGGATCCGGAAGGCCCTGCTGGATCATACCTACTGTCGTGTGATGTGATAAATGCTGTGAAGAATTCTACAATATGTGGGGTTTTTCAACATGAAATGTACTTATTATGGCCATCAGGTATAGAGCATAAGAAAGTACTTCTGATTGTTACCGATGCAGCATGCTATCCTGTGTTAAAGACAGTAACTACGTTGAAAACAACATACAGAAAGATGGTACACATCACAGTTCACTCTGTCAGATAGCTATTCTGTCGGGTGACAATAATACACTGTAGATAATTTAGATATCGAATTGAATGACGTCAAATATTTCACATAGGCATCTGTCGTTTCGCAGCTTTTCTGCATTCAAATCTGTATTAGACAGTAATAGACTGTCATTCACTTTCGAAATGCATCTTGTTGTTCACTGTAATTATAAAGTAAACACGCAATAGACAATACATCTAAGCCCACATGTGTTGAATGGAATTTTCTAATAGTTGAAATGAAGTTAAATAAAGATAGAAATTAATTCAGAGAGATGTGTGCAATATTCTCTTCTCCAGACTGTACTGTACAAGACGGAGCAGTGCTGCGTACTCTGTGTATATCCTGGAGTGAGTTGACTTTCTTTCACTGTAAATATGCTCCAATGTCACAGGCCTAATAATCAGACAGGACAGAAATTAGTAAGATATGATATTAGTAGTTAATCGAAGGCTGTGTTCTTAAAATTAAGCAAAAATAAATTTTTCTGGAAAGTAATATAAATTTGCAATTGTTTCAGTTTGGTGTGTAATCTGCAGCAGTGTCGGTGGCAAGATGATTGAACTGTTACCAAATGAAGTGATGCTGGAGATATTCTCGTATTTGGATGTGATTGATTTGGCTCTCTCTGTGCAACATGTGAACTCTCGTTGGAAGGAGCTGTCTAGAGATAGGAAGCTGTGGAAAAACAAAGTATTTGTACCTGATGATACAATGCTGGACAAAGATAGGGTGAATATGATGAAAAACATGCCATGCCTGAGGGCTTATTTGTCGACTAGAGGAAGAAACACAGAACTGATTATTAACGCATTGTGCACATACTGTGAAGATGTTGAATATTTGTATTTGGATGAAAGCCATACACTGGAGTATCCTCTGTTGGTAAAACTTACGAACTGCTTTTCTAATATAAAGAAATTAATAATTCCATGCCTTAAAGAATATAATCAATTACCGTTTTCCCAACTAATAGGCAGTCTCCAGAATCTAACTCATTTAGGTTTCAATAACCGATATGCAACAGCACGGGATGGAGTACTGAAACCAATTGCTGATGGGTGCCCTTCTTTGCAGCACATGAATTTAGGGGGCAACCAGTTCAAGGATGAAGACGTTAGGTATTTCCTAACAAAGAAGCAAACACAACTGTTATCTTTTCATGTCGAGTGTTCCATATCGTTAGAAACATTCAAATGTATAATACAGTGTAAGAACTTGGAGCTTTTACATTATACTGGTTTTTTCCAGTTTTCAGATATGACTGCCAATGACTTTAAACTCATAAGAAATCTGAAGAATTTGAAGATTTTAATGCTTCGGTATCTCTCTGATACACAGTTTAAAGCAGTTCCTAGTTTATTTGAAGCAGGTTCTTTATCCAATGTAACCAATCTAGTGTTTGATGCATATGACTTGAGCTCTGTATTGAAGAACTGTCCCCAACTCATTGACCTTCATGTAAGTGGCTCAGAGCATGTGTTAGAAGAAGGATTTAAACACATTGGTAACTGCAAGAACCTGAGATATCTGGCACTTTCAGGTTATCCAGAAGTGATTCCAAAATGTTTAGAATATGTAGCAGATGGTTGTCCTAACTTAAGAGAGCTTAATTTGACGCACTTCGTTGACTTAAATGATTCTCTACTTCCAAGTTTACGCAAGTGCAAAAACCTGAGAGTTTTACATGTAAGTAACTATGGTTTCAGAGGGTTTACTTTTGAGTTGATTCCATCACATCTTGGTCACGTGAAAGAACTCGTTATATATGGAGGTAGAGTGAAGGATGAATTGTGGGAGAGACTGTTGCAAGAAATGCCACATTTGAAATTAAGAAGAAGAGGTGTTGAGAGTGATGATGATGATGATGATGATGATTATGATGATTATGATGATTATATTGGTGGTGATGTTGACGATAATGATTGTATTGGTAGTGATGTTGACGATAGTGATTATACTGGTAGTGATGTTGATGATAAAAATTATAATTTACGTGGTTATGAATGCGATTATGATGATTGATGACGATGACATACAAGGAAATGGATGAAATTTTTTTGAATTTCTAATGTCCAAATCAATATTTTACATAATACAAAAGTACGTTATTTTGTTGGATATACATTCTTAAGTGATCTGAGATACAATTCATCGTGCACTGTGAGCTGTAAGAATGGTGCAGGAAATTGAAGTTATATTTCCTGCTGGAAATGTGTGTCATTGCAAAAATGTGTAATGCTGCAGAAAATGGTGTTCATCAAACTGATCTACATTGATTTTACCCAGAGTTGTGGTGAAAAATTTTCCAGAGTCATTGTCTGTCAGTGAATACATCCGATGACATTTAATAATACTTGGTAAGTTGTTTGTGTACCTTATCTGAAACAAGAGCACAATAATGATTCAGTTAAAAAAGAAATTGATAGACAAGTTTTCGTGTGAATTTTTTTCGTAGGGCTACAGTAAACTGACAGATTATTAAGAAAAATATTGTCAAAGAAGTAATGGGAAATTAGTTACTTGCCAATCCCACAAGACTTGAATTCTCAAAATGGCTATCACATTAGTAACCTTGTTGTTTAGCAATTGTCATGGTTTATATTTATAATAAACAAAGTTAGTGTAAGGAGTTACTGATTAAAGGAAAGACTAATGTATTTTTTACACGATGTTTCGTTGTTTCCTACTTAGCATTATTTTTGACATAGGCTACTATGCAATTTCATTAACTCACAATAACTGGTTGCTGTAGAAAGTCCAGAAATACCGAAGTCATGATCAGTTATGACACAGTTGTGTAGTAAGTAAATTGGCCCACATTAAGATTACATATATTTCTCAATATATTATAATTATATTTTTTATATCTTCTTATGATATATAAAATTAAAAACTATCTTCATAAAATATATTTATTTCAATTTAAACTGCTGTCATCCATCGTGCAAAGAGAGTATATGTTACTTAGTTAGTTTGATAAATTAGTTTATAAATAGTTTTTCTGTGTTAATTGGAATTATTGTGGTAGTCTGAATCAGTGACTAGTGTCTGCTACATATCCGCCATCTTTATGTATGTAGTGAAGTCCTGTGCTTGTTTCCAATTTTATTTGTATATTCTTTTCTTTATCCCCACCAAATGTATAAAAAAAATGAGAAGTCAGACACCAAAAACAAGAATCAGAAACAATCATAAGACCTAACTAGAAATCTAAAGATGATGGAATATAGCCAAAACTTGCAATCAATTAATGTATAATACAATAATAACTTCTATTAACATGGGGGAGTAGTTTACATAACAAAATTAACAAATCATTTGATATGCAGTTTGTAAAGATTTATATACATCGTGATTATACATAAGTCACTGTACGCACATGTAAGGAAATTATGATAGGAAGCTATCATCATATTTACTGAAATATAAATAATTCTTGATTATGTTAATTTTCGTTCGAAGATATGAGGAAGACCTTTACGTGAGACTGTTTGAACATAAATCTAACTGTAAGTCATCATTTAATATATAACAGTTACTAAACAAGTACTGTATACTAAATAGACCATGAACTACAGTTTATGTTTTGGACAGCCATACCGTAACTGCTTCCTGACTGGTGTTATTGTAGAAAGGGTTGAAGATCCCACCATCTAGTTTAATGTTTAAGAGAAGTTCTGCTTCAACAGAGACCAAGGTCTAAACTGCATTTTTATTTCTGACATTGAAAATTGAACATGGTATTCTATATGAGTAAATGTAAAGCAGTGAACTGCAACAGCAGATTCTTATTGTGAACAAATTATTGTATTTAAAATGTTGCTTTTCCTATGTACATTATTGACTTGTATGTATTGTTGAATGCAATAAAATGTATGCCGTTAAATGTATCATTTGCAGAAAATTTTTTTTAACCTTTGTTTGCCTAACTATTTTGCTCAGGAAACATTTTCCAGTTAAGGAAATATAGAAATACAGACTACTTATAAAATGTTATAATATTGTAACTTTTATTCTTACTTTTACCCAGTACCAGACAATAATGTGACTTTTATTGCTAATGATTCACCCTACAACAATGGGTATCCCACCCAACACAGCAACATAATAGTCGTTGTTGCAGTCCACACGATGACAATGACAGTACTCGTGTATTATTGAGAAGAACAATGTACTAATTGCTCTAATTTCTGGCAGCCAATCGCGTTGCAGGTCGGCTACATTTAAACGTGTGCGTCTTGTGATTTGCTTATGAAGATGTTATTCATTTCTTAAGGCTCGATAAATACTTAATATAATCGCCCGCCATTTTGGCTCTTTCGCTGGCATTCACAGAAAGTACACGAGGACGTTATTTGCCGCTCAATTATTTGCTAAATTACAGTGCGTTTGATTTATTATCATAGGAGCTACGACATGATAATGTTTAACGGTGCGGCAAATAGATTCCTCGTATGGTAGCTCGGCAACGAAAGAACCAACATGGCGAACAATACTACGGTACCTACCTAGACTTTATAGAACCTTCACTTCCTAAGACGTAAGCAAAGAGGAGGGGTCACGCCGGGAATAAGAGTGTCGCAACTATAATTTTAACTAATGTTCACAAAACACTATGTGCAGAACAAAACTGTCAGTTCTCAGGTCGTTCGCCTTGGCTAGTTCTTCTATCTCATTCACTCAAGTTCTCTGCACGTCGTACCCCGGTCTCGAAGACTGGCTTGACTGTAGACTGACTGACTCACTGCCAAAGACTGCTCGCGCTTTTATTACTAAACCACATATTCTCGACATTCTATTCACGTGGCTTACAGAATCTTCAAGAGGGATATGGTTCTAGATGTTTTCCCTTGCTCTGTCCGCTCCGCGCCGTCCCATAGTTTTCTTTCCCCTTGCTCTGTGCTGCGCTACAGTGCCTACCAAAGCTCTAGTTTCGTTTCCCCGTGCCTTCCATGTTGCTGGATGCACGCACACACTTCCAAGGCAACCAGAATATTCCAAATGGCGCCACAATATCTTATTACATAAGGCATTCAACACTTACATCATATATAATGAATCAGGAGATGGAAATATTGTATTTTTAAACAACATTCGAAGTTCTTAACCAGCACAAACTAGTCAAATGATGCAAAAACAAATCCTGAAACTTTCCTTTTATGGGCATTTTATTTATTAGATCATTGTTATTTTTGTTATATATTCTCACAGTTGTGAATGGTAATTGGTGCATTTTCTTGTGAAGTTAGACATCAAGTGTATTTCTATACTTGCTTTTGTCGCAGCATAAAAGAAAATACGTTTCACACAAATAATAAGTCATCAGGAAAGCACACTTAGTGTACAGAGCAGGTTTGGCAATATTAGCATACCTTTACTTTAAACCATACCAAATATTTATGGCCTGCTTTAAATCGAAATTAGGTTAAACATTCTTAATCAGTTGCATTGTAATTGATTGGCATCGATTTAGTTAAAAAGACATTTGCTAGCAAAGGATTGATATCCTCATGTTTCTCACATACATTTTCTTATAAAGGTGTGTTCAAGTTCATTAAGAAAATGCTTGAAATTTTTTTCTGAGATCAGAACATTTTTTTGCAGCGAAAAATTCTGTCATAGAGAAAATATGGAATATGATTAGCTCCATTGGAAATGACATGAATTATTCTAGTTTTTTTTGTTAACTCTGTGTCCTGGATGGGATATTTTGACTCCACTTTGATAGTTTTTTGAACTCAAAACACAGTAATGTTTATTATGGTTGAGTTTAGGATCATCTGCAATGTGTTATAGATACTTTCTGGTTTCACATTCCACATGAATGAAATCTCCCTGTCTCCCATTTCATTTATAAAATTAATTATTAGTGGTAGGGGTTTCGAAATACTCCATGTTATATTCTATATTACCAGTACATACAATTTTTTTCTATCTTGTAATGAGGAATATAGTTTATATTGGGTATTGGTGGCATAGTATGTTTTTAAAAAAATTAGAAAAACTTCTTTCAGATCCACTTGTGATACCAGTAATTTGTGGGAAATGAAAATGTGGAATACCAAAGATGTTAACATTGTCCTTAGTGTTCTGTGTGTTGTAGCCCATTAAAATAATTCTTACGTCACAAATTAGAGAATATCTAGGATGCTTCTTTAGAACACTGGATAGCTTGACTTTAACATTTTTGTTATATGACACTTCTGGTACTTCATTCATATTTTGCTGAAAGCATTTCACTACTTGGTGAATTTTACTCTTTTCCTTGATGATTCTTGAAGTTTAATTATTGCAGACAGATCTTTGAAATGGGTGCTTGTCTAAGAATTGGGTAGAATAAAAGAAACACGATGAAAACACGAATGGGTTACCGATGATACTCACATGCAACACTATATTGTTAATAAACTGAATGTACTCACCCTGCTGAGTTTTGTTGAGCTCTGCTTAGTACACAGGTAACATGTTTCCCCTCTATCGGTGAGCAAACACTGGGTTTGAGTTATATGTATGGTGGAATTTTGAAGATGGGATTCACTGGGAATTTGTTCCATGTAGAAATGGAGTATCTTTAAATTAATTACATGTAGGTGCAATTGTTCTATATGGCTGTGAAACTTGGACTCTCACTCTGAGAGAGGAACATAGGTTAAGGGTGTTTGAGAATAAGGTGCTTAGGAAAATATTTGGGGCTAAGCGGGATGAAGTTACAGGAGAATGGAGAAAGTTACACAACACAGAACTGCACGCATTGTATTCTTCACCTGACATAATTAGGAACTTGAAATCCAGACGTTTGAGATGGGCAGGGCATGTAGCACGTATGGGCGAATCCAGAAATGCATATAGAGTGTTAGTTGGGAGACCGGAGGGAAAAAGACCTTTAGGGAGGCCGAGACGTAGATGGGAGGATAATATTAAAATGGATTTGAGGGAGGTGGGGTATGATGATAGAGACTGGATTAATCTTGCACAGGATAGGGACCGCTGGCGGGCTTATGTGAGGGCGGCAATGAACCTTCGGGTTCCTTAAAAGCCATTTGTAAGTAAGTAAGTAAGTAAGTAAGTAGGTGCAATTCAAAGAATGGTGAGTCAATTAATGATTTTTTAAAATATGTGTGTATCTAATGCTCTGGATTTAAAAACGAAGTCATCATACTTCTTGCTTCCCAATATTTTGATGGAAGGTCCACAAATGTCCTAAGAGTTTCACAATTAGCCAGGTGCTCCATCTCCATGTCCTCTTCTCTGGTGCACAGTAAGCATTTAGGTGAATTCAGCACTCCAATACGATGGAGGTGTTTACTGAGGCAATCATGACTAGTAATCAATCTAAACATGGCCACGGCAGATTTTCGAGGTAGATCAGGAATTAGTTTTGGATCTTTGAGTGATTCTTTGCATTTTGAATTTTGATGTTTTGCCTGTTCGCTGTTACTTATTCTTTTTATGACTCGTTTTATTGATTCATATGGGAACTTGAAATTTGTTTTTAAGTTGATATAAGTTCCTTTCTTTGCTAACATATCTGCTTTCTCGTTACCGTTCAGTCCACAGTGGGCCGGGATCCATTGGAAGACCACTTTTTTATTTAGCATTTGAATTTGAAGGGTACACAGGAATAACAATAAGGTCCATTTTAGAAAGTTTCGAGAAAAACGAATTTTAAAGTTTAAGCAGGTTATGCGGATATTTAATAGAAATTGACGTAGTGGAATGTCAAGAACGATTATTTCTTATTACTAGATAGACCACATGATAGTACTTCCTTTCCACTATAAGATGGCATTATTAACTCAATTTCGATTTTTGATGGACCTTGATCGTTTTTCCCGTGTACCCTTCATTTGTTTTACCATGCAATGAATTTCTTTTACTTTTTCCATTTTAGGGGATGTAGTTGAGCTGATGGACTGGATTGCAGCTTTGGAGTTAGACAGGACGACTATGTTTTTGCGATGGTTTAAAATATTGTGCTATAGAAATTGTTGCACTATTTTACTGTTATTGCTATGATATTAATTGTTCATATTTTTATGTTGCTGAATATTTTTTTTAAATCCATCACTAACAGAAGCAGGCTTCCAATTACAATTATTATTATTATTATTATTATTATTATTATTATTATTATTATTATTATTATTGATATACTATATTAGAAGAAATAATTTGGTAACCACATAAAGAATTTATCTCATTCAGTATCAGCTGTTCTTGGAAGCAGCAAGACATGAAAACTACCCATTGCATGCCACTGGACCATCTTACTGCAGTAAAATTGGTATAAATCCAAAAATAATGACGTCACTAACATTCTTGCGTAGGCTTCTGTCATGTCTGTAATTGTACAGATTCCAGACATCCCATTTCACCCAGGACAGTCTCCTTTTTAGGAATTTTGTTCCTGTGTCATAGTAAAGTGTAACTGGGATGCTAAATGTGCCTTTTCTTTTACAAAATGATTTGAATGTGTAATGTTTAATTTCTCGCCACTCTTCAGAGGTCGCCAAAAAATTGGGTTCCATTATAAAAAGATTTTTTGAGAAAAGAGAGGATTTTACCTACATTATTTTCTTATGAAACTAGTTTGTAATATTTTTAGAAGATATGTTACATATTGAAGTAGAAGAAGTATCGGTTTTTGGGATGATAAAAAAAAAAATGAACTAGAGCTGTCTTATATGCTTCGGCAGTTTTTGGACATCGTGAAAGAATCATACAGTACTCGAAACAACACACTTTGTTGAGCCAAGTCTCATAACTTAGATCTTTTTTTTTTTTTTTTTTTTTTTTATGATTTGATTGTTTTGGAAGGTTTTTGTAACTTAACTGTCATCTTGCTGTAACACTTTTTATATACACCATCTATGTTTCTGAGTTTTTCTTAAGTACGACAATCTGGATTCATAATAACGATATTTAGTTGTTATTACTCTTTGGCTTGAGTCTGTCTGGCTCAAATGCTCCCATTGAGATGATTTTCTCTCAGATAAAAACACTTGGTGGCCCGAAGAGGAAAAACAGGCTACAAGTGAATACCCTCGAGTCAATTTTGTTGTTTAAAACATGTTACAAGGATCTTACTGGTCTGAAGATCTTTAAAATAATATTTTACTCTTGAAATCAAAACTGTTCACTTTTACGAGATGTACAGCTGTCAAAAAAAAAAAAAGTGGCCGCACTCGTGAACAGCGAATATTTTCAAAGTCCACTTCGGGTCGCGGCGATGTTACACGATGCATGTGCTTGTACAAGCAGTTCCGGAACTATGAAAGTGTTCCATATCTGCGCCTCGTAGACCGGCGGTAGAGTGCTTGTTTAATGATTCAAAGATTGTGGGTTCGGGCCTTCTTCAAGTTTTCATTTTATTTTTTAATCGTTCTTAAGCGATGTAAATGCTATTCAAATTATCATTTATATTCAGTTATCGTTCTTTATGGATATCACGTTATTTATATTTTGTTATTGTTCTTGAGAGATATGAATAAAATTCAAGTAATCATTTGTATTCTGTTATCGTTTTATAACGATATGAATAATAATTATTATTATTATTGTATCTCCAATGGGGGTTAACCCTATTTTACATATATATGTTAGGGCTATAGTTTCATACACAAAAAATATATGCATAAAGAGAAATGGAAAAGAAAATTAAATTAGCTTACGCGATGTAAACAAAACATAAACAATCTGTAAATTAGGCATTGCGATTGCAAAACAAATATCAGGTATCAATTTGAAACATACAAAAACATTAACAACACACATACGTAACACTTCTATAACACAAATATGCAGCTTTCCGTACCATACATCATAAATTAATACACAATAGTCACACAAACGCAATCAAACTATAATTACGACATTGCGACGACATCAAGCATCCCATAACTGACTCACATACATAACAAATCAAGCATCCGTTACAACACATACACTTCAACATAGTAACCACACTTTTAAAAGTTACAAATTTTGCTCCAAGAAGAATAAATAGGACACTATTACTAATTACTATTCTTCTACAATTTCTTAAATACATCTGTAATAAATCTGTGAAATTCCGATATGAATAATATTCACATTTTTTATATTCTGTTATCGTTCTTTAGCGATATAAATAAAATTCAAGTTATCATTTATATTCTGTTTTCCTTCATTAGCATTATAAAATAATATTCAAGTTATTATATTGTTATTGTTCTTTCGCAATATAAATAATCTATATTTTATGTAAGTAATTATTATAACACAAATAACCATCTTTCTTTGTAAAATAGGTTATTTTATTTAGATAATTAAATACGTATTATATAATATCTTATATTAATTAAACAAACCGATATTTATCATTTATATTTGTTATCGTTCTTTAGTGATACTGTATAAATAATATTCAAGTTATTTATATTGTAATCGTTCTTTAGCAATATAAATAACATAAATTTAATATTAGGTTTGGAAAAATCCAGTTGCATAATACTGGTATTAGTTTTTTTTTTGTATTATTACATTATACTATCTTGAACCACAATAAAATGAAAAGGAGTAACGAGGAATTGAACCTGAGACGTTGACATTTAAATTTCGACGTTTGTTCACTGAGCTACGAGGGCAAAAGTGTGGAAATATTTTCGGAAAAATTGGCCCAATCACACTCTAAGATTTTCTGATGATTCGTAGAAGCTAGTCCAGGATGCGGGGGGCAAAGGCTATTGACATTTCCCGGTCTCTGATCGGGTCAAACATCCTGATAGAATTAATATTTAACCCTTGCTGTAACTTTCGGTGAAGTCCGGAGGGCCCAATTAGTCAAATCCACTCTCCTCATCTCCACGCTTGGGCCCCCTGGAATTTAATAAGATGCGAAAGAGATAGTGGTGTGCGGAAAGCAACGGGATGTTACCGCATTTAGACCTATCCTTCCCAAGAAAAACTGCAAACATGAATAAAGGAAGCTTTTAATAGAAGAAGAAGGATCTTCTGCAGACCTCTGGAAAAAGAACTAAGGAAGAGACTAGTGAAGTGCTTTGTGTGGAGTGTGACATTGTATGGGGAAGGAACATGGACATTACGACGAAATGAAGAGAAACGAATTGAAGCATTTGAAATGTGGATGTGGAGAAGAACGGTGCGTGTGAAGTGGACAGACAGAATAAGAAATAAAATTGTGTTTGAAAAAGTGAGTGAAGAAAGAATGATGCTGAAACTGATTAGAAAGAGAAAAAGGAATTAGTTGAGTCTCTGGTTGAAAAGAATAATAGACGACATTAGGATATGTGGATCATATGCGGAGACTAAGAGGAAGGCAGAAAATAGGAAAGATTGGAGATTGCTGGGTTTGCAATGAAAGACCAGCCCATGGACAAAAGACTTACGTATGTATGTTCAGAATGCCTGGAATATCGTGTCTAAGAACAGTCGCTATTTGCAAAGACTAGTCGATTCCATGCCCACTCGACTGCAAGATGAACGAGATAAGAGGAAGATAGACTAAATATTGAATTGTGGCTTTTTGTTTTGTTTTTTGAACACTTAATTGTTTGAATGTTTTAAGGCCGACGCCAGTAAATTTGTTTTGTTTATGCCACGAAAGATATTTTTATTGAGAATAAAATCTTTTTTCTTTCCATTTGCAGCCACAATATCATAATGATAAAGTCATGGCATAATATATTAATGAACCTGATGTTAATTACTAAAATAATCGTAAAAGAGAAAGGAGCCATTATATATAGTTTGTCTCTCTCAAAAACAGAACAAAAAAGAATATAAAAAGCACGAGGTTGTAGTCGAACGCAGGATCTCACGAATAAGAGGCCTGAACACTACCATTATGCTATCGAATCACACACAGAATACTTCAAATATAACTGTAGATATCAGGCAACGTGGTCCAACAACATGTAACATCGCCTGTCTCCGAATTGTAGCGAAGATACCTGAAGGGAACTTTGTTTCAGGAGAGCGGCCACTTTTTCTTTTGACAGCTGTACATTCTCCAGATCAAGAAATTGATCAGAAACTGAGGATTGTCACCTGGATAGCGAGTTGGTATAGCGCTGGCCTTCTATGCCGAAGGTTGCGGGTTCGATCCTGGGCTAGGTCGATGGCATTTCATTTAAGTGTACTTAAATGCTACAGGCTCATGTCTGTAGATTTACTGGCATGTAAAAGAACCCCTGCGGGACAAAATTCCGTCACATCTGGTGACGCTGATATAACCTCTGCAGTTGCAAGCGTCGTTAAATAAAACATAACATTAACTGAGGATTGTCACTACCCCATGGATAACTAATGTTGAGGACAAGGGTGAGACTGAGTTGACTTGACAAAGGTGCAATGTTATCACAATTTTTGTAAAAGTGAATTTAGTTTGCTTTTACGTAATAGCCGAATTTATAAATATCTACCTTTAGTGAATTAAAATTAATAGAGAACACATTGTATGCCAATTCTGAGAAGTATATTCATTAGACTAATCTTGGAATGTAGGCTTTCACGGCCGGCGTTGATGGGATGCGTATTTTCCGGGCTAGAGGGCCATGGTCTGTCGGTGTTACAACCAAACGTTTCGTCCACTGCTCTGGTGAACATCTTCAGTGGCGTGGTACACGTGTGCGGAGAGATCTGCTGTGTGTATCAGGAACTGGCATTGAGACTGGTAGCACGTCGGTATTTAAGTGTGGGGCTGTTGTTGCTTATCGTTGTCGCCGCGGTCCGCACTAGTGACTGCGGTGTTCTGATTGTTTATGGTAGTGTCTAATTGTCGGAGAAAGGGTTTGATGTGTGTGCTTCTGAGGGCCGGATACCAAGCTTTGTTGACCTTGAGTCCTTCCTCCTTACGATTAAAATTGTTTTTGTGTTTATGAATCTCAATAGCTTCCCAATGTAACCTGGCATAGAAGTGTGGCGTACTGCTTAGGATGTCAGTGTCCTGGAACCTGATGTTGTGATCCCCATCATTATAAGCATGCTCGGCTACGGCTGACTTGTCCACATAACCTAGACGACAGTTCCTTCTATGCTTGGTGATTCGGGTCTTGAAGCTACGCTGTGTTGTACCTATGTACACTGACCCACAGGAACACGGGATTCTGTATACTCCAGCTACCAGTCTCAATTCCAGTTCCTGATACACACAGAAGATCTCCGCACACGTGTACCACGCCACTGAAGATGTCCACCGGAGTAGTGGACGAAACGTTTGATTGTAACACCGACAGACCACGGCCTTCTAGCCCGGAAAATACGCATCCTATTCATTAGACTATTATAAAAATAAGCCCAATGAATACAGTGCATCTTTAAACCCCAAAATTTTAAATGTAAGCCCACATTATATGGAACTGCAGTAGTACTAGAATCTTTTGTCATACAACAAAATGTATCAGTTTTATATTTTGAAAATATGGGATCCCTCGTTACTCTAATATTCTTTGCCATTCCATAAAATAGTTCGACAGGACAGAAATTAGTAAGATATATTAGAAGATAAAATCGAAGACTGTGTTATTAAGATTAAGCAAAAATATTTAAGAAAATGTGAACTAAATTTTTCTAGAAAGTAATATAAATTTGAAATTGTTTCAGTTTGGTGTGTGATCTGCAGCAGTGTCGGTGGCAAGATGATTGAACTGTTATCAAATGAAGTGATGCTGGAGATATTCTCGTATTTGAACATGTATGATTTGGCTCTCTCTGTACAACATGTGAACTCTCGATGGATGGAGCTGTCTAGAAATAAGAAGCTGTGGAAAGGCAAAGTATTTGTACCTGATGACAGAATGCTGGACAAAGCTAGGGTGAATATCATAAAAAACATGCCATCCCTGAGGGCTTATGTGTCCACTAAAGGTAGAAACACAGAACTGATTATTAACGCATTATGCACATACTGTGAAGATATTGAACATTTGGATTTGGATGAAAGCCATACACTGGAGTATCCTCTTTTGGTAAAACTTACGAACTGCTTTTCTAATATAAAGAAATTAACAATCCCATACCTTACAAAAGACAATCTACCACAGTTTTCCCAACTAATAGGCAGTCTCCAGAATCTAACTCATTTAGGTTTCACTGACCGATATGAAAAAGTAGAAGATGAAGTACTGAAACCAATTGCTGATGGGTGCCCTTCTTTGCAGCACATGGATTTAGCGGACAACCAGTTCAAGGATGAAGACGTTAGGTATTTCCTAACAAAGAAGCAAACACAACTGTTATCTTTTCATGTCGAGTGTTACATATCGTTAGAAACATTCAAATGTATAATACAGTGTAAGAACCTGGAACATTTACACTATACTGGTTTTTTCCGGTTTTCAGATATGACTTCCAATGACTTTAAACTCATAAGACATCTGAAGAATTTGAAGACTTTAATGCTGCAGTATCTCTCTGATACACAGTTTAAAGCAGTTCCTAGTTTATTTGAAGCAGGTTCTTTATCCAATGTAACCAAACTAGTATTTGATGCATACGACTTGAGCTCTGTATTGAAGAACTGTCCTCAACTCATTGAGCTTTATGCACGTGGCACGAGGCATGTGTTAGAAGAAGGATTTAAACACATTGGTAACTGCAAGAACTTGAGATATCTGACACTTTCAGATTGTCCGGAAGTACTTGGAAAATGTTTAGAATATGTAGCAGCTGGTTGTCCTAACTTACGGGATCTTAGTTTGTCACACTTTGTTGACTTAAATGATTCCCTACTTCCTACTTTACACAAGTGCAAAAACTTGAGAGTTTTACATGTAAATAACTATGGTTTCAGAGGGTTTACTTTTGAGTTGATTCCATCATATCTTGGTCACGTGAAAGAACTCTGTATATATGAATGTACAGTGGAGGATGTATTGTGGGGCACACTGTTATCCAAAATGCCGGGTTTGAAATTAAGAAGATATGTTGACAGTGATAGTGATAGTGATGATGATGATGATGATGATGATGATGATTACAATATTGGTGATGATGATGATGATGACGATAATGGTGATGATAATGATGACGATAATGATTGTATTGGTAATGATGTTGACGATAGTGATTATACTGGTAGTGATGTTGATGATAAAAATTATAATTTACGTGGTTATGAATGCGATTATGATGATGATGATGATGATGATGATGATGATGATGATGATGATGATGATGATGATGATGATGACGACGACGACGACATACAAGGAAATGGATGAAATTTTTTTTAGTTTCTAATGTCCAAATCATTATTTCACATAATACAAAAGTACCTTATTTTGTTGGAAATACATTCTTAAGTGATCCGAGATACAATTCATCGTGCACTGTGAGCTGTACTTTATCAGAGAAGTGCAAAGAGGAAAGAATGGTGCAGGAAATTGAAGTTATATTTGCTGCTGGAAATGTGTGTCACTGCGAAAATGTGTGATGCTGCAGAAAATGGTGTTTATCAAACTGATCCTACATTGATTTTACCCAGAGTTGTGGTAAAAAATTTTCCATAGTCATTGTCTGTCAGTGAATACATCCGATGTAATTTAATAATAATTAGTAAGCAGTGGCGGCTCCTGCATATTTCTTAAGAGGAGGAAAGAAGTTAACAGCGCAAAATGACACCTTCTTGAGAGAAACATGCTACAAATTAGCCTACATGCATACATGTAACACCAGGTAGTGTTGAGGTTGGCCTTCTCTTTCGTATAGCAATAATCTGTTCTTGTAAACTGAGTTTCCTAAATTATCCAAATATGTTTTCACTTGCATTCATTGGTGGATAATTTCATAAATTAACAATTACAAGGAAATTCACAAACTCGCAGCATTTTTAGCGCACACTACAGCATCATACGTGTTGGTAGAGACTAGCTACTAACACATAACCAGAACCATTTTACGGAAGTGGGAATGAGAAATAATCTGTTAAGAAAGCGAGAACACTGCACCCACTCACATGGTCTGTGTTGCCACTTGTACATTTTACAAGTTCAGTATCACATGCTTTTGAAGAATGTCAGTTCTTGTAAAGTCATACTACCATTATTGTTCAAAGCTGCCGGTGGCCGATTAATTTTTTTGTGTTAAAAATAATGTAGTTTGGAGTACATTCAATTTGAAATATATTTGTACAAAACTGACAACTTGGCTGTTGTCCTGTCTAGTAGACAATGAATGGAAGTGAATTTCAGGGGCCAAAAAGATCTGCGATACTAACGTAGAACTACTTCCTCTTTGTTTTATATAAATCTAACTTCAACTTTAAGATATTCTCGAAAGTTTGAAACCATGAGTAGTAGCTTATATAAAATGCAATGAATAATATATTTTGATTTATGATTTAAAAAAAGTTTATATGGTGTTTTTCATAGCTTTGCGTTAAAACTGCTTTTATTGTGCCTCCTCCTAGATGTGTTATAGTCTGGTTGAATGCAGCATCATTAGATGGCAGCGGTAGCGAGTTTGCGGTTTGCTGCAAGATCAGTCGGTTTCTATTTCCCGCCCATGCGCTGGTTCAGAGGAGGATCTCCTCCCTAACTGTTCATTCCCTTGCTTTAAAACTCTGCTTCTTTCTCTGGCCGCTACTGCGCTGTTGTCTATGTGTGTTAACTGCAGGAAAGGAAGCACACAAACAATCTCGCATCTTTCTCACAGTTTTCTAGCGGTACATGAGCGCGCGTCATTTAAAACTCGATCAACCGAGGTTTTCTTATAGTTGTGAACTTAAAAATTATCGAATCTTCCTCGAATTTCAAGGCATATATTTCATTTGGTATTTACCTTCAAAAGAAGAAAAATGTGAGGAGGACGTTCCTTCCTTCCTTCCTTCCTCCGAGAAACCGCCACTGTTAGTAAGTTGTTTGTGTACCTTATCTGAAACAAGAGCACAATAATGATTCAGTTAAAAAAGAAAGTGGTAGACAAGTTTTCGTGTGAATTTTTTTCGTACAGTAAACTGACAGATTATTAAAAATAATAATGTCGAAGAAGTAATGGGAAATTAGTTACTTGTCAATCCCACAAGACTTGAATTTCCAAAACGGGTATCACATTAGTAACTGAGTGCACCTTGTTGTTTAGCGATTGTCATAGTTTACATTTATAATTAACAAAGTTAGTGTAACGAGTTACTGGTTAAAGGAAAGACTAATGTATTATTTACACAATGTTTCGTTGTTTCCTACTTAGCATTATTTTTGACATACCATGCAATTTCATTAACTCACAACAACTGGTTGCTGTAGAAACTCCAGAAATAACAAGACCAGGATCAGTTATTACACGGTTGTGTAGTAAGTAAATTGGCCTACATATATATAAGATTACACATATATATTTATTTCTCAATATATTATAATTATATTTTTTATATCTTCTTGTGATATATAAAATTAAAAACTATCTTCATAAAATATATTTATTTAAATTTAAACTGCTGTCATCGTGCAAAGAGAGTATATGCTACTTAGATAGTTTGGTAAATTAGTTTATAAACAATTTTTCTGTGTTAATTGGAATTATTGTGGTAGTCTGAATCAGTGACTAGTGTCTGCTACATATCCGCCATCTTTATGTATGTAGTGAAGTCCTGTGCTTGTTTCCAGTTTTATTTGTAATTTTGTTTCTGTATCCCCACCAAAAGCATACAAAATGAGAAGCCAAACACCAAAAACAAGAAATCAGAAACTATCATAATACCTAACTATAATTCTAAGATGATGGATATATAGCTGAAACTTATAATCAATTAATGTAAAATACAATAATAACTTCTATTAATAGGGGGAAGTAGTTTACATAACAAAATTAACAAATTGTTAGATATACAGATTGTAAAGATTTATATACATAGTGATTATACATAAGCTACTGTACGCACATCTAAGGAAATTATGATAGGAAGATATCACTATATTTACTGAAATACAAATAATTCTTGATTATGTTAATTTTCGTTCGAAGATATGAGGAAGACCTTTACGTGAGACTGTTTGAATATAAATCTAACTGTAAGTCATCATTTAATATACAACAGTTGCTAGACAAGTACTGTATACTAAATAGACCATGAACTACAGTTTATATTTTGGACAGCCATACCGTAACTACTTCCTGACTGGTGTTATTGTAGAATGGGTTGAAGATCCCACCATCTTGTTTATTGTTTAAGAGAAGTTCTGCTTCAACAGAGACCAAAGGTGTAAACTGCATTTTTATTTCTGACGTTGAAAATTGAACATGGTATTCTATGTGAGTAAATGTAAAGCAGTGGACTGCAACAGATTCTTATTGTGAACAAATTTTTGTATTTACAATGTTGCTTTTCCTATGTACATTATCGACTTGTATGTATTGTTGAATGCAATAAAATGTATGCCGTTGAATGTATCATTTGCAGAAAAATTTTTTTAACCTTTGTTTGCCTAACTATTTTACTCAGGAAACTTTTTCCAGTTAAGGAAATGTAGAAATACAGACTACTTATGAAATGTTATAATATTGTAACTTTTATTCCTATTTTTACCCACTACCAGACAATAATGTGACTTTTATTGTTACTGATTCACCCTACAGCAATGGGTATTCCACTCAACACGGCAACACAATAGTCGTTATTGCACTCCACACGACGACAGTGACAATACTCGTGTATTATTGAGAAGAACAATGTACTCCTATAGTCCTGTTGCTCTAATTTCCGGCAGCCAATTGCGTTGCAGGTCGGGTACATTTAAACGTGTGCATCTTGTGATTCGCTTATGAAGACATTATTCGTTCATTTCTTAAGGTTCGATAAATACTTAATATAATTGCCCGCCATTTTGGCTCTTTCGTTGGCGTTCACAGGAAGCACACAAGGACGTTATTTGCCGCTCAATTATTTGCTGAATTACAGTGCATTTGATTTATTATCATAGGAGCTACGACATGATAATGTTTAACGGTATGGAAAATAGATTCCTCGTATGGTAGCTCGGCAACGAAAGAACAAAAATGACTTTATAGAGCCTTCACTTCCTAAGACGTAAGCAAAGAGGAGGAGTCACGCCGGGAATAAGAGCATCGCGACTATAATTTCAACTAATGTTCACAAAACACTATGTGCAGAACAAAACTGTCAGTTCTCAGGTAGTTCGCCTTGGCTAGTTCTTCTATCTCATTCACTCAAGTTCTCTGCACGTCGTACCCCGGTCTCGAAGACTGGCTTCCTTGCTTGCTCAAAGACTCACATGTAGACTGACTGATTCACTGCCGAAGACTGCTCGCGCTTTTATTACTAAACCACATGTTCTCGACATTCTATTCACGTGGCTTACAGAATCTTCAAGAGGGATATGGTTCTAGATGTTTTCCCTTGCTCTATCCGCTCCTCGCAGTCCCATAGTTTTCTTTCCCCTCGCCCCATGCTGTGCTACAGTGCCTGCCGAAGCTCTGTTTTCGTTTCCCCGTGCCTTCCCTCTTGCTGGATGTGCACACACTCCCAAGGCAACCAGAATATTCCAAATGGCGCCACAATATCTTATTACATACTGTAGAAGAGGGTAAAGTCGATCAAAATTTTGCAATTTTTTTTAATAATATTGAGGTTATGCAATGGAGCGAAGTTCCTCAGAAAATAGCATTTTGTCGTCATATCCTTCACTTACGAAGACACGTTACAAGAATTGAATTAGAATCTATAAAAAAAAACGGTTTTTTCTTATTTGACTTGTGATCGAAGTTAGGTACCTGCCTAAATAGGGTAAAATCGATCACCATTGAATTTTTAGTTTAAGATCGATTTTAAAATATTGCGGAGTAAAGTCGATTACTGTTTATATTTAAAAAAAAACAAATTAAGTGTATTACATATATTTTATTTGTTATTAGGGGGTGTAAAAACAATAATAGTCTTCAATATATGCCTATAGCATTATATAGTGTGTCTTTTGTTACTGTGATCATACTATTCTATACAATTAGGCCTATAGGTCTCCACTGTACAATCGTGACTATGATATCAACAAACAAAAATTTAAGAATTCAAAATTTACATTGAAATATCACCCTTCAATTATAATCTAAAATGCAATTCAACATTGTTTAGGTTTATATCAGATGTTATTTGAAATCTTCTCCTCATCATGTCACTTTAGAAACTACGTTGTTCCCATAGTCAGGTACAGAGGGGTATACAAAATATGTTCCTTTGGCAGTGCTTCTCTTACGCAAGAAATTCACTATAATTTCGTCTTCCTCTTTCCCCCACTATCCCATCAGTATAAGCTATACTATGACACTTTTCTGTTTATAAGTGTTAATTGGAGGTATTTCGGTGGACAATTTATTCTTCCTGCTGGTCCTATCAGTTTCGAGTAGGCCGATGGCATGATCGACTTAACCCTACAAAGGTACAAGTTTTCTTAAAATAATAGGTTTCAATACTAACATTTACGAACTGCGAAACTTTTATTTCAGGATACAATCTCAACGAAAAGTACCTACGTATACTTTCTGTCTCCTTTCACTGCTGACGATACTTTAGAGTTTGTAAGACTTTGTTTTCATTTAAGAGAAAAAGTTGAGAATAACAATTTTCACTTCAATGGTAGTTACACTGTGTTCCCATTGTTGGCATAATCTAAATTTAACAGAAGAAATACTGAAATCAGAAGTAAACACTGAAATACTGAAACAATTGTCTTTAGAGACAATTAATATTAAGTACCCTCCACAAAACTGGCTTCATTTATACACCGACGGATCCTTGATCTCCAGAGAACAAGGTGCCGGTGGAGGTGTTACGTGCTGTCTCTTCTCACTTTATAGATCACTTGGATATGGAACAACAAGTTTTGATGGTGAAATCATTGCAATAAGTGAATGTCTCAGGAATCTTCTATGCCACATCAATAAATTTAGGAATGCAGTTATATTGTCAGACTCCAAAGCAGCTATTCTATCAATCGTCTCTAAACACGCACCTTCATCTCAAACAGCAGAAATAACTAAAATGCTCTCTCAATTAATATGACTCAATAAAAGAATTGTATTCCAATGGATACCATCCCATTGTGGAATCCTGGGAAACGAGAATGCGGATGCTTTAGCAAAGAAGGGCAGCACTGCTACTTCCAGACCTGTTACTAAATCTACGTATTACTCTGTGAAGAGATTTATTAAATCTACATACTTAGACTTCAACAAACAAAATTTGATAACACAATCCCAAGGGAAAAAATGGAACTCTCTGCATCAAAATCCACAGTTAATTCCCGATTTATCACGAAAATCGTCTGAAGCTGCATTTAGATTGCCAACAGGCCATGATTGTTTAGCTAAACACCTGCATAGAATTGGAATATATCAGTCCCCTAACTGCCCATTGTGCAACTCAAACCAAGAAATGGATTCGGAACACCTCAAAATCTGTGCTTCATTGGCTGGTTATGATAATATCTTTGAAAAATATTGGAGTGCAAGAGGTCAAATGACTTTATTGTCAAACGTCTGGCATTAGAAAACAACAACAACATTTTTGTTATTTGACACTTCTTTTACTTTATTCATATTTTGCTGAAAGCATTTCACTACTTGGAGAATTTTAGTCTTTTCCTTAATGATTCAGGAAGTTTAATTTGTTCAGACAGATCTTTGAAATGGGTGCTTGTCTAAGAATTGGGCAGAATAAAAGAAACACGATGAAAACACAAATGGGTTACCGATGATACTTTCATACAACACTATATTGTTCAGAAACTGAATGTACTAACCCTGCTGAGTTTTTATTTATTTTTTGGGTTATTTTACGACGCTTTATCAACATCTAGATTATTTAGCGTCTGAATGATATGAAGGGGATAATGCCGGTGAAATGAGTCCGGGGTCCAGCAGCGAAAGTTACCCAGCATTTGCTTGTATTGCATTGAGGGAAAACCCCAGGAAAAACCTCAACCAGGTAACTTGCCCCGACTGAGATTCGAATCCGAGCTACCTGGTTTTGTGGCCAGACGTGCTGGCTGTGTCGGTGAGCAAACACAGGGTTTGAGTTATATGTCTGGTGGAATTTTGAAGATGTGATTCAATGGGAGTTCGTTCCATATAGAAATGGAGTGTCTTTAAATTGATTACATGTAGGTGCAATTCAAAGAATGGTGAGTCAATTAATGATTTTTTAAAATATTGTGCTATAGGAATTGTTGCACTATTTTACTGTTATTGCTATGATATTTATTTTTTTATTTTTATTTTGCTGAATATTTATTTTTTTAAATCTACCACCAACCGAAGCAGGCTTCCAATTACAATTATTATTATTATTATTATTATTATTATTATTATTATTATTATTATTATTATTATTATTATTATTGATATGCTATATTAGAAGAAATAATTTGGTAACCACATAAAGAATTTGTCTCATTCAGTATGAGCTGTTCTTGGCAGCAGCAAGACATGAAAACTACCCATTGCATGCCGCTGGACCACTGCAGTAAAATTGGTATAAATACAAAAATAATGACGTCACTAACATTCTTGCGTAGGCTTCTGTCATGTCTGTTATTGTACAGATTCCAGACATCCCATTTCACCCAGGACAGTCTCCTTTTTAGGAATTTTGTTCCTGTGTCATAGTGAAGTGTTACTGGGATGCTAAATGTGCCTTTTCTTTTACAAAATGATTTCAATGTGTAATGTTTAATTTCTCGCCACTGTCCAGAGCTCGCCAAAAAATTGCGTTCCATTATAATAAGGTTTTTTTGAGAAAAGAGAGGATTTTACCTACATTATTTTCTTACGAACTGGTTTGTAATATTTTCAGAAGTTAATGTTACATATTGAAGTAGAAGAAGGATCGGTTTATGGGATGATAAAAAAAAAAATGAACTAGAGCTGCCTTATATGTGTCAGCAGTTTAATTTTGGACATTGTAAGAGAATCATACTGTACTTGAAACAACACACTTTGTGGAGCCAAGTCTCATACCATCATAACGTAGTTCCTTTTTTTTTTTATGATTTGAAGAGTTCACGGGGAACAAGGATGAATGTCACAGTTTTGTTAAGGTTGATGTCATTATTTAATTCCATGGATCACTGCGAAATTTAATGTTGTTCTTATGAAAAATGGTAAAATATCACCACGAATACAGTAATCCTTTCCTTTATTTCTATAGAAATAGCACTACATCTTGCAGTTATAGACTCAATTTGATCATTATCTAATCCTTAACAGAAATGTGACATTCATCGTTTTTCC
Organism: Periplaneta americana; assembly: GCF_040183065.1. NCBI lineage: Eukaryota > Metazoa > Arthropoda > Insecta > Blattodea > Blattidae > Periplaneta > Periplaneta americana. The sequence goes on along the minus strand of NC_091118.1, from coordinate 205,034,673 downwards.
CGTGAACTCTTCATTTGATTGTTTTGGAAGGTTTTTTGTAATTTAACCGTCATCTTGCTGTAACACTTTTTATATACACTATCCACCTTTATGAGTTTTTGTTAAGTACGACAATCTGCATTCAAAATAAAGATATTTAGGTGTTATTACTCTTTGGCTTGAATCTGTCTGGCTCAAATGCTCCCATTGAGATGATTTTCTCTCAGATAAAAACACTTTGTGGCCCGAAGAGGAAAAACAGGCTACAAGTGAATACCCTCAAGTCAATTTTGTTGTTAAAAACATGTTACAAGAATCTTACTGGTCTGAAGATCTTTAAAATAATATTTTACTCTTGAAAATCAAAACTGTTCACTCTTACGAGATATACCTTAACTCCTCAATCTCCAGATAAAGAAATTGATCAGAAACTGAGGATTGTCGACCTGGTTGGCGAATTGGTATAGTGCTGACCTTTTATGCCCAAGATTGCGGGTTCGATCCTGGGCTAGGTCGAAAGCATTTAAGTGTGCTTAAATGCGACAGGCTCATGTCAGTAGATTTACTGGCATGTAAAAGAACTCCTGCAGGACAAAATTCCGGCACATCCGGCGACACTGATATAACCTCTGCAGTTGCGAGTGTTGTTAAATAAAACTTAACATTAACATTAACTGAGGATTGTCACTGCCCCATGGATAACAAATGTTGAGGACAAGGGTGAGCCTGTGTTTACTTGACAAAGGTGCAATGTTATCACAATTTTTGTAAAAGTGAATTTAGTTTGCTTTTGCGTAATAGCCGAATTTATAAATATCTACCTTTAGTTAATTAAAATTCATTTAGAACACATTGTATGCCAATTCTGAGAAGTATATCTATTCATTAGACTATTATAAAAATAAGCCTAATCAATACAGTGCATCTTAAAACCTCAAAATTTTAAATGTAAGCCCACATTATATGGAACTGCAGTAGTACTAGAATATTTTGTCAGACAACGAAATGTATCAGTTTTATATTTTGAAAATATGGGATCCCTCATTACTCTAATATTCTTTGTCATTGCATAAAATAGTCCGACAGGACAAAAAATTAGTAAGATATATTAGAAGATAATCGAAGACTGAGTTATTAAGATTAAGCAAAAATATTTAAGAAAATGTGAACTAAATTTTTGTAGAAAGTAATATAAATTTGCAATTGTTTCAGTTTGGTGTGTGATCTGCAGCAGTGTCGGTGGCAAGATGATTGAACTGTTATCAACTGAAGTGATGCTGGAGATATTCTCGTATTTGGATGTGACTGATCTGGCTCTCTCTGTGCAACATGTGAACTCTCGTTGGAAGGAGCTGTCTAGAGATAAGAAGCTGTGGAAAGGCAAAGCTTTTGTACCTGATGACACAATGCTGGACAGAGATAGGGTCAATATCATAAAAAACATGCCATGCCTGAGGGCTTATGTGTCGACTAGAGGAAGAAACACAGAACTGATTATTAACGCATTGTGCACATACTGTGAAGATATTGAACATTTGGATTTGGATAACAGGCATAGACTGGAGTATCCTCTGTTGGTAAAACTTACGAACTGCTTTTCTAATATAAAGAACTTAACAATCCCGTACCCTAGAGAAGATAATCAACTACAGTTTTCCCAACTAATAGGCAGTCTCCAGAATCTAACTCATTTAGGTTTCACTGACCGATATGAAACTGTAGATTATGGAGTACTGAAACCAATTGCTGATGGGTGCCCTTCTTTGCAGCACATGATATTAGGGAACAACCAGTTCAAGGACGAAGACGTTAGGGATTTCCTAACAAAGAAGCAAACACAACTGTTATCTTTTCATGTCGAGCGTTTCATATCGTTAGAAACATTCAAATGTATAACACAGTGTAAGAACCTGGAACATTTACATTATTCAAGTTCTTGCGTATTTTCAGGTCTGACTTCCAATGAATTTACACTCATAAGAAATCTGAAGAATTTGAAGACTTTAATACTGCGGCATCTCTCTCATATAGAGATCATGGCAGTTCCTAGTTTATTCGAAGCAGGTTCTTTATCCAATGTAACCAAACTAGTATTACCTGATGCATATGACTTGAGGTCTGTATTGAAGAACTGTCCTCAACTAATTGACCTTCATGTAATTGGCTCAGAGTATATGTTAAAAAAAGGATTTAAACACATTGGTAACTGCAAGAACCTGAGATATCTGACATTTTCAGAGTCTCGAGAAGCGTGGGATACATGTTTAGAATATGTAGCAGCTGGTTGTCCTAACTTGAGGGAACTTAATTTGTCGTCCTTTGTTCGCATATATGACTTTCAACTTCCAACTTTACGCAAGTGTAAAAACTTGAGAGTTTTACATTTAAGTGACTGTGCTTTCAGAGGGTTGACTTTTGAGTTGATTCCATCACATCTTGGTCACGTGAAAGAACTCGTTATATATGGAGGTATAGTGGAGGATGAAGTGTGGTACAGACTGTTACAAGAAATGCCGCATTTGAAATTAAGAAGAAGACATGTTGTGTGTTTATGATGATGATGATGATGGTGATGCTGATGCTGATTATTATTATATTCGTGGTGATGTTGACGATAATGATTGTATTGGTAATGATATTGACGATAGTGATTATACTGGTAGTGATGTTGACGATAAAAATTATGAATGCGATTGTGATGATTGATGATGATGACATACAAGGAAATGGATGAAATTTTTTTTTGAGTTTCTAATGTCCAAATCATTATTTTACATAATACAAAAGTACCTTATTTTGTTGGAAATACGTTCTTAAGTGATCTGAGATACAATTCTTCGTGCACTGTGAGCTGTAAGAATGGTGCAGGAAATTGAAGTTACATTTGCTGCTGGAAATGTGTGTCACTGCGAAAATGTGTGGTTCTGCAGAAAATGGTGTTTATCAAATTGATCCTACATTGATTTTACCCAGAGTTGTGGTGAAAAATTTTCCATAGTCATTGTCAGTCAGTGAATACATCCAATGACATTTAATAATACTTAGTAAGTTGTTTGTGTACCTTAAATGAAACAAGAGCACAATAATGATTCAGTTAAAAAAGAAATTGATAGACAAGTTTTCGTGTGAATTTTTTTGGTACAGTAATCTGACAGATTATTGTGAATTTTATTAGTAACAACAATGTAATTTATTCCTCACAACAATAATTCCTTTCTACAATTCGCCTTAAACGCTCTCGGCAACAATTGGATCTTCACTCAACACAGTATTCGTTATAGCACTCCACCGACGACAATGACAGTTTACTTGGACTATTACGAACAACAATGAACTGTTAATCTTAACTAATATTTACAAAGCACTATTTACAAATCAGAACTACCAGTTCTCAGTTCACAGTTCTTCTATCTCAGTCACTCGAGTTCACGGTATCTCGAACCACAGACCTTCAGAGACAGTTCACTGTACTCGAACTCGGGTCCCTCCAACTGCGGTCCACTGCACTCGAACTCAGGCCTTCGGATGCTGACGCAGATGCGGACGCACACTCGAGTCGAACTCCGGTTTGCTTGACTGGCTTGCTCACTGACTGAATAACTGAAAACTGCTGTCGTTCCTTCGCGACCGTAATTTATAACCACAGCGACGTAGCCTCAAAGGTTCCATGCGTCTCTAGAGATGGCACTCCAGAGAAATCCAGAGCCCTCTCCTCTCTACCAGCACCAGATGCGCGCGCACTCTCGCTCCACTCTCTCGCCGCGTTGGCCCTTTTCCCCTCTCCGCCGCGTGCCATCCCAAGTGCTCCGCGCGATCTTCTCTCTTGCGGGACGCTGGTCGTGAGTTCGAATCTCACGTCGCTGTCACATTATTAAAAAAAAATAATGTCAAAGAAGTAATGGGAAATTAGTTACTTTGCAATCCCACAAGACTTGAATTCCCAAAACGGGTATCACATTAGTAACTGAGTGCACCTTGTTGTTTAGCGATTTATATTTATAATGAACAAAGTTAATGTAATGAGTTACGGATTAAAGGAAAGACTTATGTATTTTTTTACATGGTGCACAGTGTGCAATATTCCCAATCTCGCTGGACAAAATTAATTTCTCACTTTCCTTTTTTTCAGATTTCGATGAAACTTTATATTCAAGTTTATATCAACCACAGAAAGATGTTTCAATTTTGATTTAAATCGGATGATTAAGTCAACCCTTTCACATATGGGTGAGAACGATATATTTGTTTTTAATGAACATATTACACTGAAAATAAGTTCTTGGTATGAAATATTTGTCCAATGTAGAATTTAATGTTTAATCGGAAAATTATATTTATAAATTCCCTTAAATAAGAGTTTAAATATTACAGTGAAACCTGTTCAAATCGGAACCTGAATAATCCAGAATCCTGTCTATTTCGGAACAATTTATTGGTCCTGGCGAAATTTGTATGTATTATGTGTAATTTTTCCTGAATAAAACGGAAACTGTCCAACGCGGAAACGGAAACTGTCTGCTACTGTTCAAAACGGAAACAATATTTTGGACACACTATATTTTGTAACTATATTTTGAAACAGCTTGTAATTTCAAGGAATATACGAAATATGTAGGTCACTAAGATAAAAAACAAGTTTTCTTTGCAAAATTCTAGAGGGTACGAGAGTGTGGTGGCCTGTCTGTCATAAATTTTATTACCCTGTTGACTAGGCAGACGAGTCCCTTCAAAGATTTTCAATTTGCATAAAATGTGGCATTAACATTAAGTGATGAAGTAAAAGTTATCGAGATAAAGGAAAATTGGAAACAAGGTCTATGTGAAATAATATAGAAGAGAAAACTCAGGTGTGACACTTTAAAAAATAAAGATCGTAATGAGTGAGTAGCGTGCGGCCAATATTGGTGACACAAAAGGAACCAGAAAGCAACTGTTTATGTGGAAATAAATGAACTGTTGTGGGAGTGGATTCTTCATGACCTTTCAAAGAACAAGCCAATTTCTGGATCTATTCTGCAAAGCAAGCTATTGAACTGGGAAAGAAATTAAATAAACCAGAATTCAAGGCTTCTAATAGATGGCTTCTAGTCCAATTAATTAATAATGTGCAGTGATATGCAGTACAGTATTAGAGTATAGTGTTAGATATTAAATAGAATGAGATTAGTAAACTTTAGTAATGTTTAATGACTAATGAGTGAGTTATGATAATATTTATACAGAAAATGAGATTTTAATCAAGATGATTCACCAACGTAATGAGCAACAGAAAGCTGATTTAATGTGATGAGTGTTAAATGGAATATTTTGTACTTCTTGCAGTTTGCGGCATGCCATTTTGTTTTTCATGTATATGAATGACAAAATAATACATTTTAATGTCACACCTGAATAATACGGAAACCTGTCCACAACGGAAAAAAAATTAGGACCATGTCACTTCCGTCTTGAACAGGTTTCACTGTATTTGTTTTTAATGAACATATTACACTGAAAATAAGTTCTTGGTATGAAATATTTGTCCAATGTAGAATTTAATGTTTAATCGGAAAATGATATTTATAAATTCCCTTAAATAAGAGTTTATATATTATTTTCTTTTCCAGAGGACACATTGTAGGCCTAATTAAAATTAATATGTGTAAATATTGAAATATTTGAAGTGTTGTAACAGGACAGAATATGTTTTGAAACACTTCAGTTAAAGAAATAATTGATTTTAATTAATTTATTTATTTTGATCCAATGGCAGGAACATTAATATTTGAATTAAATATTTAACTGAAAGCTAATTTACATATTATAACATCATTCTCAGTTTCATAATTTCTTGTAGTGAATTATCTAAGTTTTACTTCACTCAAAGTGATATGGCAAAATAAATAATACACTTTATAACACAAATGTGTGAAATGATTTGAATTTACAACAATTTCTTCAAACAAAAGATTTGTTTTAAATCCGTCATATTATTTTATGCCGTAATGAAGAGTGTATATACAACTGAGACAATAGATCTGCTGTTATTTGTCTAGAATAAAAATTGTAACACTAATAAAAATATAGGCTAATTTACAGGCATGCTTTATTCACTATCCATTTTACTGGAAATATCGCCAGATGCTTCTGACATTGCCTAGCTGCTTACTGGTGGACTGGGCAGTAGCAGATTAATTACTTGTGGTGTTAAGCTCCCACTTTTCTTCACGGGCAGATTTCTTAATGAAGAAATGAGGAGATCAGATGACACCAGCAACATTGATAAAAGATCTTGATTTTGTAGATATTCTTGACTTCTTTCTGGTATGTCCTTCCCTAAACTTTCTCAAATCTTTGTTCCTTGCTTCTTGTGCCTCTTCAGAAAGTTGTCCGATGGGTAATATGAAAGATTTTATTATTTCTGTGCTGTGAACTAAAATCTTGTGAACTGTTACCGGCATGAAATACCACGGATATAATTCCATATAGAGTGTTTTTATTTCTGCTGTGTATAATCTGAATGCTTCTAAATTTATATCGTAACCACTTGCTATTGTTTCCAAAATCACACAGAATCATCGTATAAGTTCTTCATTAATTCCAGTAATATCACTACTTTGTTTTGAATTTCTGAAGAATCTTCTTGCAGTATTACCATCATTACTGGTGCCACTACCTGGTTGAGGTTTGTCAACTGTGGGACCCATATCAGTTATGAATTTTTCTTGTATTACTTTTTTCCTTTCGTTACATACGGATTTGACCACCGTTTGTTGAGGCTGGATAAAAATGTGTCCAATGTATTTTTAATCTGAACTTCAATGTCATGTGTAGGCTAAAACACTCACAGTGGTTAAAAATTTCCTCATTTCGTGATTCTTTACTGCTTAGCCAAACATGGAATAGTTGCCGCCGCGTTACCGTGTGCGCCGCCACTGAAAACAATTAATTGCTGATAAATGCGCAAGAACGCACAAACTTTGAAACAAGGATTCAACACTCTAAATGTTGTTTTATTAAATGCTAAAAGAATTGTCGTAACCGGACGTGACCGGAGATACTAAAACTCCAATTATATTTGGAGAACTTGAGAAAAAATATTTTCAATTGTAATATTTAAACCCTATTGTAAGAAGAATAATAATTTACAAACTAAAAATTGAAGTATCATTAGTAAGAACATACCTGTCTGAACAGATTCCATATCTCAGAATACAAATAATAACTATCAGCTGGCACTTTTTCGCCTACACAGTGAGTTACTTTGCCTACAACTGAACCGGAGCGAGAAATGCAAGGAAGAATTCAGTGTTCCTTCTCCTGATAAAACAGTAAAAGCTATCCGTCACAACATTCTCCAAACATTAAAGAACATGAATTCATATTCATCTATGCCTAACTAAACGAGTCGAAATTTGATTTTTGTCCACCTAGATTGGGAAAATTGCACAATGTGCGATGTTTCGTTGTTTCCTACTTAGCATTATTTTTTACATACCATGCAATTTCATTAACTCACAATAACTGGTTGCTGTAGAAACTCCAGAAATAACAAAGTCATGATCAGGTATTACACGGTTGTGTAGGAAGTAAATTGGCTTACATTAAGATTACATATAGGCTATATATTTCTCAATATATTATAATTATTTTTTTTTATATCTTCTTGTGATATATATGACATTAAAAACTATCTTCATAAAATATATTTATTTAAATTTAAACTGCTGTCATCGTGCAAAGAGAGTATATGCTACTTAGATAGTTTGGTAAATTAGTTTATAAACAGTTTTTCTGTGTTAATTGGAATTATTGTGGTAGTCTGAATCAATGACTAGTGTCTGCTACATATCCGCCATCTTTATGTAGTGAAGTCCTGTGCTTGTTTCCAGTTTTATTTGTATATTTTTTTCTTTATCCCCACCAAAATGTATAAAAAATTGAGAAGTCAAACACCAAAAACAAGAAATCAGAAACAATCAATCACAATATAACCAAAACTTGTAATCAATTAATGTATAATACAATAATAACTTCTATCAACATGGGGAAGTAGTTTACATAACAAAATTAACAAATCATTTGATATGCTGTTTGTAAAGATTTATATACATGGTGATTATACATAAGCTACTGTATGCACATGTAAGGAAATATAAATAATCCTTGATTATGTTAATTTTCGTTCGAAGATATAAGGAAGACTGTTTGAATATAAATCTAACTGTAAGTTATCATTTAATACACAACAGTTACTAAACAAGTAGGCCTACTGTATACTAAATAGACCATGAACTACAGTTTATGCTTTGGACAGCCATACTGCCACTGCTTCCTGACTGGTGTTATTGTAGAAAGGGTTGAAGATCCCACCATCTTGTTTAATGTTTAAGAGAAGTTCTGCTTCAACAGAGACCAAGGTCTAAACTGCATTTTTATTTCTGAGTTGAAAATTGAACGTCGTATTCTATGTGAGTAAATATAAAGCAGTGAACTGCAACAGATTCGTATTGTAAACAAATGATTGTATTTACAATGTTGCTTTTCCTATGTACATTATCAACTTGTATGTTGTGTTGAATGCAATAAAATGTATGCCGTTAAATGTATCGTTTGCAGAATTTTTTTGTGACCTTTGTTTGCCTAACTACTTTGCTCGGGAAACTTTTTCCAGTTATAGAAATATAGAAATATTGGCTCCTTATAAAATATTATTTACTTACTTACTGGCTTTTAAGGAACCTGGAGGTTCATTGCTGCCCGCACATAAGCCCACCATTGGTCCCTATCCTGAGCAAGATTAATCCAGTCTCTATCATCATATCCCATATCCCTCAAATTCATTTTAATATTATCTTCCCATCACCGAGCAAAGTGACATATATTTTTACCAATGAAAAACTTCAGTACATCAGGCATCTGCCCTCCATCTGGATAGTGTGTGGGTCCAATTGGATGTACGAATTCTAAGGAGAGTTGTGTTGCCGCATGTAGTAGTTTTAGTCCTCTTGGATTGGTTAAATTTGATCCCCATCTGGGATGTTTACAATTGAAATCTCCTCCTAGTAGAAATTGATTACCCATAACATTAACAATGTTCCAAAAGTTGCAAAGAATTATTTTATTAGCAGGTGCAGAATAGAAAGAACCGATCATTCCATTTAAGGTAATTGATATACTAAATTCCTCCATGGAAATGGGTGATTCCAGAACATAGCATACAAATTCCAGGAAATCATTCCAAAAATGATCCTCCATTAATTCTTAAGTTAGATGCCATGGAACTACTCTGCAGCACATATAAGGATCACCTTCAAATTTATAAAGATGGATCTCTAAATCCTAATAATGGGACATCAGGAGCAGGGTATTATATTCCAAAATATCAAGAAAGTTATTTCATACCATGTTCATCCTCCTCCAGTCTTGACACTGAATTGCTAACTATTGATGCTGCTCTTCAGTGTGTTACTCAAATTTCTGAAAAATCTATTTGCATACTTACAGACTCCAAGGGGGCTATATTTAATATAATCAAATATGTACCAAACCTATATGCACATAGAATTATTCCAATTCAGAAACAACTAAGTAAACTAAAAGAACTCCAAAGCGAAATAACATTTCAATGGATACCTAGTCATTGTGGTATACCTGGAAACGAGAAAGTCGATGATATTGCAAAACAGGCAATATATTTGCAACCAAGACCTCTTCAAGTGGTATCTCTATCCAGTGCTTTTGCTTCAGTAAAGTCTCATTTTACAAACCTATGGATCAACAATTGGCTCTCTTCTGACAAAGGAAAAATTTTACAGTCTGTACAAAAGAAACCAAATGACCTGGAAATGTACAAAAACTTGCCCAGACATGTTCAAACATTTTTAACAAGAGCCAGAACAGGTCACATTGTCACTCAATTGTACCTACACCGATTTCACATCTCTGATAATCCTACTTGTCTGTGGTGTAATAATCATGATGAAGATCTGGAACACATTCTTCTATACTGTCCATCCATAAACCACAAAAGAAGTAAATTAAAATCATCAGTACCAGTTGCAGAAGACACAGCCCTGCAGTATATATTGACTACACCCCAACTCTGGCTACTAGCAACAGGCATCTATAATGAACACCGATCAAAATACCCCTCATTTCTCGTGAAAAACAATAACTGAATAGACTACAGTGGATTATAGTGGACTTTATGTTGTCAGCAAACAGCTGGCTACATTAAGAAGATTGATTGATATACATGAAATTTGAAATTTGTCTTCAATAACTGGTAGTAATTCATCATGAGGTACCGTATGTGATTTTTTACAAGAATAGCAGATCCCCCCTTTCCCGGTATTACTAGGATGATCAGCTCAATAAGTTATAAAATCAGGTACATACAAGTTCAAGTGGGGTGTGAGTTTTGTCTCAGTTATTAGAAAGATATCGATATTATATGAATATAAAAATAACTTTAGTTCAAAATACTTGTTATTGACACTTCTGCAATTCCATGTGCAAATTAATAAATTGTTTCAGAATTCATTTTTTGTTAATAAGAGCAGGAAGAACTTGTTGCAATGTATTAACAAGAGGCAACAATATAGACATAAGAGTATCAATCTTATCCATCAGCTTATTTATCAATTCTTCACTATGACTAATAGCTAGGGAACCAATATTCTTTTTTACAGTTTCAGCATATGAACGATCTGGTGTATATTGAGAATAAGTTTTTGGTTCAGACTCTTAAGAGTTCTAGATGCAACAGAACTTATGTTTGTGTTTCTATTTCCTGCTAGAGTAGATTTCTGAAGTTCTTTATGAACAGGACATTCTATATAATTATTAATAGGGAGCTGATTTTTATATGCTAAAAAATTTAAATATATTTATTTTTTATGCGCTAAAAAGTACAAAAATATTTGCTAAAAATAAAATATATATATATATATATATATATATATTTTAAATATGACAAAATACCTTATTTAGCTCGAAAAAAAAAATTACTAGGTACTCACCAATAACACTTGAGTATCAGTTGCTAGTAGTTGTCCGAGAATTGCAGTGAACAACAAAGGTCATTTCCAAATTCTCCATCACAAATGCATGCTCATTATCTTTGAACAACGACTTATACTGTGAAAACGATCTTTCCACATCACAGGGCGTCAGACGTGCATATTTAAAGAGAGGAATGTCACGAACATATACACCGTCAATTTCATCTACAGGCACACCCTCCAATACTTGAGCAACTTTACACATTTTTTTATATCCACTGTTTTGCCGTGAATGCACACGTGAAGCAGCGGCAATGTGCTTGTTTCCAGACAAATGTTGGGTTACCCGAGAGCTCTGATCTCCACTTACTGATTTACCACATGGCTGGCAAAATAACACTTTTCCGTCGGTAGTAAAAATGTTTTTAAATTCATCTACATATTACTGTAGACGCGATCTTAAACTCGATTTGATTTTAGGCATCTTAAGAGGCTGATATACACACGTCTTAACGTAAAAAAATTTTTTCTAGCTACTGACTGACAATGTCGGAGAAAAGCTTCCTATAGCAACGCCACCATGTCTACACTACGCAGCTTATGGTTATGGTCTGATAATGGGAAATCACAACAAATGTATTTCCTCACTTCATAGGTGCGAGCGAGAGGCGAGAGATTTGTTTAAATTAAATAATGTTTATACACCAGCTCTTATCTGTTGTGTTTCACAAACAAAGCGCGAAATGAAATCATTTTCAGCAACAATAAACATTCCTATTTATGTGTTGCAAAATCTCTCCTTCTTGTTCATGTTAATTTATTCTCTAATAATAACACTGATATGCTGCCTAGCAGTTCTCAGAACTTGAGGCGATACTACTACAAAAATGGATCACGGATACACCACACAGCCCACAGAAACACGAAGCAACCAAGAATTCTTAAAAAGATAACGCATTTCTGAGTGATCTAATTGATTTAGTTTTAAAATATTTAAAAATTCTTGTAAAAAATTATTTAAGTAAAAAAAAAAAAAAAAAACTCCAAGATTTATGTGTTTATAATAGATTTCCTGAAAATATGTATTTACATAAATTTTTTGTGAAAATATGTGTTTTTATGTGAAATAAAATTCGGGTTTTAAACATGAAACTTGACATTCGGAATTTTTAACTTTGTTAATTGTGTTTTATCACACGCAAGAAAAATATTTAATTACATAGGAATCTGCTCCTTAATTATTAACAGTATAGTTGGCCCTTGCAATTCACGCAAATTGGAGAATGTGGATTTTTAGTGCATTGAGGAGTTGGATGCGCCCCATCACATTTGACACAGCACAGAGAATGATGACAGTAATTCTTACTGTGTCCGTAGTCCTGACATCTCATACATTGCATTACAGAATGCAGAGGTTCGACCTTAATGACATCCATAAAGCCTCTTCATTTCATAAATATTTTCATTCATGGGATTGGATATGAGATCCAAGAAAAATAAAGGTAGAGGAACTTTAGATACGGGATGATGAACTGTTAACATCCGGACATGCTGAAAACCTAGGTCAGAAATTTCTTGTATCATCAAATCAGTATCACAAGAGGGATGGAGTCCCCGAATCACAACTCTGAAATGTTTTTCTGCTTTACCACCGTGGTAAAGGTGTTTCGCATTTTTCAGAATGGTCAAAATCAAATTCCTGGATATCAACCAAGAAAGGCCTTTCCACCTCTCAATGGACTAACACTATGAAAGTGAATTGCAATGTCATCGCAGTACGTAGTGTCCCTGGTAGGAGCCAAGAATCCCGTTGCCGCCATTGCAACGAGTACGAAACCCTTCCTCAGGTTCTTGGTGTCTGCAGAAAAGGGGAACTGTTGCGGAACAATCGTGATCACTGGGTTAGAAGCCGAATTGCTGAATGTCTCAAGAAGTCTGGAAAGTTTGACATTTATGAAGAAGTACATTGTATTTCATCCACTGGCTCCACCAAACGTGCCGACATCATAGCAATTGATAACAATCAAAAGATTGGCTTCATAATCGATCCCACTATAAGATTTGAGAGTGCCGAATTCCAACCACAAGAAGCAGATCTGGAAAAGAAAAGACATTATGAATCCTGCTTTCCTTATCTGGAAGAGAAATATACCGCATACCCGTTTGTCGCTGGGAAGTAATTGGCTTGCTCTTTGGTGCAAGGGGCACTACATCAAGATTTTGTATCAATTTCTTTTATCGTTTCCATATCAGTCTTTTGGAACTTCAAGATATAGCCATTAATGTTTTAAGACATTCCTTGTTAATTGTAAATAACCATCTGTACAGCTCTATATATGAAAAATAAATTATTCATGTTGAGGATAGCTGCTCCCCAAAAATAAATTAAATTAAAATAAAATAAAAATAAAATTTAAATTTAAAATAGAATATTGTTGATCTACAATTAATGTAGGTGCTGTTACCGCTCGGTACCCCTTTTTTCAAGGGCAGCTATCCTTTTTGGATTCTTCTCTCTCTAGAACTCAGCATTGTTGGTCTTGAGTTATTCTATTTTTCTATAGCCATCAGTTGTTTCACAGTTTAATTTGACTTTGTTATCATTGATAGTCATATGTTTATACTGGCCAATATCTAATTTTATGAAGGCTGTTTGCAGACTATTAAAATTTTTAAGATTGAAAATATAAATAGGTGGAGGTTTGTCTGACTTTTTAGTATTATTTTGACTTTCAGTACCGGTACTTACATCAGTGACGTCTTCACTTATATTATTTAAGGGTGCAAATTTGTTCTGTGAAATAAATGGAGAACTATGTTCCAGCTTTTGCCTCTTGGCATTAGCAATGGTTGCTTCTTCTTCTGTATCCATAACGGCCAGAAGTAGTGGATTTAATGGTACAAAACACTTAAACAGAGTCACTTACTGTACTGAAGTTAATGAAGCACTTAATTCAGAAACACAACTTTAAAATAACAATTAAATTAAACAAAATCCACAAAACACTTAATTGTATAGGAGCACTTCAAAAAGCTATGCATAGCCCACTCTGAATTCAGAATAACTATTGGATCTTGGAAGTAGCAGATGTTCAATGTTTCATACAAGAGAACAAGTTTAATCATGTTCTGATAAATACGTCACTATATCGGTGTGACATAGCATTGACACAGAGCTGAATATTCACTTGCAATTCCGGAATACTGTGTAGATGAGTGAAGTTATCAAAATATGTCACCTACAATGTCAAATTACTAATAAACAGTGAGTATAAGGATCGACATTAAATTCTGCCTAGTAGTTTCTGATAAAATGGTAGTAGGTGAAAAAAAATGATAAGACATTTTTACTCCAGTGTTTAATTATTATCAACTAAAAAAAAAACTAATACTAGATTCTAATTGTGGTAATCAACTCATCAGGGTCTGTTTTACGATTGGTTATCATTTCGTTCTCTCTTTACCATAGTTGCGAGGAAAATTTAAGTTCTTTTCAAGTAAGGTAAAGCATATGGAAGACTTGGCAATCTGTACCGAGTATCTTTAAATTAAATACATGTAGTTGCAATTCAAAGAATGGCGAGTCCATTAATGATTTTTTAAAGTATTGTTCTATAGAAATTATTGCACTATTTTACTGTTATTGATATATTATTATTATTATTATTATTATTATTATTATTATTATTATTATTATTATTATTATTATTATTATTATTATTATTATTATTATTACTATTGCCATTCCCATCTAACCTAACCTCCTGTACTCCCACAAAGTCTATTCTATATCTAGCTAGTTCTTTTGCTACTAATGTTACCCCTCCTGTTCTATATAGACTTGTAACATTCCAAATACCAAATCTCAAAACCTTATTCCTTTGCTGTGGTCATGCCAGAATATGAATATGTTAGGAGAAAATTCACAAACGATTAGGGAAAACACGGAAATTTTACTTGAAGCAAGTAAAGAGATAGGTTTGGAAGTAAATCCCGAAGAGACAAAGTATATGATTATGTCTCGTGACCAGAATATTGTACGAAATGGAAATATAAAAATTGGAAATTTATCTTTTGAAGAGGTGGAGAAGTTCAAATAACTGGGAGCAACAGTAACAAATATAAATGATACTCGGGAGGAAATTAAACACAGAATAAATATGGGAAATGTGTGTTATTATTGGGTTGAGAAACTTTTATCATCCAATGCTGTCGAAAAATCTGAAAGTTAGAATTTATAAAACAGTTATATTACCGGTTATTCTGTATGGTTATGAAACTTGGACTCTCACTTTGAGAGAGGAACAGAGATTAAGGGTGTTTGAGAATAAGGTACTTAGGAAAATATTTGGGGCTAAGAGGGATGAAGTTACAGGAGAATGGAGAAAGTTACACAACACAGAACTGCACGCATTGTATACTTCACCTGACATAATTAGGAACATAATCCAGACGTTTGAGATGGGCAGGGCATTTAGCATGTATGGGCGAATCAAGAATTGCATATAGAGTGTTAGTTGGGAGGCCGGAGGGAAAAAGACCTTTAGGGAGGCCGAGACGTAGATGGGAAGATAATATTAAAATGAATTTGAAGGAGGTGGGATATGATGATAGAGAATGGATTAATCTTGCTCAGGATAGGGACCAATGGCGGGCTTATGTGAGGGCGGCAATGAACCTCTGGTTCCTTAAAAGCCAGTAAGTAAGTAAGTATTATTATTATTATTATTATTATTATTATTATTATTATTATTATTATTATTATTATTATTATTATTATTATTATTATTATTATTCTGCTATATGAGAAAAAATAATTTGGTAACCACATAAAGAATTTGTCTCATTCAGTATGAGCTGTTCTTGGCAGCAGCAAGACATGAAAACTACCCATTGCATGCCACTGGACCATCTTAACTCCAGTAAAATTTGTATAAATCCAGAAACAATGACGTTACTAACATTCTTGCATAGGCTTCTGTCATGTCTGTCATTGTACAGATTCCAGACGTCCCATTTCACCCAGGACAGTCCCCTTTTTAGGATTTTTTTTTTGTGTCCTCCATTCACTGTTTGAGTCGCTTGAGAAACTTCTTGCCCCAGCAACTAAAACTTAACCTATAGAAACCCTAGTAATGCCGCACTTCGATTATTGTGACGTTTGTTAAGTGACCTAAGTTCTGAATTGTCAGTCAAGTTACAGCGAGCTCAGAATATGTGCGTCAGATATGTGTGTAACATCCGACGATATGATCACATATCACCGTCTTTCGCAAGTCTTTCGTGGCTCCGACTTAAAGAACGCAGAACTTTACACTCTTTGTCTTTACTCTTTCGAATTCTGCACACCTCAACACCAAATTACCTTTCGTCTAGTTTCTCTTATCTATGCTCTAACCACGACGTAAATACCAGATCACTTATCTGTGGCACGCTAAGTATACCTCTTCATAGAACATCTTGTTATTCATCATCTTTTAGAGTATCCACCTCGCGTCAATGGAATTCCTTGTCACAAAGTATTAGGGGCTGCAAGACAATAAACACCTTTAAAAACAGCTTAAAAGATAACCTTATTAGTATTTCATCCAATCATACTGATTTAAACTATCACTGACTACATTGTTACTTCTCTCTTTAGATATCATCCTGATAGTGCTGTATTTTCAAAATTGTCTCATAATAATCTCTTTCTATTATCTAATATTATTTGAAATATATTAACATTCTATGTATTTTAGCTTAATTCTGCTACACAGTTTATTTCAGTGTTTAATTAATAGTTCATAGTATTTTGTTGTTTAATTCGTAAATAACTCTTGTATACATGTAACTCTCATCTAAATCAAATTGTTGAATTCTTTGTAAGTTCATGCATATGTATATACACTTTTTGCTGGTTGAGTGGAAGAGAAGGCCTTACGGCCTTAACTCTGCCAGCTAAAATAAATCATTATTATTATTATTATTATTATTATTATTATTATTATTATTATTATTATTATTATTATTATTATTATTATTAAAATGCATCTGTGATGCTAAATGTCCCTTTTCTTTTACGAAATGATTTGAATGCATAATGTTTAATTTCTCGCCACTGTCCAGAACTCGCCAAAAAATTGCGTTCAATTACGAAAAGATTTTTTGAGAAAAGAGAGGATTTTATGTACATTATTTTCTTACGAAATCAATTTGTAATATTTTCAGAAGTTATTTTACACATTGAAGGAGAAAAAGGATTAGTTTCTGGGATGATTCAGAAAAATTAACTAGAGTTGTCTTACATATGTCGACAGTTTGATATATCATACTGAACCTGAAGCAACACACTTCGTACAGCCAAGTGTCATCAGTGTAGTTCCAAGGCGGCTGGGGCATATAAAAGTGTTACATCAAGAGGACGGGAAACCTTTGTACACTTAAGTATAACAATCTGGATGCATAATAACGATATTTGTATGTATGTATTTATTACCCGACAGAATACAAGGATTCAGGGCATCGTCAGATAACAATTACAGTAGCGTGCAAATTAATCCGAACACGACATATTTTTACATTTTCTGTCATTGTTGGCCTCACAGCTGCTCATACCGCTTTAATTGACATCTGTAGTACGTGTAATTCCATTGTTGAAGGTCTCTGATTATTTTTTTTTATAATATGTGACATTTTGCCTGTCGTTTTGTACTTATAAGCATTTCAGTTATGTTGAAGATTTAATACTGCAATCCTGTGTACATTCTGTCGTCTTCACAAATGGATACAACTCCACGAAAACGGTCTAAAATTATAACATTAGCAGAGCATTCTTCTATGACACAGAGGCAAATTGCTGCAGAATGTCACATCAGTTTGGCTACTGTTAATTCGATCATAAAACGATACAGGGAGACTGGATCCATCACACCCCAGAAAAAAGGAAACTGTGGCCGGAAAAAGAAGACTTCACCTGCAGATGATCGTTTAATTGTCAGGAAAAGTAAATTAAATCCTAGACTAACTGCTGTCGACTTAACCTGCGAGTTAATGGCTACCACTGGGGCGAATATTCATGTCACAACAGTGCGGCGTAGGCTTTTGGAAGCTGGACGAAGGGCTTATAAGCCTATTAAGAAGCAACTGCTAACCCCTGTTATGTGTAAAAAACGCTTAATGTGGGAAAAATTACATCAACACTGGACAGTGAATGACTGGAAGAATGTACTTTTTTCCGATGAGTCTCATTTCGAGGTCCACGGCCACCGTGTTTCTTACGTACGGAAAGGATCCGAAAAAGTAACAGCAGCTCATCTCCAACAAGCACCCAAATACCCCCCTAAAGTAATGTTTCGGGGTTGTTTACACATGAAGGGCTTGGAGCATTAATACCTATCAAGGGAATGATGAATTCTGACAAATATATTCACTTATTGGAAACCAGAATCGTACCCCAGCTGCAAAAATCATTTCCGGATAGCAGAGGTGTGTTCCAACAAGACCTGGCACCATGTCATACGTCTCGAAAAACTACAGAATTCTTCAACAAGAAGAATATTCAGGTACTCCCCTGGCCAGGCAACTCACCCGACATCAACCCCATTGAGAACTTGTGGTCAATTTGCAAAAGAAGAATGCAAAAAAATGGATTGTTCTACAAAGGAGAAGATGATTTCTGCCCTCATTGGTGTATGGTTTCGCGATGAAGAAATGAAGAATATTTGTGGGAAATTAGTGGAATCCATGCCAAATCGTCTCAGAGCTGTTATTAGGAACAAGGGAGGCCACATAGATTACTAAGGTATGTCTTAGATCCTTTTTTTATCCCGTTTGAGTGTTTTTGCATAAGTAATTACGTTGTTCGGATTAATTTGCACGCTACTGTACATGTTAATACAATAGTATAATAGTAATGTAAACAAATACAATAGTAATGACAACAATTATAATTACAACATAATAATCACTTTCTAACAGTGTACATTTTATTATAATGACAATCTTGGCAGTTTGTCTTATGACCAGCGCGCTTCTACCAGGTACATGAAGAGGAAGGTAAGAAGCAGTAAACAGGGAAAACAACAGCAATCAATAACAGTATATAAAATAGAGATTATTACATTTCCTGTTCAAGATTTAAATTTAGGTACTCGTTTATGCTCAGTGGCATGTGCTTCAACGGTATATTTTTTACCAATTTCTTGAAAATTTTGGGTACACTTCCTGATATGCAAGGGGAGCTTGTTGTATAATTTACAACCATTATGAGATATACTGCTAAGACTTCTGGTAAGCCTGTGGTATTTTAAATGCATATTACTGGAAGTTCTAGTGTTGTAGTCATGGTATTCAGAGTTTGGTATAAACTGTTTTGCATTCTGATGGATGTAACAGACTGTTTCTAGTACGTAGATGCAGGGGACCGGTAGTATATTGAGCTCTTAAAAAATGCCTCTGCTCTCAGTCCATATTGGAACTTGTTTCATGATTTTTATTATTCTCTTCTGCAATTTTAGTATCTGTAAGGATTTTGATGATGAGCCCCAAATGATTATGCCATATGCAATAACTGAGTGTACATAACCATAGTATATTAACAATAGAAGCTTCAGGGGCGATATTTTGGTTAAGATACGAAAGACATAACATAATCTGGACAATTTTTCATTCAAGAATAATTAATGTATTCCTATGTTAGATTTGAGTCAATGTATACGAGGCCTGTCTAAAAAGTATCCGACCTTAATTTTTCCCGCGTAAAGTTGTGATTCTAAGGCGGCGCCACTGTGCATGGTGGAAGGAGGAACTGTAATGCGCATGCTTGAATTTTTTCACCGCATTCGCTTGTGCCAGTCACTGGCTGGTGGTCGCCAAGTAAGGTGCTGTTCTAGGTGTTTGTCGGATTTAGTTTTCTCGCAAGATGACTGAACGAATTGAGCAAAGATACTGCATCAAATTTTGTCAAAAGCTTGGTGATTCTCAAAGTCAAACAATTCGTAAGATTCAGCAGGTGTTTGGGGAAGATGCGATGGGTGTAACACAAATTAAGGAGTGGTTCAACCGATTCAAAGATGGCCGCACATCAGCAGAGAGTGAGCAGCGTTGTGGCAGGCCCCAAACTGCTCGGAGTGCAGCTGTTGTTGAGAGGGTGCGAAATTTGGTGATGGCAGATCGTCGTTTGACCGTGCGGGAGATTGCCGAAGAGGTTGGAGTGAGTAAAGATTCTGCACATGCAATTTTGCGTGATGATTTGAACATGAACCGAGTGGCTGCGAAATTCTTGCCCAAGTTGTTGTCCCCGGAACAAAAGGACCTCCGTCGTGACGTTGCACAGGACCTTCTGGACACCGCCAACACTGATCCTGGGTTTCTGAACACCGTGATAACTGGAGATGAGTCATGGGTGTACGGGTACGACCCAGGAACAAAAAGACAGTCGTCGCAATGGAAGCATCCCGAGTCTCCAAGGCCGAAGAAAGCGCGGCAGGTGCGAAGCAAAATCAAGGTGATGCTGACTGTTTTCTTTGATGTCCGTGGAATTGTGCATCACGAATACGCACCGGAAGGACAAATGGTGACAAAGGAGTACTATCACGATGTTCTCCGGCGACTCCATGATGCAGTTCGGCGCAAAAGACCAGACATGTGGACGGCGAACAACTGGCACTTGCATCACGACAACGCCCCCGCACATTCATCCCAATTGATACACACTTTCTTGGCCAAACATGGAATGACAACCGTTCACCAACCTCCCTACTCTCCAGACCTGGCTCCTTGCGACTTCTGGTTGTTTCCAAAATTGAAGACACCACTGAAAGGATCCCATTTTGAGAGTAGAGAAGAGATAATGCGGAATGCGACGACGGAGCTGAACACCATTCCAAAAGAAGACTTCCAGAGGTGTTTCCGGCAGTGGAAGGATCGGTGGGCTAAGTGTGTGCAAGCACAAGGGGCCTACTTTGAAGGGGATTAGGGTCCCAACCCCGTCAGGTATTTGAAATATTTTTTCTGGCTAAAGGTCGGATACTTTTTAGACAGACCTCGTATGCCTAGGAACTTTGTATAACTTTCTTCCTTAATCCTGATGTTATTAAATAATATTTGGACAGGATCGTGTAATTGTTGTTGGCTAAAGTTTATACAAATGGTTTTGTTTGTGTTTAATCTTAATTTATTATGATAGCCATTTCTCTAAATGAGCTGATGTTTCATAGATTTTTTTTTTTAATTATCCCTGTTAGTATCATTTATAATAATATTTGTATCGTCTGCAAATAACACTGTCTTGGCTTGGGCTATACTTAAGTGTTGTTACCTTTCGGCTTGAGTCTGTCTGGCTCAAATGCTCCCACTGAGATGATTTTCTCTCAGATAAACGCACTGTGGACTGAAGAAGAAAAACAGACTCCAAATGAATACCCTCAAGTCAATTTTGTTGTTAAAAAACGTATTACAAAGATCTTACTGTTCTGAAATTCTTTATAATAATATTTTACTCTTTTGAAAAGTGTTCACTCTCACAAAAAGTTCCTTAACCCCTCAATCTCCAGATCAAGACATTCATAAAAAACTGAGAATCGTGACAAGCCCCACGGATAACTAATGTTGAGGGCAAGGATGAGACTAAGTTTACTTGAGAAAGGTGGAGTGTTATCACAATTTTTGTAGAAATGAATTTAATTTGTTTTTGCGTAATAACAGAAGTTATAAATATTTACATTTAGTGAATTAAGTTTCATTTAGAAAACATGTATGCCAATTCTGAGAACTACATCTAATCATATTAGACTGTTATAAAAATAAGCCTAGTCAATAAAGTGCATCTTAAAACCCCAGAATTTTAAATGTAAGCCTATATTATATAGAACTGCAGTAGAACTAGAATATTTTGTGTGCACACAACCAAATGTACCAGTTTTATATTTTGATAATCTTTATTCTGATAACACTAGTCTGCGATGAAATTCCTGCCTCCAAAGTTTTAATGTTTTTAGGGTATTTTTAGCATGCTGAAATCAAATTCAAAGCCAAAAAGTTCATATCACGTACCATTTTTTTTGTTATTTTAATTTTCTTATAATATATTACGACAATTTATAGCGTAATTATTTAATCTGTAATACTTTAACATATGTAGGTTTAGTATGTTAGGATATGAAAACCAAATGAAGGGTCCAGGGGAAGAACGTGCCAAGTCACATTTTACTGTTTTTACAGGAGAGCAAGTTTAAAGTTTCAAAGTCCATTACATTCTATTATATCTGAGTTATCATTTTTCAAATATTTCTGGCTTAATCAAGTTTTTACTCTGCACAATTAAACCACTGAAATCTCTATTGCCTGAGGTATTATTTGGCATCCAAAACAAAAAATTGATAATTTTGGACTTAACACGTTTTTCCCCTGGACCCTTCAAATGTATTCAACATATTTTTAAGGTGTTTATATTGAAAACCAAGGACACTGGATGTTTCTTAGCAGGTAGGGGGTGCAAGCACATAAGGAAGTTAGGGCGAAATAACGTGCAGCCTTGTCATTATTTTTATTTGTGGAAGATAGAAATGTCAGCCACTCCTTGGTGAGAGACTGAACTCAACTCGTCTAGTTTTTCTCACATTTCATTAGTCTGCGTTTCATCTGGAAACGAAACGAAATCAGTTTGAAGCTTTATTGTGGAGTGGAATGTTGAAAGTTTTTAGTTCAGTAAGAAAGTATTTACCATGTTGCATCGAGGATGTCTAAATAATCCAGACCACTTTTATTATATAACTTATGTAGGATATACACATTGCCTAAGCAGAGGTGTAATATTACAGATTTTATGAAAAAGTCATACCATGCCTATTTTGGAATTAAACTTGGAGACCAAAGTAAAGCTTGGGCACCACACAAAGTATACAGAGTATGCACTGAAGAACTTCGTCATTTGATCAATTGGAGAAAACCGTTGCTATCTTTTGGAGTACCTATGGTTTGGAGAGAGCAGTCGAACCATAGTAATGACTGCTACTTCTGTTCGTGAGACGTGAAGGAGTACGATTCTAAACATAAAAATCAAATCGTGTATTCAGTTGTTTTGTCAGTCATTTTACCTGCGCCTAATGTACCAATCCCTGTGTGATCAGAAAATCTTAAACAAACATCATTCTATTGGTACTGACAACATGAAATAGGTTTTAAATACTTTTTTTTCCGAAGATGATAATCTTGTATATTGCAGTAATGTGAAAGAATTTATGCTAAAACTTGGACTTCCAAACTATGACCTAAGTGAATGGAGACTGTTCATTGATGCTTCCAAGCGAAGTTTAAAGGATTTCCTCCTTCATAACGGAAACATTTTTGGTTCAGTGCCCGTTGCCTATTCAGTGATCCTCAAAAAATCATACACAAATTTGAAACTGCTGTTATTGCGACTAGACTATAGGAACACAACTGGCAAGTTTGTGATGATTTCAAAGTTCTTACTATGTTGCTTGGTCAACTATCTGGTTTTACCAAATTTCCATGCATTCTTTGCCTGTGGGATAGTAGGGCATGAGTTGATCACTGGACTATGAAAGACTGGCCACCTCGACGAAATTTGGAAGTCGGTTGTAAGAATGTTGTGCGCCAAAGCCTTGTGAGTTCTTCTAAAGTTGTGCTGCCATCTCTCCACATCAAGCTTGGCTTAATGAAACAGCTTGTAAAAGCTTTAAATAAGGAAGGAGGGTGTTTTAAGTACATATGTAAGAAATTTCCACAACTATCTGAAGCAAATTGAAAGAAGATGTACCTACTGTATATTTAATGGTCCTGACATAAGAAAACATGTCTGGTGCAGCATTTAAAAACAGTATGGATGAAAAGGAGAAATCACCATGGATGTTGTTTTGTGAAGTTGTTTTAAAATTTCTTGGCAACAAGGATCCTAATTACCGAAACATTGTGGCTAACATGCTTGCAGCATACAAGGAATTTGGTTGTAACGTGAGTATCAAAATTTTCTGTTTTCTCAGCTAAATTATTTCGCCGAAAATCTAGGATTTTTCAGCTAAGAGTAAGATGAACGACTTCACAAAGATCTGCAGTAGTTCGAGAGAAGTTATCAGGGACGCAACTAAGAAGCAAGTGGTGTAATTTTTTGTGTGATACATTGTGTTAATTTATACATCCAATAGTGAAGTAAACAAGACAAAACAAAGCAAAAACACTCTAGTGACATGTATGAATAACCATACACATAATTTCAGCAAGTTGTGTCTTTTAAATATTGTTTTTGAATTTTAAATAAAAAAGTTTGTGATGAAATTCACGTAATTATAAAATACATTTAAAGTGATTTTGCAAACAAACCTGACGTGATAGAAGCAAACGGATTGAAAATTCGGATTCAGCACATCGACATTATACAAAATCACATTATTTACTTTAGGCAACAAACACAAAGTTGAAATTTGCAGGCTAGTGTAATCTTTGTAATTTCGTAAGATAATCAGACATAACAGAAAGTAGTAAGATATGATATTAGAAGTTACTCGAAGGCTGTGTTATTAAAATTAATCAAAACTATTTAAGTAAATATAAACTAAATGTTTGTAGAACGTAATACAAATGACAATTGTTTCAGTTTGGTGTTTGATCTACAGCAGTGTCGGTGGCAAGATGATTGAACTGTTACCAAATGAAGTGATGCTGGAGATATTCTCGTATTTGGATGTGATTGATTTGGCTCTCTCTGTGCAACATGTGAACTCTCGATGGAAGGAGCTGTCTAGAGTTAGGAAGCTGTGGAAAAACAAAGTATTTGTACCCGATGACACAATGCTGGACAAAGATAGGGTCAATATCATAAAAAACATGCCATGCCTGAGGGCTTATGTGTCGACTAGAGGAAGAAACACAGAACTGATTATTAACGCATTGTGCACATACTGTGAAGATATTGAACATTTGGATTTGGATGAAAGCCATACACTGGAGTATCCTCTGTTGGTTAAACTTACGAACTGCTTTTCTAATATAAAGAAATTAATAATTCCATGCCTTATAGAAGACAATCAACTAGAATTTTTCCAACTAATAAGCAGTCTTCAGAATCTAACTCATTTAGGTTTCACTGACCGATATGAAACAGTAGAAAATGGAGTACTGAAACCAATTGCTGATGGGTGCCCTTCTTTGCAGCACATGGATTTAGGGGACAATGAGTTCAAGGACGAAGACGTTAGGTATTTCCTAACAAAGAAGCAAATACAACTGTTATCTTTTCGTGTCGAGTGTTACATATCATTAGAAACATTCAAATGTATAATACAGTGTAAGAACCTAGAACACTTACATTATTCAAGTTTTTACGGGTGTTCAGGTATAGCTTCCAATGAATTTACACTCATAAGAAACCTGAAAAATTTGAAGACTTTAATACTGCGGCATCTCTCTCATATAGAGATCATGGCAGTTCCTACTTTATTTGAAGCAGGTTCTTTATCCAAAATAACCAAACTAGTATTTGATGCATATGACTTGAGCTCTGTATTGAAGAACTGTCCTCAACTAATTGAGCTTCATGTAAGTGGCTCAGACCATGTGTTAGAAGAAGGATTTAAACACATTGGTAACTGCAAGAACCTGAGATATCTGACACTTTCAGGTTGTCCAGAAGTGCTTGGAAAATGTTTAGAACATGTAGAAACTGGGTGTCCTAACTTAAGGGATCTTAATTTGTCGTCCTTTGTTGACTTAAATGATTCTTTACTTCCAACTTTACGTAAGTGCAAAAGCTTGAGAGTTTTACATGTAAGTAACTATGGTTTCAGAGGATTTACTTTTGAGTTGATTCCATCATATCTTGGTCACGTGAAAGAACTCATTATATATGGAGGTAGAGTGGAGGATGAATTGTGGGACAGACTGTTGCATGAAATGCCGCATTTGAAATTAAGAAGAAGATATATTGACAGTGATAGTGATAGTGGTAGTGATAATAACAGCAATAGTGATAGTGATAGCGATAGCTATAGCAATAGCGATAGTGATAGTGATAGTTATAGTCATAGTGATAATGATGGTGATGATTATATTGATGGTGATGAGGATGATTAAATTTGTGATGGTGGTGATGATGATTAAATTGGTGATGATGATGATGATAATGATTATATTGGTGGTGAATGCGATTATGATGATGGTGATGATGATGACGAATAATACAAGGCAATGGATGATATTTTTTTGAATTTCTAGTGTCCAAATCAATATTTTACATAATACAAAAGTGCCTTATTTTTTTGGAAATACATTCTTAAGTGATCCGAGATACAATTTATCATGCACTGTGAGCTGTACTTTATCGGAGAAGTGTAAAGATGAAGAAATGGTGCAGTAAATTGGACTTACATTTGCTGCTGAAAATGTGTGTTACTTGGAATGTGTGTGATGCTGCAGAAAATGGTGTTTATCAAACTGATCCTACATTGATTTTACCCAGAGTTGTTGTGAAAAATTTTCCAGAGTCATTGTCTGTCAGTGAATACATCCAATAACATTTAATAATACCTAGTAAGTTGTTTATGTACCTTCTCTGAAACATATTTCATATTTACTGAAATATAAATAATTCTTGATTATTTACCTGCAACAGCAGTTTCTTATTGTGATCAAATTATTGTATTTACAATGTTGCTTTTCCTATGTACATTATTGACTTTCATGTTGCCTTTAATTCAATAAAATGTGTGCAATTTAATGATACACAGATTTTGTAAACCAGTGCTTCCCTAACTTTTTTTCCTCATGAAATTTCTTTTATTTATAGAAACATATAGTACTGTACAGTATATCAGCAGTGAAGAAGGGTAGAGTCCACATCTGTGGTTTAATGGCTAGCGCATCTGGCTGCGAAACCAGGTGGCCCGGGTTCGATTCCCAGTTGGGGTAAGTTACCTGTTTGAGGTTTTTTCCAGAGTTTTCCCTCAACGCAATATGAACAAACGCTTGGTAACTTTTGGTGTTGGACCCTGGACTTGTTTCACCGGCATTATCACCATCTTATTCAGACGCTAAATAACCTAAGATGTTGATAAAGCGTCGTAAAATAACCCACTAAAAAAAAAAAAAGAAGGGTAGACATCCAAACATTTTTAAATCCCATAAATCACTTCTTAATATAATTAAATTACATGCAACATATAATTACTTATAATAATAATAATAATAATAATAATAATAATAATAATAATAATAATAATAATAATGGCTTTATTTAACCTGGCAGAGTTAAGGCCGTAAGGCCTTCTCTTACACTCAACCAGGATTAAAACTTGCTTACATAGTTGAATATAAAACTGGATCAGAATTAAGTAATTACATACTGATACAATTTAGGTACATAATGAGATCAAAAGAGGTAGTTACATAAAAATTTACCTCATAAAATAAAAATAAACATAGTGGAATACATATTAATGTTGTTAGAATCAAATACGAACCACATAAAAACAGAAGCCGATAATTCAATAAAAAATGTATACAGTATAAATAAAAATAAACACATTAGTATACAGACTAGTATTAGATTACAATCAAGTAGGATTTACATAATTAAACCAGAAACCGACAATTGAATAAAATGTACACAAAAAATAGATTAGTAATAAAAAAAACAACACAGTGGGATACATATTGGCGTTAAATGATAAATAAACACGATTTACATGATTGCACAATAAAAATAAGAAACAAAAAATAAAAAAAAAGTAAAAAAAAAAGATAAATAAAGTGGAACACATTCCATTAAATATTTGCAACGCGTTAGATCTGGCAACTCATCATAAGATATTTTTCTAATTTACATTTAAAGGAAATTAAAGTTCGGCAGCCCTTGACTTCAGGCAGCATATTGTTTTTTTACTCTATTATTTAACGACGCTGTATCAACTACCAGGTATTTAGCATTAGTGGGATTGGTGATAGTGATATGTATTTGGCGAGATGAGACCGAGGTGAAATTACTGGCATTTGCTTTATGGTTGAGAAAAGCCTTGGAAATACCCCACCCAACAAGGATCGAACCCGTGCCTGATTGAGGTATGCCAGTGGCATGTATATTGTTCTGCTACTCTAAAGTATATGTTGTAAGAAATAAATTTTTAAATATGGCACTCACCTAAATACGTTTGTATTTTAACTCAATACGACGGGATTTCTTATGTGTAAAAAACGTCAATAATTCTGTATGGCTTGAGGCTTTCCCGGCATTTGATGTAGAATGACTCTTTTCGGATTCTCAGCCAGGTGAGTTGGAGATTTGCTTCCAAGCTTTCGACGGCTAGCTCTGCCATCTTCTTCAGGGAATGAACAAGAAGAAGATGCAGTTCATTTTATATTTCAGATGTGTCTAGTAATGTCATAAAATAATGTATATAAATTTCAATCAAAGACACAACTATCTGCAAATGTTTATTTGCTACATGAATATATGGTATATAAATGTTTTCGCCTTGTGGGGCATCATCAGATATATTAAAATTATGTAATCTGAACTTAGATTAAATTAGATTTAAGAAAGCAAATATGAGCAGTGTGTAATACATGGTGATAAAATTTCATGAGTTATATGTATACTAATTGTAACAAGAAATAAAATAAAATGATGAATTTTAATGTAGTGTAAATTCAAATTGATTAAAATTGAAATTGTGTGTAGGTACATATAACTCTTGGGTTAAAATTGAAAATGTGTGTACATATAACTCATGTTACATTATAATACATATTTATCAAATAATATTATGCAAATTATGATCCATGTTAAAATCAAATGAATAAATGGGTAAAATCTTGGGTTAAAAGTTTTCAATGATTAGAAATTGAATGTCTTGGAGAACTGTGTATCATATCGAAGTTTGCAGTAACCGATGTTGTAGGTTGATTGTAATGTGCGTATGATACACAGTTCTCCAAGACATTCAATTTCTAATCATTGTAAACTTTTAACCCAAGATTTTACCCATTTATTCATTTGATTTTAACATGGATCATAATTTGCATAATATTATTTGATAAATCTATATATATATATATATATATATATATAATTTGAACTGGTAATGGAAATTACGGGAAAACGGCTGAACGGATTTTAATAAATGGCCCCTCATTTTGAAGCTTGGAACCCAAAGTTTTTCGGAAAAGTAGTAGTTTTCAGTGAAACGTCAATTTTCCTACATAATTTTCCTATTTTCCAAAATCCATCTGTTGTCAGTTTTGAGAACTAATTTTATTCAATCACGGCCGACTTGATTGAATTTCAGAACAAAACACACACTACAATAAACAATAGGCTATTACACGAAGGCCAAGACCTGCAGGATTGCCGACATATTTAGAGCTCAATTCAATTTGTTACTAAAAACTGGTTCTGCAGTGTATAATTCTCCGAGTACAGCTGTGTATTGGATATTCAAATCTACGAAACTTGAGGTGGTTTGATGACATTATTACCATTAGAAATTAAATATTGTTATAGTTAACATCATGATGCGTCTATTTTTCATTAATTGTACATCATATTGATGCTATATTGATGACATGAAAGTGAAACGTCTTGGGGTTATGTAAGTAAATGTAGAGAATATCTTAATTAAGATCTTCATTTCTATAATTTACTGAGTGGCTGCTATATATAACTACAAGACTTAAGTAAGATAATAATATTGTTATTAAAAATCAAATATTTTTATACTTATTAACCCAGTGGGGTTGGGTCTTTTTCATATACTTAATGGCGGTGTAGTGTAGATATTGATATGTGTCATTGTCTTCAGTATTGGCTCGAGAGAGCGCAAAAATTACAGTTCCTAAGGAAAGATCAAAAGGTATTACTTACTGATAAAATAAGAGGCCTAGAAAATTTTGTAGCCTCCAGATCATTTGAGCAAGATCTCTTAGTAGGATAAAATGATTTTACGCTCTACATTTCAAGTTCTACATGCAGCAGCTATCCAAAAATGCTATTGTTCGAAAGCTTAGAAAACCTGACATTTTTTAACTTTTGCCTACAATCCACAATGACCTGAAATAGCTCTGCTATCTTCCTGACATTGATACTTGCGTTTTCGCGTTGAAACTCAAAAACTGAAGTTGGATAGGTTCAAGAAAAAGTATTTGGCCTAAAAAAATCCATTCAGAGGGAGTATGTTTCATTATTATGGAAGCAAATAACTATCAAAAAGACAAGTATTCTTCATTGAGAATAAATCTGAAAAATTTTTATTTGAACGTCTAACGAACTTAGTTTGCAGCAGTATTTGCTGCACAAGCCACTAGTATGTATTATAATGTAACATGAGTTATATGTACACACATTTTCAATTTTAACCCAAGAGTTATATGTACCTACACACAATTTCAATTTTAATCAATTTGAATTTACACTACATTAAAATTCATCATTTTATTTTATTTCTTGTTACAATTAGTATACATATAACTCATGAAATTTTATCACCATGTATTACACACTGCTCATATTTGCTTTCTTAAATCTAATTTAATCTAAGTTCAGATTACATAATTTTAATATATCTGATGATGCCCCACAAGGCGAAAACGTTTATATACCATATTGTGACAGCGACGTGAGATTCGAACTCACGACCAGCGTCCCGCGAGAGAAGATCGCGCGGAGCACTTTGGAATGGCGCGCGGCTGAGAGGGGAAAGGGGCCAACGCGGCGAGAGGGTGGAGAGAGTTTGCGCGCGCATCTTCTGCTTGCCTAGAGAGGCCGAGAAATCCGTCGAAGTGGAAGACTCGCGAATTTTCGAGGCTACGTCGCTGTGGTTATAAATTACGGTCGCGAAGAACGACAGCAGTTTTCAGTTGATTAGTCAGCCAGTCAGTGAGTAAGCCAGAGCAAGCAAGCCAGACTTGTGTGCCGGAGTTCGACTCGAGTGTGCGTCCGCATCTGCGTCAGCATCCGAAGGCCTGAGTTCGAGTGCAGTGGACCGCAGTTGGAGGGACCTGAGTTCGAGTGTAGTGGACCGCAGTTGGAGGGACCCGAGTTCGAGTACAGTGAACTGTCTCTGAAGGTCTGTGGTTCGAGATACTGTGAACTCGAGTGACTGAGATAGAAGAACTGTGAACTGAGAACTGATAGTTCTGATCTGTAAATAGTGCTTTCTAAATATTAGTTAAGATTAACATTTCATTGTTGTTCGTACTAGTCCAAGTAAATTGTCATTGTCGTCGGTGGAGTTTTATAACGAATATTGTGTTGAGTGAAAATCCAATTGTTGATGAGAGCGTTTAAGGCGAATTGTAGAAAGGAATTATTGTTGTGACGAATACATTACATTGTTGTTACGAATAAAATTTACAATATATTCATGTAGCAAATAAACATTTGCAGATAGTTGTGTCTTTGATTGAAATTTATATACATTATTTTAAGAAGAAGATGGCAGAGCTAGCCATCGGAAGCTTGGAAGCAAATCTCCAATTCACCTTGGCTGAGAATCCGAGAAGAGTTATTCTGCATCAATAATTCTATATTTGAACTGAGGATGCTTTGACCTCTCAGACAGTAGTGTTTTCTCAATGGCCAAGAAAGATAAACACGGTAGTCGTTCATGGTCATAGAATTTCGTAAAAATGTTTTAACCCGTTTATGAACAGTCATACCGGTACTACATTCACTTGAAGCAGTTGTTGCAGTCAAACACAAGACTAAATGCAGAAGGTTTGTCACTTGTTCGTAAATATCTTGTAAGTTATTCTGGTGAATGAATTTAAGCAGGTTAAAAGTAACAAATATTTCTCAGAATCACTACAGATAATACTTAATTCATTTTTCAGTTGCTCGTCTTTGAAAAATAAATATACTGACAATAATTTTGTAACTTTACTGTGTGAAAAACTTAATTCATAGTCACTGAATTTTTTTTTTCATTCAACAGTTCTACAAAACTTATTTCTTCGAAATCTTCAAACCTATTTTTCATTTGAACAATCAATGAATCTAAAATTTCATATGTGAGACTACACAGTTTGGCGACATCTTCTGTCTTATGCGCAATGCTTTCATTTACTTTGTTTACAGCAGTGAAAATGCATAATACATTTGTGCGAGATCGTGCGTATTTGCTTGGTTTCCGCACAAAACCAATCCACGGAAAGACTAAAATTCCACATTCAGTATTCCCAACCTAACACACATAACAATTTCTCTCTTCTTACCACTTAAGTGACATATTGATTTTACTGCTTTAGGCTTTTAACATATTATTTTTAGAGACGTTTAACATAGTAATAATTATAAATTGGAAACTTACCACTGCAATTTCACCTAAACTGCAATGTTAATTATTGTTTTTAAATATTTGAAAAAATTAAGTAAACTCTACAACTCCACTAAAGTTACTGCATTCGTGATGCAAGTAATATTAAGGAAGCCGTGAAAAAATCAACAAGATTCCAGACTCATCATAGACTGGGGGGAAAAAAAGACAGACGTATATCACGGCCTTGTGGAGTATAGTAAACACAGAAAACATTTTAAAGCAACAATGTTGAAGATAGATATTTTTGTTTTTCAAATTTGCCGTCATTGAACAGAAACCAAGATAGAGATTTCATTGCAACTAATTAGAAATTCCTCTTTCAGGTATGTAATAAACGATCTTCGCACAAGATAATGTACGATACACGAGCGGTATGTTTGCTTTCAATTCTCGGAAATTAAAAAAGCTCAACTACGTTTCGCTTTTTCAAGCTTTTCCTCGAACACGAAAACTTCAACATACCGCTCTTGTAACGCATATTACTATTTTAACTTCTTTGTTGCACAGTATTACGTCAGATGTTCCTATTGTCTGAAGCATATTGAACAGATTATCAGTGAACAAAAACACTTTGCTAAAAACGCATAGCAAAAACACAAAAGTTGAGTAATTTAATTTTCTAACAAGATCCCAGTTGCAACTAACTGACACTGGATCCCAATCATCATTGTCTGTTACATGTTCCATTGCCCGCCACAATTCTGATAAATGAGATCTTATTTTTGCAGTGGCTCGAGAATGATAAATTCCACCTTGTGGCATTATAACGAGGAAGTTTATTGTTAAATTTTTTTAATGTGTTTCGAGCCATTCACTAACACTATAGTCGCGACACTGTTATTCCCGGCGTGACTTCTCCTCTTTGCTTATATCTTAGGAAGTGAAGGCTCTATAAAGTCTAGGTAGGTAGTATCGTTCGCCATTTTTGTTCTCTCATTGCCGAGCTACCAGACAAGGGATCTATTTGCCACACGGTTAAACATTATCATGTCGTAGCTCCTATGATAAATCAAACGCACTGTAATTCAGCAAATAATTGAGCGGCAAATAACGTCCTCGAATGCGTTCTGCGAACGCCAACGAAAGAGCCAAAATGGCGGGCGATTATATTAAGTATTTATCGAGCCTTAGGAAATGCACGACTTCTTCATCAGCGAATCACAAGATGCACACGTTTAAATGTAGCCGACCTGCAACGTGATTGGCTGCCGGAAATTAGAGCGACGGGACTATAGATTCATTTGATGGGCATAAAAATGGATAAATATTGCATGTGAATAAGACTGATGCACAAGCGCTTGAACACCTTTATGATCTCCTGCTAAGATAGAAGCCCCATCATAAGTCTGACATACTAGTCTATTCCCTATTTTCCAGATTTTAAGTTGTCTATAATAATGGACGACAGTCCTTCTGCACTTTCGGTTTTTGAGACATCAGAGAATCCTAAGAATCTTTCCTTAACTTGTGAATTGCATATCTATATATATAATTTGAACTGGTAATGGAAGTTACGGGAAAACGGCTGAACGGATTTTAATAAATGACCCGTCATTCTGAAGCTTGGAACCCAAAGTTATTCAGAAAAATAGTAGTTTTGAGTGAAATGTCAATTTTTCAACATAATTTTCCTATTTTCTAAAATCCATCTGTCATCACTAATTGCATTTCAGAATAAAACAAAACAAACATTACGCGAAGGCCATGATCTGCAAAAATGCTGACATATTTAGAGCTCAAATTAAATTGGTTATTAAAAATTTAAGACTGTAAAATTAATTTACAGGTTTGATTCTGTTGTGTGTAATTTTCTGAGTATATTGGATATTAAAAAGTACAAAACTTGAGGTGGTTTGATGACATTATTACCATTAGAAATGAAATATTAGTATTATAGTTAATGCCATGCTGTGACTATTTTTCATTAATTATAATATTAATATTATACTGGGTGTTCAGTTCAAAGTGTGTCATGGCTCGCCGATGAGCCTAGAGAATTCAATCTTCCTACACTTCCGCAGAGGTGTATAACCTATGAGGCAGAGAAGTTGCCTAGCAAGTACGGCGTTCATTCTGAAGAGTACGTACCGATACGTACGGTAACGCCGGTAGTGGCAGGAATGTGAACTGTTTGGCAATACGTACTGCCGGGATATGGGGAGAGGGTTAAGACGATTACTTATGTATTTGTTGACATTAACTTCGACTGTCAACATGGACACGGAGCATTTGATTTGTGTTGTGGAATGTTACCGATGATAACAAATACCCTGCGTACGACTTGCCGGCGCAAAACACAGTTCGAAAGAGGTTATGGTAGCACACAGACCGTACAGACCGCCATCTGTTGCTACGACGTTCAAGTTATACCGTACACGTTCTCAAGTTCAGATTGAAGAACGCCTTAAATAATAGGCAACTTCTCTAACATATAAGCTGAAACTCGCTCCAAATCGGTGACCCAACAACAGTGACGTCATGACACATTTTGAAATGAACACCCAGTATTGATGATATGAAAGTGAAACGTTTTGGGGTTATATAAGTAGATGTAGAGAATATCTTAAATTAGATCTTGATGTATATAATTTACTGAGTGGCGTCTATATAGTATATGTTATTGAAAACTATAAAACTTTCATAAGATAATATTGTTATTAAAAATCAAATATTTTTGTAGTTATTACTCAAGTGGGGTTGGGTCTTTTTCATATATTTAATGGCGGTGTGGTGTCGATTTATGTTAGTGATTCTCTTCAGAGAGCGCAAAAATTAGAGTTCCTAAGGAAAAACCGAAAGGTATTACTTACTGATAAAATATGAGTGAGGCCTACAAGATTTTGTAATCTCCCGATCATTTCAGCAAGATCTCTTAGCAGGATAAAATGATTTTATCCTCTACATTTCAAGGTAGTTTACGAAACATGCAGCAGTTATACCAAGATGCTATGTGTATTGTTCGAAAGCATAGCAAACCTGACATTTTTTTAACTTTCACCTACAATCCGCAATGATCTGAAATAGCTATTACTTTACTCCCACATGAAAAACCGACTGATCATCCTTGCATTGTTACTTGCGTTTTTGCGTTGAAACTCAAAAACTGAAGGTGTATAGGTTCAAGAAAAAGTATTTGGCATAAAAAATCATTCAAAGGGAGTATGTTTCATTATTATGGAAGCAAATAACTTTCAGAATGTCTGATATCCTTCATTGAAAATAAATCTGAAAAATGTTTATTTGAACGTCTAATGAACTTAGTTTGCAGCATTTGCTGCACAAGCCCCTAGTTTCAATATAATGCTCAATTGAGCTCTGCATGAGACGTCAGTTGTTTCGTCTGCTTTAACAGAAATAAATTGTGCTTCATCTACTTCATTCCTTATTCTTTCTTGCAGCACGTCAGTTATGTACTCTGTCAAGTTCTGTATATCGCTAGAAGTTGGAGTGCAAATGAGTTTTTAGATTTTGTTCTTCTTCAGTTAGTAAATCTGAAAGTTCTAAATAATTTCCCCTGTTTGCTTAATCTTCATCTTCACGATGACCACGAAGTGGAAGTCCTTGTTTACTTAAGTAATTACTTCGATAAGGCGACCTAGAATTTTTCTGTTATTAGCAACTTTTTTTATTGTGCTGAATAGCAACAAGACGCGAACTTCCTGACAGAGCGCGTTCAATTCAATTTCGGTCTAACATATGAAAACTTTCACTATTCTTTAAATGTTATGGTGAAGACTGATGCCTACACGCTTTACGATGAAATTTTTTTATTGTTGGGATGCCATCTTTACTCCACTCAGATTCACCTCCAAACTAAGGCCCGTAACACACTTGCAGAGTTTTCGCCAGCGAGAAATGTGTTGCGAGAAAATTAAAAAATTGATAACATGGATTCAAATGGACGTACACACACTGGAAGAGATTCTCGTTCGAGGCAAAAACCTCGCGCGAGTTTCTCGCTGGGATCGGTAGCTCAGCGAATTTTCTTGACACATTTATCAAAGATGTTT
Source organism: Periplaneta americana (assembly GCF_040183065.1). NCBI lineage: Eukaryota > Metazoa > Arthropoda > Insecta > Blattodea > Blattidae > Periplaneta > Periplaneta americana. Next base: position 204,998,394 of record NC_091118.1, on the reverse strand, counting down.
GACATTTATACTCTTTATGACGATTGAATGTAGAAAAAGATATCACAGGTGGCGATGAATTGTATTGTTTTTATTTGAAAATGAGGAAAGATGGCTGATAATTGCAGTCAGAAACTTATCGAACTTATACGATGTCACCCGTAGGCCTATTTATGATACACGGGATGAAAACTATAAAAACACGAAACTTAAAGAAGAAATCTGGAGACAAATGAAGGGTACACGGGAATAACGATCAAGGTCCATTTTAGAAAGTTTCGAGAAAATCGAATTTTAAAGTTTCAGCACTTAATACTTTGTTATGTGTGTATTTAATAGAAATTGACGTAGTGGAATGTCAAGAACTATGATTTCTTATTACTAGCTAGACCACATGATAGTACTTCCTTTCCAATATAAGATAGCATTATTAACTCAATTTCGATTTTTGATGGACCTTGATCGTTTTTCCCGTGTACCCTTCAAATATCAGATTATCTGAAAATAAATAGAGTTATATTTTATTTTGATGAGATTTAATAGTATTAATTAAACATTTGAAATAATGTACCTATATGTCTTAACAGTTCACATAATTTCGATCAGAACATAGCAAAGAATCCTCTGTCATATCATGAATGGCAAAAAACTGCGGTCCATTCAACCTGGAATAACGCCTAAACGTATCATCATTCAAATCGAAACCAGTGTCCAAAACTCGCCCTTATTTTCGTAAGATACAATGTGATTTTCAGATATTTCTGGCTTTAATTTTAGGACTACTTTTTCTTTTCATTAACAACATATGTTCATGTAACTCCATTGAATACTCAGATTCAACATACCGTTCGTACGTAATTTTAGACGTAAATACATAACCTATAATACTTCCCCCAACGAGTGATTACTATAATCAGAAAAATGCTTTCTGCATGAAGACAGTGCATAGATAATCATAGCGAGGTGTGATCTGTGATAGCGAGAACTCGCCAAGTGTGTGGAGGAAGGCTCTTCGCCTCTTTCTCGCAACACATTTCTCGCTGGCGAAAAATCTTCAAGTGTGTTACGGGCCTAAAACAAACAAAACAATACAGTTTATTTCTATTTGTTCTACCGGTTAACCACTGGTGTTTTGAACTTCCTGTTCACATTACCATCCTTCTGAATTATATTTAAATTGGGAGTAGGTTTTCGATTTTCATGTTGCACTTTCGTTCATAAGATAAGGACGAGAAACCTGTAGTTAATAAAAAGTCAGTTTAATCAGAAATGCTTTGATCATACCTTTTTAAAAATTAACTGATAACGGATAAATCGTAAAACAGCGAACGCCAGTAGGGGAAGTTATCCCCACTCTCGCCGCTCAGCACGTTGCTCGCCTGCTCTCTCTCTACTATCTGCCCCGCTTTGGTGGATCACTGCTTACTGTCTCGAACGTATTTCATATTTTACAACACAACACAACACAATACAAGCAAATTAATATGCATTAGACAACCACCACATGCCCGTAATGTGCATTCGACACTACGTTTACATTTCCCTCTACGCGAGACTGAAAACTGATGCAGAATTCAGATCTCGCTATTACACTTACGACGTCATTTTGCATAAAGTCTAAGTTTGAGAGATGAAGTTCAGGAGTACATCATGCTCCAACACCAAACTGCCCTTTTCAGGGCAAAAAAAAAAAAAAAAAAAAAAAAACGTCTAAGACATAGCCAACGACACACATTGCATTTCTGCAATACGTTATGGCAGTTCCCTTGAACATAAATAGATTCATTTTCCCTTCTACCACCAACTCGTCTCGGTAACCGAGAGGTCTAAAGCGTGAGCAAAAAGCGTGCGTGCGTTTCGTTAGGAAGATCACTGGTTCGAATACTACCCTCCGCAAAATCATAAGAAAAAAACAAAGAGGGAGATATGAAGCAAGGAAGAGAGAAGGAGAGGCTGGAGAAGGAAAGAGGACGAAGTTCCCGTAACACATACTAGAGGCGCTGTTGTAGAAATTGATCTTGCTGCCATCTATTTCTGGGAGGGGCGTTATTACATCTAGCAGCGCACCAAGTAGCGAAAAGAGTAATTACTCCATGCATTTAGCAGCGCACCTGGTGACGAAAATGTTAAACTGTGCAGAAAGTATTCCCTCCCACCCTCATCGATATTCAAAACTAACCCAACATTTACAGTTTTATTCCTCACAGCATATTCTACTGAAAATTCTTACCGGAGCCAACAGGAAGATAAAAGAGACGATGTGTTTTACACTACCCGATTAAAATATACCGTAACCAGACAGAGACAAAAAATAAAGCAAAAGGTTAGATAATTGGGATTGTATTATTTGGGTATTTATTGTAGCCTACATCACAATGGAAAAGTCTGCGAGAACTACTTAGATAGTTCAATTTATTGTATTACTATTACTTTACAATACATTCAACAACACTATTTTTACAACGTCCATAAACATCACTGCTTAACATACACTGCTTATACACACACGTATCACTTTATGCTCACTTATTAGCAAGTTTCAGTCCGCCATCTCGGCTCTTCGACTCTCCCGTACAGCAATATCTCGAACGGATAAATAGAGAACTCTGGGTAATGTACCCAACACGTAGTTCTAATATTCACCACCTATGACGTTGGGCGCTGATCACCTTATTTCAAACCCCCAAATCCAGATGGTGCTGACCGCAGTTTCGCATCCTATTATATATTTATCCATGGCCAGGTTATGAACCGACTAAACCGGAAGCAACGTTCTGTTGCTCTCTTTCTGAGCTCTGTTGCCACATAGTGGCGTGAGATTCAAAGCGTGTTCAGCGTGTGCAAGAGGAGTACTACTCCTCTTGAGCGTGTGTCACCGATATGTTTAAAATAACTACTGTATATAGTTCTCGATAAAACTATCCACAATATTAGTAATTAAAATTACTGTTTTTAAGAAAACACGAGCTAATGACGCTGGTACGAAATGCGACTCGTAATGCACGTGGTACTGCAAATGAACTGGGAAGTTTGGCTACACTGTCTCCGTGATTCCGTTGCCAGATTTTCGTTAGCAGACGACATTTTCACGCGAGGTCCAATGAAAAGCTCCGTTTTCGATCTCCCCTCCACCCCCACACTCAACGTGTCACCACTGCACAGGCTACCCCTCTAACCCGCACTTTCCTCTCGCCCTCCCAACTACTTTCTGTTTAGTCGGTTCATAACCTGGCTTTTAGTATAGAGTGTGTGGTGAGCTTGTAGGGGAAAAGTGGAAAGGGGTCGTGGGCGGAGCTTAGCGTTCGCTGTTTTATGATTTGCCCCTGATAATTAATAATCCACCCTAACATTAATGCTCGGCTCTCTAGAAATTATGCTTTCATTGCTACGCTGTTACCTACCAGCCAGTGGCGGCTCCTGCATATTTCTTAAGAGGAGGAAAGAAGTTAACAGCACTAAATCACACCTTCTTGAATGAAACATGTTACAAATTAGCCTACATGCATACATGTAAGACCAGGTAGTGTTGGGGTTGGCCTTCCCTTTCTGTATAGCAATAATCTGTTCTTGTAAACTGAGTTTCCTAAATTGTCCAAAATATATTATGTTTTCACTTCCATTCATTGTTGAATAATTGCACAAATTAACAATTACAAGGAAATTCACAACCTCGTAGCATTTTTCGAGCACACTACAGCATCGCACGTGTTGGAAGAGACCAGCTACTAACTCGTAACCGGAACCGTTTTACGGAAATGGAAATGGGAATGGGAAATAATCTGAGGAAAGCTAGAACACTGCACCCACCCACGTGGTCTGTGTTGCCACATGTACATTTTACAAGTTCAGTATCACATGCTTTTGAAGAATGTCAGTTCTTGTAAAGTCATACTATCATTATTGTTCAAAGCTGCCGGTGGCTGATTAATTTTTTATGTTAAAATGATGTAGTTTGGAGTACCTACTTACTTTCAATTTCAAATATATTTGTACAAAACTGAGAACTTGGCTGTTGCCCTGTCTAGTAAACAATGAATAGAAGTGAATTTCAGGGGCCAACTACGTAGAACTACTTCCTCTTTGTTTTACATAAACCCGACTTTAACTTTCAAATATCCACGAAAGTTTAAAACCATGAATAGTAGCCTATATAAAGGGCAATGAATAATATTTTTTATTTATAATTTAAAAAAAGTTTACATGATGTCTTTCATAGCGTTGCGTTAAAACTGTTTTTGTTGTGTCTCCTCCTAGATGTGTTATAGTCCGGTTGAATGCAACATCGTTAGGTGGCAGCGGTAGCGAGCTTGCTGCACGACCAGTCGGTTTCTATTTCCCTACCATGCACTAATTCAGAGGAGGATCTCCTCCCTCTCCGTTCATTTACTCGCTTTAAAACTCTGCTTCTTTCTCTGGCCGCTAGTGCGCTGTTGTCTATGTGTGTTAACTGCAGTAGAGGAGGAATGGAGTGACTTTCCTCCACGCAGACAATCTCGCATCTTTCTCACAGTTTTCTACAGCACATGAGCGCGCGTCGTTTAAAACTCGATCAACCGAGTTTTTCTTATAGCTGTGAACTTAAAAATTATCGAATCTTCCTCGAATTTCAAGGCACTTATTTTATTTGGTATTTACTTTCAAAAGAAGAAAATGCGAGGAGGACGTTCCTCCCTTCCCTCCCCCTAGGAACCGCCACTGTTACCAGCCACGCTAGACACAAGAGAACTGAGACAACATTGGGAATGTCTCACTAGCGTTCAGAAGAGGTTTGATGGTGAGCTGTGCTACGCATACACCTGTTATTATTATTGGGTTATTTTACGACGCTGTATCAACATCTAGGTTATTTAGCGTCTGAATGATATGAAGGTGATAATGCCGGTGAAATGAGTCCGGGGTCCAGCACCGAAAGTTGCCCAGCATTTGCTCGTATTGGGTTGAGGGAAAACCCCGGAAAAAACCTCAACCAGGTAACTTGCCCCGACCGGGATTCGAACCCGGGCCACCTGGTTTCGCAGCCAGACGCGCTGACCGTTACTCCACAGGTGTGGACTACACCTGTTACTCAGTCAACACGCCTGAAGCCAGCAGAAGTGAATGACAGAACCAAAGACCCGAAGAGACAGTGTCGAGTCGTGTCTCCCTACAATAGGTCCTGGCAACTCATTGAATACTGTGAACGAGCACTTAAAACATATACTGTTTTCGCTGTAAGAAAAATCCTAATGTAAACATAAGCACGTTGCTGTCATACCCGTGATTGGCTCCCAGTCGAAACACTCACATGACGCAGGAAAATATAGTTCGGATTTGGAAACCACAATCTTGTATTATTTGAAAATAAAAAATTGAATTCTAGTTGTTAAGTACGATGAAACATTTAACTTCACTCAAATGTAAAACGCTATGTAAAAGAAAAGATACTTTTATATTTTGTTATGTACTATGAACGCGGATGAATACGAACAGTAATACCGAGGTAGTCTGTTCTTGTAACGAGCTGGCGTCACTTGAGCTCGTAGTATTGTTCACGTAAGCTAGTATTGAAGTATGGCGTCTGTATCCTCAACTGTCCATTGTGAAGACATAAGACTTAAAAATAATTTAATTGTAGTAATTATAAAGTAAATGTTTCCTAAACAAACGAATGCATAGTAGTGAGGTTAGGCCTACTTGACGAGTAACGGGAAATGTTTAACATGAAACAGAATGTACAACAGTAGGCGTAACATGTACTGAGAATCTATAGCGCCAAACAGCGGCCAATGAAGCCTCACTTCAGTCACGTGCTATTGTTTATATTAGGATTTTTCTTACAGCGAAAAGATTATAGCGGCGCAGCACCAGCAAGCAAACTGTCTTACAAGAATGAAGTCATGTTGACTGATCGATGTAACCAGTAACTTCGTAACTCCAAATATTAATATAGCTTAGAATTTTAATTATAAACACACATAAAGTTGGGTAGACACTGCCTCAATGTCTCATAACTAGGCCCCGGGGAAAGTATTGCTATGAGCTTAGTATGCAACATTGCATACCTGCTTTGAGAGGGATGGGGTAAATAACGATAGACAGCGTGACGTTGGCAGTAGTACAGTTTGGTTCATGAGAAATTAAGTAATACATGAAAGTCTCATTATTTGTGCGTCCTTTTGACTGGTTTCCAGTGATTAGCTATGAAGCTTACAAAGTGCAATTATAATTTTATTCTCATTAAGAGACCTAAATATTTCATTGTACTTGACATACTGGGGCCTGTTTCTCAAAACTCATGGACTAGTAATACTAGTCTGTACAGTAGTAATATTAGTTTATTTTACAAGTCTGTGTTTCTAGAAACTACAAGGGTAAAGTAGTAGTTACCAGTTCACAGACTAGTAATATTGGTCGATTTCACCAGTTCCTAAGAGATTCTGTTTCTCAAAATGCTAATCTAGTTGATTATACTAGTATTCAACAGGAATATTCCTACAAGACTCTAAAGACTGATGATTTCTATATTATCAGTTACCAGTGACAATCTTTCTCAGATAATAAAACAAAATATTGTAGTTATTTTTTTAATATATGTGGTTTAGTGATTCCGATTGAAGTGATGAAGAAGTTGTTGTGAGAAGAGCTAAAACTATATCGAGAAGGAACAATTATTATTCCTTTATGGGAGCATTGTTTAAATATAATGAATGGTTTAAATAAAGTGCTGAAAAGCTTGGAGAGTTGTTAAATTTAATGGGACCTGCCATAACAAGACAAACAAATAGAAGTCATGCATTATCAGCAAGGCTTCAAATACAAATTGCTCTACAAATCGGAATGTTGATTAATTTCCAACGCCGGTCTTTCTGTCCTAGGCCAGAAACACATGCAGAATTTTTTTTCCTAATAATCTAATACCAATTCATCAACTGCAGTAATTTTTGCTGGCTTTCCTCCTCCACTGCCAGTTCTTCTGACATTGTTAACTTTAGGTTACAAATTAAACATAAAACGACAACAATTTATGAATAGATCAAACGTAAAACTGAAAAAAAAAAAAAAAAAAAAAAAATAGCGAAATTTTCAAGTCATAAGTGGCATTCATATCGGCAGTAGACCCACTAGCTACATAATGTGTTCATATTATGATACTTGAACTCATCAAAGTTGCTTTCTTAATGTTGGGCCAGTAAGTGTTCCTAACGCATGCATAATCTTTGTTCTGAGGTGTCAGTTCCATAGCCTCACACATTACAAAATTTTTTGTCCATTCGTTTACTTTATCATTTTTTTGTTATTATGCTTGGAAAAGCACCGGATGATATATCCTTTGATTCATTAATCATATTGAATATAGTTAATTTGTTTTCTATTGATGGAATTTCAACCGAAAGGAGAAATAAGAACCAATACACGAGCAACTTAGCCTTCTAACCTCAAATAACAAGACCTACCAGTGATTATAAACAAATGAACTCAATCAGCTGACTAGTGAAAGAGATCATGTGACTATAGTGAAAAATTGTCACAAGTTACTAGACTGGTAAAATAGTTTGAGAAACAGAATCTACTAGAGCTGGTGAAATATACTCTGGTAACTAGTAACTGGTGAACTACTAAACTAGTATGTTTGAGAAACAGGCCCCTGGTAATAATATTATTTACGTATTGATGCGTTGCAATGAACTATGATTATGCATGTGCAAGACATGTAACGTGTATCATATTCGGATAACGTGTTTCAAGAAACTTAGAAGATTTCTTCATATAGCTAGCAGCACAGTAACACATTTTGAATTGCACACATGATGGCCATAGGAACTCCATAGCACTATCAAAAAGTTCACATATGCTGGAATAATTAACCCTGTATAACACTTCACTCATTAAGAGATAGGGTCTACAGCAACATTCCGCACTAAGGGCAGCCACAACCACATTTGCAACGTGACGTCCAACGGAGTCCATGCTTTCATCTATAGAAACCCATATCTTCTCATTTTGTAATTTACACTTCACTTCACGCAAACATTTCTCATATGCATGTTGCACATACTTCTTCCGCAGTGTTGCTTCTTTAGGAATTTGTCTTCCAATGTACTTTTCTGAAAAGCCACAGAGTTTCGCGTTTTCTAATTTGTTTAACGGAATATTTGAAGCAATAAACGCGTCACACATATCTTCGTAAAATGTTCGTTCAAGTAGTTGTGAAGGAGATTCCTGCTGTACCTTGCTTAAATTCTGTTGTCTGTTACATGCGAGTTTATGCTTATTGCTATTTATATGCTTCTTAACGTTGCATGCCATGTCGGCTGCCAATTTCACGTGACACAATTCACAAAACAGTTCATTACCACGGATGGAAAACACACTTTATTGAGGAACATCGTCGACCTGGTTGGCGAGTTGGTAAAGCGCTGGCCTTCTATGCCCAAGGTTGCGGGTTCGATCCCGGGCCATTTAAGTGTGCTTAAATGCGACAGGCTCATGTCAGTAGATTTACTGGCATGTAAAAGAACTCCTGCGGGACAAAATTCCGGCACATCCGGCGACGCTGATATAACCTCTGCAGTTGCGAGCGTCGTTAAATAAAACATAACATTCTTCTTGAGGAACATATTTCCTTAGTGCTTCTATCTTGCGTACTTTTGGTCTCGGCATTCTGAAGACCCGTGTTCATTTACTTTTGACTGCGTTGTACTAAGCTACGCCGGCAACTACTCCTAGAGCTGAGACGAGATGTTATGGCACCATCATGCGCGAAGTTTTAAATTGCCGGCCAGCAGGGTAGAGGAGTGGGGGTTGTTTGGGTTACGGTTCTCAAGCTCAGAGCGGCAGGCATATCCGTTTCATCTCTTTCCAAAAACATTCGTCTTACCTTAGTATCACCACTTTCCTATTCAAGAGTCCGAAGGTACCTAATGGAATTACTCCCGCTATTCCATCTTTATATTCTTATTCTCCGTCCGAATCAGACGACTGATCTGTGCTGGGATCAGATGTCCCTAAGTTTATGGAAATGTTCTCCAAAATACTGTCCATCACGTGCTCACTTTCAATGTAATTATTCTCTACTTTCTTCACATAATCATACACTGATATCCATTCTTGGAAGAAGCGATTGCAGAGTCGGCCTCTGGTTATGCGTAGCGTAGAAATTATAGATGAGTCTTCTTATGACTTCCTCATCAAAACTGTCTACAGCTGCAACAATCTTCTTCTTCGGCTGTGATTTTTCCGGACTGGGGAAAGATCTGCTGTTCCTGCCTCAATATTTTTCCCTTCTTTCCTGATTCTTGCCAAGGTTCGCTTTGAAATACCAGTGGCAGCCAGTACTCTTGCACACACGCTTTTCAATGGAATTGGTATTCCATTTACAGCCTCTTCTGACATGAATTTCCATACATTGTATGCTATTTCATGTCCTAGACTATGAACTACTCTATGATTTCACACCTTAGACAATGCCATAATGAGGGCGGTCAGAAGGACAATGTTTTCAGTATTAGCAATAGCGGTAGTAACAGAACGATCTGATCACTCGGAATGCTAGTAACCAGGGAAAGGATTTATATGTAAATACATATTTACTTATAAAGCTAATATAATTTATATTTTGCATTATCTTTATGTTTCACAATGTGTAGGGTTGAAAAATCCTACTTTTATTTTCCATATTTTTCCATATTTTAGAGTTTAGTACATATTTTCGTTAATTTCCATATATTTTCCATATTTCATATAAAACAGTCCATATTATATTAGGTTTAACAATAAAACAAAACAAAATTCCATTAACTTTTAAAAATACATTTCAACAATAGAGATTTAAACACATGTTCAGTAATCCCTTTAACATCAGAGTTATTTGAAAATTAGCAGTCCTATCAACAATGGGAAAGTAAGTTACAAAACTGTATTAATTTAATTTAAAATTTTTAACATACTTCAGTTGTGCAGCTCAACAGTTAAATGCCAGTCAGAGTACACATAGGTTCAGTTTTGTAAATAATACTATAAAGACGGTAAATATGCCAAAAGTACGTCATTCAGTCAATTTAAAATCAAAACTAACAAGTTACATTTCAGAATTTAAAGAAGATGGTTTATCAACTGACAATAAAATATTATTTTGTAATTTGTGTCAGTGTGCAGTATCATCTACACAAAAGTTCCTGGTGCAACAACACATTACAACTAGTAAACATCAGGCCAACAAACAACTAAATTCCAAGCAGAGACAATTGTTTTTAACACAACCAACAACATCGAATGTAAGATCTGAGTTTAACATCGACCTGTGCCGTTCTCTCATCTCTGCTGATATTCCTCTCTACAAACTAAAGAATAAGGTCTTCAGGGAATTCCTTGAAAAATATACTCAACATACAATCCCGGATGAGTCAACACTTAGGAAGACGTATGCTCCATCCATCTACGATGAGACAATACAGAAGATAAGAGATGAAATTAAAGATAGTTCAATTTGGGTTTCCATTGATGAGACTCCCGACAAAGAAGGTAGACTTGTTGGTAATGTAGTTATCGGTTTGTTAAGTGAACAATATTCTGAACGAATTCTTTTACATTGTGATGTTCTAGAAAAGTGCAATAACAAAACTATAGTTAAACTGTTCAACGAAGCTATGGGTATCCTGTGGCCAAAGGGTATTATGTACGATAATGTGTTATTCTTTATTAGCGATGCTGCCCCTTATATGGTCAAAGCTGGACAAGCATTATCTGTTGTATATCCTAAATTGACTCATTTTACTTGTGTGGCGCATGCATTTCATCGTGTGGCAGAAGTGGTCAGAGACAATTTCCCTAAAGTAGATTTGTTGATTTCATCAGTGAAAAAAGTATTTCTCAAAGCTCCCAGTAGAGTTAACGTGTTGAAAGAAATGTACCCTGAAATTCCATTGCCACCAAAGCCAATTTTAACTAGATGGGGTACATGGCTAGAAGCAGTTGAATATTATGCCGAACATATAGACTCTATTAACAATGTTCTCCTTGCATTGGACTCTGAAGATGCAGTCTCAATTGATACTGCGAAAACAGTTACCTGTGACATAAGTGTGAAGAATGACTTAGCTCACATTCAGCATACATTTTCATGCATCATAAAAACGCTCAAAAGTCTCCAAAATAGGCACCTTTCACTATCTGAAAGTTTTGAAATTATAAATAGTACTGTGGAACAACTGAATCGTGGTAGAGGTAAAGTTGCAGATGCAGTAAGAGCTAAGGTGGACACTGTACTTTCAAAAAACCCTGGATATGAAGAACTACAAAAGGTTGTTGCTGTGATGAGTGGTGAATCAACAGTGAAGATTAACTTGGACTTATCCCCAGCAGACATTGTGAAATTGAATTATGTACCAGTTACTTCTTGTGACGTCGAACGCTCTTTTAGTCAGTATAAATCTATCCTCAGAGACAATAGAAGAAGATTCACTTTTCAGCACTTGAAAGAAATGTTTGTAACCTATTGTTATGGTAACAGACAATAAAAATTGTGTTTTGTTGAAACTACATTGGAAGATAAGGTACGTCCATTATATTTTTTGTTTAGTTTGATTAAAATGTACCAATTTTTAACGTACATAGTCATTTTTTTATAATTTTAAGTCCATATTTAATTCCATATTTTGGTAAAAATCCATATTTAATTCCATATTTTGGTAAAAATAACTACATATATATTTACATATTTCATATATTTTTAGTCCATATAAATCCGTTCCCTGCTAGTAACCAACTAACCCAACACCTCTCCAGTTGAGTGTGAGGGCGAGTCCAAGCAAACGAACTAAAATGCGTCCTTCGCGCCGGTGCCATAACTTCTCGTCCGGGCTCTACCTGCACAGTGATGCGTGCAAGAGTCCTCGGTTCATAAACATTAGCTATACTACATCGCGCGTTTCTCTGTAAGCAATACTTTCTCCGGAGTCTACTCATAACACTCTTCGTCTCTGCAGTATATGTATTGTTGGCTTAGTTCTAAAACTTCGTAACTGCATATGACGAAATTGTATAGGAGAGCAAAATAACTACGTTGGGGAGACTGTTGTACCTTTAAACACTTCTCAGATTTTATTTTTTTTTAATTTTGGGAAATTATATTTTTTAAATTTAAAAATACTTTAAATAATTATTGAAGATTCCTTTACAACTTCGTGTATATATTTTCCTGTTCTACACATCTATTAAGGATGGAAAAAATAAAATGTAATATGTTCAAAGGTACAACAGGTCAGTGGCGGCTTATGCCTTTCTTGGATGGGTGTTCACAAAAAAAAAAAAGAGTAATGAACACACTGATATATTCTCGTATAGCTGAGTCACACGTCAGAGATAAACCAGTTCTAATATGCATGTACCAAATCTACGCATATAAACCAAAATTAAAACCATTAAACAAGAGTAGAGTAAAATTAATTCATAGGACTCACCTTCACTGCTGTTGTTGAGGATCTAGATTTATTTGTAGAGAAACTCCATGCGCATAGTTTTGAGAGGTGTAAACTTACCAATAACTTTATTATTGAAGTCTCTAATGTCGTTAACAAGTTTTTTTTCCACTGCCAACATAGCCATTGTACTTAATCGGTCTTCTGTCATGGTGCGGAGGAATGTTTTAATCCTCTTTTAATTTAACACACAATTTCACACACATCCGTCTCCAAACTTCAAGTGTTACTGTTTCAACTTTCAATACGCATCATTGCAGCTTGTATTTTCCTTACTTTGCTGAACAAGAGACAACAGAATCAGCTCCCGCGCGTAACGGTATTTTGAAAAGAAAGAATAAAGAGAGAAAACGAGAAAAGAGGGGGAAACGAACAGGATGCCAGACCCAAGGGAGATGAAGCATCTTTGTTTCTCTGTCACTAGCACGTTAAGACCTGTGCGAGCAGCGCTATTGTAACCATTGTAACAAACCAGAAAATATTCTCGCCTCAGGCTATTCCACCGTGCTAGAGAAAAATTGTGTGAGTTGCTGTCAACCTGTCCAATAGAGATTTAAAGACACACGACACACGAACGGGACATTCTCTCGAGACGAAAAATGCAGGAACGTCATTGCACATTGGAAAGTAATAGATGTGATAATATTAATACAGTAATATGTATGATTACTGTTGGTTTTTAAGGTGTTCACGTGCTCCTGTGCTCATATAGAGGAACCGCCGCTGCAACAGGTTCATGTACGTTAGAACATACCCTCTTGTAAGTTGGAACACATGGAATATAGGTGGAAATATAGTTGTAAGAACTAACAACCATATTTAAAATGTATTTGCAATCATAAAACAGAGCAGGCTTCTCTGATTTAGATTTTATTTCCCGGAGGAACAAGAATTGCTTCAACAGCTTTCTTCAAGGCATCCGGCTCAACTGAGGGACCTCTTAATTTCAGACTTACTTCGTGACATGATCTTAAAATAAAAGAAAGACAAAAACCGATAGTATCGTGTACTTTGGAACATGTTCCATGGTACAAAATGTTTTGTGTTCAAAGGTACAAGAGGGTGCACGTTTAAACAAATGTGGCTACCAAACCTAGAGATTCGAATAAATCATGGAAATTAAAATGTGTTATTACTCACCAGATAATACGGAACACATTGTACTTAATGGATGGTAACAAGTACAATCTGGTTTTATGTTAGATAACATATACCAATGAACGAAATGTTTACTTTTGGTACTAACAAATATTCTTTCGTTCAAAGAAATCACATTTTGCAATAAATCAAACCAAAACTACGACCAGATCTACTTAGCGGCTTTCCCTACAATCTACTTCAGTTTGGGTCCTCTAGGTAGTAGCAAAAAAATAAAAAACAAAAAATGTCCAAAGGTACACTATACTAAAGGTTCAACAGTCTCCCCTATTATTTTTCTATACCTCAGCTAACAACTAGTATGCATTTATTAGTTATGAAGTAGAGAAACATTGAAAGACGTACGAGGTTTTAGTACAGGACGCACTTTAAAAATACAGATTTCATCATTCGGAAAAAATTGAACTTATGAGGGTTTTTATATACTCCTTAATACATTTCCTCTTATGTAATAAAGACAATTTTCCAACTAATTCAGGCATTCATAGTATAAATATCCGAAAAAAGAATGATTTTCATACGCCATCATCAAATTTATCATGCTGGCTAGAGAATCGTTTAGACCAATTTCTTTTAAAATCAGAAATATTTAAAAAATGTTAAATTATAGTTTATTTAACGATGCTCGCAACTGCAGAGGTTATATCAGCATTGCCGGTGTGCCAGAATTTTATCCCGCAGGAGTTCTTTTACATGCCAGTAAATCTACTGACATGAGTCTGTCGCATTTAAACACACTTAAATACAACCTGGACCGGGATCGAACCCGCAACCTCGAGCACAGAAGGCCAGTGCTATACTAACTACGCTACCGGGGCCAACTTAAATTAGAGATTCTAACCTCAACAAAAATCAAAGGGGAGTATACGTTACATGGCGATAAAAATGTTCAATAGTCTTCCTGTCTTATTTAATAATTAATCCTTGTCACCATTGCAGTCTGTCACAGCTCTCAAGCGATGTGGCACTGTAATAATTCAATATTCGAAAAAGTCAGGATGACGCTGAAGGACTTCCCAAACGTGGAGTCATGGCATCTTGTTAAGGAGTCATAATTATTAGTCTGCATTTCTATGTCTTATGATCTTTCAGCCCATCTTTGCCTTGTTCTTGTCATGCGTTAATCGAAATACGCCTTCAACCTTGCAGAGTATGCGCAAAGCTATCTCTTCAGAAGGCATTTAAGTCTCCCACATATTTATAATGCATCCTCTGTTAATCAATGAGAACTTTCGAGCTATTTCTACAATTAACATAGTTCACCTTGCTGAAGAGTTGACTGTAAATATGAATCCGCCACTGGACAGATTACTGCACGACTCTGAATTTGATTAATTTGTTTTTTTTTTGTATGGCTTTAATCAAATGACTATATTGTCTTATAGAAGAGATAGGCTAATACGCAAAGACTAGCTCCTTTCTTACTGTCCGCAACTGAGTCTGCCGTGTTTATTTATCAGCATTGACTATATTGTCTTATAGAAGAGGTAATATGCAAAGACTAGCTCCTGTCTTACTATCCGCCACTGAATCTGCCGTGTTTATTTATCAGCATTGACTATATTGTCTTGTAGAAGAGGTAATACTCAAAGACTAGCTCCTTTCTTACTGTCCGCCACTGAGTCTGCCGTGTTTATTTATCAGCATTGACTATATTGTCTTATAGAAGAGGTAATACGCAAAGACTAGCTCCTTTCTTACTGTCAGCCACTGAGACTGCCATGCTTATTTATCAGCATAAAGACGGGCGTGTTCTGTATCAAACATAGGCTTGGAGCACAAGTAATCTGTTTACACTAGAGTCGGGCAGACTGCCTCATATTATCGCCCGTTCTCGGTTGCGTAATCTCCACAGTCTCGCTTAGTGCGCGCGTACCGAGCGTAGCCAAATGACTCATTGATAGAGAACACGAGATTCTCTTGGTCCCGAGATTACCGATACTAGGTCATTCCCGACAGTCTCGGAGGTCTAGGCGGGACTGTAGTAATGATAAGAAAGCAGTATCGCTCGGCCCGTGCTTCTATAGGAAGCATTGGCGTATACATTTCCCGGTTCTTTAAATATATATTATGTCGTAGCTCCTATAATACTTAATCAATCGCGCTGTAATTTTTTGGATTGATAGCTCAATGTCTAAGGAAAGCATAGAAAAAAAATCGAACTGAAAATCTTTTTTTGAAAGTGAGAAAAAAAATATTAACTTCGATGGAGATTGATCTGTTCAGAATAGACATTTGCAACTTCACCTCTGGTAAGCGGAAAACTTTTTTTTTTCACGTTAGATGGGGGGTCAAAGCGAGAGAAATGTTGTCAAAGGATGGAAATTACTTTTGAAAGTGATGGCCACTCAAAATCTTTACTGGTTCTCGAATAACGGCGAGTTAACCAAAGAAGCTGTTGGCGCAGGACTCATGACTCAACCGTTTGTTCCGTAAAATTTGTACGGAACCGTTCAACGCATGAAACCCCGATATTGTACGGATAGTATTAAATGGTATTTTAATATAGTATGTATAACATGAGGTTGGCCTTCCATCTAGGCCAGTGGTACTCATTACGCGGTCCGCGGCCCGCTTGCGGCTCTCAGAAACATTTATTGCGGCCCCTGAACTAATAGGCCTATTACTATTATTTTTATTATATATATACATATATATATATATATATATATATATATATATATATATATATATATATATTAATTTCTGTAATAATGTGTAACTGGAGAAAACTTTGGTTACCCTGCATCATTACTGCCAAAGAAGATTTTCAGTTACTACACGTAGCTATTTGTTTTCTTAATAAAAGAATAGAGTCATGATGTCCCATGTGCTTATTTCTTGATATAATAATGGGTTGTAAACGTGTTTATCTTAATATATATTACAATAGCATGCATTCAAAATTTGATAAGAAGTGTCCAAAATATTCTCATCCAAGAACAGAAGGCTGAAAATATTAAAAATGTCTCTGATATCTGAACAGAAATCAATGTATTCCACTGTACATAAAAACGAACTAAAAACAAAGGATCGTATCACGTAGCAGAAATTAAACCATTTACAGGTGCGGAGATTGTTAAAGGAGTGTCTTTCAGCTGTAGGCCTATGTGACACTTTATTTTCAAAATTTGGAAATTAAAAACAGATTACAGATTAAATAACAATTCAACCTTCTCGTACTATTGATGTGATTTTGCAGAAGAGTAGCAACGTTCGGCCTTAATTTTCAGGAACACCAATCACATATTATTATTATTATTATTATTATTATTATTATTATTATTATTATTATTATTATTATTATTATTACATAATAATAATAATAATAATAATAATAATAATAATAATAATAATAATAATAAATCAACGTATTCTGTTAAGCTTCAATACTATGAAATGCATTGTGGCTCTCGGAAAATAATCATTTCTCAATGTTGGCTCTTCAATACTAATTGCTAGTGAGTACCACTGATCTAGGCGGTTCGGGTTCACACCCCGGTCATGTCTGGATGGAATTTGTGGTGGATAAAATAGACGTTGCAAATGGTTTTCCTCGGGTTACTCCCGTTTCTCTCATTCATCCCACCAATACACTCCACCCTCTCTCATTTCACTTATCATCTGTAATAGTCAAAAAGAGGCTGGAATGATATTCAGGAGTAGTGCGGATTTCCGATGCTTACCGAGGTTGTAAGAGCTTGAAGCTCCGGGCCCCGGGTTTGGGTTGTTAGTAGATTATGGGACCTTGCCTGCAAGGTACAAGAAGGATGGCGTGCTTCAGTGTCGATACACTGATGCCACCCGGGCCATCTTTCGTACTTATTGCTAGACAATCATCGCATATAGGGAGTACAATGGGTCTAACTGGCCTAAGTGCAAGGATCCATCCCGGATCCAGCCCTTGTGAAATCAATCAATCAATCAAACACAAAATTAAGCTCAAGTATAACATAGTACATCTCACTTCGATTTCAACACAAACTGTATAACCTTCAGGGA
This sequence comes from Periplaneta americana, assembly GCF_040183065.1. Taxonomy (NCBI): domain Eukaryota; kingdom Metazoa; phylum Arthropoda; class Insecta; order Blattodea; family Blattidae; genus Periplaneta; species Periplaneta americana. Next base: position 204,980,800 of record NC_091118.1, on the reverse strand, counting down.
ATAAGGACGTATGGAGACAGGTATCTGTGTTATGGTTACTTGGGTTAAAACGGGTCAACTTGGATGTGAGATGATAACAGCCCTCACATTCTTTCGCAGATTGGACGATATGCTCAAGAGCAAATGTCATCGATATCTCAAGCTATTTATGAAGTGTAGACTCTGTAGAGATCACTCATTAATCCAGTATGCTATACGTGGTGATGAGTTGCGCTTGCTAAATACAATGCAGTCTAATACAAAAGAAACCGTGAGGAGTAAATTAGCAGGTGGAACCTACAAATTAGTGGGAAAGATTGTAAATGACAAAACAAGTGCATGTTGGATAAATTTTCAGGTATGAATTTTTAAGGAAGTTGTTCTTTAGTTATAGACTAATATTTCATTTTGACAAATTAATACTAATCCACGGTAATACTATAAATTCGTGAATTAAAGACTAGTATTTACTGTATGTAAAGCAACGCACGGTAGCGTCGCTGTTAAGGCATAACGCTCAAGCCAGAAGGTCGCGGGTTCGATTCCCGATGGGGTCATGGATTTTTCCACTGATCTAATCCTTCCAGCCGCACTATGGCCCTGAGGTCTACTCAAGCTCTAACAGAAATGAGTAGGCCTACCAGAGACATATTTCATTGCGAGGTAAAGGCGGCGAGCACGTAGGACTGACACCCCTACTGCCATTAAATGCCAAGTGTCTGTAAAGGTGGAAGCCTTAACCTCTCGCCATCCTGTAGACCTATTTGACATATCATGGGGTTGGCTTTACTTTATTTATAATAGTACACTTTTTTTAAATCTTAAATATTTAAAATTACTTATCAATCTCACATTCAAATACATATTACAATTTATTATAGCCTACATATTACAATTGTTTTATTAATAAATTTGTAACTGAGTCACACCCAAGATGCTTGAAGTCGGATGTGGCCAATAATGAAAAGTGTATCGGGGAAAAAAATAAATAAAAATAATTTTTAAAAATTAAAATTAATTGATTTACCGGTATATAAAAGATTAGTATTTTCTCCGGACAAAAATGCAATAAAAATGTAGTAAAATTTTCATTAATATTTTATCGTTGGCCAAATTTGCTGTAAAACGGATTAAGTACACATTACCGTGGATCACTATAGCTGTTCTTTGATTTTATGTTTATTTGTTGGAAATTCATAGGGCTATTTTCTATATAATATATTACTTTTACTTGCTACTACTTGTATGATTTTCGATATCTTATTGTAGTCTACCGATATGCAAAGTGCGGTAGGTATTAAATTTATCTCCGGTATATTTTCATGACTTTGCAGATGGTCGTTGATGGTGCAACAAATGAACCAACTGGTTTCGTGCAATGTAGGAAAGAAAATTGCAAAGCGATTCTGACGTGTAAAGGTAGTAGTACAACAGGCATGAATAGGCATAAATGTTGTGTTAAGGCCAATGCACAACAGTTCCATGGAATATCAAGGGAAGACAAAGCATTGTTTAGGGACAAATGTGTGTTGATGTGTGCGAAAGATTTTCGGCCATTCAATATTGTAGGGGGAGAGGGTTTCAAAGAAATTGCCCAAGAATTAATTAATATAGGAAACAAGTACGGACAACTTGATGCGGCTGAAGTTTTGCCACATCCAAGAACAATTTCTAGACATGTGGCGGATATGGCGGACCAAGTAAGGCAGAACTTAAAACCAAAAATTAAGGAAGCTATAAACAAGAAGCAGTGTGCGATGACATGCGACCTGTGGACAGACAATTATAGAAAACTGCACTATCTCACAGTGACTTCGAGTCATATTGAAGAAAATGATAACTGGGAACTTAAAAACAGCGTTCTTGTGACCGCCAGATTTCCCGATAGGACAAAAACAGGGGAAAACATTCTCTCTGAAATAGAGGAGCAGATGTTAGAATTAGACATTTATCCAGACGAACTGAAGAACGTTACGTTCGTGACCGATCAAGGCGCCAACATACGAAAGGCTTTGGAAAACCATGACCGTTTACCTTGCTTAATGCACTGCATTAACACTGCATTGCGTCACACACTGAATGAAACATTTCTAATTGATGAAGTCCCTAGCGTTTTTCATTCAATTCAAAGCGCACGAAAAATTGTGGGCTACATGAAGAGATCTGGGTTGGTATCAAGACTGCCAAGAACTCTTCATGCAGATATTGAAACTAGATGGAACAGCATTTACATGCTTTTGAATTCTTTCCATTCTCAATACCAGGAAGTCTGGAACATAATGCATGAAAAGGGCAAACACGAAATAATATCTGCATACGACAGAAGTCTGATGGGAGAGCTCATACAATTCCTCGAATCATTCAAGGAAGCAACTGATGATCTGGAAGGAGATAAAGAACCTACACTGCCATTGGCTGTTCCCTGGACCTTCAGTTTGTTAACAAAATGTGAAGTTGTGGCTGCTGATACTGAGGTGCGAATATTATAATATTTGTAACTATAATTATGATAATATGATCCTATATGAATAGTAACATTTGGTAATTTAATTTTAATTTCAATGCATATTTTAATGGAACTAGAACTGGTTTCATGTTACGTGGGGAAATTTCCTGGAAAAATATAAATTTGTTAAATATTTCAATTTTTCTAACAGGCTTAATTCTGGGTTTTTAATTACAGTCTATACAGAAGATTAAAAGAAGAGCAGAACGGTTCCTGAAGGCAAAGGTTTATAATGAATTGAATGACATTCATTATGTATCCACATTTCTCCACCCCTCGTTCAAAGAGCTTCTCGTACTAAGCCCTACTAAAAGAGACGAAGTTCATGAGACTGTTCGGCTGATGTGCGAGAATGTAAACGTACTTCCTCAGATGGAAGACGTTACATACTCCCCCGCCAAGAAATTCAGAGAGTGGCGATCGTCCAGTCTTCATCAGAAAGATGAAATGGAGAAATATTTCAATATGGATGTGCCTTCAGACTGTAAAGATCTACTGCAGTGGTGGAAGACACATTCTACTTCGTTACCAAAGTTGTCTGCAATAGCGAAGAAAGTGTTGTGCATTCCTGCCAGTAGTGCAGCTAGCGAGAGGAATTTTAGTAGAGCAGGACTTATTGTAACAGATCGGAGAAGTCACATCGATCCTGATCATGTCAACAATCTCCTGATGATTCGAAATAGTGCATTACACCATTAACGGTACAATAATACACTCTAAAAATGAAGTAGCGTATTATGTCATTCCTAAATATTCAAGTATAGAGCTGTAGCATCAGTTTGTTTTGTAACATTTAAATTTATTTTAATGGTAGAATTCTAACGTTTAATTTATTTGCTTCTCTATTATGAGCCCCAACATTTCTTTTCCTATTATTAATGCTATTTAAAAGTAAAAGTCAATTATACTATCTTAGATTATTTAATTTTATAACATTTTCTTGTATAATGATGTAATTTGAAAGCTTAATTTTATTTCTCTATTATGAGTTTTAATATTTATATTCCTATTATTAATGACTTTAACGGCCCATTGCACCATTTCAAATTGTTTCATTATGTAACATTTAATTTTGTAATATAAATCGAAAGCTTAATTTGTCTATTGTGAGTTTCAACTTTTATACTTCTATTAATAATGGCTTTTAATTGCCAGTTATACTATCTCACATTATTTTATTTTGTAACATTTAATTCTGCAATGACATAATTTGAAACCTTAATTTGTCTTTTATGAGATGTAATATTTATATTTTTATTAATAATGGCTTTTAATTGCCAGTTATACTATCTCAAATTATTTTATTTTGTAACATTTAATTCTGCAATGACATAATTTGAAACCTTAATTTGTCTTTTATGAGATGTAATATTTATATATCTATTAATGATTTTTGATTGCCGGTTATACTATCTCAAATTATTTCGTTTTGTAACATTTAATTTTGTAGCAAGATAATTTGAAACCATAATTTGTCTTTTATGAGTTATAATATTTATAATTCTATTAATATTGATTATTAATGATTTTTAATTGCCAGTTATACTACCTCAAATTATTTCATTTTGTAGTATTTAATTTTGTAATGACATAAATTGAAACCATAATTTGTCTTTTATGAGTTATAACATTTATATTCCTATTATTATTGATTTACCATCTCAAATACTATCTCAAATTATCTCATTTTGTAGTATTTAATTTTGTAATGACATAATTTGAAACCATAATTTGTCTTTTATGAGTTTTAACATTTATATTCCTGTTATTATTGAGTTACCATCTCAAATACTATTTCAAATTATTTCATTTTATAGTATTTAATTTTGTAATGACATAATTTGAAACTCATAATTTGTCTTTTATGAGTTCGAACATTTATATTCCTATTATTATTGAGTTACCATCTCAAATACTATCTCAAATTATTTAATTTTGTAATATTTAATTTTGTAATGACATAATTTGAAACCATAATTTGTCTTTTATGAGTTCTAACATTTATATTCCTATTATTATTGAGTTACCATCTCAAATACTATCTCAAATTATTTCATTTCATAGTATTTCATTTTGTAATGACATAATTTGAAACCATAATTTGTCTTTTATGAGTTCGAACATTTATATTCCTATTATTAATGATTTTAAATTATCATTATACTATCTCAAATTATTTAATTTTGTAATATTTGATTTTGTAATGGCATAATTTGAAACCATAATTTGTCTTTTATGAGTTCTAACATTTAAATTCCTATTATTCATGATTTTAAATTGCCAGTTATACTGTCTGACTTTGTTTCATTTTGTAACGTTTTATTTCATGTGAAAAAATTGGAATACTTTGCTTGTCTACTATGCGTCCTATAATTAATTTTTATTGCCAATATTCTACTACCTCAATTTATTTTTTATGACATTTTGTTTCATAATGATGAAATTCGAATGCCTAATTACTCTATTATGCGTTCTAAGATATTATATTGCCGTATTAATTATTTTATTGTCAATCATATTAACTCAAATTATATCATTTTGTTTTATAATATGTACTCGTATTGTAAAATCGTTCGGGTAATTTGTTGTCCAGTACCTACTGTTTAATTAGCTTTTATTTTTACTAATTTCGGAACCGTAGCCTGAGGCTTATTGCACCTAGACCCACAAATATATTGAACACATGCACACACTGCAGGACTTCCCCTTTTACTGGGTCAGAGTATTCGGGGGGGGGGGCACTGCGAGACATCACACACACTTGGACAATGGACAGACAACCAGTCCCCGTGAAGAGGTCCGAATTAAATACCCCTGACTTCACGACCGAGAATCGAACTGGGTCCATCTTGATCAGATCAAGGAGGCGGACTAGCTTTTACTTACTATTGTAAATATACACTCTTGTATATCCATTACAATAGCGGTATTCAAAAACACTATTGAATGAATAAAAACAATGTGAACGAAATACTGATAACAAGAAAACACGTTATAGATCCAATCACAGCTTGTTATTGAAGAGCTTAGGCAAATACTGAAAATGCTGCAATATTTTGTCTCCCGAGAAAGGCAAGAGTTAATTAAAATAATGTGAATTCTACAAGAATGTCGTCATCATAATATGTTGTATTATTGTGTAGCCTACACACTTTATAAACATTAACATTTCAATAAGAATCACGAGTTGTTGTGATGAGCGGTAATTAAGCCGGCAGTCAGTGTACGCATTTCATAACGATAAGTCGGCCGTGCGATAACAGGCCGGGACCCGGTATTCCTCGTTCCCGAGAGTGGGAATCTCGAGAATACGATTCTCGGAACTGGCGTTATCGGCCAGCTAGTATCGCCTGCGAGACGAGCGGGAGTAAGAGGCTGTTTGCCCGACTCTAGTTTACACTTTCCGGCCATTTCAGAGCATGGGGATACCATATCGAAGGAATAAGCTGTTAAAATCTACAGAGTTATATTACTTTCACTCTGTATAAGAAGGTTCTCGATTATATCTATACTAACCTCAAGCTGCTATGTACACTGGGGTTCAAAGATATCTGACCTACGATTCTATGATCGTGTAAGCGAACTTTCTAAGCATGGGATAAGTCAGAACAAAAGATATAAAAAATTAACAAACTTTGAAATAGTTCTGGACCATTATTGGGGTGGTTAAAAAGTGTTCGGGAAAATGCTGATGTAGGTTAAGCATAAACTATTCTCATAATTAACAATATTAGCAGCTTCCAGCTAAACCCAGTGTTGTTTTACAATCAGCAGCGAAGGTTGAAATGTTGAATTCTATAATGCCGGTATATTTGTGTACGTTGTCAAAACTGACTGTTATCTTCGCCATCTGTTCATAGAAGTAATAACTACACATTTACACAACAAATTATCGATCACTGTCGATTAGTGGAGTCAGGTATCTTTGAATGCCAGTGTATCGACTGTCCGTTACTCAGGAGAAGACGAGCGGAAAGAATGTGACCTTCTTGACTATCGCTGTTGATTATTATAAACATCGCTCAGATAAGCATCCCAGTAGCCAGGTTATTACTCGTGCAGGAAACATGAGTAACAATGCGATGGAAATTAAAGCTAAGTTGAACAGAAGGAGACCTAATGTTTCCGCTTACTGCAGCACAAATATTGCACGTATTGTCGTACGTTATCTGTTCACATCCCTTCCTCCTCAGTCCGCTCTCGTCTTCTCCTGAGTCACCAACAGTACATAATATTTCTTCATGACAGCATATTTAAACTATGTCATGCTCTAATGTAATATCTGTTTTACCTGAATGAATTAATATTTACCTTAACATTTACCTGAATGAATTAATATTTATTAATATAACAAGATACCTGGAAGATTAACTCCATATGTAGATGAAATTATTGGGGATCACCAATGTGGTTTTAGGCGTAATAGATCGACTATTGATCAGATTTTTTTGTATTCGACAGATATTGGAGAAAAAATGGGAATATAAGGGTACAGTACATCAGTTATTCATAGATTTCAAAAAGGCGTATGACTCGGTTAAGAGAGAAGATTTATATAATATTGTTATTGAATTTGGTATTCCCAAGAAACTAATTCGATTAATTAAAATGTGTCTTAGTGAAACTTACAGCAGAGTCCGTATAGGCCAGTTTCTATCTGATGCTTTTCCAATTCACTGCGGGCTAAAGCAGGGAGATGCACTATCGCCCTTACTTTTTAACTTCGCTCTAGAATATGCCATTAGGAAAGTTCAGGATAACACAGAGGGTTTGGAATTGAACGGGTTACATCAGCTTTTTGTCTATGCGGATGACGTGAATATGTTAGGAGAAAATCCACAAACGATTAGGGAAAACGCGGAAATTCTTGTTGAAGCAAGTAAAGCGATAGGGTTGGAAGTAAATCCCGAAAAGACTAAGTATATGATTATGTCTCGTGACCAAAATATTGTACGAAATGGAACTATAAAAATTGGAGATTTATCTTTCGAAGAGGTGGAAAAATTCGAATATCTTGAGCAACAGTAACAAAAATATAAATGACACTCGGGAGGAAATTAAACGCAGAATAAATATGGGAAATGCGTGTTATTATTCGGTTGAGAAGCTTTTATCATCTAGTCTTCTGTCAAAATATCTGAAAGTTAGAATTTATAAAACAGTTATATTACCGGTTGTTCTGTATGGTTGTGAAACTTGGACTCTCACTTTGAGAGAGGAACAGAGATTAAGGGTGTTTGAGAATAGGGTGCTTAGGAAAATATTTGGGGCTAAGAGGGATGAAGTTACAGGAGAATGGAGAAAGTTACACAACGCAGAGCTGCACGCATTATATTCTTTACCTGACATAATTAGGAACATAAAATCCAGACGTTTGAGATGGGCAGCACATGTAGCACGTATGGGCGAATCCAGAAATGCATATAGAGTGTTAGTTTGGAGGCCAGAGGGAAAAAGAATTTTGGGGAGGCCGAGACGTAGGTGAGAAGATAATATTAAAATGGATTTGAGGGAGGTGGGATATGATTGTAGAGACTGGATTAATCTTGCTCAGGATAGGGACCAATGGCGGGCTTATGTGAGGGCGGCAATGAACCTCCGTGTTCCTTAAAAGCCAGTAAGTAAGTATAGATAGGGAAGGATAGACTGCAATTCAGTTAAAACAGAAGAGTGGGAAGTAATCAGAAAGTACGTGACAAATTAATATATTAACATAAAAGGGAGATACTAAAGTGATAGTGGGATCGAAAAGCAGAAATGTAAAGGTCCACCATAACTATGAATTGTAAAGTTGACTGACAAATATAAATATCAATATATGTTGTAGCAAAATAGCACATACAAACTAGAATCTCCTGCTGACATCCACGTATACACTCCTGTAATGTCTTACGTTATTTAGGTCCGGTATTCTGATATTCTTTGCCATCCTATAACATAAACAATCAGACATACAGAAAAAAGAAAGAATCTAATCGAGGGCTGTGTTACTGAATTTAAGCAAAATGTAGAAGAAATAAACTAATTGATTAACTAGTGGACTTACTCGTGTTAATTATGTAAGATTTGTGCGGCTAGAGCCTACTAGATCACGGCGTCATCTCGAACTTCTCTGCCTGTTATGTGGGTGTGTTTGATTGTTGAAAGGTGTTGAAGAGTGGAGTCAAATAGTGTGTGTGTACTGAAATTGATCTGTGTGTTGAGAATTTGATCGGGGTGTGTTTTAGTGTGTTTGTATATTTCGTATTTTTCTAAAACAAAAACTTAACAAACATAAAAAATCGCAAAACACAACACAAACACAAGAACACAAGAAATACATCACACTAAAATATGAAAACAAAAGCACACATAAGATCGCATCTTCATTCAGAAAGCAGAAATACAACATAACATACAGAACAGAAAACACACTACAAAGACATCTCAACACACAAAAAACACAAACAAATAAATACGACCACACAGGTGTATACAAACTCACATGTAATAGTTGCGATAAGTTCTACGTAGGACAGACAGGCAGATCATTCCAAACACGCTACAAAGAACACATTAAAGGAATAACCAGAGGACACAATACATCTACATATGCCGATCACATAACCAATGCTAACCATACATACAATAACATAAATACGGACATGGAAATCCTACACATACAACCCAAGAACCAAAAACTCAACACACTAGAACAATACGAAATATACAAACACACTAAAACACACCCCGATCAAATTCTCAACACACAGATCAATTTCAGTACACACACACACTATTTGACTCCACTCTTCAACACTTTCAACAATCAAACACACTCACATAACAGGCAGAGAAGTTCGAGATGACGCCGTGATCTAGTAGGCTCTGATGATGGTGCGTGAAGCACTGAAAGAGCTGTAAGCCGCACAAATCTTACATAATTAACACGAGTAAGTCCGCTAGTTAATCAATTAATTATATTCAAGTGTTAAAAGTAGTGTACGCAAGATTCAAAATGGATAAATTTACAAATTTTGTTTCAGTTTGGTGTGTGCGCTGCAGCCCAGTCATTTCGATTCCAAGATGGCTGATCTGCTACCAGATGAAGTGATACTGAAGATATTCTCGTATTTGGACTGGAAAGATTTGGCACTGTCTGTACAACATGTGAACTCTCGATGGAAGGAGCTGTCTCAAGATAAGAAGTTGTGGAAAGAGAGTATGTTCGAACCTGATGATGGCATGCTGGATGAAGAGAGAGTGCACATCTTGGAAAACGCGCCATGCCTGAAGGCTTATGTGGACACTGGAGGAAGGAACACAGAACTGATTATTAACACATTATGCGCGTACTGTGAAGATATTGAATATTTGCATTTGAGTGCAACCCATACGCTTGACTGTTCTTTGCTGGGAAAAATTGTGAACTCATTTCCTAATATAAAGAAATTAGCAATTCCTTACCTCAAAGAAGATACTGCACTACAATTTCCCCGACTAATGAGCGGTCTTCAGAATCTATCCCACTTAAGTTTCACTGACAGACATATACATTTAGTACCAGATGTCGTACTGAAACCAATTGCTGATGGATGTCTTTCTTTGCAACATATGGATTTAGGGGCCTGTATGTTTAATGACGAAGACATTAGGTATTTCCTAACAAAGAAGCAAACACAACTGTCTTCTTTTCGGTCCAAGTTGTGCTTATCGTTTGAATCCTATAAATGTCTTACACAGTGTAAGAACTTGGAACACTTACATCTCGATACTCTTGGCCATTCTTCAAATAATGCTTCCAGTAACATTAAACTCTTAAGAAATCTCACGAATTTGAAGACTTTAATGCTGAATGATCTTACTAAAGAGGAGTTTAGAGCAGTTCCTAGATTATTTGTACGAGGTCATTTGTCCAATGTAACCAAGCTAGGGTATATAGCGTATGACTTGAGGACTGTTGTGAAGAATTGTCCGCAACTCCTTGAGCTTACTGTACGCGGCACGAAGCATGTGTTAGAAGGAGGGTTTAAACACATTGGTAACTGCAAGAACCTGAGATGTCTGAGCCTTTCTGGTAGTTCGGAAGTGACAGCAAAGTGTCTGGAATATGTAGCAGCTGGTTGCCCTAACTTACAGGAGCTTGATTTGTCGTGTTCTGTTAACTTTAATGATTCTCTACTTCCAAGTGTGCTCAAGTGCAAAAACTTAAGGGTTTTAGATATAAGTGATTCTGGTTTCACAGGCAATAATTTTCACTTGATTCCATCACATCTTGTTCACTTGAGAGAGCTTGTGATATATGCATGTAGAGTGAACGATGAAGTGTGGGACAGATTGTTGAAGAAAATGCCGCATTTGAAATTAACAGGAAGATATGTTGTTGGTGATGATGATTAAGGGGAGAGGATGGTATTTTTTGGTGAAAAATGAGTAAATTAAAAAAAAATCTTTAAAATACTCTGTGATAGGCTATGTGTGGAATGCATAGCATAACATTTTGTAGGTATTTGTGCTCTTATCTGAGTCGCCATTTTTAAACTTCCTGCATTATGGATTTTTAAATCACTCGCCCACTTTTACTGTTTTTTTCCGGTAATTAAATTAAAATTTTTTTTTCTTTAAAATACCCTTTTGATATGTGTGGAATGCATTGCAAAACAGTTTGTGGGTATTTGTGCCCTTATCGGATGTTGAGACGTCATTTTTAAACTTCCTGCGCTATGGATTTTTAAATCACACGCCCGCTTTTATCGGTTTCCAGCAACTTCATTTTTTTTTGCTACATTGCTAGACAAAAATGGATATAATTTCTGAACTATTAAAGATACAGGAATGAAATTTAGAACACACCTTCTTTAGACTATTAGGAAACTTTTCTCTGTAAGAAAATTTTGTTAATTGATTTCATTTTAAAAATACGTCCGTTTGTTTGCAAGAAAGGAAATCAGAAAAGTGTTATTAAAATTTAATTATTTATTTTACAAACGTAGGGACTAATATCAAAATTCTGTTACAGACAGATTGTAGAACATGCTTTTGCAAATATATTGCGAAAACTGTTTGAATCTATCTTTAAAAACGGTTTAGATATATCGGTATTAGTACAAACCTCCATTGGGTATATATTTTTTTTTTCAAATTTGGGCCCCCACATAATTTTTTTTTCAAAATATTTTTATTTGGTTGAGTTGCCACAGCTATGAGCTCTCTACACACAAAAAATTAAAATTTTACACCAAATAGGAAAAAAGTTTTAAAAAATACCATCCTCTCCCCTTAAGATGACTAATTCTAAAAAAATGTTTGATGTTACTTTGACTTTTTATTGTCCAAGGTAATTCCATAACACTCCATAAGTGTTTTCTTTATTTTGCTTCAAATGCATTTTAATGTATTTGGGACACAATTCGTAGTACACTGTTTGGTTTAATTCCTCAGAGAAGTGTAAAGAGGTAACATATGAATAGGGACCGGATTTTTATGTAATATCCAGGTGTGAAATATGTACATATTTATGTAAGAAAAATTAGCTGAATATGTACCAAAATATGTAAAATCAAGAAAACATTTAATATCAATATCTGGCAGGTATGGGATAGGTAAAACTCTCCAGTTGTGATTTCATAGAGAAACTGACATCTTTACCGCACACATTACTATTTTTCCATCTGTAGTGAAAGCTTCATACATCGCAATCCATTATATTATTTTTGTCGTTAGGGATGAAGATACAGGGGTCATTTTAGTTAGTTAAAAGCAGTAGATAAACTCATTTGCACTTTATACTGTAAGTATTTAAACTGGAGAACTGAGTGAAATGAATGACACAACAGTACTGCAAGCACTGTTTCGCTTTACTGGATTATTTATTTTAATCTTTCAACATCTTTCCAGTTTGTTCCTTTACTCCAGCTTCTTTCCAAAAGTCGGCTACTTTATTGTGGCTCATGTCAGACTTGACTCGGGTTTTCCATGGAAGGATTAGGAAGAGGGTGAGTAAGGTTGAAAATTGTATGGGAACGGCTTGTTAAGACGTGTGCAGGACATTTATAGTTCGAGACAAATCATGTCGTCCTCGTCCTACTCCACCACATGAAGACTACGCTTCTTTCTGAGTGATTTTTACAATACAAGGTACTTGCATGAGAAAGATTGCTTTTTGTTCACTCATATTTACAGTGGACGGTATGGAGTGAGTGCCTCTATTACTTGCTGGAACGAAGGACGTAATGTTTCGTCCCGAAATATATCTTTTCTTGGGTAGATAAAAAGGCTTTTTAAATCTGTGTATTTCAAATTGTAAACTTCCCCTGCAGAAGTTTTTTTCTTTTCTTTTTTTCTTTTAGAAAAGTAAAAATGAATACACCCCCTAAATATGTAGATTTATGTAATACCAAGCCATAATATGTAATGTGGAGTAAATATGTAAAAATATGTAGTACCAAATTTTAATATATTAATGGTAATTACAATATTCGCAAAGATTTATTATTTATATACGGTTAAGTTGAAAGGAACATAATATGTAATTACATAAAAATCCAGTCCCTACATATGAATGAGAAAAAGAATTTGTTTTCGAAAAAATACACATTTTCAGCAGTAACCTTGATTTTTGGGACAAGTGTCTTTGAGCAAACTTGTCAGTTTTCTGTAAGCCATTTAGTGATTTCCCTCAAGCTTGTGGTCATTGTGTCCAAATGCTTTGTCTACTAGTCAATATTTCCAACAACATTTAATAATACTTAATAAAGTATTATTAGATCTTTGAAATATACAAGAATACAATTGTGATCCAGTTAAAAATCGGTACACATGTTCCTTCTTGATTTTTTGTACAATTTTTTGACAAATGATTGAGAAACGTTAAGAATCGGTTTCTTAAGTGACTAACAATCCTTAAGTCTACAAGAAAAAGTGGTGCAATATGCTTGAAAATGATCAAAATATAGTCTTTTATGAGCTTCTTAGGGAAATGTATTAAGAACTTGTCAAGTGATGAGAGCTGTATGTTTCTGTACAGATCTCTTGGTACAATGCATTGCACACAAGATGTCTTCATAGATAATTTTCACGAGGAATTTGTATAATGTTACAGTTGCAGAGTGGATGACGAATACGCAACTTTCAGTAACAGAAAAGAAAGTAGAGTAGAACCTCGATTATCCGCCACCCTATTAACCGATTTGTGGATTATCCGACTATCTTTCTCTTGTTTTTTTTTGCAAAAAAATACGAAGTACAGTATTTAGTCTATATTAGTACGCATTTTTTCTACAGAAGTCATTACCGGTCTTTACCGTTACATAGTATGTAATAGGAATGCTACCATTACTGGTAGTAGAAACACTTTTAGGAGGGGGTGTTTCTCGCAACTTGTAAAATAGTCACTATCTCTTTTCAAAGAAATGATTCCAAGAACTTCCACACAATTGAAAACTCGTGCATAATTTTATCACTCTGTGCAAAAAATGTCAAAAGAAAACGTGTTAGCGGTTTGAGAAAGAAAAAAACCGTGGCTCATCTCGCATAAGAATATATGATTGGCAGTAGAAATGTGCACGATTTAGTAAAAATGAAACAAGAATAAAGCGCTACGTATTACTGTATTTCACTGTTTTTATGTTTTCATTAATCATTACCAGCATATTATGTTGTGTAGTGTGTAGTATGAAGTGGTTGCAGTATAGTGGGAGTTTCAAATTAGAAACTATTATGCTCTTAATCCATGAAAATATTTTGTAGTACGATTATCCGACCTTTTCGATTAACCGTTCAGTCCACCCCCTTCATAACCATGGATAATAGAGGTTCTACTGTACAGGAATTATTTGTCAATCTAACTTGAAACAGACTTTGAACTTTGGTAAAGACACTACATCAGTGAAAGATGTTTTGAGTCATATGACATTATCTGACGTAAGTGATGTTTATGTGGAAGAGTCATTCGATAAAAGACAGATTTGCATTAGATTTTAACGTAAGCCTAAAGTAGTTAGGCCTACAGTTAATTTATGTGATCCAGTGGCGGCTCGTGAAGTTGTGGATTGGGAGAGCTGCAGTAGATTTCGGTACATACAAATTTCACTTCTTGATATCATTACTAATCAGTATAGGAAAAAAATAAATGCACTGCATATAGAAAAACCAAAACTTTCTGACTTAGTTGGGAGATGTCTGTGGCATCATTTGCTAATCGCTAAAAAAATTAATACCACCGATTTCAGTCTGAATTTCTGATCGGCGGACGCTCAACTTGCAATCTACCAGTTCATTCTGAATTGTCTTAGAATTACCTTTAAACAGTGGCATGTTCCAAATGATTTTTGAGAGAGCCGTTTAGATTACTCACGAACTGTAGCAACCCACGAAATACACCAGAGTCCTTCGAATCGTTTTTTCATCATGTCTCCTAAGGGGAAGTTCATATTGGCCACAAAATTTGATACAATCAATATTTTAAAAAAATAATTTCACGATTTTTTCTCACTTCTTTTTTATGTTTGAGAATGTTTGTTCTGTTCGTTTCACTTAATTGCGCAGCAATATTAGTTTTGCCTAACATAACCAATGAAACAACATTTTTCAGGCGAAATTCCGAAGATTCGTGCTTTTTAATTTTTAGGGGCAAATGTCCTAAATCTGTCACACCATTCCTAGTCTATGCAGTATCACCACCGAAGAGGAGGCAACCACAAATGCTCAGCTTAAATTTCATTGTTATACTTCCTTACATATATGCACTATTTCGGCTGGATGAAGCTTGAGTAAGATTTAAGTCGGGTAACGAACGACCCTTTAATTTCACTTCATTAATCAATTTTCTCCGCAAGGGAAAGTTGAGAAAAATAAAATTAATATTCTGTAATTCACACACACTCATGCTTGCACATTTGCACTGGTTAAGTTACGGTACTAAAAGTCACACTTACATATATGCACTATTTCGGCTGGATGAGGCTTGAGTAAGATTTAAGTCGGGTAACGAACGACCCTTTAATTTCACTTCATTACATCAATTTTCTCCGCAAGGGAAAGTTGAGAAAAATAAAATTAATATTCTGTAATTCACACACACTCATGCTTGCACATTTGCACTGGTTAAGTTACGGTAGGTTACTAAAACGTCACACCAAAGCAACACTGAGCTATACCGATAGTCAACAGTTTTCTAAAACTGGAAAAGAAGTCTCTTTCCGTGCTATATCAAAAGGATTATACTCGTTCAATTATTTTGAATTAAAGCAAATATTAGGTTCTGCTGGAGACTGGATATATACGTAATAATAAGGCAAAGGAGAATATTAATTTCGTTATATCAACTCGATAAGATTCTACAATAATAAGTATGTGAAGAGAAAATAAAAATTTTGTCATTAGCTTTCAAGGGAATACAGAATCCATTTGACGTAGCATTACAATAGCGGTGTGAGAGGGGAGGAAAGATCTTCCCTTGTCGCCTGGCTCTGCAAGCCACTGCAGCAAAATATGGGTTTTAAACAGCGGCAGTTTCCCTCTGCTTCCCTTCACCTCTCTACCCCTGACCTAACAAGACACACTCTCTATGATCTGTCCCACCCTGCAGATCCCAGGACGACTTTGAATGCAGTGTCAATTCCAGTACGGTCGACGCGCAAAAAGATAATGCATAAGATAATAGTACATACTCTCGGCCAGATGAAATATAAAGCAATTTACCAATAAAAGTTGTAACAATTCTTCTACAAATTAAAATAAATATTATTTTTATTTTCCTGTCAAAGCAGGGAGTGCTGCAGCTCCGCATCTCTTATGGACGAGCCGCCCCTGCTGTGATCACAAATTAATTATTATTGTGTTGTTTCCATTAGAGTTTAATATTTGTATACATAATTGTTATACTGTATGTAACTGTGCTGTGAATTTGTTACTTAACAGCAGTGGTTCCCAACATTTTGTGTGTCACGGCCCACTTGAAGCTCTTTTTTCATTTTGTCAGACTCCGAAAATGTTCTGTATAATTTAGGCTGTTATTACTGCAATATGTTATATAAATAATATTGTTAAAATATTAAAATGAAAAATAAATCATTACATAACCTTACCGTTTGTTTTAAGTTCGCATTTATATACTGGGGGGGGGGGGAAGACAGACGTATATCACGGCCTGCTGGAGTATAGTAAACACAGAAAACATTTTATAGCAACAATGTTGAAGAAAGATATTTTGGTTTTCCGAAGTTGCCGTCATTAAACAGAAATCAACATGGAGATTTCATTGCAACTAATTAGAAATTCGTCCTTCAGGTATGTAATAAACTATCTTCGCACAAAATAATGTACGATACACGAGCGGTATGTTTGTTTTCATGAAAACATCAACATACCGCTCTTGTAACGTATATTACTATTGCGTGATGTAATTAATTAAACAGCTTTAATAAAACAACACAGATATTAATTTTCATATTAAGACAATCAGAAAATACATAAACACAAATTTATTTTACATTATATAATATCTTTGCTGTGAAAAATGAAAGCAGTTTTTAGACTTGCCATAAGGTTATGAGTGGGACGGTTGATGTTACTTTGCTACGTCTGGCTCAGTTATAAATACTCTAATTCGCAAGCCTACTTCAATGTTACGTTTTCTTCTACATTTTGTCTTCAAAAAGATCAGGGTAGGAAATGTATATGTTGATGTACACTATAGTTATACAGTGAAACCTCTCCTTACGGACACCCCCAAGATACGGACACTCTTCATATACGGACAGATTCTTATGTCCCAACTGAAATAATATAGAAATAATGATAAATTTAACTCTCGTTTACGGACACTCTCAGACACGGACATGGACAGCTGTTTCATAGTCCTAAAGCTTGCTTTACCTCCTGATTGCGGACAGAACTTGGATTTCAAGACCTAATGCGTTACAAAAATGGAAAACTTAGTTTTGAGAATTGTACAGAAATTCTTTAAGATGGAAGAAGACAAAAAGGATCTCGTAGGCTATCACTATCCCAGCCGACTACCCCTTGTTAGCTGGAAGCGGGTGGATAAACAAAGTCATAAAATTTAACCTGTCTGATGGTTCTAAGGTTTCCACGATCGTGAAATTGTATTCGATACGTGATAGGGTTAGTATGATTATTCTCATACCTTCAATCAGTTGTTTTGTTTCGAGAGACATGGCACCTGAACGTGAAGGTTAAGTTGAAAACTGTAAATTACAGTACTGCATAACTGTAGACCTAGAATAAAATTGAATGGCACAGTACTGTATTTTCCTTTTTCTGTCTTATCTACTGTAGTTCAAAGTTGCAAAGAATTTACTGTACACTGTATTTAGAATTAAACTACAGTAATACATTTCCAGTCTTACTAATAAACCGTGTATATTTTTATACGAGACTTATGCAGAGTTGAGACAGGAAACGTTACTAATAAACCGTGAACAAGCTATGGACGTATAAACAGGCTGTAACTCTACAATGGGAATTGCTTTGCAGTAGTTATATACACGAAACCCCTTGTTTAAGAGTTGTATATAGAGAAAAAATGGCCGCCCCTCTAACAGCTGTTCGTATCGACTGTCATTTTATGATGATGGTTACTTTGTAACCACAGAAGAACAAACCAAAAGATCATAGAATTATTAGAACAATATTGCTGTAGCTTGTACTCTTTGACCAAAATGTAGTGTGGTAATCGATTAGAGCCAGTTGTACTATCGATATTTAACACGCCACACTAGAGCGCTCTACCGGATGCAATAGAGAACCTCAGATATTCTATTACCTTTCGTAACGAAGTAATGACGAAACTATGACGTAGCTGTGTAACAGTCATACTGTTATACACGACGTATGTAGTCATTATTAGTAAGGAATTTACACACGACTTATAAACGAGCTACTCATTGTATAAGTATAAGACAGTTAAACATCTGTACATAGAGTTTTTATTAGTAAGACCGTTCATTTAAAGAGTGAAGGGATACATAATGCATATTATAAATTTACTGTTAGATTGGGGAGCCTCCCTCCCAACAAAGGGCACCTCCCAGATGCGGACAGATTGTTACGTCCCTTCAATGTCCGTAAATGAGAGGTTTCACTGTACTAAGGATTGCACGGTAATTCGGAAACATCGGGATATGTAGGTGGTGCATGCAACAATATTGCAACAGGGATGTTGTAGGAAATATGATTTTTCTAACAATTCTAACAGTCCTTCTTCTTTATTGGCGGACAAAGTATTATTTGTCACCAAGTAGAAAATTATCATAGAAGTTTTTTTGCATTAATGGAAGGGTATAGCTCGACCAACTACAAAAAGACCTTCGACTTTTCCAATACTCACGTGGCCATGGAGGGGGGAGACGTCATCACTACACGGGCAGCTCGCAAGGCTGGGTTACACTAGTCGGACTCCAACTGTGGTAGACAATGACACTGCCCCTTCCTTCAAAACGTTTTTTTTATCGAGCTGGGCGAAACTCCCTAGCTTCCTTCTTGATGTGACAATATTGTATTTCTACTTAAATTATTTTTTTTTCTCTCTCTCTCTTGTAAGGAGTTAGGTACATCTTACAGGAGTAAAATTTTGGAAATATTCAACATTTTTTTTTCCTCTATTACTGTATCTTATACCGGGACATCACTTTATTTTTACTTGCATTTTTATTGTACCTGGTTTTCTGAATGTACTTGACTCTCACCCCTTTCACTAATGTCCTTGCTAACGTCAGCCACATAAACTTACGGCCGCTGTTACATTCGAAGTCTGCTAGCAGGGTAAAGAATGTAGTGTGTTTCAGAAATATGGTTGCGTTTTCTATAGAAGAAAGAGTCTATATTATTAAAGCTCATTTCCAGGGGCAGGTATTTATGGAGATTAATTTTATCATTTGTGTTTTTTAATATTGGTGTCGGCGAAGATTGATTTGTACTCTTGGCGGATATTAATGGAAATTTTGAAAAATACAATTATTAGGAAATTGGAGTATTAAATCAGTATGAATATTACTTTCCAAATATTTAACATTAAAGGTTCGTTGGATTCTGATAAAGGTGCGGTATGGCCAATAGACAATATTTGTTCATTAAAAAAAAAAAAACACTGCAGCCCTCAAATTAACACTTTCAAATTATGAGTGAAATGTTGAATTCTTCCTCTTTTGAGTTCACCAATGTAGTCAGAACACCTGGAATACCATGTAATGTATAACAAATTCAAATGGAAAAAAAAAAAGGTCCGAAAAAAGAACTCAGAATGTGAAATTCGCTATAAAACGACGCAACAGTAATCATTCGCAAATGTGTTCATATTTCGCTGTTAGAACTCTATTTCGCGATTTGTTATGATTGTTTTATCCGCATATTATTATATCAGAATCACTTGATTCGTAAAGATCAGTAAAATCTATTGTATGTCTATTATGTCGTGATTATTGCGATCTCTATAAATACCCGGCCCTGCTTATTTCGCACAGGTACGGTGTTTAGCCTGACTGAGTAACTTTACCTGTGTGGACTGAGCAGAAATGAAGATTAGAGTTACCGAAAGTACGGTAATATGCTGAATAAAGTAGCTATTGTATAATGAATACAACCGCCTGAAGAGTTGAGTTTGTGAAAAAAATACTAGATCTACTCTACTGTATTTTGATAAAATACCGCAAAAATAATAAACAAACTGAAAATCGTGATATCGTACTTCCCTGTAACATAAATGGATACACTATTTTTCTCTCCTCCTATAGCTAGTAAAATGATTTGTTTACATATTGCACTAGTAACACCAAACTCCTGTAATGGAAGGGGGTAACAGTGTTTCCGAGTATAGCCAGGTTAATGTTAAAAATGTTGGTAAAAATAAAGTGATGTCCCTGTACAATAATGAAAATTGGTATGTGTAAAACACTGTCCTGCAATATGAAAAAAAAATATTTTTACGGTTAAAAAATATTTACATTTTTTAAAATTAATTTCACTGTGCAGTGATGAAGCACTTTCCACATAACTCAAAAACTATCCAACATTCTGTGATGAAATTTTTTGTGTGTATTTATGCATGTCATATCTACAATATGATGCAAGATCAGTTCTCTGCCTTTGATAGATTGTCTGATAAAAAATAAATTCATTTGAAAGAATGGTCAAGTATCAGTACTTTATGCAAATTAAGCTTTCAGGAATAACTCCCTGTAAAACTAATTTGAATAATTTCGAGAGAAAAATTGTTCCGGGGCCGGGTATTGAACCCGGGACCTTTGGTTAAACGTACCAACGCTCTCCCACTGAGCTACCCGGGAACTCTACCCGACACCGATCCAATTTTTCCCTCTATATCCACAGACCTCAAAGTGGGCTGACAACTGTCAAGCAACCAACATTTGAGTGCACACTAACTCTGTGTGACTTTAAATTGTGGTTTTCTGTTACGTACAGTGACGTGTATTATGCAAATTAGGCTTTCAGGAATAACTCCCCGTAAAGTTAATTTGAATAATTTCGAGGGAAAAATTATTCCGGGGCCGGGTATGTTGGTTGCTTGACGGTTGTCAGCCCACTTTGAGGTCTGTGGATATAGAGGGAAAAATTGAATCGGTGTCGGGTAGAGTTCCCGGGTAGCTCAGTGGGAGAGCGTTGGTACGTTTAACCAAAGGTCCCGGGTTCGATACCCGGCCCCGGAACAATTTTTCCCTCGAAATTATTCAAATCAGTACTTTATTCTAAAACAAAATAAAAAAATATAGTATTTATTAAGGAATATAGTTGAAAGAGCGTGATATTGTAAATCGTAAAAATATTTTTTAATATAGCAGAAGGACAGTGTTTTACACATACCAATTTTCATTATTGTACAAGATACAGTAATGGAGAAAAAAATGTTGAATATTTCCAAAAATTTTACTGCTGTAAGCTGTACCTAACCCCTTAAATACTTCGCAACGTTATAAACAATTTTACGCGCGTCACTTTTCAAAAGCCTGCCGCGCACATTTGGTTTCCCTTCCATTATTATAAATTACAATCTGTTTTAACTATACACAATACGTCGAAATGGAATATTAATAATTGATTGAAAAGTGAAAGATTGGACGCGGACACGAGTGCTGTTTCGAATAGTTTAGAACGTACTCGCTGCTAGACGTCGATCAGGGAGCGCATCTACAACACAACAGATCCCACTATGACAACCTGCGCTCCAACGTACATTGATTTGTTGCGCAGGTTTTAATGTCAGTGGTCGAGCTATAATAGCCCATTTATTTAATTTTAATGTCAATTAATGAAGATTTTTTTCAAAATATTTGCAAAGCAGAGTGGAGAAGGAAAGATCTCAAAATGCGGCTTTGTGTTTTGAATTACGTCTTTTGACTTTGCTTTGCAAATGAGAAATTCAAAATTGTAGAAGATTTTTTATTGACATGCAACTTCGTTACTGTGTTAACTTTTTGGAAATTACCTGGCTGACTAGTTTCGAAGTGTTATCCTTCATTATCCAAAGCCTAGTGAAGGTCCCATGCAATGTTCTGGTTTCCTGTTGTGGTAGGGTGTGTTCATGATTGTATCAATTATGCGTCTTTTGAAATTGAGTAGAGTGTTCAGGATGAGCTGAGGGTGTGTTTTTGTATATTTGTAAATTTCATACTGTTCTAGAGTCCCAAGTTTCTTGTTCTTTGGCTGAATGTGTAGTATTTTCATGTTAGTGCTTATGTTGTTGTGGTTATCAGCGTATTCCGAATCTCACCGGACCGGTGGACAACAATGACGTCACGCTACAGCGAAATAGGAACAAAACTGCTGGAAGGATTGATGGCTGTCATGGCAACTGTATAAGTTGTTGTCTGTGCTACGCTAGCAAAATTTTGCGAAATTTCCGTACTGCCATCTCGTTCAAAGAAAAGAGAGCATAAACAATTTATTTCTTGAACCGGTAGTAATAACTGGTCCGTTGACATGTTCGCTCATAAGCCATTAACATATTGTTTTTACGTTGTGCTCATTACAAACAATGCAGCAGAACACACCGCCATGACACAACAGTGCACGATGTCATTCGTCTGCTAATTCCCGCCCTATACAAGAACCAGTCAGATTCACTGATGGCGGCTGATGGAGACTGCCACCACCTCTGCAAGCTGATGGAACCGGTGCGACACCGGTGAAATTCGGAACACCGTGATGCCATCAGATTGCTTAGCGCTGAGATTTGGAATACGCTCTATGATTGGAGTTTGTGATGTATTCTGCTTAGGTTAAATTGTTGTGTAGTTTGGTTATGGCTGTGATTTGTTCCTTGCAACGTGTTTGAAATGATCTTCCAGTCTGTCCAATATAGAAGTCGATGCAACTGTTGCATGAATTTGTGTATTCCTGTTAAGTTCTAGTTATTTGTGTGTCTTGTCTGTGTGTTAAAATGTTTTTATACTGTGTTCTGTATGCAATGTTGTATTTTAGTTTCTTGAAAGGTGATGCAATGTTGTATGTGTTCTTGTTTTCGTACATTAGTGTGATGTATTTGTTTTGTTCTTGTATTTGTGTTGTGTTTTTTTATTTGCGTTTAGTCTTTCTTATGATGTTGTCTATTACTTTGAGGTATCCATTTTCCTATGCTATGTATTTGATAGTGTGTATTTCTTTCTTATAGTTTTCTTGGCTCATAAGAATGAGTCTGTGTATCATTGATCGAAATGTTGCGTGTTTGTGTGAGGGGTGATTCGAAACTAGTCAGCTAGGTAATTTCCTAAAAAGTTAACACAGTAAAGAAGTTGCAAGTTAATCAGTGATTATCTAAATGTTTTTAAAGTGTATACAGAAGAATGAAAAAGGTTTTTTTATACTTCTCAAGGTATCGGACGAGAGTTTATCTTTTTGACTGGCTAGTTCAGAAGGGAAACAATTCAAAATTTACAGTTTTGAGAAAACTGAATTTTAAACGATGAAAGAGTAATGGAACGGAGAAAAATTCTCTCCGGCGCCGGGATTTGAACCCGGGTTTTCAGCTCTACGTGCTGATGCCTTATCCACTAAGCCACACCGGATACCCACCCCGGCGTAGGACAGAATCGTCTCAGTTTTAAATTCCAACTCTTGGGTTCCCTCTAGTGGCCGCCCTCTGCACTACGTCATAGATGTCTATGAACTTAGGACTGAAGTCCACACATGTGCTGAGGTGCACTTGTTATGAGTGACTAGTTGGCCGGGATCCGACGGAATAAGCGCCGTCTTAAATCACAAAGTGATTTACGCATATCATATATATTATTTTAATGTACCGAAGTACATATAATATTTCCATGTCCGACGCCGGGGTGGGTATCCGGTGTGGCTTAGTGGATAAAGCATCAGCACGTAGAGCTGAAAATCCGGGTTTAAATCCCGGCGCCGGAGAGAATTTTTCTCCGTTCCATTACTTTTTCATCGTATGATGACGCAGAATATCTGCATGGAAATATCATATGTACTTCGGTACATTAAAATAATATATATGAATTTTAAAGTTTCCTGTTGCTGTGAAAAATCCGAAGGTAATAGAAATTACTATAACTTTCGGTAATTTGCTAGGAGACGTCGTTGCATATAGACCACTTTTACACTAAACCTAACTTTAGGGTATACAACGTATACTAAAACACTAACCTAACCTAACGTAACGTAACCTGTCACAGATTAAGGAAAAGGTTAGGTTAGGTCAGTTTAGTGTTTTAGTATACGTTGTATACATTAAGGTTAGGTTTAGTTCAAAAGTGGTCTATATGCAACAACGTCTCCTAGCAAATTACCTAACTTTCAAATTAGAATGATGCCAATTGAATTGTTTTACAGTAACAAAATGCAGTTTTTTTCAAAATTTTCATTTTTGAGTTGTTTCTCATTTTTTAACTGGCCCATCGATGTTTTGCTAAAAATCATTGAAAATGTGAAATTGATCCAATTCTCGACTGAACTCAACGAGACCTCTACTTCAGTATCTTTAAGTTTGGTAGAGTTTATCCTAAATGATTTTCGCTTCTGCATTGGACTGACACCATACTTCAAACCTTTTGGTATTGTATTTGCCTCTCTGTCTCATTATATGATTCTTTTCAATATTAAACTTGGCTCTGATTGACTGGACGGTGTGACTTTTGGTGTTCCAAATAAGTACTTTAGTACGATTCTTGACATCTCTCAGTGCAGTCCCTACCCGGAGATCCGATTGAGGGACTATTTTACCTCCGGAGAATTTTACACTGAGGGACTCCATGAATCACAAGCAGTGAAAAATATAGTGGGACTGCGTTGGTGTTAATGCAACTTCTGTAGGTACCTCTTTGTTACTTGTTAGCTTAAACAACAAGTTTAAGTCCTCTCACCACGACAAGGTGAGTACCCACGAGAGGGTTATCCTAAATGATGAACACAGTTAAATTTGGACCCCAAAGATTGCAATTTCAAAAAGCCAAATATCGTCGGTTTCTTGGTAAAAGTGACCAAGTCCAAAATGAAAAATTGTTGGGAAATAATACATTATGCAACGATTCTATAATGGTAGTAATTAAGACGCAGTATGTTTATGAAACGAGCGTGAGTTTCATAATTTTCATACGAGCGTCTTAATTACCATTATAGGCAAGTTTCATACGACTTTTTATGCTCGACCATATTTCTAACTTGAAATTATTCATAAGTATTCATATTATTCTTATCTGACTGGGGAGCGGAACTGACCTCGTACAATATCTCGTAAATTGTGAGATGTGCGCAGACGCGAAAGTATTGATTTTTTCCGAGGAACAAATATCATTGACCTTGATATAATCTAGAGAGTAAAATAAACATTAATCTTGATATAACCTGGAAATTGATTTAGACATTGAAAAACGAGATGACAAATTGAATTTATTTGAATATTATTTACAATTAACGCTAATTATTATAGTAACAGAACATAACCTTCTGCGATAGTATTGGATTTCCAGCCTCCGTGACGTTTCGCTAGTTGTCTTTGGATTGCATATCCGAGAATAATCGATACTTGCGCTTTCTGATTGGTGGAAAACTTTAACTTTAATGAATAGTTGTACTTTAATGAGGTCCATTAAAGGGCTGCTACCAGGTGTACAATTACTACATTTCGGCATGATCGAGCATAAAGTCATTTAAAGGTTTAATGATCCATCCAAAGATAACTGTAGGCCTACTTCGTTAGATGTTAGTAATTAGTTACTTTGAAGTTAAATGTGCTATATTATTAATTTTTAATATAAAACTATGTCTTAAATTTTCATAATGCTTGGAAGCCTTCAATGTGACTTGGTCACTTTTACCAAAAAACCGACGATATATCAAATGAGAGGCTGATGTAAGACTTGCAAGCCAAGAAAAGTCCCTCAAGCGAACTCGTTCTTTTTAAACCCTGTGTCTCAAAAGTCTGAGCTAAACAAAAAGTATTCCTCCAGGAAGATGATAAAACTATAGTCCCGTCGCTCTTATTTCCGGCAGCCAATCACGTTGGAGGTCGGCTACATTTAAATGTGTACGTCTTGTGATTCGCTAATGATTACGTTATTAATTTCCTAAGGCTCGATAAATACTTAATGTAATCGCCCGCCATTTTGGCTCTTTCGTTGGCGTTCGCAGAAAGCACACGAGGACGTTATTTGCCGCTCAATTATTTGCTGAATTACAGTGCGTTTGATTTATTATCATAGAAACTACGACACGACAATGTTTAACGGTGTGACAAATAGATTCCTCGTCTGATAGCTCGGCAATGACAGAACAAAAATGGCGAACGATACTACCTACCTAGAGTCAACGGCAATTCAGAAGGCGGTTGTCTGCTAGCGTTTGCGTCGAGAGAGACAGATAGAGAGAGCAAGGCAGCGTACAACATTGCCACATCGTAATTCACGCGCACGTGTAATACAAATAGCGCAGGAGAGAATTTAAATTATCAAAAGACAATAATGACCTTAGCCGTTGATTACTATAAGCATGACACCAAACAAACCCTCTTTCCATCACTAACAATATTCTTTGCACGTTCTCAATCCTACACCACATGCTTCTGCAGTCGTTTCTTGCATATTGGCAACGTTGCTGCCAGCATCAAGATGGCCGGCAGCGTTCTGCTCGTTAACGTTTTTAAAATAATTATACACCTTAAACACTATTTTCCGCGCCTGCTTTTGCAATACTTGTCTTTTTACAGTCTTTTCTTCCATTTACTTACCTTACACACACAGTAAATGTTAGTTTTACTTATTCAATGTATTGAAACACTCACACGTGAACAAACGAACTCGGGAAGTACTTGTTATTGACTGATTCTGATTGGTTCTACTGTACAAGCTTGTGACGTCACATACCAGAAATGCTACGGCGCATATAGAAGCTAACTGCCTTCCGAAATGCCGTCTATACTTGTTTTTTTGAAAGATGGGACATGACAGGAGCGTTGCGATCGGAAAAACAACTGAATGTCACATAGCGTGGTATGCCTGTTGCTATGGTAACAACGGTTGAGTTGCCAAACTTACAGTTTCCATATGGCGAGTGCTTAATAGCTGTCTTGGTTACATTTATTGTGCACACAATGTTAGCATTGGCATGTTTCGTCTTTGATTCTCTGTCGATTTTTGTATTGTTTTCTTATCTTCGCGTCAATTGTCAATGAATGTTTTAACGTCAGCCATCTTAACAAAAATTGCTAGCTACCATCAGCTGGCAGCGTGGTAGTCCATATTGGCAACAAGGCACTGTAGTTCCAAGCTCGGCCGCTTAAATGTCATGCCCCATATTTAAAAAAAAATAGTATAGTCTAGACTTTATAGAGCCTTCACTTCCTAAGACGTAAGCAAAGCGGAGGAGTCACGCCGGGAATAACAGCGACGCGACTATAGATAACGTGACAAAGTTAGACTTAGTTAAAGTACCGTTTGAAAAAAATCACCTTGCAGACCACTTTCAAATCATTTGGGAACCACTGCTATAGGGCATTATTATATTTACTCATACTTAAACATGCTATTTTATTATATTTACTCATACTTAAATATGCTATTTTGTATGTAGCTGTTTGAAAGACAATAGAGGGGCACTTCATTACATGTGCGATGATAACACAAACCGGGTAGCTTACAGACAGGGACCAAAGCGCTCCAAGCAGCTTGTGCATTGGACGTTCATATTCTAAATTTCTAACTGCTATTATCGCATTAAAGAATGAAGAGCCTACCTTACTGTCTTGTTTGTAAGGATAGTGTTGTCCTTGAACATAGAGTAGTATCTAAGCTGGATTGTTATTTGACTGTTAAGACAGGTCTTACATTGTATCACTAATAACAATAAATGTTTGTTATTGAGAAAGAGAATGAATGTAAATTGAGTCCGAACTACTTGTTCACCTCTGAGGAATCCTGATGAACTTAACTCCACCAGTGTAATAAGTAGGCTTGTAATGTTGGGACAGATTGCAAATGTTGTCTGCAGCCGGGGATGTGAGCTAGTATGAGGACATTGACTTTGTTCTGCGATCGATTACGCAAATAACAAGGTGTACATGAACAAATCTGGGCAGCTCTAAAAGTAAATATAAGCATTACAAAGATACATTTTTACGTACTTTTCGTTATTACAGAAGAATTATCATAGAATTATTCGTGGGTTTGAGTTTCCTCCTTTCTTTTCTTGTGCTACAATGTCTCTGTACATAATATCGTTTGTCACCTCGTATGTTTGTATTACATAATTTACATACAATGTTCCCGTCATTCACTTCAAAACACTCACCAAATTCCGCTGCAAAAATATGTGTCTGATACCTTTAACCTTCGGCATTTTTATTCAGCAGGTACACTGTTTACACATGCTACAGTAGTGACTGGCGAACGGAGTATTCAGCAGGTACACTGTTTATGCATGCTATGGTACTAATTGGTGAATAGATAGTAAAACTTGAAACCACTGTAACACACCCTATCAGTCCCCAACATTACAAATCTAGTAACAAGTAAGTAAGAATATAAATAGATAGATAGATAGATAGATAGATAGATAGATAGATAGATAGATAGATAGATAGATAGATAGATAGATAGATAGATAGATAGATAGATAGATAGATAGATAGATAGATAGATAGATAGATAGATAGAAGATAGATAGATAGGTAGATAGGTAGGTAGATAGATAGATAGGTAGGTAGGTAGGTAGATAGATAGGTAGGTAGGTAGGTAGGTAGATAGATAGATAGATAGATACATAGATAGATAGATAGATAGATAGATAGATAGATAGATAGATAGATAGATAGATAGATAGATAGATAGATAGATAGATAGATAGATAGATAGATAGATAGATAGGTAGGTAGGTAGGAGGCAGGCAGGCAGGCAGGCAGGCAGGCAGGCAGGCACGCAGACAGACAGGCAGACAGACAGGCAGGCAGACAGACAGACAGACAGACAGACAGACAGACAGACAGACAGACAGACAGATAGATAGATAGATAGATCTGTAAGCGAAATTTTTCTGGTAATTTTCGCTTTTCCAAAAATAATTGGTGTTAACATGTATAATTAATCATTCTGAAACCGAAAATCGCTTTTTTTGAAATTTTTGTTTGTATGTCTGTCTCTGTCTGGATGTTTGTTACCTTCTCACGCAATAATGGCTGAACGGATTTCTATGAAATAAGTTCGTTGTAACTTAGATTTTAGGCTGTATGACATTCAAAATACTTTATTTAAAAAGGGGTTTATGAGGGGGCCTGAATTAAATAAACCGAAATATCTCGCTTATTATTTATTTTTGTGAAAAATATTACATAACAAAAGTTTCTGTAAAAATGATTTCCGATAAGTTTTATCCCAGGCAAAATTTTGATAGGACTGATATTTAAGGATATACAAGTGTTTTAAAATAACAATACAATATATTTCCTCCGCCAGTCGTTGTTCTGTAACTTCTATGTGTATAATATTAAATTTTTTAGTAGGAAGAAAAACAAATTTATTCATTCTATGGCAGTAGTGCATAGGAGATCGTGAATTCTTACATTTTCGAAAGAAAGAAATATAAGTTGTATATACTAGATTGTATTATTTGCTGCGTCACTATTTAAGTTATTTAATAGAGCGAAAATCTGAAAATCGATATGAGACATAAGAGTTATTGCAGGAACGACGAAGATGGCTGCAATAAAATAAAAACAAATGACTCCGTCTATTTAAGGCGGTCTTGACGTTTATCAATTTTAATATACAGAGAATAGTTTGTGTGTTTGTATGAAGTAATCTCAGAAGCTAATTATTAACCTTCACTGTTTGAAATTTGTAGTTTCTCTAGATGGATATAATGCTACAAATGAGGACTGAGGTAAGATGAAAAGAAATCTGTACGCACAGAAAACTTGATATTCTGTCGAAATATTGTATAACTTGATTATTGCAACTTTATTTGGTCCACATAAAATACTCTAATTTTATACACTCATTTTACCATAGAGATCACTGGAGCTGAGTTATTTTAAAAGGTGTCATGAAATGACGTTCCTGCGCTCATAATTTACCCATATTCGTTTCCTGCGTTTCTTGAAATAATATTTATGTAGGGTACCTCATTTTTTTATTTGCATAAACAATGATATACAACCGAGCGAGTTGGCTCAGGCGGTAGCATTTGAGACACGCATTCGGGGTCCCGGGTTCAAACCTTGTGGCCGACCAATCTGACTGAGGTTTTTCATGATTTCCCTT
The DNA here is from genome assembly GCF_040183065.1 of Periplaneta americana. Taxonomy (NCBI): domain Eukaryota; kingdom Metazoa; phylum Arthropoda; class Insecta; order Blattodea; family Blattidae; genus Periplaneta; species Periplaneta americana. The sequence continues at coordinate 204,950,593 of NC_091118.1, read as the reverse complement.
AGTCATAAGTCAAATGCCGGATTGGAAAGATACATGCCATTATTCATCACCGCCTCAATTACCAATACCAAAAACATTAATCAAAGTCTATAATCAGTTACATGAACACAAGCCATCTACAACACACAATAGTAACAGGAACTCAACAAGAGTAAAAACGGCCTGCTGATATACCCACACATTCTAAACACGCGACATGACCACAGATGTTAAGGCGTGAATAAAATAAACTTAAAAAAAAAAGATGCACAGTAAGGTTAACATAAAAATAATCTTTGTACACAATCAACTCTATTAATTTGGAGTGATTTAGTAAAAGATGCATTCAAGACTAATTTAGAAAAATGTTAAACGAATTATATTTGCACCAAATGAGTGGTCTCTGGACCAAAATGATAGCATTTTAATTATTTAAATAGAATTTAAATTAAGTAGCATATTAAACGATTTATTCTTCTATCAAACACGAATGTTCCCTGGACCCAATGTTCTATTTTAATTATGTAATTACTTTATATTTATTTCTAATAAGTGCAGCGGAGCGCACGGGTACGGTAAATAAATAAATAAATAAATTTATTATTATTATTATTATTATTATTATTATTATTATTATTGTTGTTGTAATTTATCCAGTGTCATTTGTCCTCTCCTGATCAAGAAATCACTCTCTTTCAGGAAGTGCTAGAATTTTTATACACTTCACAATATTTCTTGTATATTTTTCTAGCATACTTATTTATTGTTTCAGTGTGGTGTGTGATCTGAAGCGTCGCCTGTGGCAAGATGATTGACTTGCTACCTAACGAAGTGATGCTGGAGATATTCTCGTATTTGGATATACATGATCTGGCTCTATCTGTACAACATGTCAACTCTCGGTGGAAGGAGCTGTCGAGAGATAAGAAGCTGTGGAAGGACAGAGTGTTCAAACCTGATGACAGCATGCTGGATGAAGAAAGAATGCATCTCTTGAGAAACATGCCATCTCTGAGGGCTTATGTGTCCTATAGAGGAAGAAACACAGAACTGATTATTGACACGTTATGCACATACTGCAAAGGTATTGAACACTTGCATTTGAATGGAAACCACATCGTTCGGTATTCGCTGTTGCAAAAAATTACGAACTCGTTTCCAAATTTAGAGAAATTAACAATTTCTTTTTTTGAACAAGAGAATCCTCTACAGTTTTGCAGACTAATAAGCGATCTTCAGAATCTGACCACATTAAGCTTTGCTGGCTCATGTGTAAAAGAATTACAAGATGGAATACTGAAACCGATTGCTGATGGGTGTCCTTCTTTGCAGCATATGGACTTAGGTAAAGGTATGTTCACTGACGAAGATGTTAGATATTTTCTGACAAAGAAACAAACACAACTTTTATTCTTTCGTGTTGGGTGCTATACATCAGTAGAAACATACGCATGTATTGTACGGTGTAAGAATCTGGAACACTTGTATTACAGTTGTCCTCCAGACTGTCCAGATCTCAATCTCATTGATATCTCTCTCGTGAAAGATTTGAAGAACCTGAAAAGCTTGATGCTGCCTCATTTAAGTGAGATACAGTATAGGAACCTCCCTCATTTATTCGAAGGAGCATACTTACGCAATATAACCAAGTTACAATTTGAAGCATATGACTTAGGTACTGTTTTGAGAAATTGCCCCCAACTTCTTGAGCTTACTGTAAGAGGTACGAAGGATGTATTAGAAGAAGGACTTAAGGACATTGGTAACTGCAAAAACTTGAAATATCTGAGTTTTTCAGAATGCAGAGGAGTGACAGCAAGGTGTGTGAAATATGTAGCAGACGGTTGTCCTAAATTAAAATATCTTAATTTGTCGTGCTTTGTTCACATAAGCAATGATCTAATTCAGAATGTTCTCAAGTGCAAGAATTTGAGAATTCTATGCATCAAATATGATTATTGGGCAAGGACAAAGTTTCTTTTGATTCCATCGCACCTTGTTCACTTGAAGCAACTTGTGATATACGAATATATAAAGGGAGAAGATGTCTGGAACAAACTTCAACAAGAAATGCCACATTTGAAAATAAGAGAGAAATATTTCGACAATGATATCGAAGATGTTGACTACAAATAATTCTGAAATCAGAAGTAAACACTGAAATAATGAAACAATTGTCTTTAGAGACAATTAATATTAGGTACCCTCCACAAAACTGGCTTCATTTATACACCGATGGATCTTTGATCTCCAGGGAACAAGGTGCCGGTGCAGGTGTTACGTGCTGTCTCTTCTCACTTTATAGATCTTTTGGATATGGAACAACAAGTTTTGATGGAGAAATCATTGCAATAAGTGAAAGTCTCAGGAATCTTTTATGCCACATCAATAAACTTAAGAATGCAATTATATTGTCAGACTCCAAAGCAGCTATTCTATCAATAGTCTCTAAACACACATCCTCATCTCAAACAGCAGAAATAACTAAAATGCTCTCTCAGTTAATATCACTCAATAAAAGAATTGTATTCCAATGGATACCATCCCATTGTGGAATCCTGGGAAACGAGAATGCGGATGCTTTAGCAAAGAAGGGCAGCACTGCTACTTACAGATCTGTTACTAAATCTACGTATTACTCTGTGAAAAGATTTATTAAATCTACATACTTAGACTTCAACAAACAAAATTTGATAACACAATCTTAAGGGAAAAAATGAAACTCTCTGCATCCAAATCCACAGTTAATTCCCGATTTACCACGAAAATCGTCTGTAGCTGCATTTAGATTGGCAACAGGCCATGATTGTTTGGCCAAACACCTGCATAGAATTGGAATATATCAGTCCCCTAACTGCCCATTGTGCAACTCAAACCAAGAAATGGATTCGGAACACCTCAAAATCTGTGCTTCAGTGGCTGACCATGATAATATCTTTGAAAAATATTGGAGTGCAAGAGGTTAAATGACTTTATTGTCGAACGCCTGGCATTAGAAAACAACAACACATTCTTTAAATGTCACGAAATTGAAGTTAAATCCTTTTTCATTAAAATAACTGCTATTCAGAAACTGAATTCAAATGTCAATCTCACTCACTTATTGTTTATCCATACAAATTGTGCTATAAAACTTTCTTAAATTAAAGCATTAAAAGTGTTAACAGATTTTAAAAAAGGTAGTATATCTTAATGACAAACGGGCCCATTTCAGCACGGGTGTGGCGTCATCATGAGTGTCCTTCGAACTATTGTGGCTCCAGCTGTTCTTGATTTCTGGCGATTGATTTTGTCAGTGGTGGGATGGGGGGGTTGTTTGTGTGTCATGTATTAAGAGATCGAATAACGCATGTGTATTGAATTGAAGGATTGAGAGCAAAAACTGGACAAGTCCAGAATATTAATTTTTCAGAAAACGAAAATAACTATCCCTCACTTTTCTCATACAATAAAATAATCTGACATATTTTATATAGATATCTCATATACAGTAACTACCAACTTTGGTAAAATGATCCATTGTTCTCTTTTATATGGTTTCTTGAAAAAAAAAAAATACAGTTGGACATATCCAAATTTTTCAGCAAATTAATTTTTTCAGAAAATTTTATATGTACACACATTAATTGAGAAAAGTATATGAAATCATGCTTTGTTCATATTGTCAACTGTATCAAAATACAAATAAATACTTTACATGTGTTTTATTAAATTAAAAAAATATTGGAATGATTTCCTGAACAAGAGAAACAATACATCACATATTCATTATATGAGGTCTCGCCACCCTTACTGAATATTATCACGACTACTATGAAGTAGTCAATGTGTATTATCACCTTTTAATTCGAGGAAAATTCGTTCCTGCACCGGGAATCGAACCCGGGACCTCTCAGCTCTGCGCGCTGAGCGCTCTTTTCAACTGAGCTATGTCGGGACACGATCCACGGCGCCGGTTGAACTCTTCTCATTGTAATGTTTACGGCCTACTCTTCACATACACACACACACACACATACATACATACATACATACATACATACATACATACATACATACATACATACATACATACATACATACATACATACATACATGACACTTTATCAACATCTAGGTTATTTAGCGTCTGAATGAGATGAAGGTGATAATGCCGGTGAAATGAGTCCGGGGTCCAGCACCAAAAGTTACCCAGCATTTGCTCGTATTGGGTTGAAGGAAAACCTCGGAAAAAACCTCAACCAGGTAACTTGCCCCTACCGGAAATCGAACCCGGGCCACCTGGTTTCGCGGCCAAACGCGCTAACCGTTACTTGACATACATACATACATACATATAGCTCGCGCAAGAAACGATTACCGAAAACCAATGGTGGCGTTGCTGTCTGTTTTGACGTGTGTATGTAGGCACGCCGAGGGGGGGAGAGGTGCGAGCCATGCAAGTACTGTCTCTTCCAAGAAGATGTGAAAAATAAAGAACGTAGCAAGAGAAAAATTCGAAGCTAATTAAACGCGCAACATCTGTTTACGAATGAAATAATAATACCGTGCGATACAAGACACGTATTCACATGCAATGGAACAAACTAAAGTCGTAATGTAACTATCACAACGCAAGACTGATTCTATCGATGTCATTTCTCTTCCGACTGTACCCTTGAATATCATTCAAGTTATCTCGTGACCTTTCCTGTCGCCCGCTCTTCCTTATCGCAGTGTTTGATTCGCATTCCTTCCGTCGGTAATTCGTACTTGCGAAACCTATACATACATACCCTACTTGGAAGAGTTTAGTTTTGGTTGTAATATACTTACGGTCTTACTAATAAAAACTCTATATACAGACGTTTAACTGTCTTATACTTATACAACAAGAGGAGTAGAATATTTCTAATCCTCTTGTTATACAATGAGTAGCTCGTTTATAAGTCGTGTGTAAATTCCTTACTAATAATCACTACATACGTCGTGTATAACAGTATAACTGTTACACAGCTACGTCATAGTTTCGTCATTACTTCGTTACGGAAGGTAATAGAATATCTGAGGATCTCTATTGCACCTGGTAGAGCGCTCTAGTGTGGCGTGTTAAATATCTATAGTATAACTGGTTCTAATCGATTACCACACTACATTTTGGTCAAAGAATACAAGCTACAGCAATATTATTCTAATAATTCTATGATCTTTGGTTTGTTCTTCTGTAGTTACAAGGTAACCATCATCATAAAATGACAGTCGATACGAACAGCTGTTAGAGAGGCGGCCATTTTTTCGCTATATACAACGCTTAAACAAGGGGTTTCGTGTATATAACTACTGCAAAGCAATTCCCATTGTTTATTCACGGTTTATTAGTAACGTTTTCTGTTTCAACTCTGCATAAGTCTCGTATAAAAACTATACACGGTTTATTAGTAAGACTGTTAAAAATAAGATTATTCAGTTGTGCTTTAAAATGGACGCGAAACATACGTGTGTACAATAAATGCGTAACTATACAAAGTTAATAAAAGGTTGGCTTTACTTACATACAGATGGATAAATTGCAGTGACAATATTTACGGCATTTTCCCGTGCTTATAGAATATAGGGATGGGAGGTTATTCGAAAATAACTGGTTATCGGTTTACCAGCTATTTTAAAATTAATTTAACCTGAAGGAAGTTAACCGGTCAAAAATAACCGGTTATTTTCCGGTTATTATTCTTTTTAACATTTTAAAGTTAGCCAATTAGTCAGACAAACAAAATGAGAGGTTATTTACAATGGAAATGAGAGAACAAATTGCTATCAACTGTAAACTAACAAAAAGATGGTTAAAATACCGTCATTAGATGCTGAAGACCATCAGTGACGTCCCTAAACAATAAACAAAAAAATTATGAAATTGAATTTAGTTAATTACTTCAATCAAATTAACGTTATAGGCAAGATAAATAAATAATACCGGTAACATAAATTGTATAATTTTTACAACAACAACAACAACAACAACAACAACAATAATAATAATAATAATAATAATATTGATTATGATAGACTACATTTCGACAAGCAATCTTTTCTTCTATAATCAATAAATACTGAAGTCGAAGTTTCTCGCCATATGTAGGTCTATGTATTTATTCACACTGCAAATGGGTGAATACCCAGTGGCAAAGGTAACTAATTACACGCAGTGACAATAATAAACACAATTAATAATAAATTACAATTAATATAATAATAATAATAATAATAATAATAATAATAATAATAATAATAATAATAATAATAATAATAATAATGGAATAAATTGAACTACAAAGACGTCGACTGTAGTAGGCTAATATTTATTCTAGAAATATTGGGAGGACAACAGACCGTATACGTCTCGCGGGCCATAGGTTTGATCACGCAGAGTGACGTCATAATCATCCGTTGCGACTCCGGTTATGTGGCTATCTATGCTCATTATTAAGGACTTTATTTGAGAGGAAATTTTACAAAAGCGTTTAAAGGAGTTGTTGAGCGGATGTCCGCCACACTGGTATCTAAATTGGCCTCTTGATGCGTCACAAAGAGATCCTAATTCACCCTCAGCAATGTTCTTTTTGCCAGAACCCCCAGGTCCACTTATTACGCTGCCAAAGGAGAAACAAAACCCTTTCGTTAATATCAGTCTGCAGCTCTTTTGGCTAACATTTTCCATTTTTTCTTAGCTGTGTTTTGTTACTCTGCATTTTGACGAGCCTTCATGGAGTAGTTGAAAGTCTTATGCTCGTGGTGCAGTGTTGCCATACCTACTGATTAAGCAGGAGATTTCCTGTTTTTCCATTGAATCTACTCCTCTACTTCTTTTTTTGTCAAAAGTCCGAATTTCGTCTTCGTTTTTGGCATGCTGCAGTCACCTGGTACTATGCCTGGATTTTCAATTTATTACTTACTAGCCGTACCCGTGCGCTCCGCTGCACCCGTTAGAAATAAATATAAAGTAATTACATAATTAAAATAGGACGTTTGATCCAGGGAACATTCGTGTTTGATAGAAGGATAAATCGTTTAATATGTTACTTAATTTAAATTGTATTTAAAATATTAAAATGCGATCATTTTGATCCAGAGACCACTCATTTGGTGCAATGACAATTCCTTTAATATGTTATTAATTCTTATTACCAATTATTTTTGGAAAAGCGAAAATTAACAGAAACATTTTGGCTACAGATTTATTATTATGTTTATATTATATTATATTATATTATATTATGCAAATAGTGTGTTGATAACGGATGTACTCGAATTAGAAAGTTTTTAATTTGTTGTGGGAGCTCTTGAATCTCAGGAGGAACAGCTTTTACAATAGCGCAACATAATCTGCTTGGCTCATTACCCAATTTTTTTGCATTGCATTTATTGCATATATATTTTATGTATTTTAACACGATTCAGTTGAGCATAGTTAAAATTTGAATTATAAAATAATGGATTGCTAAGCTAACGTACTATTACTGCATACTAAATCAATACACTCTCGTTGTTCGTTAATTCTCTGAGATAAAAATGAATATGTTCATAAACATTATTTTAAGAAATACAGGAAATGAATATACAGAATAACCTATCAAGTTTTCTGTGCATAAGAAGCTATTTTAATCTTACCTGTCCTCAATTCACTCACAAGTTATTGTAATAACATTATAGCATTATGTCCATCCAGAGAAACTACACTTTCCAATGATGAAATAATAATTAATTATGCAAATCGGTTAATTTAGCTTCCTATATTACCTCATAGAAACACAGAAACATTGTCTGTAGGCTATGTTTCATAGGTTTCGATTGTTGTGTCCAAGGCCCCTTATAGACGAAGTCATTTGTTTTTTATTTCAATACACCGCCTTAGCAGTTATTTTAATTTTAAAACTCATTTATCTCATTAAATATCAGTTCTATCAACATTTTTCAAAGAATAGAACTTATCAGAAATCATTTTTAAAGAAACTTTTGTTATGTAACATTTGTCACAAAAATCAATAATAAGCGAGATATTTCGATTTATTTAATTCAGGGCTCCTTATAACCCCCCTTTTAAATAACGTATTTTGAATGCCATATAGCCTAAAATCTAAGTTACAACGAACTTAATTTATATTCCAATTTTCATCGAAATCCGTTCAGCCATTATCGCGTGAAAAGGTAACAAACATACAGACAGACAGACAGACAGACATACAAACAAAAATTTCAAAAAAGCGATTTTCGGTTTCAGGATGGTTAATTATACATGTTAACACCAATTATTTTTAGAAAATCGAAAATTACCAGAAAAATTTTGGCTACAGATTTATTATTAGTATATATGATATGTCTTACTTTTGCATCTTATACACAAGTCAAACAATGTTTTCGTTTGTCTCCCCAACGAGCTAGAAGTAAGGATATTCTTCCAGCTCGTCGTGTCCCCCTGCTCATAACGCATCGCCACAGTGATGCTTAAAGAGCGAGAACACGTGAAACAGTGAGAGAGTAAAGTGTAGGTAATGGTATTTTTGCGTTACATATCGTGCACAGGGATCTTTAAAAACGAATGAAAGTGTCCCAGCAAGAAAGAAAATAAATACTCCTTCCCAGAATTATAAATCATAGTGGGAAAATTATGAACAGTTTAAAGGGTAGTTATGCAAAAAGAGGAAAAGGGATAATTTTTCGTCTGTTATAATCACAGCTAATGCAGTACTGTCTTTAATACTTACTTACTGGCTTTTAAGGAACCCGGAGGTTCATTGCCGCCCTCACATAAGCTCGCCATTGGTCCCTATCATGAGCAAGATTAATCCAATCTCTATCATCATATCTCACCTCCCTCAAATCCATTTTAATATTATCTTCCCATCTACGTCTCGGTCTCTCCAAAGATCTTTTTCCCTCCGGCCTCCCAACTAACACTCTATATGCATTTCTGGATTCGCCCACTACATGCCCTGCCCATCTCAAACGTCTGGATTTAATGTTCCTAATTATGTCAGGTGAAGAATACAATGCGTGCAGTTCTGCGTTGTGTAACTTTCTCCATTCTCCTGTAACTTCATCCCTCTTAGCCCCAAATATTTTCCTAAGCACCTTATTCTCAAACGCCCTTAACCTATGTTCCTCTCTCTAAGTGAGAGTACAAGTTTCACAACCATAAAGAACAACCGGTAATATAACTGAGTCCAAGTTTCACAACCATAAAGAACAACCGGTAATATAACTGTCTTTAATATCATCTTTGAAATAAATCTCGTTCTATCGAAAATAGTTTGTCAATATACAAAAAAACTCCTGATTAATACATTTTAATGCGAAACATAGTCAATGTGACATTACTGTGTAAAACCAAAATTGCATGACTTATTTACATACGCTGAGTAAAGATGACAGTAGTAATATTTAGAAAAATTGTTCCATTTCATTGGTTAGGGATGTCCTATATAGTAATACAACAGTATCATCTTTCTTACAGTATAGCTACACTGTTTTGTAATTAATATTGTAATACGAAGAGAAAATAAATTCATGTTTAATCTACTGTAATCTCCTGTTATTTTCGATGTTTTTTCCTGATTTTCGTGAATTGGTCGTGGCAACACCGTCGTGGTGAACTGTACACCGTGGTTACAAATTATTGGACGATTTAAAAAGGCTATATTTTCACCAATATTGAACATAAATACACCATTTCAAGGAGGGAAATTTGAAGTTTGATAATTTTATTCGGTGTATACAAACTTCCATCCCTAGACATAACATACGAGCTCTGTTGTTAACACTAACCTTATATACTAAATCATTCAGAATTGCACTATTAAATAAACAGAGAAGTTTGCAGTCAGTTTCTCTTAGACGTTTATATTTTAATTTCCATTATGAATGACCCTTTATTTAATAAAAACATTCACAATTAAATTACGAAAGCATAAACTTAAACATAAGGCGTTAAGACTAAAGTTTGTAAACTCCAATCTTTCATGTTTATGTTTCCGTGATTTTAAAACAACAAACTATCACATATTACTATTATAATATAATTTATTATATCTGAAATATAAAAAAGTATTATTATTATAACTAGTCTGTCACTGAGAAATAAGGAAAAGCTGTTAACTTGAATTTATTTGAAGCAAAGCGTTACTGGATTATGCAATAAGGTAGGCGATGTTTGGATCCTGTGTCTCAACTCTATACTCAATTATTATCTTAGTATATGCTCGATTACACTAACCTCTAGCGCTTGAAAGTGGAACTAAACGCCGGCGCACAGAGAAACAAAACAGGAAAATTCGCTCAGTGTCCATTCTTTATAATCCCTATTCGCTGGTAAGACTATAAAAATGTAGTTTACACAATCTATACTAATAATAAATCTGTAGCCGAAATTTTTCTGGTAATTTTCGATTTTCCAAAAATAATTGGTCCTAACATATATAATTAACCACCCTGAAACCGAAAATTGCTTTTTTGAATTTTTTTTTTGTATGTCTGTCTGTCTTTATGTTTGTTACCTTTTCACGCGATAATGGCTGAACCGATTTCGATGAAAGTTGGAATATAAATTAAGTTCATTGTAACTTAGATTTTAGGCTACATGGCATTCAAAATACATTATTTAAAAGGGGGGTTATAAGGGGACCTGAATTAAATAAATCGAAATATCTCGCTTATTATTGATTTTTGTGAAAAATGTTACATAACAAAAGTTTCTTTAAAAATAATTTGCGATAAGTTTTATTCCTTGAAAGATTTTGATAGGACTGATATTTAATGAGATAAACGAGTTTTAAAATTAAAATAACTGCCATCGAAGGCCGGGTAATGAATTAAAAAACAAATGACTTCGTCTATAAGGGGCCTTGGACAGCAACAATCGAAAGCTATGGAAGATAGCCTACAGATAATGTTTCTGTGTTTGTATGAAGTAATATCGGAAGCTAAATTAACCGATTTGTATAATTAATTGTTATTTCACCATGGGAAAGTGTAGTTTCTCTAGATGGACATAATGCTATAATGTTATTACAGTAACTTCTGATATAATATAATATAATATAATATAATATAATATAATATAATATAATATAATATAATATAATATAATATAATATAATATATAATGTAATATATAATATAATTTAAGTTATTTGAAGGGTTCAGAACCATAGTGGGGCAAGCGTCATTTACTGAATACGTAGAAAACAAGGGTTAAAATTAAGTTATTACCATAATTCAATGGAAACCTATAACAATTAAAATAAAATATACACATTAAATCTAAATGATGTCAATCTTCACTAACTATGGTTGCATGTAATAAAAATTAAGAAACATGTTAAAGGAATTGTCATTGCACCAAATGAGTGTCTCTTGGTCAAAATGATCGCATTTCAATTATTTGGATGCAATTTAAATTAAGTAACATATTAAACGATTTATCCTTCTATCAAATACGAATGTTCCCTGGATCAAATGTCCTATTTTAATTATGTAATTACTTTATATTTATTTCTAACGGGTGCAGAGGAGCGCACGGGTACGGCTAGTATTTAATTTTTAGAAGAATTGTCGATCACTTTCTCACATAGGCGCCGACTACGGGTATGCTCCGTCGCTCAAGCAAACCCCAAAATTTGAGTGGGTATGCACAACATACCTCATCGAAAATTGTATTATTTTTTCTTTACGTTACTATTCTGTAAAAAAATATAAACTTTTTCATCGTACCCAACCGGCACTATAAAGGTTTGCTCCTTGACCATAATTAAAATCTACTCATTCATCTCACTGATGGGCGGCTTGCTTTTGTAATACACCGCTGTAAAAAGGTTATCTTAAAACAAACGGGTAATTGAATTCGTTAGGAATTAAAATCCACGTTGACATGTAAGTGAAGTGACCGTTTTCTAAATAGTCCGAATATTAAGGGAATGCCGCTTGTTAAGCCTCTAATGTAAACTGAAGGCGTAACCTTTAATTATTGTATTAAATAACTAGAAATGAAGCCGGTTGGGTACGATACGATACTTACTGGCTTTTAAAGAACCCGGAGGTTCATTGCCGCCCTCACATAAGCCCGCCATTAGTCCCTATCCTGAGCAAGATCAGTCCAGTCTCTATCATCATATCCCACCTCCCTCAAATCCATTTTAATATTATCCTCCCATCTACGTCTCGGCCTCCCCAAAGGTCTTTTTCCCCTTCGGCCTCCCAACTAACACACTAAGTTATATGCATTTTTGGATTCGCCCATACGTGCTACATGACCTGCCCATCTCAAACGTCTGGATTTAATGTTCCTAATTATGTCAGGTGAAGAATACAATGCGTGCAGTTCTGTGTTGTGTAACTTTCTCCATTTTCCTGTACATAACTTCATCCCTCTTAGCCCCAAATATTTTCCTAAGCACCTTATTCTCGAACACCCTTAACCTATGTTCCTTTCTGAAACTGAGAGTCCAAGTTTCACAACCATAAAGAACAACCGGTAATATAATTGTTTTATAAATTCTAACTTTCAGATTTTTTGACAGCAGACTGGATCATAAAAGCTTCTCAACCAAATAATAACAGACATTTCCCATATTTATTCTGTGTTTAATTTTCTCCCGAGTATCATTTATATTTGTTACTGTTGCTCTCAGGTATTTGAATTTTTGCACCTCTTTAAAGGATAAATTTCCAATTTTTATATTTCCATTTCGTACAATATTCTGGTCACGAGACATAATCATATTCTTTGTCTTTTCGGGATTTACTTCCAAACCTATGTCTTTACTTGCTTCCAGTAAAATTCCCGTGTTTTCCCTAATCGTTTGTGGATTTTTCTGTATTCTTTTTTACTGCTGATTTTATTCTTTTATGAATAAAAAATCCTGTTCCTAATTGGTGAATATCGTTTCCTTCCACATAATACAACAAGTAATCTCCTATTTGTGTTATGCCGTTCCCATCTAATCTAACCTCCTGTACTCCCACGAAGTCTATTCTACGCGATGTGTCTAAAAAGTTCGGTGAATGGTGTCATATCTGAACAGCAACTTGGCGCATGTGTTTGCGCATGCTCATGGTTCTTCAGAGACTTGGAGAGAATCGATACACAGCATGCAATGCATGTGACTGGCAGTGTAAACAGACTGCGACCAGTTGAACGTAGTCAGTGTGAGAGGAAGTGTCACAGCGCAATGGAGCAACGTGTAAACATCAAGTTCTGCTAAAAATCGGGGAAGACTGCAACGCAGACACATGGAATGTTGGTGCAGGTGTACGGGAGGGAAGCCGTGAGCAGAAAATGTGTTTACGAATGGTTTAAACGCTTCCGTGAAGGGAAGGAAACAATTGAGGATGAGCCACGTTCAGGTCGGCCATCGACAAGCAGAACCCCAGAAATGATCGAGAAAGTGCGACAAATGCTGGCACAAGATCGGCGACTGACTCTAAGATTGATTGCGGAGGAATTGGACATTAGCAAGGACACGGTGCACACCATCGTCCGCGATGATTTGGGTAAGCGGAAGATCTGCTCACGATTTGTGCCGCACAAGCTCACAGACGAGCAGAAAGCAAAACGGATGGAAACCTCTGGTGATTTCATTTCCATGTGTGACCAGGATCCATTGCTTCTGAAAACCATCGTCACGGGAGATGAGACCTGGTGCTACCATTTCGATCCGGAATCAAAACGGCAATCGATGTCATGGTGTTCACCGACTTCCCCGCGACGAAAAAAAAAAGCCGTCTGCAAAAATCCAATGTGAAAACACTGTTCATCGCCGTTTTCGACAACGGCAACATCGCGGACGATGGTGTGCACCGTGTCCTTGCTAATGTCCAATTCCTCCGCAATCGATCTTGGAGTCAGTCGCCGATCTTGTGCCAGCATTTGTCGCACTTTCTCGATCATTTCTGGGGTTCTGCTTGCCGATGGCCGACCTGAACGTGGCTCATCCTCAATTGTTTCCTTCCCTTCACGGAAGCGTATAAACCATTCGTAAACACATTTTCTGCTCACGGCTTCCCTCCCGTACACCTGCACCAACATTCCTTGTGTCTCCGTTGCAGTCTTCCCCAATTTGTAGCAGAACTTGATGTTCACTCGTTGCTCCATTGCGCTGTGACACTTCCTCTCACACTGACTACGTTCAACTGGTCGCAGTCTCTTTACACTGCCAGTCACATGCATTGCATGCTGTGTATCGATTCTCTCCAAGTCTCTGAAGAACCATGCGCATGCGCAAGCACATGCGCCAAGTTGCTGTTCAGATATGACACCATTCACCGAACTTTTTAGACACACCACGTATATCTAGCTAGTTCTTTTGCTACTAATGTTACCCCTCCTGTTCTATATAGACTTGTAACATTCCAAGTACCAAATCTCAAAACCTTATTCCTTTGCTGTGGTCGTGCCAGAGAATCAGTCCCATTACGAGGCTTATTTGAAGGTTTCGTAACAAGCTGTTTTTTAAGGTGATGGGTTGTTAACCCTTCGCCCAACCCTCAAGCTGGAGGACCACCCCTCATCGGCTGTCCGCGACTGCTTATTCAATATATTCACAGCTACCCTCCATATCTGGAGGCCGTCTCCTCGATCTGCAACCTGAGGACGCGCCATGCCGTGGTGATAGGGACCCACAATACATGGGAAAATGTGTATACTACAGGGACATCATTTTATTTTTACTAACATTTTTAATATTAACCTGTCTATACCTTTAGAGAACCGGATACACCGCTTGCTCCCCCCTCCAAGACTGGAGTTCGATGATACTGGCGTAAAACACAAATCACTCTACTAGGTATAGGAAGGAAGAAAAGTAGTTCATCCATTTACGTAAACTAGGAAATATCGCGATTTTGAGTTTGATAATTTTCATTAGGTTTTTCTTTAATCAAAGTACAGTACTGTATTAAGAATAAGTGTTTTTACTCAAGAAGTCAGTTATCCATGCGAACGTATTCATTATGCAGTGTATATTATACTGTCTACAGCACATTAGCGTACAATATAGAGAAAGAAGTTAAATTGAAAAATAATCATAATATGAATATTTAAACACGATTTTGAAAATGGTGATCGTTCATTTCGATACAGGCTTCAGTTCTTTTGTGCATATTATTGCACTATAGACTATTGCATCTAATTCCAATTGCCAGTTTCGTCGTTCGTACTAGTAACTCATGTTGAAATAATTCTGTACCTACTCTACGTACTGTGAATTCAATCTTCACTTCTGCCCGACCCGAAAATATAAAATTACTCAGACATGCTATCTACTGTCCGTCCAAGTGGTTATGCCGCAGGATTGTAGAAAGGGAGGAAATCACGTGACAGTTAATTATTTAACGAGGCCCTTTTATTTAAGTTAAATTAAACAGCTGTATAATATTACGTAAACTTCTAATTCCTAAGCGAAATTAATGTTTTCAGAAGAGAGCTAAGACAGCCCAGCTATTACAGAGGGGCGAGCAGAAGCAGGTGGGGGAAATTCAGATGCGACGTAGGCAAACGGACAGTACATGTGCGAAAATATGATTCAATATTGAAAGCTCTTTCGTCACTGGAAAACGCGAACATATTTCTGGAACGTACTGTACTCAGTAACTCAGTACTGCTTACTATCTGCGGTCTTGTTTCTGTGTGGAGTTGGAACTTCCTTAGTAGAAGGGGTGGGAGTGAAGTACATTAAAAAACTCAGGTACAATAAAAATTGAAGTAAAAATAAAATGATGTCCCTGTACGAATTTAATTAGCGGTTTCTTTTAGGATAACCTTTTGACACAACCACATACATTACCAGTGAGCCGACATACCTGCTGCGAAGAGTGTCCCATCCCTCCTAGCTAAAACATTCAGTAAATGGACAGTACTTATAACAACTTGGCGAAGTTCTTTGTGCTTTAATTGGCAGCTCTGCTATAATCACGAAACGAACAGCCAGCGAGAGATTTTTTCTTGTGAAATCATGTTGGATATAGTGTAACTTATACTGAATTTGAATTTGAATGTCCAGACTTCAACACAGTGGCGGTTCCTCGGGAGAGGGAAGGGAGGAACGTCCTCCTCACATTTTCTACTTTTGAAAGTAAATACCAAATAAAATATGTGCCTTGAAATTCGAGGAAGATTCGATAATTTCTAAGTTCACAGCTATAAGAAAAACTCGGTTGATCGAGTTTTAAACGACGCGCGCTCATGTGCTGTAGAAAACTGAGAGAAAGCTGCGAGATTGTCTGTGTGGAGGAAAGGCGTTCCATTCCTCCTCTACTGCAGTTAACACACATAGACAACAGCGCACTAGCGGCCAGAGAAAGAAGCAGAGTTTTAAAGCAAGTACATGAACGGAGAGGGAGGAGATCCTCCTCTGAATCAGCGCATGGGCGGGAAATAGAAACCGACTGGTCGTGCAGCAAGCTCGCTACCGCTGCCACCTAACGATGCTGCATTCAACCGGACTATAACACATCTAGGAGGAGACAACAAAAACAGTTTTAACGCAACGCTATGAAAGACACCATGTAAACTTTTTTTTAAAATTATAAATCAAAAATATTATTCATTACACTTTATATAGGCTACTATTCATGGTTTGAAACTTTCTTGAATATTTGAAAGTTAAAGTCGGGTTTATGTAAAACAAAGAGGAAGTAGTTTTACGTAGTTGGCCCCTGAAATTCACTTCTATTCATTGTTTACTAGACATGGCAACAGCCAAGTTGTCAGTTTTGTAGAAATATATTTGAAACTGAAAGTAAGTACTCCAAACTACAACATATTTAACACAAAAAATTAATCGGCCACCGGCAGCTTTGAACAATAATGATAGTATGACTTTACAAGAACTGACATTCTTCAAAAGCATGTGATACTGAACTTGTAAAATGTACATGTGGCAACACAGACCACGTGGGTGGGTGCAGTGTTCTCGCTTTCCTCAGATTATTTCCCATTCCCATTTCCATTTCCGTAAAACGGTTCCGGTTACGAGTTAGTAGCTAGTCTCTTCCAACACGTGTGATGCTGTAGTGTGCTCGAAAAATGCTACGAGGTTGTGAATTTCCTTGTAATTGTTAATATGTGTAATTATTCAACAATGAATGGAAGTGAAATCATAATATATTTTGGATAATTTAGGTAACTCAGTTTACAAGAACAGATTATTGCTATACAGAAGGGAAGGTCAACCCCAACACTACCTGCTCTTACATGTATGTATGTAGGCTAATTTTTAGTATGTTTCATTCAAGAAGGTGTGATTTAGTGCTGCTAATTTTTTTCCTCCTCTCAAGAAATATGTAGGAGCCGCCACTGCTTCAACAACTGAACGAAGTAGTCAGAAGTCAGAACGTGTAGACCGCTAGACGTTAGTTTGTGTTCTGTTTGACCTGTGTCACTTATGCTTGAAATTATATTATGTCTCGCGTGTCAAAATCGTTAAAATGGATAAGTATATAGTGAAATACAAAAGAACTTCGACTGATAATCGTGATGGTGATGGAGATATCGAATCAACAGCGTGTAGCAGTAGATCCCTCTTCGGCTTGTGACAATGAAATCCCTGTTACTATTTCTGGTAATTCCACGAAAAATGATACCGGTACTGAAAGTGGCAGCCTCGATAAATATATGGCGAGAAACTTTGACTTCAGTATTTATTGGTTACAGGAGAATAGTTTGCATGTCGAAGTGTAGTCTATCATAATCAAGATTAGCCTACTATTGTAAAAATTTTACGATTTATGTTTTTTATTTGTTTTTATCAATTGTTTTGGTGTTTTTGATATGTTTTGATTAATTTTTTGATCTTTTTTATTTGTTTTTATTAATTTTTTTTAGTTTTTGATTTGTTTTTATTAATTTTTTTTAGTTTTTGATTTGTTTTTATTAATTTCGGGGTTTATGATTTGTTTTTATTAATTGTTTTGGTGTTTTTGGTTTGATTTTATTTGTTTTGGTGTTTTCGCTTTGTTTTTATTTGTTTCTGGTTATTTGTTTGTATTTAAATTAATTTAGTGTTTTCTGTTTGTTTTTATTTGATTTAGTGTTTTCGGTTTGTTTTTATTTGATTTACTGTTTTCGGTTCTTATTTGTTTGTTTTGGTATTTTGTTTTCTTTTTATTTGTTTCGGTGCATTTTCTTTATTTTTATTCGTTTTGGTGTCTTTGATTTGGTTTGATTTATTTTAGTGTTTTTTGGTTTCATTTTATTTGATTTAGTGTTTTCGGTTCTTATTTGTTTGTTTTGGTATTTTGTTTTGTTTTTATTTGTTTCGGTGCATTTTCTTTATTTTTATTCGTTTTGGTGTCTTTGATTTGGTTTGATTTACTGTATTTTAGTGTTTTTTGGTTTCATTTTATTTGATTTAGTGTTTTCGGTTCTTATTTGTTTGTTTTGGTATTTTGTTTTGTTTTTATTTGTTTCGGTGCATTTTCTTTATTTTTATTCGTTTTGGTGTCTTTGATTTGGTTTGATTTATTTTAGTGTTTTTGGTTTGATTTTATTTGATTGAGTGTTTTCGGTTCTTATTTGTTTGTTTTGGTATTTTGTTTTGTTTTTATTTGTTTCGGTGCATTTTCTTTATTTTTATTCGTTTTGGTGTCTTTGATTTGGTTTGATTTATTTTAGTGTTTTTGGTTTGATTTTATTTGATTTAGTGTTTTCGGTCTTATTTGTTTGTTTTGGTATTTTGTTTTGTTTTTATTTGTTTCGGTGCATTTTCTTTATTTATATTCATTTTGGTGTCTTTGATTTGGTTTGATTTATTTGAGTGTTTTTGGTTTGATTTTATTGGATTTAGTGTTTTCGGTTCTTAGTTGATTGTTTTGGTATTTTGTTTTGTTTTCATTTGTTTCGGTGCATTTTCTTTATTTTTATTCGTTTTGGTGTCTTTGATTTGGTTTGATTTATTTTAGTGTTTTTGGTTTGATTTTATTTGTTTTGGTGTTTTTGGATTGTCTTTTTATTTCTTTTGGTGTTTTTGGGTTTGCTTTCATTTTTGGTTTGTTTCGGTTTTGGCTTTTGGTTTCTAGTTTGTTTTTGCTATCTCAACTTTTCTTATATATATTTTCTTATATATATTTTATTTTCTTATATATATTTTCTTATATATATTTTAAAAACGTAACCACTTAAAAGATATAACCCTATAATATATAGTATCATGCGCCTTCGTTTGAGAATGAATACAATAACCACTACACCATCAATGTCGACTGCATACCAATTATTTAGTAACATAATCCGGAACATAAAATGACACTGTAGAGATTCTGAGTAAGTTTCCGTAGTTCGTTAAATAAATAACTATAATTATTTTGACAACAAATAGACATTCTGGACCATTGCTGAGGCGCTCAGGGATAATTTACGCACATTTTTTTTACTACTTGAAGCATATTCAGCATGGCAGACGATAAGAGACTAATCAATATATGTACATATTCGACAAAGTTTCTTTGTGATGAAATTTTAATCACTAAACAACGTTTTACGTGGACACCGTTGAGGCGGGATCTCTTGCGTCATGACGCCACGCAATACTTCCTCTGCAAATAAGCGTCAGTTGGCATTTTTTCAACAGTGTACATACGTTTCATGACAGTCATATTATTCGTGAAATTTTAGTCTTGCCTCAGGACTATTTATTAAAATGCAGTGGAAAACTATAGGCCATCGTGTGCAGAAGTATGTTTTGGAAACTATTTACCAACACAAATCACCATGAAAACTGAAGTTCAAAAAAAAATTACAAGTCTTCTGGCTGATTGAAATTGTTCTGGTGGCGCTGGACACATTCAATTTCAGCTCCTGGTGAGGGGATCTCTTTGATGGGGCATATGATAGATTTTGATAAATGATTAACATAGGAATATAAATGTAATTATTATTCATATAAATCTGCAAATTGAATTATGTAGAAAATCTCGTGCTCCATTTGTTTAAAAGTTAGTCACGCACATTGACACATCTTACGGGATCTGCAGACAACGGCGTGACTTTAAAGGCTGTTCTGTGACAATCAGTGAAGTTAAGGAAGATAAAAATAAAATAAGTGGTCAAGTGCACTACATGAAAAATGATTCACTTACCGAAAATTCTAATCACTTTCGTTCTTTTACATTTAGTATTCACATTTAGAAAGGAAATGTTGACCCCAATGCAATATCAGATAGAGAAATGCCTAGAAAGTAACTTGCTAAACGTCAGAGAGTCCGAGGGACCACTTGCGGTGTCCCTGCCCCCAGCAGAATATGACGATGTTAACAGCGATGATGACTACTTCTTCATAAATTCAGTGCTGACGAGACTTCATGACAAAATTCACTGGTCAATTGTTCTTGTTTCATCAGACAGACAGACAATGGCAGCAACGTACGAGAAAGCAGAGAAGCACGAAATCTACATCATATTCATCAGACTGCAAGCGGATGAAGATATCCTGCTTGACGATTTCATATCCCAAATTGGAGAACTCCAAGCAGGCTTTTCTTGGAACCCAAGAGCCAAATTTTTCGCTGTGGTGACGACTCTTCATGCAAGATCTCCACAGACCGTAGCTCTGGATATAGCGACGGAAATGTGGAGTATAGGAAAAGTGATCAACATCGTCATCCTCATTCCAGCATCAACCGAAGACTGGAAGAATACGGAAGAATTTGAGGTGCAAATCTACTCTTGGTTCCCATTCCAAGATGGTCAGTGTCTAGAACCTAAGACCATGTTGCTTGTTGGGAAGTGTTCAAGTGAAAGCCATGCATCGATGTATGGACAAAAGACTTTGTTTCCAAACAGGATTCCTAATAATTTTCAGGGATGTTCTCTCAGAGTATCAACTGCAGAACAATTACCTTATGTCATTCTGGTTGACAACAGTACAGACGAAGAGGGTAATACGATATACAAGTATAAAGGTTTGGAGATCGAGTATCTTATTCTCTTGAGTGAAGCACTTAACGCATCTTTGGAGTATCTTCCACCGACAACGGGAGATAGCGAAAAGATTTATGTTCAACAATTAGTGGAGATGACTGCGGACATGAGCGATCTGGTCATCGGTCGCTTTCCTCTGAGCTTCATGATCATACCTTATGGAGATCCTACAGTACCTTTAACATTTGATAAGTTGCATTGGTACGTGCCATGTGCTTCACCTGCTCCAAGGATGACAAAAATCATGAGTGTTTACACGACAGCTGTCTGGCTAGCCATTGCCGCAGTCATTCTCGTCACAGCATATGTAATGAGAAAATCAGCCGCTATCAAAACCGAGTCACCATCTTACGGATCCTTGACGCTGAGTGTGTACAACATGTGGGCAGTTCTAATGGGAGTTTCAGTCAACGAGATGCCAAGAACTGCTCTTCCTAGAAGTGTCTTCTTCATGTATGTCTGTTACTGTTTTTGCATAACGATTATTTTTCAGGCGTTTTTTGTTTCTTTCCTCGTTACTCCTGGATACAACGAGGAGATCAAGACGATGGACGAACTCATAAAGTCAGATCTCAAATACTGTGCTGTGCCAGGTATAGATCTGTTCATGATGTTAATATCCTATCAAAAGCCGGAAAAATATCAATCAAGTGACTTAGTGTACGACACACAGGATGAGTGCATGGGGCACCTTCTCACCAATAGGGACGTAACAGCCATATCATCTTCGATGTCAGCTCAGTACGTGGTGTCACGTTTGGGTTTGAATGACGGCGTCACAAAAGTACTGTGCACGGTGGAGGAGAACTTGTATGATTTGGAAGTATCGATGTATCTAGCGAAGGGGAGTCCCTTACTAGAGCGGTTTGACTTGATAATTATGCGTTGCATGGAAACTGGACTTGTGCGGAAGTACTGGTCCGACCTCAACTACAAACAGCAGCTGCAGGTTAAAACGCCAAGTGTGGATTGCGATGTGTGCAACGACATGTACTTTGTGTTCACTGTTTCTCATCTAATGGCAGCTTTTATTGTGCTTGGATTCGGTTATTTTCTTAGCGGCATTGTTCTTGTATGTGAATTGATCTGTAGAAAAATGAAAAAACGCAAGACTTGTTCGGTAGAGCGTGTGAAAGTACTACCGTACATTGAGTAGGAGAACTATCTAATAACCAGGCTTCGAGACTTTGGACCCGATACAATAAGTTTACTGTGCATGTACTATAGGTTGTTGACTCGCTGCAGGTAGTGAAAGATAGAGATGTGTTGAGGTAACAACGTTGCTATTTAGAATAGAGTACGGTAGTGTGGGGAAACACACACATATGTACATTCTGAAAGTAAATATACATTACGGAATGACAATGTCAAAAGAATGTGAAAAGCATTTATTCTCCTGTCTTTTATAAGCATTTGTGTTTAATTATACACAGTGTTAATGATGGAAGTAAACAAGTAGCAGTTTTAATTTCTTCATTTATCCTATTGGTCGTTTTTAGGAAGTGCAATTATAGTACCGAATTGCAATGTACTACAAGATACATTTTCAGTGTCTCAAACGTAAATCTTTTTCGGTTATCTGCCAAACACAGTTCGTATTGTGAAAAGCTGCGCTCTACATCGCATGACGTGATAGGAGCAAAACGAAAAAACCTAACATCATTGCAGTCTCTAAGAGACAGTCCTTTATTCTCGGGTGACTCTATGTCCACTAATTTGCTGTTTATATTACACAATGTTCCATATCCGTTATTTTTTTACATAAAATTTATTTCCACTTCTGTTTTACACGTTCAGTAACCGGTGTACTTGGTGTCTCATTAATTCTCTGTGTCATTTCCTCAACTAATTTGAGGGCTTCCAGTATCTCTTGCTCTGACTTTTCTAACCGTGTAATAGTTTCAGACACAGTTTGAAAGTAGGTTTATATGAAAACCAAATAATTATTCGTAATAACCTTCAAATCCGGAGCATTTTCCTTTGCGTATTTGTTGGCATTCATTCTACAGTACCCCCACCCACTGTACGCTTTACCATTATACTCAGTACGCCGTTATGCGGATTTCCTTCTGAACTACTCTATCGGGTCCGAAGTCTCGAAGCGTGCTAGTAACTATCAGTTCAGTGCTTGTTGTGATATATACAATAGGCCTAATTCAAGAGGAACTTTGCAAATTCATCACCACGCGAATTTGTTGCATTTTGTTACTGTAAAGGGAGTATTTACCAACCTTCTGCTAGGCTTTTGGACACAACTAGCCTCAGTTTCATCAAGCTTGGTTAAAATCCCTATATAAGGATAATATTGAAACCAAGTGGTAAATTGCTTTAGTTGGCTAACAGTGCAAACGAAACTGGCCAACTGAGGTAATTTATTACTTAGTTTTCAATTGAAAATAGAAAGTTGTTTTTATTGAACCGGTTATTTGTAAAACCACATGAGTCGCAGAAAATAAGTTTCGAGAGAAACAGAAAAACGTACCTATAATTATTAATGGATTTTCTGTTAGGTTTGTGAAATTTTTACAAGATGACCGGTCATTAGTATGTCTGATTGCAAAAACATTGTATCTTAATTATCTCATTTCATATCACCTTAAAATACACTCAGGGACAAAAAAAACCGAACACTTTAATATTTGCTGGTATTTTGCAAAACATTATCTTTTCATACAATATTATGGTAGCCATCTGTTGTTATGGAGACGTGTATACATTGTTGATTGTTTTTTGTTTTATAAACAAGCCATTACAAACAAATATTCGAATTTTGCTTTCGGAGTCTCAGCTATAACAATTTTGTCTCAACCATTTTGTGCTTCATTATCGTTATTTCTTTATTTTTACATTTTCTGAGTTTAAGTGGGGTTGTAACATTTGTCTTAAAACAAGATGCGACCTGAAGATGTGGCTCGAGCTGTAGCCCTTTACGATGATGGACGCAGTGTACGTTACATTGCAAATGTTATGAATATGGCTAGAAGCACAACCCATGATGCCATAAAACGGTATAGAGAGACCCTAGAATATACCAGAAGACCAGGGTCGGGTCGTCCAAGAGCTACAATTCCAAATGAAGACAGGTATATGGTGTTGAGAGTTCTTAGGGAGCGCAACCTGCCAGCTACTAGTGTAGCCCAGCAATTTGTTAACATGCATGGACGCCCAATTTCGGCCAAAACAGTTAGAAGGAGGTTGAAAGCAAGTGGACTAATATCAAGTAGACCTGCAACTGGTCCCAGACTTCTCAGAATGCATCGAGTTGAACGACTGCGTTTTGCAAATGATCACAGGGATTGGAGGAATGGACAGTGGAGCTGTGTTCTGTTCACCGATGAGTCTCGTTTCAATCTGTGTTCACCTGATGGACGTGAAAGAGTTTGGAGAAGGAGGGGAGAACGATTTTCACAGTGTTGCATTTCCGAAAATGTGCCGTATGGAGGTGGTGGAGTGATGATTTGGGCAGGAGTGTGTACGGATGCTCGTGCAGAGTTGGTTTTTGTTGAAAATGGAAGACTAACAGCTGATAGGTATATAAATGAATGTTTGGCTGATCATGTTGTGCCATTTGGCCAATTTGTAGGCGATAATTTTGTTTTAATGCATGATAATGCACGGCCGTATATTGCCCATGCGGTCGGAGATTATCTCCAAGAAATGGGAATCCATGTTCTTCCATGGCCAGCAAGGAATCCAGACATGAACCCAATTGAACACGTGTGGGACATGCTGGGACGGCGTGTTAAAAATAGACGACCGAGACCAGAATCGTTACAAGAGTTGAGGCGAGCACTTGGCGAAGAATGGGAACTTATTCGTCAAGAAGACATTGCTAACCAAATTGAGAGCATGCCAAGACGTATGGATGCAGTTATTCAAGCCAGAGGGGGTAATACCCGTTACTAAAAAGAGTTTTTAATGTTTAAGTCACCATAAAATGAAAAAAACAGATCAAACGATGCCATAGTTATATGCCCTTTGTAATTTTTTGTAAATTTTCTCATCAGAGATTTTTTTTTCAAATGTCGTATAAGGTGCTAAATGAAACATTATTTTGTTTAAATGGGTTTTGTTTCATTTTGAAATAATTGGCAACAAAATACAAGCAAATATAGAAGTGTCCGGTTTTTTTTTGTCCCTGAGTGTATCTTTTAATTTCTTGGACTCATGTTTTTTTATCAAGTACCAATAATAACAACTCCAATATCCTGACAAAATATGGAGTGTATTGTTTTTTGTAGTGTGAAATACTATTATTATACAGTTTTCAATCATTTATACTGTTATTTTTGTTTCATATTCAACATGATTCATATCATTCACAAATTAAATTCAAAATATCATACC
Source organism: Periplaneta americana (assembly GCF_040183065.1). NCBI lineage: Eukaryota > Metazoa > Arthropoda > Insecta > Blattodea > Blattidae > Periplaneta > Periplaneta americana. The sequence continues at coordinate 204,925,323 of NC_091118.1, read as the reverse complement.
CGGCTTAAAAAAAGTTATTCGCGAGCAATTAATTTTCATACCAGTGTGTTACATGTTTAATGACAATGTATGAGTGCAGATATATCTTTAGTTCACAATAAGGAAATAACATAAACTGCATATTATCCCTCCAAAAAAGACAGTGTTTCTTGCTTTGGGATCTCTCTTGGAGGACTTATCCTCTTTATATAATGTACTTCTACAAGTTCTTGAATGTACACAGGTACACATCTTGTTCATTTCTGTTTTCAAATGACGTAGTTTTATTAAAAATGTCTATTCTATATGGTACAGGTACTTTCATAGAACACTGTTGATTATTGTTTCTTCTACAGAACTCTTGGAACTACACTCATTGTCCAACACCTTGACAAAGAAGTGCATGATAGTATAAATGCGTCATGGCTACATCATGGCGTTAAGCGTTAAAGCCACATGAGTCCGGGACTGATATGGTTTTGAAAGAAATCAATATTTTAAGACTTTATAGAATGCTTAATAATGATCGGACTCATGTAATTTTGACTGGAAATGATGCGTCTATCCATAGTGCTTCCTATAGTAACTCATGTTCAAAAAAATGTGGACTCATGTGGTTTTACAAATGACCGATTCAATTAAATCTTAAATGATACAAAGTGTTAAAAGTGTGTAGTAAAGATGTGTAAGATAAATTTAATTAATCAAATTGAAAACATTAACACAATTTTAATTTTCTTATTATATTATATAGATACATTCTTTACTAAAAGTTCTGTGTGTAGTTTAAATACAGAATTATACAACAGAGGGTGAAAATTGCATATGTCCGCATGTGAAACATCATTTTTATAGGTGCTACTAAATATTAAATTATTGCTTCGTCTTGTGGCATGATTATGTGTGTGTGCTATATAGGTGTTTTACATTTGTTTAATTTTAAATAGATGAAATTAAGAATAAATGAAGAAAAAAGAAACGTCTTAAATGTTGTAAAATTTTTATTTCATTCATTCATTCATTCAAGTTTGAAGCCATTGGTGTTCCCATGTTCAGAAGAGAAGGTTACAATTATTGGTATTCTGCAACTTTGTTAATCATCCACTTGAATCGATGAGGTGTATGCGACATGATGTGAAGAGGATAACCCAGATTCAGACGACGAAATCATCTCATCGAAGCGTTACAAAGACCGTCACTTACACCTCATCGATTCGAGTGACTGATTAACAAACTTACAGAAAACCAATAATTGTAACCTTCTCTTTTGAACACGATATCACGAATGGCTTTAAATTTAAATTTCAATTTTCAATACCTACACACAATTTTATGATTGAAACTTATTATACACGGTGATTCACAAAGATTTACCATCCTTTACGAAGCTTATTTCTGAAGATATTTTGAGCAAAAAAAGTAATATAAACATAGTGCCTATTCTCAATATTTTCAGAGTTACACTAATTTAAAGTTCTTTGTAAAATACGTTTTTTTCAGTTTGAAGGCAAAAGAATAATACAAATAGATAATGAACCATTCAGAAGCATCATTTCTTTAATTGGCAAGTATTACGAATAAACACAATATAATATTTGTTACTCAGTCAAATGACAAATCAATGTAAAATAATGACTTATATTATATGGTCATTAAGTTTTATATACATGAGCTACAAATTGCAAACGTTTTCGCCCATTCAGGCATCTTCAGGCACAATTATACAATATCTCAATATCAAACTATGTAGCTATTACATTGGTGGTAGATAAACTGTTTAAGATTAATGGTGTACAAAACATCTCCATAATTAAAATGTAATATTACAAGTCATAAAATTAAAATAATGTTAAAAACCACGTAGTGTAGTAATTAAACTTCATAATTTTCTGTGGAACTCTTGTTCAGTAGAGTCCAATGAGTGATGAATTATGTCTGAAATATATAAATAAATACGAAATAGAAATAGGAAATTATCAAATGTGAAAGTGTAAACGGATTGGATAATTAAAAGTACTCACGTCGTTTGAACGTGACAACTGTATAGATCACTATAAAACATCCTATGTTTGAAGTAGTTATCTGTAATAAATTAATAAATAAATAAAAATTTTGAAGAATTTGAAAAACTAATTGGAAGACACAAATTATGGACGTACTTACGTAGACGTGAGACGACCTGCTGCTGTTGGAATTGTAGCTAGTATGACGCTCATGCATATAAAACTTAATGACCATATAATATAAGTCATTATTTTACATTGATTTGTCATTTGACTGAGTAACAAATATTATATTGTGTTTACCTATATTAATTGACAATCTTAATATTTCCATCATGCTTTCTAAGTTAAGTATTATGAAGCTAAAAATGTGCTGTGAACTCCTTAGTTGCTTCGTACAGACATATTTTTCTATTTTAACTAGAAAATTACATTATTCTTACGCACTTATCACAACAATTATTACAAATCACTCCAATCCCAGCGACTAAATTATTTGCAGTTCAATTTTGCATCCTGATTTACAGTCTTGGATAGTTTACAACACATTTTAAAAAATGTCGCCGTCCGCTTGAGTACACTTGGCCGCACGCTTGTGAACGGCACTCGTCGCTCTACGTAATTGCATACGGCTGTCTTTGATTTCCGTAACGCTCGCGCTGGCTGCTGACTGCACGCTGACCAAGATCACGCGTTCACAACAATGCGTTCCAATAACGAAACGTAACTCTGTAAATATTGAGAATAGGACCCATGTTTACATGACAGTTTTTGTTCAGAATGTCTTCAGAAATAAGCTCCATAAAGGACGGTAAATCCCCGTGAATCACCCTGCATAACGTCAAAAGATTCAAATAGTGTGTTCGTCACTTTATACCACTGTTAGTTTAAAAACTGTACAAAATGTTTTATCAAAAGTAATCTCACTAGAGGTTTTGATTTCATCGATAAATCTGCGTGTGGAACACGAGCAGATTTATCTAGAGAAAACCAAAACTCGAGTGGGATTTAATTAACTATTACACGATTAGAAGAAAGTATATAAAGATTAGAAGTAACGAAGTACTCCAATACAATAAAATACTAATTGACTTACGAAAATACAACTGTCTTCAAATGTATTATTGTACCATCTCAACATTACAAATATTACGCTAGATGCATGCTAGATGGCAGTAGTGTGTTATGATTAGCTGTTAACTTGCTATCAGTTGTGCCAACTATAGAATCATCATTGAAGTCTATAGACAATTACTAGCAATGCCTTCTCGATCTAGATCATGATGGCAGTGTTACTAGTCAAGAAGGCTTTGTTGATTCAGTTTCGTTTTTATTAAAACAGTTCCATTCCACTTCAATTATCCGAATCCCAGTAATCAACGTCACTTGATAGATGATTTTCAATAAATCTTAATATTAAACAATCTCTGATACGTGACTATCCATAATATCATATAGCAGAAGCTATAACATAACCTAACTAATATACACAAGCGTTAGAAAAGTTTTAATTAACGACGATGGCATAAAAAATAAACATGAATAATTTTAAAAGGAATAATTATTGAATGTACAATTTTCAAATTTGAATATTTTAGTGATTGGTGGTTCAGTTGATGTTATATTGGACGTGTGCGTAAAAGAAGTGGAACTCGTTGATGTAGGCCTACATGGTGTATTCCTCAACTTATTCAGGATTTCCGAATGGTGCTCTTCATTTATTTGTAAATAGGATTTCAGAAGATGCATAGGTATGATCAGTGATCTTTATTAATTCTTGTTCTTGAATGCCAATGCGAGTCATGTTTGAAACTGCTGTGCATCGACTGGAGTGGTTTGTAATTTCCTGTGTGTGTGTGTGTGTGTTTTTTTTTTGACGTCCAGACCAGCGTAGTATGAAATGTTGGCAAACAAATGCTAGGGACGCGATAAAATTAAACAAATGCTAGAGACACGATAAAATTAAACAAATGCTAGGACGCGATAAAATTAAACAAATGCTAGGGACGCGATAAAATTAAACAAATGCTAGGGACGCGATAAAATTAAATAAACGCTAGGGACGCGATAAAATTAAACAAATGCTAGGGACGCGATAAAATTAAACAAATGCTAGGGACGCGATAAAATTAAACAAATGCTAGGGACGCGATAAAATTAAACAAATGCTAGGGACGCGATAAAATTAAACAAATGCAAGGGACGCGATAAAATGAAACAAATGCTAGGGACGCGATAAAATTAAACAAATGCTAGGGACGCGATAAAATTAAACAAATGCTAGGGACGCGATAAAATTAAACAAATGCTAGGGACTCGATAAAATTAAACAAATGCTAGGGACGCGATAAAATTAAACAAATGCTAGGGACGCGATAAAATTAAACAAATGCTAGGGACGCGATAAAATTAAACAAATGCTAGGGAATGCTAGGGACTCGATAAAATTAAACAAATGCTAGGTACGCGATAAAATTAAACAAATGCTAGGGACGCGATAAAATTAAACAAATGCTAGGGACGCGATAAAATTAAACAAATGCTAGGGACGCGATAAAATTAAACAAATGCAAGGGACGCGATAAAATTAAGCAAATGCTAGGGACGCGATAAAATTAAACAAATGCTAGGGACGCGATAAAATTAAACAAATGCTAGGGACGCGATAAAAATAAACAAATGCTAGGGACGCGATAAAATTAAACAAATGCTAGGGACTCGATAAAATTAAACAAATGCTAGGGACGCGATAAAATTAAACAAATGCTAGGGACGCGATAAAATTAAACAAATGCTAGGGACGCGATAAAATTAAATAAATGCTAGGGACGCGATAAAATTAAACAAATGCTAGGGACGCGATAAAATTAAACAAATGCTAGGGACGCGATAAAATTAAACAAATGCTAGGGACGCGATAAAATTAAACAAATGCTAGGGACGCGATAAAATTAAACAAATGCTAGGGACGCGATAAAATTAAACAAATGCTAGGGACTCGATAAAATTAAACAAATGCTAAGGACGCGATAAAATTAAACAAATGCTAGGGACGCGATAAAATTAAACAAATGCTAGGGACGCGATAAAATTAAACAAATGCTAGGGACGCGATAAAATTAAACAAATGCTAGGGACGCGATAAAATTAAACAAATGCTAGGGACGCGATAAAATTAAACAAATGCTAGGGACGCGATAAAATTAAACAAATGCTAGGGACGCGATAAATTTGTGCGATAAGCAGCCATGATTGGTTGAAATACGTCCTTTCGTACCGTTTTATTGGTCAAAAGTAGTATGACGTAGTAAAAGTGTAATAGTCATATTAAAATGACTTGGAACCACATTTTGTATCATATTGTTTATAAAATTTTTATTTTTATTTATGATGTGTGTATATTTTTTTCTTGTATTTCACCTGTGCTCAATTTGTCAGTTTATGTCTCTCTCACTCCACCTGAAGATGATTAAAAGAAATAGAAAATATTTGTGGGTATATAAGCTTGTGATGTAAAGTAACAGAAAATTGTTTCTGTTTTAATTGATAAGTTGTTGACTGAAATTATAAAACACTTCATTATTATGTGGATTAATCTTGGCTCAGGATAGGGACCGATGGGGAACTTATGTGAGGGCGGCAATGAACCCCCGAGTTTCTTAAAAGCCGTTTGTAATAAGTAATTTTAATCCTTGTTATGCGAACGCGATTATCAAACCGTTTATTCTTCAGTTGCAATAAAGTTTTCAGTGAAGAAAGTTCCAGTGACAATATTTTAGTTACCATACTGTTATTTTTAAATAAAACTACTCGACTACTGTAATCCAACATTTCAAGTCCTAATTTTTTTCAGTCTCTCTTTACAGAAGTTCCAAAGAGGAAAATGATGCTCTGAAACTGTAGATTTTTAATTAATTATTCAAATTACCTAATTAATTCAATTAACTTAATTTTGTTTTTGCTTTTTACCTTCCTAATTGTTAAAAATGAATACATATGCCTAATAATTTAATAATCTTTATGCTCGACCATGCCGAAATGTAGTAATTATATACCTGGTAGTAGCCCTTTAATGGACCTCATTAAAGTACACCTATTCATTAAAGTTCAGGTGTTCCACCAATCAGAAAATACCATTGTAGCAATATGAAACCGCAAGTATCGATTATTCTCGTATATGCAATCGAAAGACAACAATAAATCACCTATATTTGAAATAAAGTCAGTTCTGTTACTATAATAATTAGCGTTAATTGTAAATAATATTCAAATAAATTCAATTTGTCATCTCGTTTTTCAATGTCTAATTCAATTTCAAGGTTATATCAAGATTAATGTTTATTTTACTCTCTAGATTATATCAAGGTCAATGTCGACATTTGTTTCTCGGAAAAAATCAATACTTTCACGTCAGCGCACATCTCACAATTTACGAGGTATTGCACAAGGTCAGTTCCGCTCCTCAGTCAGATAAGAATAACATGAATACTTATGAATAATTTCAAGTTAGAAATATGGTCGAGCATAAAAAGTCGTATGAAACTTGACTATAATGGTAATTAAGACTCTCGTATGAAAATTATGAAACTCGCTTGCGCTCGTTTCATAAACATACTCGCGTCTTAATTACTACCATTATAGGCTCGTTGAATAATGTACTATTATAACTTTTGTACAGTAGTTTAATATAGACAATAATTAATCGAAATAAAAAATTCCAAATTTTTGGTAATTTTTGTTGTTGTAATTATTATGTAATTGTAGGTGTTTTTTTAAAGAATTTTTAGGTCATCAAAAATCCGGGCCCTGCTTATTACTGTTTTAAAGAGCAACGGATGACAATTTCGCGTCACGAATAGTTAAAATGAACCGATGTGAGCTGCATTATGCATTATAGATGCCGTTGAGCAGATCATTCTGTTGTAAGGTGAATGAATATTTAACAATCGACACATTATTAACAATAGTTTCACAAAAATATGCATAATGCATTTTAATTGGATAGAATATGAGCGTGGAAAGTAATTTGAGAGAATTGGGACCAGAGTGCTGCATTGGAGTTAAATCGCTCGTTTGAACTCTGTCGAATGTTGCACCCTCGACTGAGATACGACCGGTCGTGATATGCTCGTAATAAATAGAAGCACAGTACAAGGTCATCTCACCGACATGTCTTATCTTGTATGCAAGGCGACAGATAAGATACACTTATGTTTTGCTCACACGGTGAAAATAAGGCTTTATTTTCTGCGTTTATGACAAACGTTTAATGGAACAGTCAATGGAACGTACCAAAACAGGAACATGAAGTTATAAATAAAATAGTACGAAAAACTTCGATATACAGTTATTATTCCTAATTAATAATTATTCAATATTTGATTTATCACATATATAATATGATAGGTCCATACATAGTGTTCCGCCTATATACTGCGACAATGTAGAAACGTTTTACAAAATATTATTATATAGCTGTAGATTAATAACAATATTAGTACAGAGATAACGTCACAGAAAATATAATAAAACGAATAATCATGCTGCACAACTGTTACAGACGCAAAGATTGATACTAATTATTATTGTTATTATTATTATTATTATTATTATTATTATTATTATTATTATTACTAGAAAACTTGATACATTTCTTGCATTATCGTGATTGTGTTCTCCGTTTATAATAATTACATTTACATCCAATAACATCTATCAGATGTGGCAAAAACAAAATCACTCCTGTGTGGGGGGGGGGGGGAACATTTACCTACAACATTTATATTACATTTTAAAGCAAGTTTTGTAGTTGTACTATGGAGAGGTTAGTTAAACACTGCAAGTTTTGAAATGATAAACATCTATGATGTTACTACACAGTTCATCACTGTAACAAGAAGGAATGTCTAACGCTCGGCTTATACCACTGCCGTCGTGATCTAATACAGGCCGTAAGGCAGACCACGTGACTCGCTTAACAGCTGATCGCGAAGGGCGGTCTTTCCACTATATCAATTAGTTGTAGTACATGAAAAACAACATATATTTCTCTGAAATGCAGTGTAAACGCGCCAGTAAAATTTTAAACAGTGACTGTGAGACACAATTCACTTGCAACGTAAGGTACAACATTATTTTTGGTGTGAAAATTACTTTGTTGCAGGCAAAGTTCCTATGTGTAATACCTGCCTTTATTTCGATTAAATGTTGCGCCCTTATGTGGTTAAGTGAATTTTTGGTGTTATAAACAGTAAATATTTGTAATAATATACACGTCAAAGTGAAACATTGACTGGGATATAAAGTAAATTATGATTAGGCCTAAGTGCAGCGTTACTGATGTTACTCTTGTCTAATCCATTTTTGTTAGTTTACCGTATTTGTTTTATTAAATTTAAATTTTTGCGCCCTTCTTATGTGTGAATAATCTACATTATAAATAGTACGTTTGATAATATACACAATTTGAACTAAAAGCGAGATACATATAGTATATTATGAAAAATTATATCTTATAGTTTTCATTACTTTTACAGTATCTAGTATTGTAATTAATTGAAATAAAGCACGCTGGCTTCATTACGAAATTCTTTCACATTCATTTAAGCACGATTCAACAATTTTCAGTTGCATCGCACGCATATTTTGATGTGTTGACATTATAGGTTATGTTTACTGAAATTATAGGTTATGTTTACTCTATCAGTACTTGCCTTATTTCTATATTCGCAATTATGCATCATAATTAAGCATAACGCTACGTATAACTTGTAAATGCAATTTGTCTACACTTCAATTGTATTTATTCGTTTCATACGGTACTCCAGTCTGATTAGTTTAATATGTTACCAGGACTAAACTAGCGCTGAGGTAGTTCCCTTCGTATTCATACACCTTGCATTATATTAATTAGTTCGGTTAGTTCAGGCTTTTATTATGCCTTGCTTAGAGGATGGAATGCATCTCCACAAAAAATAAATTCAACTGTTTTCAGTTCAGAAGTTACCGGAATTATACCTCAGCGCTCGTTTAACCCCAGTTAAGTAACATAACCGTATGTAAATTTCATAGGAGGGACTGTGGTGAATTTTCTACTTATAAGTAAGGAAGATAACCGTGTTCTGAAGTTTATCCTAAATATATTTTTCTTTATTAAATCTCACAATAGCTTTCGTTCTCAACTTAAAATGTTGGCGCAAATAGGTTATGTTAACATTGTGAATTCTCTTCACATAAAAATAACACAGTTTTATAATTATTCCTGCCACATTATGCAACAAATAAATGGAACTAGGCGGAACATATGCACATATTACATTGAATAACAATTTAATTGTATTATTTATTTGTTCCCTACTATACTGGGTCGTATTGAATTCTATTTATCTAAGCTACCAGATGAAGTAACACAACCGTACGTACCTACACTAATTTCATAGGAGGGACTGTGGTAAATTTTCTACCTACAAGTAAGGAAGATAGATGTGCTAAATTAAAATCACAATATAAATAATTCTTCTTTATTAAATCTCAAAATAGCTTCCATTCCAAACTTAAAATGTTGATGCAAACAGGTTATGTTAACATGTAAAACTCCGTTCACATTAAAATAACACAGTTTTGTAATTATTTCTGCAACATATTATGGAGTAAGAAGTGAACGTATCTTATACACACATTACACTAAATAAAATTGAGCATCGACACGCATTAAAGTAATATATTTCACTCAGCTCCGTATACTCGAATAGAAAAGCCCGACCCATCGAGTGATGTCACACATCCTGCATTACGGCCTGGTTTAGATCACGATGGCAGTGCTTATACCGTTAGAGGATTTATCGCTCGCGACAATTTTACCCATCATGCATGTGCACTACCTATCGGATTATGCTATGAACTACTTGGCGCTCGAGCGAAAACTTCCGATGCAGACCTCTGATTGGGACTAACTAAATGCTTGCTTCACATTTTTATGAAATGTAACTATTCCGCTACTCTATACGTTCAGATATCTCCGCTATTCAAGAATAGATTTAAGTTCCATTCTGATAATTCTCAGCTCACTGCAGTATTTATGCACTGCTTAATGAAGCACGTACAGTTATCTCACTTTCGTTCCAGAATCAGAGAAGACAAAATTGATCCCCGAGAGAACAATTCAACGTTGCCAAATATTTTGCAGAAACTGCTTGTGGTGGTGTGTTATGTTCTAAATTTGGTTGAAACTTAGAGAGTAAAAGAAACATTTTTCTCTTATATTAATTTAATGTATTTTCTGATGATAAGGCGTTGTTAGCAGAAGAGGAAATGATGCTGAAGGAAGTGCTACTATACAGCTAAATGACAGCTGTGAGCAGTATGGGATGAAAATAAATACAAATAAGAACGATGAGCATGATCGATCATAGGAAGAAAAATACACAAGATGAACTTGCGAATTCTAAATGAGGCAGTAGAGCAAGTGGACAGCTTCAAATACTTGGAGTGTACCATAAGCACTAACATGAGCTGCTGCCAGGAAGTCAAAAGAAGGATAGCAATGGCCAACGAAGATTTTATTTGAAAAAAGGAAAAATCTTCTACGGACCTCTGGAAAAGGAACTAAGGAAAAGACTAGTGAAGTGCTTTGTATGGATTGTGGCATTGTATGGGGCAGAAACATGAAGAGAAGCGAATAGAAGCATTTGAAATGTGGATATGGAGAAGAATGGAACATGTAAATTGGAGAGAGAGAGAATAGGAAATGAACCTGTGGTGGATAGAGTGGGTGAAGAAAGAATGTTGCTGAAACTGATAAAGAAGAGAAAAAGGAATTGGTTGAATCACTTGCTGAGAAGAAACTAGCTACTGAAGGATGCACTGGAAGGAAAGGTGAACGGGAGAAGAGTTCGGTGCAGAAAAAGACATCAGATGATAGACGACATTAATATATAATGGATGATATGAGGAGACAAAGAAGAAGGCAGAAAATAGGTAAGACTGAAGAAAGCTGGGTTTGCAGTGAAAGACCTGCCCTTGGGTAGAACACTATATGAATGAATTAATTTAATGTTTACTTTAGTTTTATATCTGAAAACAATTTAAGATGTCTTTAAAATTAACCAAATTACATATGAAAATGCTCTGCTATGCATTTATTTCAACTCCACATTCAGTAACTTTGTCGCTCGTTTATTCAAAATTGCGTTATTCTCATTTCAATCCGTAAGAACTTGGGTAATTTTTAAGATGCCTCCACCAAACTTTGCAGGCTTTTATATAATAAAGGAGATGACATATAATCATACTCATATCATTAGTACCGGTAGTTAAAAAGAAAAGAAAGACCTTTGGGGGAGGCCGAGATGTAGATGGGAGGATAATATTAAAATGGATATGAGGGAGATGGGATATGATGATAGAGACTGGATTAATTTTGCTCAGGATAGGGACCAATGGCGTGCTTATGTGAGGGCGGCAATGAACCTCCGGGTGCCTTAAAAGCCAGTAAGTAAGTAAGTAAGTAAGTAAGTAAGTAAGTAAGTAAGTAAGTAAGTAAGTAAGTAAATTAAAAAGAAAAAAATGATATACAGTGAAGACCGCTTATTGTAATCACGGATAATGTCAGTCGGTTTCTGTTATCTTTTCTAGGAATTCCCTTACTGATTCAATGTTATCAAATTTTTGCTTTCACGGCTTTTCTTTCCGAGTACTATAATGCTGTTGAGACTCGCCGCTGTCAATGCAGTAGCTATGCAGCGGTTGGAACTTAGGGTACATTCTTCCCCAATCACAATTGAAGGAAGGCCAGTCAGCATAAGTAGTACCCCCCCCACCACTTTTCTTTTATTCTCCGTCACAGGTATGGAGGCGGAGTCTATCTGTGCCGGAGTGTATTGCGGGCAGTATCAGCTCGAGTCCGCTAAGGGGTAAGGTGCTCGTACAGTAGTAGAAGGTAGAGTATAGAGTTCAGATAGAAATTATCCCCTCCTTGCCAGTGTTGCCACGACCTATTCACGAAAATCAGGAGAAAATCATCGAAAAAAAACAGGAGATTACAGTAGATTAATTAAACATGAATTTCCTCTTTGTATTATAATATTAATTACAAAACAGTGTACTGTAAGAAAGATGATCCTGTTGTATTACTATATAGCACTTCCCTAACCAATGAAATGGAACAATTTTGCTAAATATAATTACTGCCATCTCTACTCAGTGTATGTAGCTAAGTCATGCAATTTTGTTTTTACACAGTAATGTCTTATTGACAATGTTTCGCATTAAATCTGGAATTTTTCATGTATTCACGAAAGATTTATTTTAAAGGTGATATTAAATACAGTACTGCATTATCTGCGACTACAACAGACGATTAATTATCCCCTTTCTTGCTTTTACATAACTATCCTTTAAACTGTTTACCATTTTCACACTATAATTTATTGTATTGTATTGTATTTATTAACATTCCATGGTATTCATACATGCTTACAGCTAGAATAGGGAACAAGCCAAAAAACTTAATCTATACTAATAATAAATCTGTAGCCGAAATTTTTCTGGTAATTTTCGATTTTCCAAAAATAATTGGTCCTAACATATATAATTAACCACCCTGAAACCGAAAATAGCTTTTTTGAAATTTTTGTTTGTATGTCTGTCTGTCTGTCTGTCTGTATGTTTGTTACCTTTTCACGCGATAGTGGCTGAACCGATTTCGATGAAAATTGGAATATAAATTAAGTTCGTTGTAACTTAGATTATAGGCTATATGGCATTCAAAATACGTTATTTAAAGGGGGGATTATAAGGGGGTCTGAATTAAATAAATCAAAATATCTCGCTTATTATTGATTTTTGTCAAATATGTTACATAACAAAAGTTTCTTTAAAAATGATTTCTGATAAGTTTTATTCTCTGACAAATTTTGATAGGACTTATATTTAATGAGATAAATGAGTTTTAAAATTAAAATAACTGCCATCTAAGGCGGTGTATTGAAATAAAAAACAAATGACTTCGGCTATAAGGGGCCTTGGACACAACAATCGAAAGCTATGAAACATAGCCTACAGACAATGTTTCTTTGTTTTTTTATGGTAATATCGGAAGCTAAATTAACCGATTTGTATAATTAATTATTATTTCACCATTGGAAAGTGTACTTTCTCTGGATGGACATAATGCTATAATGTTATTACAGTAACTTGTGAGTGAATTGAGGACAGGTAAGATTAAAATAGCTTCTTATGCACAGAAAACTTGATAGGTTATTCTGTATATTCATTTCCTGTATTTCTTATAATAATGTTTATGAACATATTCATTTTTATCTCAGAGAATTAACGAACAACGAGAGTGTATTGATTTAGTATGCAGTAATAGTACATTAGCTTAGCAATCCATTATTTTATAATTCAAATTTTAACTATGCTCAATTGAATCGTGTTAAAATACGTAAAATACATATGCAATAAATGCAATGCAAAAAAATTGGGTAATGAGCCAAGCAGATTATGTTGCGCTGTTGTAAAAGTTGTTCCTCCTGAGATTCAAGAGCTCCCACAACAAATTAAAAACTTTCTAATTCGAGTACATCCGTTATCAACACACTTTTTCATAATATAAACATAATAATAATTCTGTAGCCAAAATGTTTCTGTTAATTTTCGCTTTTCCAAAAATAATTGGTAATAACAATTAAGAAACATGTTAAAGGAATTGTCATTGCACCAAATGAGTGGTCTCTGGATCAAAATGATCGCATTTTAATATTTTAAATACAATTTAAATTAAGTAACATATTAAACGATTTATCCTTCTATCAAACACGAATGTTCCCTGGATCAAATGTCCTATTTTAATTATGTAATTACTTTATATTTATTTCTAACGGGCGCAGCGGAGCGCGCGGGTACGCCTAGTACTATTATAAAATCTTAATTTATAGTCACAGTCTAGATGAAATATATACAGACGAGATTTACAATATAGTCTACTAGTACAACACATAGTTTAGTATCAATTTCATGAAGTGTTATTGAATGTCATGAATTAACTTACAGAATAGAAGGCGTGAGAAATTAGGTACTTCTTTAATTTGGCCCTAAATAATTTTATGTTTTGAGTTTCATTTTTTATATCGATAGGGAAGCTATTAAAAATTTTTACTGCCATATAACGCACTCCTTTTTGATAGCACGATAGACTTGCCGATGGAGTATGAAAGTAATTTTTTTGACGTGTATTTATGCTATGAACTGTTGAATTAGTTACAAAGTTTTCATGATTACATACGAGGAAGACTATTAATGAAAAGATATACTGACAAGCCATGGGCATTATTTGTAGTTTTTTGAAAATAGTTCTACACGATTCCCTAGATTTGGCACCTACTATTATTCTAATTACTCTTTTTTTGTAATAGAAATATATTGTTACTATCTGTGGAATTTCCCCAGAATATTATGGAATTTCCCCAGAATATTATATTATCCTGGGAGTATTTACTTTTTTTTCTTTATTTCTGGGACACTTTCACTCAGTTTAAAAGGTCATTGTGCAAGATATGTAACACTAAAATGCCATTACCTATACTTCACTCTCTCACTGTTTCACGTGCTCACAATCAGAAACAAACTTCACTACTGAATAAGTTTCGTTTCTCCTCTGTTCCCCGAGTCCTCAAAACAATAATGAAATAACTTAATTCTGTCGTCGATTTGCAAAAGGGGATACGTCCAATATAACAAAGTGTTGGAAAATCGCTACAAAAAATCATAAACTTAAAATATTAAAATGTTCATGGATCCTGAATGTATGTATCCATAGTGATCTAATTAGAAAAAAAATTATGAACATTTTAATTTAACTTATAGTTTTGCGATTTTCCAACACTTTATTTCCGAAATGTCTCCTTTTGCAAATTGACGACGGTTATCATATGCTTACTTTGCATGAAAATTATATATTTGTGTGTGTGTGCGTGCGTGTGTGTGTGTGCGCGCGCGCGCGCTTTCGTGGTAAGGTTTCAAACATTCATTCTCTATCGATCTGTAATTATGTTTAGACTATCGAGTGGATTGGAGAGACCCATAACTCTGAGTCATGTCTATAAAACACGGTCTTTATCTGCTGTGTGCTGATATCATAATCCGCCGCTGGACTCCAGGCGAGAGCCGTCTCCTTGCTTCTTGTGAGCATCATTGTGGCTACGCAATATGAGCAGGGAGACAAATGAAAGCGTTGACTTGTGTATAAGATAGTGGGATAGTGCTGTATCCTGATAGTGCTGTATTTTCAAAATTGTCCCATAATAATCTCTTTTTATTATCTAATATTATTTCAAATATATTAACATTCTATGTATTTTAGCTTAATTCTGCTACACAGTTTATTTCAGTGTCTAATTAATAGTTTATATTATTTTGTTGTTTAATTCGTATATAACTCTCGTATACATGTAACTCTCACTTAATCAAATTGTTGAATTTTTTGTAAGTTCATGCATATGTATATACACTTTTTGCTGGTTGAGTGGAAGAGAAGGCCTTACGGCCTTAACTCTGCCAGCTAAAATAAATTATTATTATTATTATTATTATTATTATTATTATTATTACTATTATTATAAGATGCAAAAATAAGACATGATGACATAATATAGGCCTATGTGTACTAAAGTAATGAGTTGAAAATCTGGGCATAGAACTAGGTCACTGCAGCATGCCAAAAAGGCAGGAGAAATTCGGACTTTTGACATAAAAATCAGTAGAGCAGTAGATACAATGGAAAAACAGGAAATCTCCTGCTAAATCAGTAGGTATGGCAACACTGCTGCTTGCAAGCGATTGCTCGCTTCGTTCAAGCAATACTTTCCCTCACAGCAGTCATTGGCTCTAGCCCTCCCACATACCACTTGTTTCGTGTTTCTACCCCACAGAATCCTGTGACGAACCATAGTAGAGTAATTTAGTTTCTTCTTTTTCATTGTCTAAGGCAGTGATATCAAAGCAAGCGCATTTTTCTGACCTTGACGTCGTGCGCGGGCATCAAGCGCTAAGTACGGAAAGAGGAAGAGTTGTATGAATAAGCAGCCTGTTGAATTAAGAAAACAGTAGTGCACAAACTTCAAACGGAATGTTAAATTTTATGTCGTTATTTTTATATGGCTTCTTTCTGTTTGATATTATCTATATTGTCTGTAAAACAAAAGTACTAATATCAATAATTTCTTAATATTGCAGTTATGTTTTAAATGTTAATAACATAATAAAGAGTTAAGAAGTAATATTCATCTAAATTCCATAGTAGTTTAACTATACTGTACTAAATGGATGAAACACATAATTCATAAAGAAAGTGATATCCCCAAAAAAGAGACTGAGTATGACATGATAAGTTGGAATTGATATTCATGGTACCTTTAGTCTTATAAAAGTAATCAATAAACTAATCAAAACAATATTACAGTACAAAGCAAAGTTACCTAGATGCTGTATATGTTTTAAGTGTAACTAATATTCCATAACAAAATTCTTATTGCATTATGCTTTTAAGGTGATATTTGTGAGCAACTTCCTATTATCAGAATATTAAATTATTTTCTCGAAATATGCTGAAGCTATAGAGCTGACATTTTTACAACACATGGGCACGTATCTTTTGCTTATGATGTAACAGTAGTTGCTTTGTTAATTCATTTCCTTACAAACAATTTCCATGCGAATATTTTCAAAATTTTCAATACACTATCTTCAGTAATACGTATTTACGGTTTATTAGATTTACGAAAACATTCTGTAAGGCTACTAAATAAATAGGCCTATATCTGAAAATTTCACTTTTCTATTAAAAAACTTGAGAAAATATTTATTTTGAATAAAATAATCAAACTTGTGAAAAATGAGCATTAAAATTAAAACTTACATTCTTATAATGCACTTAAACTTCTCAGACAGATCTAAAAATTACCATGGATACAGTTTTAATAAGTTCTCTTCCCTTTATCTATTGATTCAGTGCTGGCCATCCCTGAATATAGCTCGACCAAGCGGCATATACTACTTTCGTCTGTCTCTTTCCTTTCCGCTGTAAAACGCTCAGGCTCTCCTGAGCTCTAAAGCGCACGCTTGCTCCTATGGGCATCAATTGACATGACTGGTCTAAGGCATCAGATGTTTTGCGACGTTGTGTTCAGTACAGGTCAGTGGACTTTCAAAAACGATTTGAATATGAAAGATTCATTAATGAATTTCTGCGGGAAAATAAAAGACAAACAACAATTAATAACTAGCCTATTTTAAATGACTGGAAGAATTAACTGTCAGTGATAGTGTGTTATAACTTAGTTACATTTATGATTGTAGTGTAATTATAGGCTATGAATATACAGGGTGTTTAAAAAATACGGGGCATAATTTCAGGTATGTATTTCCCACATGTAGACAATCAAAATAGTTCATTACAACATGTGTCCGGAAATGTTTCATTTCCGAGTTATGGCCTTCACAACAATGAAATTCACAGGAACGTTTTTCTTTCCGCAGGTCGTTGCCGTCAAAGGAGACATTAAGAGGGCACTCTGACAGTTCATTCCGAGGCGAAGGTTACATTCAGTGTTGTGTAGGCGTTAGACTGTGCGACATGTATTCAAATCAAGAGCTGGAAATCTGCTGGTGACAGGGCCTGTACACGTTGCAAATGATAAGGATACAATTGATACTCTTTCAACAGTCTCCAGACAGTCGTATGAGGAACACTGACTTGCAACGCTACCCTTCGTGTGCTGATAGAAGGAGTCAATGTTGTGAAGGCCATAACTCGGAAATAAAGCATTTCCAGACACATGTTGTAATGAACTATTTTGATTGTCTACATGTGGGAAATACATACCTGAAATTATGCCCCGTGTTTTTGAAACACCCTGTATAGGCTAGTAAATACAGCAACTTTCAATTTGAATTTTTAAAATATTTTGCGCATTTTTCCGACTTCTTGCTGTATGTCGTTGTGATTATAGGATGTTTAGGTGGTGGTGGGGATGTGTTTGTGATTGATAGTGTTGTGTTGAAAAAGTCATGCGTTTTGAAATTAATTTGAGTGGTGTGGATTTTTTAAATTTTTTAGTTGATTATTTAACGACGCTGTATCAACTACTAGGTTATTTAGCGTCGATGAGACTGGTGATAGCGAGATGATATTTGGCGAGATGAGGCCGAGGATTCGCCATAGATTACCTTGCATTCACATTACGGTTGGGGAAAACCTCGAAAAAAAAAAACCAACCAGGTAATCAGCCCAATCGAGGATCGAACCAGCACCCGATGTGTGGATGTGTGTGCGTTTCTGTGTGTTATATACAGGGACATCATTTTATTTTTACTTCAATTTTTATTGTACCTGAGTTTTTTAATGTACTTCACTCCCACCCCTTCTACTAATGAAGTTCCAACTGTCTTCCACACAGAACCAAGGCCGCATATAGTAAACCGCACTGAGTTAGTGAGTATAGTACGTTCCAGAAATATGTTCGCATTTTCCAGTGACGAAAAAGCTTTCAATATTGAATCATATTTTCGCACAGGTACTGTCGTTCGTTTGCCTACGTCGCATCCCGATTTCCCCCACTGCTTCTGCTCGCCCTTCGGGTAAAGGCTAGTGGCTGGGCTGTCTTAGCTCTTTTCTGAAAACATTAATTTATGTTAGGAATTGGACGTCTATGTAATATTATACAACTGTTTAAAATAACTTAAATAAAAGGGCCTCGTTAAGTAATTAACTGTCACGTGATTTTCCTCCTTTCTACGATCCTGCGACATAATCACTTGGGCGGACGGCAGATAGTATGCCTGAGTAATTTTATCTTTTCGAATCGGGTAGAAGTGAAGATTAAATTTACAGTACGTAAGGTACTCGTTTATAGAGTAGGTACAGAATTATTTCAACATGAGTTACTAGTACGAAGGACGAAACTGGTAATTGGAATTAGGTGCAATAGCCTATAGTGCGATAATATGCACAAAAGAATTGAAACCTGTATCGAAATGTGTTTAAATATCCGTATTATCATTATTTTTCAATTTAACTTCATTCTCTATTGTACGCTAATGTGCTGTAGACAGTATAAGGGGAGAGTTGGGTAGTATCGGAAATCGGGTAATATCGGACAGTGAGTTTCTTTTATCTACCACCAGATGATAGTACCTGAATGACATGGTTACGTTTCTGTGATGCCGAATACAGAAACGTAACCATGTCATTCAGGTACTACAATACGGTGGTAGATGAAAGAAACGCACTGTACGATATTACCCGATGTCCGATACTACCCAACTCTCCCCTAATATACACCGCAAAGTCAATACATTCACATGGATAACTCAGTTTGTGAGTAAAACACTTATTGTTAATACAGTACTATATTTTGATTAAAGAAAAACCCAATGAAAATTATCAAACTCAAAATTGCGATATTTTCTAGTTTACGTAAATGGATGAACTACTTTTCTTCCCTCCTATGCCTAGTAAAGTGATTTGTTTGTATTTTACGCCAGTATCATCGAACTCCAGTCGTGGGAGTAGGAAACGCTGTTTCCGGTTCTCAACCAAAAGTATAGCCAGGTTAATATTAAAAATGTTAGTAAAAATAGAATGATGTCCCTGTATTATGTTTCGCGTTGTTTAATTGTGTTTAGTTTTTGGTTCAAGAATTGAACACAGTTGGCGACCCGTCAGGTTTCGAACAATGGTGACATGATGACAATTTGCAAGAATTTCGAAACTTTGGAGATATTAAGGGTACTTACTTACTTACAAATGGCTTTTAAGGAACCCGAAGGTTCATTGCCGCTCTCACGTAAGCCCGCCAGCGGTCCCTATCCTGAGCAAGATTAATCCAGTCTCTATCATCATACCCCACCTCCCTCAAATCCATTTTAATATTATCCTCCCATCTACGCCTCGGCCTCCCTAAAGGTCTTTTTCCTTCCGGTCTCCCAACTAACACTCTATATGCATTTCTGGATTCGCCCATACGTGCTACATGCCCTGCCCATCTCAAACGTCTCGATTTTATGTTCCTAATTATGTCAGGTGAAGAATACAATGCGTGCAGTTCTGTGTTGTGTAACTTTCTCCCTTCTCCTGTAACTTCATCCCGCTTAGCCCCAAATATTTTCCTAAGCACCTTATTCTCAAACACCCTTAACCTATGTTCCTCTCTCAGAGTGAGAGTCCAAGTTTCACAACCATACAGAAGAACCGGTAATATAACTGTTTTATAAATTCTAACTTTCAGATTTTTGGACAGCAGACTGGATGATAAGAGCTTCTCAATCGAATAATAACAGGCATTTCCCATATTTATTCTGCGTTTAATTTCCTCCCGAGTGTCATTTATATTTGTTACTGTTGCTCCAAGATATTTGAATTTTTCCACCTCATCGAAGGATAAATCTTCAATTTTTATATTTCCATTTCGTACAATATTCTGGTCACGAGACATAATCATATACTTTGTCTTTTCGGGATTTACTTCCAAACCGATCGCTTTACTTGCTTCAAGTAAAATTTCCGTGTTTTCCGTAATCGTTTGTGTATTTTCTCTTAACATATTCACGTCATCCGCATAGACAAGAAGCTGATGTAACCTTATTGTAGGGATTCGTAACAAGCTATTTTTTACGGTGATGGGTGATATTAAGGGTACACCGTAGTGAAATAGGAACATTTTTAAATATTGAACCTACAGTTTTCACTTCTTGCACAGACAGTATTTGGCAGTGGTGAAGCCTGTTGAGTCTCCGTGGCAGATGCAATTGTTCCAGTGGCAGACACTCCTACTTAGAAAGTTAAATTCTGTATAATAATACTCTGTGGAGAAAAGAGAGGTGAAAAAGGAAGAACACGGCGGTCTGTGTTCATTACACTTCCAAATGTTTCGGAACGCAATCTTAACGGATTTGGCGACCTTCTTTTACATCGCGTTTCCTTCTGTTACAAAGAGGGAAGAGAAGAAATCCAACGAGGATTGAGGTTAGGTCTAGAGTCAGCTTATTCCGAACGGAAAGAATTTCAGCTTTTTTTTTTCTTTGTACCTTGTAACAAAGTCCATTCCGCTCAAACTTTTCACGTTACAAGGGAAATTATGTTTGATTCAATAAGAAGCGGATAAAAACGGGGCAAAAGAAAGAAAACATATTCTCGAACGTATCTGGTGGAACTCTACAATATTCACTCCCTCCAAAAAGTCTGAAAATGACAATCAGCATCAACTTTAATGAACTTTCAACAATAGAAACAATTTTCTCACATAAGAGGTCATGGCGTGTAAAAATAGGGTGTTAAAATTTAAATAATTGATTAAATGGCGATCTTACTCGTGTTAATTATGTAAGCATGTGAGGCTTACAGCTGTTTCGGTGCTATTCGACACCATCCTCAGAGCCTAATAGATCTCGGCGCTATCTCAACTTCGCTGCCTGTTGTGTGGGTGCGTTTGTGTGATGAAGAGTTGTGTCAAATAGTGTGTGTGTACTGAAATTGATCTGTGTGTTGAGAATTTGATCAGGGTATGTTTTAGTGTGTCTGTATATTTCATATTGTTCTAGTGTGTTGAGTTTTTGGTTTTTGGGTTGTATGTGTAGGATTTCCATGTCTGTATTTATGTTATTGTATGTGTGGTTAGCATTAGTTATGTGTTCGGCATATGTAGATGTATTGTGTCCTCTGGTTATTGCTTTAATGTGTTCTTTGTATCAAGTTTGGAATGATCTGCCTGTCTGTCCAATGTAGAAACTGTCGCAACTATTGCATGTGAATTTGTATATGCCTGTGTGGTTGTATTTATTTGTTTGTGTTGTTTGTGTGTTGAGATGTCTTTGTAGTGTGTTTTCTGTTCTGTATGCTATGTTGTATTTCTGTTTTCTGAATGAGGATGCGATCTTGTGTGTGTTTTTGTTTTCGTATGTAAGTCACTTTTATTTCACAAAAGAACAAATATAGGCCTACTTGAGATTTTAACATATATTAAAAAAAAATGGAAAATGGATTTTAAAAATCTTCAACTTTATTGCATTTTAGCGTCCGACAGGCATATTCTCCATAGCTAAAGCTGCATCATGATGAATTATTGTACTGTGTTGTACTGCAGAGCACAATCACCACCAACTTCTGAAATACAAAATATGATAATTTCTGATATACAATTGACAAATCTGAAATACAATTGATGTTTTCTGAAATACAATTGATACTATCTGAAACTGAATTGACTAATCTGAAATACAAATGATACTATCTGGAATTAAATTGACAAATCTGAAATACAATTGATAATTTTTGAAATTAAATTTATATTTTCTGAAATACAACTGGAAAAGGTGCAGTTCATAATGTTGACGTAATTGAAGATCGAACACACCCATAGTACTGTACTCTACCCAATACAAATCTTATTTCTTCAGTTCTGTACTGGACAATTGAACGATAAGACATCGGCGAAGTGTTTGGGAACGGCTGTCTAGAAGGTTTACTTGTTTGTGTGTGTGTGTGTTAAGCTACATTTCACTAGTGTATTGTACAATTAATTGGTATTAATGTTTTAAACGTGAAATGAATTTAACCTGTCAATCTTTTCTAAGCATTTCATTGCACACATTGATTCTGATTGCACACAGTTTTTTTTAGATTAGTTTATTTTTTATTGTACACCACTTTTATGTGTCACTTCACCATGTGCAAAAATTCCATAGTATTAAATTGTACAGTACATTGTGATTGTGATTTAATTCACGCACAACTCTAACCAGAATTTTCCTCCCTCTGTTCGATCCTTGGTGAGGCATTGCTAATGTTTACTCTTACCGGTGAAATTCAAACAGTCAGTAAAGTAGCCAGTTGTTAGACAAAGCCAACGTAACATTTGCAATACAAAACATAGTTGGTTCCCATAAGAAAAAGAAAGTTGACTCTAATATCTTGAAAATTACTTAATGTACAAAAAAGCACATTACGTGTATCAGATGTCTCCTTCGATGTAATTGAACTTGCAATTGTCGGTTTATGTACAGAGTGATTTATATAGAACTGACACATTTCTTTCTTTAATTATTCCGTTGGAAATTCATTCAATGACCCAATTTTAGCACCAAATTAAGCAGAACGTTCTGGAGTTTCGATTCCTTGTCACTAGATGCGCAGATGTTTATGTTTTATTCCTATTGTTGGCAGCACTGACTCAATTTTAGCACCAAATTAAGCAGAATGTTCTGGAGTTTCGATTCCTTGTCACTAGATGCGCAGATATTTATGTTTTATTCCTATTGTTGGCAGCTGTTTTCGACATTTTGTGTCAACGTGAAAATGCAGTACACATTAAATCAACGACTCTTCCTTGTGAAGCAATACTGGATTACGAATTCAATTACAGCTACTCAAAGGGCATACCAGAGAGAATTTGGTGTTCGCAATCCTCCCAAAAGAAACACAATACTGGGACTGGTAAACAAACTGGAAACAACTGGATCTCTGGTGAGTGAAAAGGGCAAGCATCGTTCATCTAGGCTTCCCACGGTTGTTGTTGACGTAAGAGCACGACTGGAGCAGTCACCCAAAAAATCATTAAGACGTTTGTCGCAGGACACAGGGTACACCTACTCAATGTGTCAGAGAGCCTAAAGCCATATAGGGTTATGGTTGTTCATCAGCTACAGGAAGCTGATAAGGACAAAAGATTGAATTATTGTCGTTGGTTTCAGACGTTCATTGTGCAAAATCCTGCCATATTGTCCATCACATGGTTCACAGATGAAGTATGGTTCCATTTATCCGGTTATGTGACGACCGAATAATTTCCAGGAACCTGTGGCCATCGAGATCTCCGGATTTGACAACGCCGGACTTCTTTCTATGGGGTTACTTAAAAGACAGGGTTTACGCCGCACGTCCCCAGACATTGGACGATCTGAAGCACAACATCACACAGGAGATTCAAGCTAACAACAAAGTCCTCCAACGAGTTTATGTTTATGGAGAAAGCTGGATTGTAAGGCCCCGTCTTCTTTTTAATATGAAGAGTAAATTTATGTCCCTGGTACAAAAACCTTTTTTACTTCCACCTAAAATTATTTGCATCAATATAATCGTCATGAAGAGTAGTTATAATAATGAGGCCTAATCTTGTGCCATTACATAATTCAATGTTTGAATTTGAATTTTGAATTAACATGATAATAGTAACAACATTTTTAATGTTATCAAATGAGTATACATTCCCAATGGAATTTGTGAACTTAAAAATTCGGCTGGAAAGTAAGCTGGACCCTTTCCTTCATGTCACCACAATTAAATAACTATTTAAATTTAAATTTAAATATACAGAATAAAGAATATAATTACAAAACAAACAAGAGAAATAGAAATAAAATAATACAAGCAATATAAAAAGAAGATACAGTAGTATTAACAAAATTTGAGACCGGATGAGCAGCGCTCGTGCTCGGTCGCAGTTCAGATATAATATTAAAATAAAAAAAAATAATAATAAAAATAAATAAGTAAAATAAAATAGGAACTAAAATATAATTACAGCGGCAATGGAATTATTTAATATAATATTAACACTAGAGAAGAATAATATCGCACGTGAAGAGTAGGACTAATATATATTTCAAAATTATAGAATACAAATATAATATAGGTTGATTAATTCATACACATACATAGAGTGGCCAGTAACATGGAACGACGTGTTGAGTTGTACCTTATGCAGGATGGAGGACATTTTCAACATTTGCTATAGGGGTAAATAATCTCCCAAAATTTTTATTTTATTGGGTTATTTTACGACGCTGTTTCAACATCTAGGTTATTTAGCGTCTGAATGAAATGAAGGTGATAATGCCGGTGAAATGAGTCCGGGGTCCAACACCGAAAGTTACCCAGCATTTGCTCATATTGGGTTGAGGGAAAACCCCGGAAAAAACCTCAACCAAGTAACTTGCCCCGACCGTTCTCCCAAAATTCCTCTACATTTTAGGTATAATAAGTTGTCGCTAGCACAATTCGTTTTGAAACAATTAATGAAAGAAATGTGTCAGTTCTATATAAATCACTCTGTAGATCAGAAATACTTCACACGCTATCGGAGATGGAAGAGTTAAGTGGGCCATTCTGCATAATAATAAAACGCGGCAAATTGATAATTTCGCTGCCAATAATGCACGTTGTGAAAATTTGATTTCCAGAATTTCGCATCACTTCATTAGCTTTCGTCCCAAACGCAGTGGTCAAAATCTGTGATCTCCTCGCGAATGAGATTGCTGTAACAGACTTCCCCATCAATTTCAACGTTTGTGTGCGATGCTCAACTTTTTGCGAGTTCTGTCCTGACCGCCCTATCGATTCCCTCGGAAAGTAATCAACTCCGTGTCTTGTCTTCAGAAACCGCCGCACACCAGCGGGCTGCTTATTCTGCTAAGCGTCCCAATTAATTTCCTGTGACTAGTGACTCCATCATATCTGAAAAAGCGCGATACATACATCCGCATGGACAGAAGTTACGTTGGTAGGCAGACGAAGAGGTAGCTAGGCCTGTACTTCGTTACATCATGCGGTGGCTGAGTGGTCACACTTGCAGCCTGTCACGCAGGGTTCGAGTCCCGGTCAGGTCTGGGATTTTTAATAAAAAATGAAAAAATGAGTATGGATATTTATTAATAATGATTCACAAATAGTACATACTGTGGTGTAGGGGTCAGCATGCTGGTCTCTTTCGCAGAGGGCCCAGGTTCGATTCCTGGTTGGGTTGAATTTCCTGGTTGAGGTTTTTCAGGGGTTTTCCTCAACCGTAAGGCAAATGCCAGGAAATTCGGGCCACAACATCCCTGAATATCACCGGCCTCATTCATCACCAAGTCCACACCTGTGGAGTAACGGTCAGCGCGTCTGGCCGCGAAACCAGGTGGCCCGGGTTCGAATCCCGGTCGGAGCAAGTTACCTGGTTGAGGTTTTTTTCCGAGGTTTTCCCTCAGCCTCAATACGAGCAAATGCTGGGTAACTTTCGGTGCTGGACCCCGGACTCATTTCACCGGCATTATCACCTTCATATAATTCAGACGCTAAATAACCTAGATGTTGATACAGCGTCATAAAATAACCCAATAAAATAAAATAAAATAAATTCATCACCAAATCAGTAATACATATACAGTCGCCATCTAGTTCACAGCAATACAACCAGTCTCAACAATAGTACACAGGCCTTCGGATTTCACACAGAAGATTAACTCGCGGTATGACCAGAGATGTTAAAGCGAGTATAAATAACAGCGAGGCAAAAAAAAGTACATAACTTAATAAATTACAATTAACATATAGGTACACGAATAGCAATTATACACAATAAATATACATTTTATGCCTCATTTTCCATTATATATGTATTTCAATTTATGTTGGCTTTAACTTGCACTTACGCCTAGTTTTTATTGCAAGTTTCAACCAAGCGCGTTTATTAAAAAAAGAAAACCTTAAAGCTTATTTACTTATTACTTTTGAATTTTTTTTTTAACTCTACAATAAACAAGTGTACATCAGGGATTTTTCATTGAAAAATCCAGAGTGACACAGTTTGGGTTTTTCTCAGGGTTCTCCCATTTTTCCCCATATTAGACTTTGTCTTTCTCTCTGTGAGGCCGGGAGGGAAACATCCCTGTGCACCGCGACCTTAGGTCTATTGTGCGCCCCTGGGATGAGTTGCAAGTACACCGACTGCACCCACGTCGAACCGACCTAACCGCCAACACCCTAACCATGGATAAATATATAATAGGATGCGAAACTGTGGTCAGCACCATCTGGCGGCGAGGGGCTGAAATAAGATGATCAGCGCCCAACGTCGTAGGTGGTGAGCATTAGAACTACGTGTTGGGTACATTACCCAGAGGTCTCTATTTATCCGTTCGAGATATTGCTCGAAGAGCCAAGACGGCAGACATAAACTTGCTAATAAGTGAAGATAAAGTGATACTACGTGTGTATAAGCAGTGTATGTTAAACAGTGATGTTTATGGACGTTGTAAAAATAGTGTTGTTGAATGTATTGTAAAGTAGTAGTAATATAATAAATTGAACTATCTAAGTAGTTCTTGCAGACTTTTCAATTGCGCTGTACAATAAATATCCAAAGAATACAATCCCAATTATCTAACCTTTTGCTTTATTTTTTTGTCTCTGCCTGGTTATATTTTAATTGGGTAGTGTAAAATAGATCGTCTCTTTTATCTTCCTGTTGGCTCCGGTAAGAATTTTCAGTAGAAGATGCTGTGAGGAATAAAAATGTAAATGTTTTATTTTAAATTGGGTTAGTTTTGAATATCGATGAGGGTGGGAGGGAATACTTTCTGCACAGCTTAATATTTTCGTCACCAGGTGCGCTGCTAAATACATGGAGTAATTAGTTACTCTTTTCGCTACTTGGTGCGCTGCTATATGTAATAACGCCCCTCCTCCCAACAGGTGGCAGCAAGATCAATTTCTACAACAGCGCCTCTAGTATGTGTTACGGGAAACTCAGTAAGTTTCGCATCCTATTATATATTCATCCATGACCCTAACGACCAATCCCGCCATCCTTCCAAGTCCGTACACCATTCCACCCCAAAAGCCCCCCCCCACATCCCCCCCTCAAACGGTCTGAGGTGTAGGCCACCTCTCCCGTCGGAAGGGGAGCGGGTTCCGCTGCTGGTTACCAGCTACCACGCTTGATATATACATGGAGGCCGGCCGAGAGCGTCAGGAGCTTCGGAGGGCCGCCGCAGGCGCGATCTGAAAACCGAGGAAGACAACCGGAATGATGAGGAAAGGATGATGAGGGGAGAAAAAAAATGGCGAGAATGAGTGGGGTTTTATACGCCTGATAAAGTTACCTGATATTCATCCATAGTAGTGAGGGAAAACTCCAAACTCTGTGTGACTTGAAATTGTGGTTTTCTGTTAACGTACCTACAGTAACGTATATTTTATACAAATCTGGCTTTCATGTAAAGCTCCCTGTGAAGCAGACTTGAATAATTTCAAGGAAAAAACTGTTCAAGTCACACAGAATTTGTGTGCACTTGATGTCGGTTCCTGGCGTCTTGTCAGCCCACTCGAGTTTTGTGGATAAAAAGAAAAAAATTGAGACGGTGTCGGGTGAAGTTCCTGGGTAACTCAGTCGGTAGAGCATTGGTGCGCTAAGACAAAGGTCCTGGGATCGATACTCGGCCTCGGAATAATTTTTCCCTTGAATTTATTCATGCTGTGAAATGTTTCATATAGCTAGAACAATTTTATCTCGGAAAGGAAGCAAAAACGAGCAAGATTGTACGAAACTTTTTTTGTTTGAAATATCCCAAAGACTAACTTTCTGAGATACACAAGAGACACAAAACTACCTAGAAGGACCGTGCTCTCTTTTCACAGCCGCAAGCATATAGTCAGTGTTTACATAACTTGTGTTAAATGTGACCATTGACTGATATTTACTTACAACCCACTCTGTATATGCGAACTTATTTTATGTACATTATACCATTAATTTCAGGAAGTTATTCTTTGAAGTATTTCAAACAAAGAAGTTTGCTCGTTTTTGCTTCCTTTTCGAGATAAAAACTGTTTTATATGAAACGTTTCATAGAGTGTTTTGGGAGAGCCATTGATTTAATTCCAAAAATGCTTAGTCAGTTTAAGAGAGCAATATGTATATATATAATTTGAACTGGTAATGGAAATTACGGGAAAACGGCTGAACGGATTTTAATAAGTGAACCCTCATTTTCATGCCTGGCATCCAAAGTTTTTTGGAAAAGTAGTAGTTTTCAGTGAAATGTCAATTTTCCTACATAATTTTCCTATTTTCCAAAATCCATCTGTGTCAGTTTTGAGAACTAATTTTATTAAATCACGGCCGACTTGATTGAATTTCAAAACAAAATACATACTACAATAAACAATAGGCTATTACACGAAGGCCATGACCTGCAGGATTGCCGACATATTTAGAGCTCAATTCAATTTGTTATTAAAAACTGATTCTGTGGTGTGTAATTTTCTGAGTACAGCTGTGTATTGGATATTCAAACCTACGAAACTTGAGGTGGTTTGATGACATTATTACCATTAGAAATTAATTATTATAGTCAATATCATGATGCGTCTATTTTTCATTAATTATACATAATATTGATGCTATATTGATGACATTAAAGTGAAACGTTTGCGGTTATGTAAGTAAATGTAGAGAATATCTTAATTTAGATCTTCATTTCTATAATTTACTGAGAGGCTGCTATATATAACTACAAAACTTAAGTAAGATAATAATATTGTTATTAAAAATCAAATATTTTTATACTCGTTAACCCAGTGGGGTTGGGTCTTATTCATATACTTAATGGCGGTGTAGTGTAAATATTGATATGTATCATTGTCTTCAGTATTGGCTCGAGAGAGCGCAAAAATTACAATTCCTAAGGAAAGATAAAAAGGTATTACTTACTGATGAAATAAGAGGCCTAGAAAATTTTGTAGTCTCCAGATCATTTGAGCAAGATCTCTTAGTAGGATAAAATGATTTTACGCTCTACATTTCAAGTTCTACATGCAGCAGCTATACGAAAATGCTATTGATCGAAAGCTTAGCAAACCTGACATTTTTTTAACTTTTTCCTACAATCCACAATGACCT
Source organism: Periplaneta americana (assembly GCF_040183065.1). Taxonomy (NCBI): domain Eukaryota; kingdom Metazoa; phylum Arthropoda; class Insecta; order Blattodea; family Blattidae; genus Periplaneta; species Periplaneta americana. Next base: position 204,895,628 of record NC_091118.1, on the reverse strand, counting down.
GAAATAGCTACTGCTATCGTCCTGACATTGACACTTACGTTTTCGCGTTGAAACTCAAAAAATGAAGTTGGATAGGTTCAAGAAAAAGTATTTGGCCTAAAAAATCCATTCAGAGGGAGTATATTTCATTATTACGGAAGCAAATAACTTTCAAAATGTCTGGTATTCTTCATTGAAAATAAATCTGAAACATTTTTATTTGAACGTCTAAGGAACTTAGTTTGCAGCAGCATTTGCTGCACAAGCCACTAGTATATTATAATAAGTAATTGAAAGAATTTTAGTTTTGTCCTTTAAATGTGCAGAAATTTGATCCTAACAAATGTAACTTTTCGTTCCGAAAAGAAATTTTAAAATGTTGCATTTATTCGATTCAAATTTCTGCATATTTAAAGGACAAAACTGAAATTCTTTCAACACTTATTGTTATAATTAGGGCTAGGATTTTGATGACCTATAAATCATGAAAAAATTTCCTAAAAACAATGCATTTATGACCTAAAAATAAAAAAAAAATTCCCTTAAAAATGCCATAAAATTGATCTTACATAATTGGCTTAGTAGAAAAAGGAGGTTTTGTACTAAATATTTAGATTAGTAATTAAATTAATTCTAGTACCAAAATTTAAGTTCATTTAATTTTGTGCGAGATCGTGCGTATTTGCTTGTTTTCCGCACAGAACCAATACGCGGTAAGTGTGAAATACCACATTCAGTATTCCCAACGTAACACACACAACAATTTCCCTCTTCTTACCGCTTAAGCGCGACATTCATTTTACTGCTTTAGGCTTTTAACATATTATTTTTAGAGACGTTTAACATAGTAATAATTATGAATTGGAAACTTACCACTGCAATTTCACCTAAATTGCAATGTTAATTATTGTTTTTAAATATTTGCAAAAATTAAGTAAAATCTACTACTCCACGAAACTTATTGCATTTCTGATACAAGTAACATTAAAGAAGCCGTGAAAAAATCAGCGAGATTTCAGATGCCGATGTTATTAATGCAATATGTTATATAAATAATATTGTTAAAATATTAAAATGAAAAATAAATCATTACATAACCTGTTTGTTTTAAGTTCGCATTTATAGACTGGGGGAAAAAAAGACACGTATATCACGGCCTGTTGGAATATAGTAAACACAGAAAGCATTTTACAGCAACAATGTTGAAGAAAGATATTTTGGTGTTCCGAAGTTGGCGTCATTAAACAGAAACCAACATGGAGATTTCATTGCAACTAATTAGAAATTGGTCTTTCAGGTATGTAATAAACGATCTTCGCACAAAATAATGTACGATACACGAGCGGTATGTTTGTTTTCATGTTCTCGGAAATTAAAAAAGCTCAACTACGTTTCGCTTTTTCAATCTTTTCCTCGAACATGAAAACGTCAACATACCGCTCTTGTAACGTATATTACTATTACATAATTTTTCTAAGTAGTACACTTCAATTAATTATTTTACGTGATGTAATTTCCGTGTAGTCCACCACAAGGCCACTCTTATCCAGAATTAGCAGGTATAGAGGAGTCTATATTGAAGGGGTGGTTGGACTAGTCCATTACATGGGGTGTACTACGTTAAAATGGCAATGTTTGTGTAGAAAAAACGATTAAAATATTATACAAAATAATGAGTATTAATGGACAAAATATGTAGAGAAAATATCAAAGGAAAGAAACATTAGTTTACATTAATAATGGGTATTTATGGCCAAAATTAAATGAAAATGCCTAAAAAATGACCGAATAAAACAAAAAATGCTCTTAAGTGTTGAAACAGGCAAAACATGCAAAAAAAATGCCCTAACAAATGTCTTAAAACACTCAGTTTATCACATAACATATAAATACTAAGGCAGCTATGCTTCAGGCTTACTAGAAAAAAGGATGCAATTTCATCAGAATCCTAGTCCTAGTTATAATACATTGCTCTCTTAAATTGACTGAGCATATTGGTATTTAAATCAATGGCTTTTCCAAAACACGTTATGAAATAAAACTATTTTTATCTCGGAAAAGAGACATTGACTCGATAGTGACATGGATAAAGAAACTCCATCTTAAAATCAATCCTGGAAAGACACAAGCAATTATATTAGGACACAAACGGCAAATCGACGCTGTAAAGCACCTCGACATTTCCCCCGTTAAAGTAAGTACAGTGCATATCCCTTTCAGTTCTTGAGTAAAAAATCTTGGCATTCACATGGATAATAATCTCAACTGGGACATGCAAATCACAGAAACCTGCAGAAAATTATATTCTATTATCTATGTGCTAAAAAGGATAAATGTTCATCTCCCCTCTTGCTTAAAAAAGTCCCTTGTACAGACACTTGTATTTCCCTATTTCGACTATGCGGACATTTTACTGACTGACCTCTCCAGCGACAACAAAACGAAACTTCAACGTGCTCATAATTTGTGTGTACGTTGTGTAAGCAATGTTCGTAAATATGATCATATTACCCCATCCCTGGAAGCAATAGGTTGGCTTAAACTAGATAAGAAAAGAAATTTACATTCACTTCTCTTTCTCTTCGAAATCTTGAACTCTTCTATTCCTTCGTACCTGTCGTCTCGCTTCACTTACCTTTCTTCCCACCATAATCTGAACACACGCTCTCGTCATGAAACAATACTAACAATACCATCCCATCGCACCTCCTCATACTCATCTTCTTTCACAATAGCCCTGCCAAGACTCTGGAATTCGCTACCTACTAGCATCAGGGACTGTCGAAATAAAATTGAATTCAAACGCACTTGGCACTTGGTCAGTAATTGATTTCTTGTAAATAGTTTCTTTAATCTATCACAAAATATTTCAATATTCAGTAATTTAATCGCTATACAATTTTGTTATTCTAGATTTAATTTGTAATTCAGTAAATATAAAATATTCTTTGTTTCTCTATGATAAATTATCTAGCTTTAATTAGTCAGGTAATCTTTTCGTACTTTGATTTTATTGTATGTATGTATTTATTCACACTGCAGTGGGTATATACCCGGTGGCAGTGGTAACTAATTACACTCAATAATGACAATAATAAACGTATTAATTAAAATACAATTAATAATAATACTAATAATTAATACTAACAATAATTAATAACAACAACAGGGAATATACTAAATTAAATGAAACGATCACTTAAAATAACATTTGAAATAAATCTAATTTATATCTTAAAATTAAGATCGAACTAAAACCCACGAGTATGATATGTTCATATCTGCACAAGTACCTTTCAAATTACACTCATTTCGCTGTCAACTCACTTACTGCAATGGAACTACGACACATTTCACTGATTGTATCCTGATTTCACTAACACTTCAAAGACATTTCACTGTTCAAATACTTTGCACTGCCACTATAAACTATAAAGCTTCACTGACAGGAACACGTTTCACTTACACAGCACACTTCACTGACACGACATACTTCTTCACTGATACAACACACTTCACTGACACAACATAATTCTTCACTGATACAACACTTCAATAACAACATATCATTTACACCCTTTAAATAGTGTGTATAATTACCGTCTATTAGTAAGGTCCTTAAGCCTATTTTTAAATACATTTTTGGTTGTTGGTAAAGCCTCTAGTAAGTCTGCAGGTAAAGCATTCCAGTCCCTGATAGTACGATTGAGAAAAGAAAACTTTCCAGTGTCCGTCCTCTGCCTTCTTTCCCTCAATTTATATGAGTGGTAGTTCCTTGAAGAGTAATTGTAATTGTGATTGTAAATTTAATACTAATTGTAATGTTATTTGTAATTGTGATTATAAATGTAATAATAATTGTAATTTTGTTGTTCATATTATAGTTGGAATCTCCTGGTAGAGGGGTAGAGAAGGCCTGACGGCCTTATCTCTACCAGGTTAAATAAATAAATACTAATACTAATACAAACACGAACAAATTTGTATTATAACTTTTTTATTTGAAATATCTCACAGAATAACCCTTTCAAATTAATGACCTTACTTACGGTTCTTCCTGTATATCCAGCTTGAAGCAATATTACAGAAAAGAAATAGAGACCGTGATTTCGAACCAACTGTAGTAGGCTATATGAAACAGCCACAGACCTCTAAGACAACGGAAGACGTTTGTGTTAATTTATTCAACTTATGTAGCAACTCCTTACACCTCCCGCCGAGGTACTCTACATAAATATTTCATCCTCTTCGCTACTTATTTCTGATTGTCTCCTCCTTTACTGTTAACAAGATCTCCATTGTTTACAAACACTACCCAACACGACTGCTTCCTATGTCGCGGAGTTTAACACAATAGACGCCGGCGAGATCAAACAAAGCGTCCACTTCCTGGCACCGTGAATCTATTTGAAGTCCCATCTGCCACTAAGAGCCTTATGTATGCTTAAGAGTTCATCTCGAGCTTCAGTACAATGACAACTTCTAAATCTATATTATATTATATATTATATTAAATTAAATTATATTATATTATATTATATTATATTATATTATATTATATTATATTATATTCTATTATATTATATATAGATTCTGAGAAATGAGCGCTATGTGCCGGCCTTGCGAGCGCTGTGACGTAAGCATACTGTACGTCATTCAGTGTTGGTGCAGTGGCGACTCTGCAGTATGATGGCGAACTTTGAAGACGGAGCTTCCGCTCATACACTAAAGCGGCCCGCTACTCCCAATGCTTTTAATGTATCATGGGAGGAGGAGTTCTTTTTGGTAGAGAGCAGTGGATTAGCAAAGTGTTTAATTTATCATAAAACACTCCAACTGATTAAGAAGTTCAATATCCAACGACATTGTTCTTTACAACATGCTACTGAATATGACAAATATGTTGGTAATGAACGCCATAAATTAATACAACTTAAAAAAATGTTTCTCAGGTACATTATATTAGAGTATCTATTTGATATTTACATTTTTTTTCTCTCAAATTCATTTCATTTAATTAATTCATATCTATAACAGGGCAAAGCCCCAATTACAAGAGACAGTACAGATAGTTGTTTGAAACATAGAATTGCAGATAAAATGAAAAAAGAGATAAACAGATACAAATGCAGTATAAGTGTAAATAGAAATTAAAAATGAAAAATGGAAAAAAAAAACAGACAAATAGATACTACCTCAATAAAAGACACATATATAGATATAAATGAAAAATACAACATAAAAATAAATGAAAAATAGATTAGTATAGATATCATTGCATTGTAAGTTATTATACATTTAGTAATATATAATTTTAAATTATACAAATATTATGATATATCATAGTATAGTATATTACAGTTTACAATATATATATATATATATATATATATATATACATATATATATTACTGAATGTACTATAACAACTTATAATGCAATATAAATATCGAATAGATACTCTAATATAATGTACCTGAGAAACATTTTCTTTAAGTTGTATTAATTTATGGCCATATATTATATTATATTATATGATATTATATTATATATTAACAGGATGACAATAATGCACTTAGTGAATCGGCTATGAGAATTAGCTACAACATTTGCCACGAAATTGCAAAGGAATTGAAAACATTCAACGAAGGTGAATTCATCAAGCGATGTTTAATTATATTGGCAGATGAACTCTGTCCACAGCAAGTAGGGGAAGTGGAAGCCATACGCCTGTCTCGTAGGAGGTTGCAGTAGGTGCGTATGGGTTATGTAAATAAGCCTAATGATTTGTGTGTGTGCATAGAGCGAAGTTTATTCCATTAAATTAATAAGAGTGTTATAAATTCTGTACTGCACAATGGATTGATGTAATATCCTTATAAACTATTATGTACTGACGGACTGAATGACTAGAACAACCGTGGCTCTTGTTACATTAATGCAGGGAAGGTAGCTGTAATGCGAGTCCGCCACTGCGTGAGCGTTCTGCTCTGGCTTGGAATTGAAGTGGCTTGCGGAGCGAGAGCAGCTCTGGCCGACTAAATGGAGCCGCTCTCATGCCCGGCCCTGTTCTAGATGTAGGCCAATAGATGGTTAGACCACATGTCAGGAGACAGATTTTAAGGCCCTTTCACACTAAGTAGATTACATACATATGGGCTATTCCATATGAAATCGATCAGTAAAAAATCTCGCATTTTTTTAATACTCTAATTTTTTCCCCTATTTATAAAAGGTGCTGAGGAAAGTGCATTTTCAAAAATATACTATCGAAAGTCAAACGGTTTTCGTACTATTGAGCGACAAATTTAGCGTATTTTATAAAAATATGCCTCTTTCAGCGCGCAGAACTCTGGAACCATTTATTGCAGAACATGGAACGGGAGCTCATTTCGAAGCTGACATTTGGTAGGTTATGATAAGAAGTAATACTTATTTTTATTGTATTTTTATTGTATACAGAGAGACAGATAATCTGATTTTATTTACTTTTAGGCTTTTTGCCCATTTGTAAAAATGTAAAAAATATTGAGAAAAAACCTTGCATTATTAAGAGGGATTCGGCGTTGTTTGCTTAGTGGCTCCGCAATAAGTTTCGAGGGTATTAAATACATTATTTTCACACGCCTAGACTTGAACGGCGCAGTACCGCACGCACTGGCCGAGAGCTGAAGATAAGGGAGCGTTGGGAGTCATTTTACTCCTGTGTTTATGAAAACCTGTGATAAAGCTAGCCCAGCTATGCGCTACTAGACGAAACATCACCTGTTTATATCTCCTGGCCTTGCTTGTCTCGACTACCTACAGTCAGCTGGTTAGTTCATGCGCGTACTATATATTTTCTTTATTTGATATTTTCAATACTTTCTTATCAACTGTGCACCAGTAAAAAATATGTGTTTATTTGTACTTTCAATGCGGAATCTAACCATATATTTTAAAAATATTTTTTCGTGGTCTAAGGCGTCTTAATGAAGAAAAATCTAAATTTCTCCATTTCCATAAAAAGTAAGAAAAACTGTTTACATGTCAATATAAACTTGAACTTTTCAGCATCAAAATAAACCACGATTTTGATCATTGGTTGAAAGGGTTTCGGAGCCACAACAGTTTAAAGTTGCTAATTTTATGAAAATACGATAAATTTAAATATTTTTAATTTAAACACTATGAAGTTCTGATGCCTCAAACTTTGCACAAAGCATTGTATCACAGTTGTCAACGGACAGAAAAAGTTTCATTGTATTTAAAAATTGCAAGGTCAATTTTCTCTATATTTCGGTCGATTTGAGATGGAATAGCCCATATATAAGTGTTCTGCTCATGGGCATGTCTTTCACTGCAAACCCAGCATTCTCCAACCTTTCCTATTTTCTGCCTTCCTCTTAGTCTCCGCATCATATTATGATCCATATATCTTAATGTCCTCTATCATCTGACATCTTCTTCTGCCCCGAACTCTTCTCCCGTTCACCATTCCTTCAGTAGGCGGTTTCTTCTCATCCAATGACTCAATTCTTTTTTCTCTTCCTGGTCAGTTTCAGCATTAGGCCTATTATTTCTTCACCCACTCTTTCCAACACAGCTTCATTTTTTATTCTGTCTGTCCACTTCACACTTTCCATTCTTCTTAAATGCTTCTATTCGCTTCTTTTCACTTCGCCGTAATGTCCATGTTTCTGCTCCATACAATGCCGCACTCCATACAAAGCACTTCACTATTCTCTTCCTTAGTTATTTTTCCAGAGGTCCGCAGAAGATGCTCCTTTTATCTATTAAAAGCTCCCTTGACCATTCCTACCCTCCTTTTGACTTCCTGGCAGCAGCTCATGTTACTGTTTATAATTCACCCCAAGTATTTGAAGCTGTCCACTTGCTCTACTGCCTCATTTAGAATTTGTAAGTTTACTTTCTTTATTTTGCTTCCTAGGACCATGGTCTTCGTCTTATTTGCATTTATCCTCATTCTAAACTGCTCACAGCTGCCATTTAGCTCCAGTAGCATATTCCTTAGTATCATCTCCTCTTCTGCTAATAACGCCATATCATCAGCAAATCTTATACACTTTATTCTTCTTCCTCCTACTATCACTTCTCCCATGTTCTGAAAACAGTTCTTTATTAAATCCTCCAAGTAGATGTTGAACAGTAGTCTATAGGTGATACAGGACATCCTTAACATACTCCTCTCCAAATTTCACTTCCTTGTGACAGTTTTTCTGCTGTCCTGAATTTGACTCGTTTCATATAAAGATTACTGAACAACCTTCTCTCTTGAATAATTTCGAGGGAAAAATTGTTCCGGAGCCGGGTATCGAACCCGGGACCTTTGGTTTAACGTACCAACGCTCTACCACTGAGCTCCGGAACAATTTTTCCCTCGAAATTATTCAAATCAACTTTACAGGGAGTTATACCTGAAATCTTGATTTGCATAATACACGTCACTGTTCGTTAACAGAAAATCACAATTTAAGTCACACGGAGTTAGTGTGCACTCGAAGTTGGTTGCTTGACGGTTGTCAGCCCACTTTGAGGTCTGTGGATATATAGGGAAAAATTGGATCGGTGTCGGTTAGAGTTCCCGGGTAGCTCAGTGGTAGAGCGTTGGTACGTTAAACCAAAGGTCCCGGGTTCGATACCCGGCTCCGGAACAATTTTTCCCTCGAAATTATTCAAATCAACTTTACAGGGAGTTATACCTGAAATCTTGATTTGCAACCTTCTCTCTTTGCAATCCACAGCTATTATCTTTAGGACCCGCATTAGTTTATTCCAATCCACTCTGTCAAGAGCCTTTTCTAGGTCCACAAATACTACATACACTTCTTTATTCTTCTCCAGGTATCTTTCGCCGATTGCTCGGTTGGCCGTTTTCAAGAAAATGCAGAGGTCTTATGTAAAGTTCGCATTACGTAACCAACGTGGATAGAAATTGTTGTAATCTCGGATATTTATTTATTTATTTATTATTGATAGTAAGTCTGAAATGAATACAAGTTAATAAATACAATGAAAGACAATCTAGCCCACTCCTGAATGAGTAAGACTCGTGCTCAGGAAGGGATTCCAATACAGACAAAAATAAAATTAAAATTGAAAGTGAATACAGATTAAATAGTGTTTAATATGTTTAAACCCAAACTATAAATCCAATACAAATTTTTTTATTTTTTTTATTAATTTGGAGAGGATTCGTGATTGAAATATTATTGGAATAAAATTTGTTTAATGATCTGGGACCTTGACTCATGCTATGATAAAAACCTGCATTGGTTTTACATTTTGGTTCAGACAAACGCAGAGAATTCATATTTTTAGTTCTATATTTATGTATATACCTTTCAAAGTTATTAAAATTTCTATGAAAATATTTTAATAAAATAAAATAATACATTTGTTTAATGTTGAAAACTTTGAAATGTTTAAACAACAATTCAGTTGGGTAATCTGTCTGCTTTTTAAACAAATTTTTAATACTTTTTTCTGTAGTAAAATTGACGGATAAAGGTTGGATTTATAAGTTCCACCCCAACCTATAATACCATACATAAATATAGATAATATTAATATTAATAATAATAATAATAATAATAATAATAATAATAATAATAATGGTAAAGGTATCCCCGTAACATCCCATGAAGGCACTTGGAGGGCATGGAGGTAGAGCCCCATGCTTTCCATGACCTCGGCACTAGAATGAGGTGGTGTGGTCGGCACCACGCTCTGACCGCCTTTTACCCCCGGGAAAGACCCGGTACTCAATTTTGTAGGAGGCTGAGTGAACCTCGGGGCCGTTCTGAAAGTTTGGCAACGAGAAAAAAATCCTGTCACCACCTGGGATCGAACACCGGACCTCCCAGTCCGTAGCCAGCTGCTCTACCAACTGAGCTACCCGGCCGCCAATAATAGTAGTAGCAATAGTAATAATAATAATAATAATAATAATAATAATAATAGTAATAATAATAATAATAATAATAATAATAATAATAATAATAATAATAATAATAATGGCTTTATTTAACCTGGCAGAGTTAAGGCCGTAAGGTCTTCTCTTACACTCAACCAGGATTAAAACTTGCTTACACAGTTGAACACAAAACTGGATCGGAATTAAGTAATTACATACTGATACAATTTAGGTACATAATGAGATCAAAAGAGGTAGTTACATAAAATTTACCTCATAAAATAAAAATAAACATAGTGGAATACATATTAATGCTGTTAGAATCAAATAAGAATCACATAAAAACAGAAGCCGATAATTCAATAAAAAATGTACACAGTAAAAATGAAAATAAACATATTAGTATACATATTAGTATTAGATTACAATTAAGTAGGATTTACATAATTCAACCAGAAACCGACAATTGAATAAAATGTACACAAAAATAGATTAATAATAAAAAAACAACAACAACACAGTGGGATACATATTGGCGTTAAGTGATAAATAAACACGATTTAGATAATAAAAATAAGAAACAAAAAAAAAAATAAATAAATATAGTGGAACACATTCCATTAAATATTTGCAACGCGTTAGGTCTGGCAACTCATCATAAGATATTTTTCTAATTTACTTTTAAAGGAAATTAAAGTTCGGCAGCCCTTGACTTCAGGCGGTAGTGAATTCCAGTGACGAGAAGTAGTAACAGTGAAAGATGAAGGATAAAGAGATGATGTGTGCAGTGGTATTTCTAGCGTGTTATATTGTGACCGAGTATTTAAGTTATGATACCGAGAAAGACAGTGGAATCGGACAGATAAGTGAGAGGGAGTAGAGGTGTGCAAAATTCGGTATAAGAGAGAAAGGGAATGTAACTTTCTCCTCTCATCTAACCTAAGCCAGAATAATTTATCGAAAGAAGGCGAAATGTGATCGTAGTAGCCGACATTACAAATGAAACGAACACATAACGCTAAATAAATTACACGTAAACAGTTAACTCACAAAATATTTCTTAGAATAACAAAGTAACATAATGTTTTACGTAATTTATTACAAATATAATGAATATGATTATTCCATTTTAAAAGATTATCAATAAATACCTAAGTATTTAACTTCATTAATAACTGAACAATTGCAATTTATATTGGAACAATCAGAATTATGCATTTTAATTTGTAGTATAGATGAAATTGGTTTATTGCCTTTATTATTTAAAGAAAATGGGATAGCTATTGTTTTATCTCTATTAATTATCGTTACATTTTGATACGTTTAGATTGCAAGGCCCTGTAAATTGTGAAACTCAACAACAATGCCTAGGAGACGCTGGTGATGGGAAATGAACCTGACTCAAGGGTGTGATGATGAAATAGAAGTGGCAAGAGAAACGAAAGGGCTTGGGAAGGAAAAAATGAGCATGGACGTTTTTTAATCACCTAGTTCAAAATTTCGAACGGGAAATCGAACTCGATTTCGTAATAATAGAGCGAAATGCAGCCGGAAACGCGTTAATTCTCTTCGATTTTCGTCTCAACACTGGAAAAGAGAGATCTCACATCTTAAAATTCCTGTCCAAGTTTGGTAGTGTGGTAATGTTGTTCTTCGTGTGTGCTCTGCATCCATAATCATCTTTTTGTTTAGGATCCACCGTGTCTGCACAGCATACATTAATTAAATTGTTCCGAGGCACGGAAAGAGTACATTCTATTCGGGTACAATTGTCATCTCAAACTTCGCCAACACTTGAGTGAATTAAAGCTTTGTGTACGTTACTCCGTCCTGTGTATTCGTGATGGGATTGTAGTAACAGTGAAGGCAGATGCCGGACGAGTTCAAGAGGGCCTATCCTTCTCCATATTCACATTTCAAATGCTTCTAGTCGCTTCTCTTCACTTTGTCGTTATGTCCATGTTTCTGCCACCATACAATGCCACACTCCACACAAAGCACTCTACTAGTCTCTTCCTTGGTTCTTTTTCTAGAGACGTGCTTCTGAAATTATAAGAAGTCAGTTACTTACTTACTTAATTACTGACTTACTGGCTTTTAAGGAACCCGGAGGTTCATTGCCGCCCTCACATAAGCCCGTCATTGGTCCCTATCCTGAGCAAGAATAATCCATTCTCTATCATCATATCCCACCTCCCTCAAATCCATTTTAATATTATCTTCCCATCTACGTCTCGGCTCCCTAAAGGTCTTTTTCCCTCCGGTCTCCCAACTAACACTCTATATGCATTTCTGGATTCGCCCATACGTTCTACATGCTCTGCCCATCTCAAAAGTCTGGATTTAATGTTCCTAATTATGTCAGGTGAAGAATACAATGCGTGCAGTTCTGTGTTATGTAACTTTCTCCCTTCTCCTGTAACTTCATCCCTCTTAGCCCCAAATATTTTCCTAAGCACCTTATTCTCATACACCCTTAACCTATGTTCCTCTCTCAAAGTGAGAGTCCAAGTTTCACAACCATGAAGAACAACCGGTAATATAACTGTTTTATAAATTCTAACTTTCAGATTTTTTTACAGCAGACTGGATGATAGAAGTTTCTTAACCGAATAATAATAGGCATTTCCCATATTTATTCTGTGTTTAATTTCCTCCCGAGTATCATTTATATTTGTTACTGTTGCTCCAAGATATTTGAACTTCTCCACCTCTTCAAAATATAAATTTCCAATTTTTATATTTCCATTTCGTACAATATTCTCGTCACGAGACATAATCATATACTTTGTCTTTTCGTGATTTACTTCCAAACCTATCTCTTTACTTGCTTCCAGTAGCTGTTAATAATGCATTTGTCACGAAGGGAAGTAAAATATCAATTTTGTTAAATTTTAAAATGCTTAATGAAAGCGTCTGCTCAATTTACATCAATCTCTATTCAAAGAAAAAACACTCAATCGATGTCTTGAGAGCCGGTATTATTCATCAAAACAAACAAAAATTGTCTAATAAACATGGGCTCTATAAGTAGCTAAGTTTTGTATGAAACAAGGACTTTGAAATTGGTACTGTAAGAACAACAATCTTATAATCTGAGATCTTTACTTGTTTCTTATTGGATGTATAGTATGGTATCGGAAATGCAATTAGGAAAAGGTTAGCAAGGTGTGATTCCTTAACTTGCTTTACAAAGAATTGGAATCACATTCATCGTCTCCTATGATATATATGAACAAATATTCGTATCTCGGAAGATATTAATTTTAGGACCCATGTTTAATATACTTTTTTCTTGTTTTTATTAATAGACCTACCACCTCTCAGAATATTGAACTCTTTTTTTTTTTAAATTGAAATCACATTGAGCATTTCCATGCTCTGTCTGTGTCGTTCTCTTCAATCAGGTACGTATTGATCGAATTTCACACGTGACTGATACCATCACTTCTAATAGTTCCGTGACTCTGAATCAGCTGTTGTCATGCCAACATCAACAACACTACTAAGTGGAGTATTGCTCTTGTTTCAGAGCCCACACGCGTTCGATAGGATTCACATCATGCCACAACAATCAACATCTTCTCACTTAATGCGTGGAATTTCATTGCCCACTTCATTCTCTAAAGCTGGGATATACGATCTTCAGTTTAGTTCATCAATGGAGAAACAGAATATATAGTATCAACCTAAAGTTCAACACACTATATACCGTACTTGCATATTGAATAACTTGATACCTCGTAATGTATTTTCCTTTCAGTTTCCTGGCATTCAAAGGGAAGGGCCCTGTAAGATAAAAAATTGTAGTAGATGACATTATTCTTAAACAAATATCACACTTTAATTATTTGGGAAATGATATATATCCTACAGCGATGATAGAGATGTACAAATAAAACTTTCCAAGTACCAATATGCACGTGTGTGGTACAATCAGAAGAGTTTTAGGAAGTAAAACAAGGAAGGAAACACAATTAAAATTCTATAAGGCTATAGCAGTTCCATCCCTCTAACATGGTAGTGAGAATTGGGTCCTAAGACAGAAAGGAATTAAATAATAAGGGCTATTCCATATGAAATCGATCAGTAAAAAACCTCGCATTTTTTTATACTCTATTTTTTCCCTACTGATACAAGGTGCTGAGGGGAATACATTTTCAAAAATATACTATCGAAAGTCAAAAAGGTTTTCCTATTATTGAGCGACAAATTTAGCGTATTTTATAAAAGCAAGCCTTTTTCAGCGCTCAGAACTCTGGAACCATTTACTGCAGAACATTGAACGAGAGCTTATTTTGAAGCTGACATTTGGTAGGTTATGTTAAGAAGTAATCCTTATTTTTATTGTACACAGAGAGACAGATAATCTGACTTTACTTGCTTTTAGGCTTTTTGGCAATTTGTAAAAATGTAAAAAAATATCGAGAAAAAACTTTGCATTATTAATAGGGATTCGGCATTGTTTGCTTAGTGGCTCGGCAATAAGTTTTGAGGGTATTAAATAAATTATTTTCACACGCCTAGACTTGAACGGCGCAGTACCGCACCAAGACCACACGCACTGGCCGAGAGCTGAAGATAAGCGAGCATTGGGCGTCATTTTACTCCTGTATTTATGAAAACTTGTGATAAAACTAGCCCAGCCAGGACTGCTAGACGACACATCACGCGTTTGTCTCCTGGCCTTGCTTGTCTCGACTACGTCCCGCCTCACAGTCAGCTGGTTAGTTCACGCGCGTACTATTTATTTTCTTTATTTGATATTTTCAATACTTTCTTATCAACGTACCACCAGTAAAAAAAATGTGTTTATTTCTACTTTCAATGCGGAATCTAACCATATATTTTAAAAATATTTTTTCGTGGCCAAAGGCGTCTTAATGAAGAAAAATCTAAATTTCTCCATTTCCACAAAAAGTAAGAAAAACCGTTTACATGTCAATATAAATTTTAACTTCTCAGCATCAAAATAAACCATGATTTTGATCATTGGGTGTAAGGGTTTCGGAGCCACAACAGTTTAAAATAATTATATTGCTAATTTTATGAAAATGCGAAAAATTTAAATATTATTAATTTAAACACTATGAAGTTCTGATGCCTCAAACTTTGCACAAAGCATTATATCACAGTTGTCTACGGACAGAAAAAGTTTCATTGTATTTAAAAATTGCAAGGTCAATTTTCTCTATATTTCGGTCGATTTGAGATGGAATAACCCATATATAGTCATCAGAAATGAAATTTCTAAGAGCAGTCAAGGGCTGTACAAGACTAGAGCATATAAGAAATGAAAGCATAAGGGAGGAATTAAAAATTAAATCTATAATTCAGCAAGTCTGTGATTATAAGAAAAGATGGATCGACCATTTACAGAGAATGGATTATGGAAGGTTTCCGAAGTTGGCATTGAATTATAAACCACGAGGAAGACGGGACCCTGGCAGACCAAGAAAGCGATGGAGTATTGAGCCGGAACAGGCCATGAGGCCTATACCATGAAGAAGAAGATGATGATGCTTCCTGAACTTTCTGTAAATGTGGAGCTTGCGTCCAAATGCGGACTTGTTCTTAACGGAAATTGAGTTTGATACGATTTGCGTAAAATTCGACAGAAAAGGAATCCGATTTTTAGTTACTTTCAACCTAATAGGACAAAACAAATGTAAAAAGGGCTTTGAAATTTCTGTTTGCTTTCAAAAGTGGACATATTAAGAAACATATTTACCTTACTTTTCAGAATGCCTTTTTTCCTACCAAATGCGGACATATCCCAAGGTTGATTATGGAGATATAAAGTAATCCATACTAACACTGACAAAATAATGTAAAATGATTCTGAATAATCAATATTTTCGATATTGCTTGAAATTTATCCTCTATTCCAACCTGTAGCACTGGCTTAAGGTATAATAATAATAATAATAATAATAATAATAATAATAATAATAATAATAATAATAATAATGGCTTTATTTAACCTGGCAGAGTTAAGGCCGTAAGGTCTTCTCTTACACTCAACCAGGATTAAAACTTGCTTACACAGTTGAACATAAAACTGGATCGGAATTAAGTAATTACATACTGATACAGTTTAGGTATATAATGAGATCAAAAGAGGTAGTTACATAAAATTTACCTCATAAAATAAAAATAAACATAGTCAAATACATATTAATGTTGTTAGAATCAAATACGAATCACATAAAAACAGAAGCCGATAATTCAATAAAAAATGTACACAGTAAAAATAAAAATAAACACATTAGTATTAGATTACAATTAAGTAGGATTTACATAATTAAACCAGAAACCGACAATTGAATAAAATGTACACAAAAAATAGATTAATAATAAAAAACAACACAGTGGGATACATATTGGCGTTAAGTGATAAATAAACACGATTTAGATAATAAAAATAAGAAACAAAAAAAAAATAAATAAATAACATTACACCTTTACATACAAAAAATTTTATTTTGTATAATTTGGTCTGTAAAATTTTTATACAATTGAGAATGGTACCAGAAAGAGAATGAAGTGAACAGATCCCTTGAAATTATGTCTAAATTGTTTTTAAAAATTATTTTGTTTATAATTTTGACATGCAACTTGAAACATGATAGCTCATGCAGTTTTTAAGATGGAGCCACAGTTTTTCCACTGTTTTATAGCTAAAACTATTCTTTAGTGCTTGACATAGAGCTATTTTTTATTTTTATTTACATTAATTAAATATTACCATATATGTAACTTACAATAATATTTTATGTTGCATAAATCATGTAAAAAAATCCATAGATAATTATTAATTATATTAATGTTATTTTACTCATTGTCAGGCACTGGGGGACATTTCAAGCTTCAAAATGACACCAATATCTTCATGGTATCACCATATTTGACTGAGATATCATGTTTGAAAGAATTAAATATTCTAAAATTACTATTTACAGGAAATGAGCCACAAACTTTCAGAGCCTAGAAGACTGCATCATCATATGTCACCCCTTAAGCAGCTTCATGTCGGTCCAGTTTCAACTTCTTTCTGCCTCTCAAATACCTCCGCCTTGTTTTAACTTCAGGTGTTGAATGTTTTTTTTTGACACTTTTGTCCCTATTTCCATTGATGCAACAAATCCTGCTATGGTATTTGTCCCAGGGTTTATGCTCATCCTCCTCAGAATTGTAATTTGTACTTTTGGACTCTTATTAAAATGACGTACAACATCATTGACACACAAATTTATGACTAACAGTAATAGTAATATACGTTACAAGAGCGGTATGTTGACGTTTTCATGTTCGAGGAAAAGATTGAAAAAGCGAAACGTAGTTGAGCTTTTGTAATTTCCGAGAACATGAAAACAAACATACCGCTCGCGTATCGTACATTATTTTGTGCGAAGATCGTTTATTACATACCTGAAAGACGAATTTCTAATTAGTTGCAATGAAATCTCCATCTTGGTTTCTGTTTAATGACGGCAACTTCGGAAAACCAAAATATCTTTCTTCAACATTGTTGCTATAAAATGTTTTCTGTGTTTACTATACTCCAGCAGGCCGTGGTATACGTCTGTCTTTTTTTCCCCCCAGTCTATATATGCGAACTTAAAACAAACAGTAAGGTTATGTAATGATTTATTTTTCATTTTAATATTTTAACAATATTATTTATATAACATATTGCAGTACTAACATCGGCATCTGGAATCTCGTTGATTTTTTCACGGCTTCCTTAATGTTACTTGTATCAGGAATGCAATAAGTTTCGTGGAGTAGTAGACTTTACTTAATTTTTGCAAATATTTAAAAACAATAATTAACAGTGCAATTTAGGTGAAATTGCAGTGGTAAGTTTCCAATTTATAAGTATTACTATGTTAAACGTCTCTAAAAATAATATGTTAAAAGCCTAAAGCAGTAAAATGAATGTCGTGCTTAAGCGGTAAGAAGAGGGAAATTATTATGTGTGTTACGTTGGGAATACTGAATGTGGTATTTCACACTTACAGCGTATTGGTTCTGTGCGGAAAACAAGCAAATACGCACGATCTCGCACAAAAGATTATAAATTACTTCATTATGTAAAAAAGTTTTTTCAATCTAATGATCATGCCCAGATATTTATGCATCTATTTCGGGATTACATAGGAAGAAGTTTATTTTACAAGCAATGCTGGACGAGGGGATTGACTGCTACGAAGATCACTCCAAAAGTAATGCACTCTAAAAGTAGCCTAAGTGACCGTGGCTGATGACGCAGCATTTTGGAAAATGGGATTTATCTGAAAAACCATAAGGCATAAATCGAAAATTCTTATGTCAAATTAAAGGGGAGAAAATTCTCTATTAAACTAGTCGAATTTTGAAAATTCTAATTTTTCATCATTTTTTGCATTTTGTGAGTGTACCTTTAAAGTATTCTATAGCCACTAACATGGATCAGTCTTGTGTTAGTGAAATAAATATGAGATCTCTGAAGAGAAAGCTTTTGGGAAGAAAATTATATATACCGAGATGAGTTTAGGAGCCTTTAGAAAAATTTTCCTGTAGAGGTGAAGCTTTTCCAGTACCGCTATGTTAGTAAATACGAATAAATGTAAAGAATGCTGATGCAGTCAAAATAATTTTGTTTGAATCATAAATATTATATTTTGCAACATTTCATTCAAATGTAATCCATTTATACCGGATGTTCAAGTTAAGGACGAAAATATATTCTAACACAACACAAATTATTATTTATTTTGAAATCATAAAAGTTGAAATATTAATGGAATTTCCAATGAAAACTGGAAAAAAGTTACAGTGTTGCAAATGGAAAGTGGACAAATCCAGAGTAATATATTTTTATTACTGAAGAGATAAATGCGGTATTAATACATTCTATTAGTAAAAATGAACCAGATGTTCCATATCTTTTTTTCAGATTTTTCGTCTTAATGTGAGTGCCAATTTCAGTTTTTCTTTTTTCCTGAAAAAATTATAACATGGTTTTGTCCGCTTTTGGATATTAGCTCTACAAATAATGTCACACAGAGAGCCATATTTTGGAAAAAGTGACATGGTTTTTTAAAAATAAATCCTATTGTTTGCGTGACAACCAATAGGTTGCGTGCGTGACAATCAATATTGGCTGATGTTTCTCCCTTCGTATGAATTGGATTCGTCCCATGTTTATACGAACTTATTAACAAAGTTCTAGGAATTTCAAATATTTTGAGAATAACACGTTTTATCATTTACACGTTAAACTGCGATTTTGGTAAATAAGAATAATATTAAAAAAAATGTTTCATTACACGGTAAGTATAACCATTTTTTGTTATAAATTTATGAAAAATTAATTGGTTTTAATTAAGCAACAGAATGCATAAATGAAGCAGTCTACGATATTACCCACTGCAGTCTTGAGAAACGAGCATCATGTATAAAGACAGAATATGTCGCCTTCGTGACGTTCATTTTTTTATATTCCTTTATTATTACGTAAATAATATATTGCGATACTAGGTTGGTAAGTGCTCTTTTATGCACTTAACGCCCATGTATTGCGTATTATTTTTTGTACAATCATAATATAGGCCTATATTTATTTTATTTATTATTTATTTTAGTTACGTATTAATTTTGAACTGAACGCTTGTCATTTTGTTAACGGCAATATGTAATTTTCTAGGTGACCGTGTTTTTATATTCTTTTGTTTTATTTGTTGGATACGATTGTCTTTTATGTGTATGCATTGTTTAAATAAATAAAAAGCTATTGCAATGTACGAAATATAATTGTAGGAATATTTTTTGTATGAAAGTTTTAAATTGAAAACATAGATGGGTTATCTGAACAACAGTTTTGATTATGAAGTAAATAACGAAATTGAAGACGCGTTCAGAAAATGATTGGAGGAATGTTTGCTTGTTAAATCTAGAGAAAGGTATGAGAAGGCCTACAGTTCTGTTAAATATGGCTAAATGATAAAAACATTAAGTGTTAATGAGAAAACATTGGTTGCTTGTTTTATAAATAGGAGTAATAAGCGAAAGTCATCTGGTAGCTTGTGGGCTGAGTATTCAATGGTGAGAAGCATGATAAATTTCAATGATGGTATAGATATTGCACAGTTTATTAAATTACTGAGTTTTTGAAGAGGAAAAATGTTGGAACAGATGCATTATAGGGGCCACCCATCACACATTATACGCAAAAAAAAAAAAAAAGGTCAGCGGAAGTAATGGTTTGATTATCGTTTTTAGTATTCGATATTCGATAAACATTAAATGCTACCAAATTAAAAAAAAATAGTAATAAAAATTATTTAAATATTTTGTTACTAGATGTGATTTTAGTCGGTTTGTATTATTTTTTGGTCCAGGGAAATACGTTTTACTGTTACTGCAGTTATTTCTATTTTTAAGTAGGCTACAAGTCAACAATATGAAACTGACTGTTAATTTAGAAGTTGGCAACATATTTTATATCGATTATAACAACAATACATATCGATAGTAACATTCACACCATTCAACCAATAAGGAGATTGGCCCCTATAATGCATCTGTACCAAAATGTTGGTCATAAACCCAAAACGTCCTAGATTTTTACTAGGGGAGATATTAAAAGGTCCAAATTCTTAATGGAAGCTCCTGACGATAGTTACCTTATGACTGCACCCCAAGCTTGTGGCTTGTGCATATTTACAAATACCTTACTATAATAATACCGGACAGCTGTATACTAGTAGCATTGGCGTGAGTGCGAAATATCGCAGACCTGACATCTAGCGGAGGGGGATGGAATTACGTCCACATATACAAATATTAACATAGCGGGATTCGGACTATTGTTTAAAACGTGAGTTACTAATGTGGAATAATATATGAAACACTTAAGAAATGTTGAATAGTATTTAATTTGAAATTATTACCTTATATCAGAGCTGCATATTATGAGAATATTGCATAATTCATATTACTTTCTGTAATTATTAATTGTTACGTATTTTTTTTTGCTTTAGTGAGACAAAATCAGTTCTGACATTAGGAATGAATTTACAATAATGCTTTATATACCCATTGCTGACAACTGCAAAAATAAAAATGGTAGCATTCTGATGCTTGTAACAATTATTAGTAAAGGCATTTAGACAACAATAAAACTTAATTTGCTAAAACCTTAAAATTTCCAATATATTTTAACTTCTATTCATTTATTAGGCCTAAATAAAAAAAGCTAATTTTTATTGTTCTATCAACACAGAGACAATGGCATTGGGCCTAATAACGAATGTTGACTCACAAATAGGTATAGATTAAATGGGACCGTCAAATGCTTATCTACTAATATAATGTTAAACAATATGTTACAATTTATACAACATGAACGTTTTCGGCATCATTTTGTGCCATCTTCAGATGTTAAAATAGTCTTTGTACATGCTTAATATGTGCTAATAGTGGTGAAACATGGGTGACACGCGACATAATCATTATGTACAATTTAAATGAACTTATGTGATATTATGTCCACACAACTGTTGGTTATACACTATCATTTCGTGATGGATTAAACAGTGAGTAAATGGAACAACTGGACAAGAACTGTAAAACGTAAGTATTAAAACACTTGCAAATAATGCTTGGTAAAATATGATTAATCACTTAGTTGACATGTTTAAAAACACATTAAAACAATTAAAACTCTGCGTCTGTAGTGATTATGATATGTGGATTTCAGCCATTAGCAATTCGTTGGAGTGCTGTGATGTTAATATTTAGTCTCAGCTTGCCATGGTTGTGTATGAACAGATTTCGAGTTGTCACTTTCCGTAGTTCAGTTGTTGACTCACGTTTTATGAACTGTCGGAAATCGAAAGTACGATTTGGAGCAATTTGTAATGCTGCAATTGTCACAATTATAAAAAGCACATATACACCCTGACATTTTAACACAGCACTAATTAATAAAACTATTAACTAGCCCAGCAACAATATACATTGCAGTTGATTACAGCTGGTTTCGCGAGTATCTCCACACCGGCAGGTAGGTAGCAGCACCAGCGTCGTTCGCACGCAAAACTGCTAGCTGTCCGTTATTACAGTATTATAGTAAGGTGTTTGCTATTTACTTACGGGACTGTTATTTTCAACGTTTCCATAGTAACCATTGAACGTGCTGTATCTTCAAGTTAACATGTCATGCAACTATGATGGTAAGTATGTAAAATGAGCATGATTGTACAAAAAAAAAAATAGTAATATGCGTTACAAGAGCGGTATGTTGATGTGTTCATGTTCGAGGAAAACATTGAAAAAGCGAAACGTAGTTGAGCTTTTTTAATTTCCGAGAACATGAAAACAAACATACCGCTCGTGTATCGTACATTATTTTGTGCGAAGATCGTTTATTACATACCTGAAAGAGGAATTTCTAATTAGTTGCAATGAAATCTCCATCTTGGTTTCTGTTCAATGACGGCAATTTTGGAAAACAAAAATCTCTCTCTTCAACATTGTTGCTATAAAATGTTTTCTGTGTTTACTATATTGCAGCAGGCCGTGATATACGTCTGTCTTTTTTTTTCCCCCAGTCTCTAAATGCGAACTTAAAACAAGCGGTAAGGTTATGTAATGATTTATTTTTCATTTTAATATTTTAACAATATTATTTATATAACATATTGCAGTAATAACATCGGCATCTGGAATGTTGATGATTTTTTCACGGCTTCCTTAATGTTACTTGCATCACGAATTCAATAACTTTAGTGGAGTAGCAGAGTTTACTGAATTTTTGCAAATCTTTAAAAACAATAATTAACAGTGCAATTTAGGTCAAATTGCAGTGGTAAGTTTCCAATTTATAATTATTACTATGTTGAACGTCTTTAAAAATAATATATTAAAAGCCTAAAGCAGTAAAATCAATATGACGCTTAAGCGGTAAGAAGAGGGAAATTGTTATGTGTGTTACGTTGGGAATACTGAATGTGGTATTTCACACTTACCGCGTATTGGTTTTGTGCGGAAAACAAGCAAATATGCACGATCTCGCACAAAAGTCTTTAACTGTCATCTTTGCACTCACTACAATTTCGTTGTCTGTGCTCTTTGCACAAGCTAAGAGAACAGATGCATATTATGATTTGTTATTTTGTGGGTTTGTTCTCAGGACAAAAAGCATTTCGGTGTCCGGATAAGCCACTCCTATTTCTCTGGTGAGTGCATCGCTGCAAATAATGCGACAAATAAAGGACACCACGACAATCTTTTGACAAAGACCCTTTCTGTTGTATATTCTTCCAACAAAGGGAAAATTATTACAGATATTTCAGTAGTGCATTATTTCCGATTTTCGTTTAGTTATTTCGACAATAGATGGCAAAAGAGCCCACTTTTTTCCTCCCTAGAGACTAATTTGAAAGGACATAATTGATCGTATAAATCTACTTCTTTCCTGACAAGGGAGACTGACACAATTTCAGGTCGATACTCCCATCCCTCTTCAAAGCTCCTACTCGGATAAATACTGTGAACAGCAAAACTTTTATTTATTTTACATGGTTATTTAACGACGCTGTATCAACTACGAGGTTATTTAGCGTCGATGGGATTGGTGATAGCGAGGTGATATTTGGCGAGATGAGGCCGAGGATTCGCCATAGATTACTTGACATTTGCCTTATGGTTGGGGAAAACCTCGGAAAGAACCCAACCAGGTAATCAGCCCAAGTGGGAATCGAACCCGCGCCCGAACGCAACTCCGGATCAGCAGGCAAGCGCCTTAGCCGACTGAGCTACGCCGGTGGCTAAAGCAAAGCTTTGTAAGATGCGGAAATATATTCGAAAAATATGTAAAAAATATTGTTACAATAGTACTCGAATGAACTTCATATCTATTTGGCGTTAACGAAGAAGAGCCAGGTGCGTAACAAGTTATGTACATTACAACAGAGAGATTGATAACTAAATTCTTTTTAGTTGGTTATTTTACGACACTTTTTCAGCTGCTATGGTCATACAACATCTGAATGAAATGAAGGTGATAATGCTTACTTACTTACAAATGGCTTTTAAGGAACCCGAAGGTTCATTGCCGCCCTCACATAAGCCCGCCATCGGTCCCTATCCTGTGCAAGATTAATCCAGTCTCTATCATCATACCCCACCTCCCTCAAATCCATTTTAATATTATCCTCCCATCTACGTCTCGGCCTCCCTAAAGGTCTTTTTCCCTCCGGTCTCCCAACTAACACTCTATATGCATTTCTGGATTCGCCCATACGTGCTACATGCACTGTCCATCTCAAAGGTCTGGATTTTATGTTCCTAATTATGTCAGGTGAAGAATACAATGCATGCAGTTCTGTGTTGTGTAACTTTCTCCATTCTCCTTTAACTTCATCCCGCTTAGCCCCAAATATTTTCCTAAGCACCTTATTCTCAAACACCCTTAACCTATGTTCCTCTCTCAGAGTGAGAGTCCAAGTTTCACAACCATACAGAACAACCGGTAATATAACTGTTTTATAAATTCTAACTTTCAGATTTTTGGACAGCAGACTGGATGATAAAAGCTTCTCAACCGAATAATAACACGCATTTCCTATATTTATTGTGCGTTTAATTTCCTCCCGAGTGTCATTTATATTTGTTACTGTTGCTCCAAGATATTTGAATTTTTCCACCTCTTCGAAGGATAAATCTCCAATTTTTATATTTTCATTTCGTAGAATATTCTGTTCACGAGACATAATCATATACTTTGTCATTTCGGAATTTACTTCCAAACCGATCGCTGGTGATAATGCTAGCGAGATAAATTTAAATTTACCCACCATTTGCTCGCTGAGGGAACTTTCAGCGTTGGATCCTGGATTTATTTCGCCATCATTATCATCGTCATCTCATGCAGACGCTATATAACCATATCAGTTGAAAAAACGTCGTAAAATAACCATTTAAAATAAAAAGTACAGGGTGAAACGTAATTAAACCGACAAGCTCCGGGAGGTTGTATGGGACACCAAAACAAACAGTTTTCTCTAATGCCATATTTTCTCAGATGCTTTATTAAGCCGGCAGAAGGCGTATGCGTCTTTCAGTTCGTGACGACTCTACAAAGTCACATTTTGTTGTACGTCTTAACCCAGTGCAGTGCTTTATTAACCCGTCTCGTGGCCCGGATATTTGCTGCAGCAGGGGAAAATAAACGATAATCCTGAAGTCTTTCACCGCGGTAGACAATCCAGGTCCCGCCGATGTAACTTTTAAATGTTATCATCGTTATCACCATTATTAGTCTAATATCATCAATATGATCATTGTTATCATCACTAAAATCAGCATTCACATGGATAATAATCTCAACTGGGACATGCAAATCACAGAAACCTGCAGAAAAGTATATTCTATTATTCATGTGCTAAAAAGGATAAATGTTCATCTTCCCTCTTGCTTAAAAAAGTCTCTTGTGCAGACCCTTGTATTTCCCTATTTTGACTATGCTGACATTTTACTGACTGACCTCTCCAGCGACAACAAAATGAAACTTCAACGTGCTCATAATTTGTGTGTACGTTTTGTAAGCAATGTTCGTAAATATGATCATATTACCCCATCCCTGGAAGCAATAGGTTGGCTTAAACTAGATAAGAAAAGAAATTTACATTCACTTCTCCTTCTCTTCGAAATCTTGAACTCTTCTATTCCTTCGTACCTGTCGTCTCGCTTCACTTACCTTTCTTCCCACCACAATCTGAACACACGCTCTCGCCATGAAACAATACTAACAATACCATCCCATCGAACCTCCTCATACTCATCCTCTTTCACAATAGCCCTGCCAAGACTCTGGAATTCGTTACCTGCTGGCATCAGGGACTGTCGAAATAAAATTGAATTCAAATGCAAACTTACTAGGCACTTGGTCAGTAATTGAGACTCGTTCAGACATGGTTTCTTGTAAATAGTTCTCTTAATCTATCACAAAATATTTCAATATCCGGTAATTTCATCACTATAGAATTTTGTTATTGTAGGTTTAATTTGTAATTTAGTAAATTCAAAAATATTCTTTGTTCTTAATTTCTATGATAAAATGTCTAGCTTTCATTAATCAGGTATTCTTGTCGTACTTTAATTTTTATTGTAATTGTAATTGTAAATTTAATATTAATTGTAATCTTATTGTTCATGTTATAGTTGCAATCCCCTGGTAGAGGGGCAGAGAAGGCCTGACGGCCTTATCTCTACCAGGTTAAATAAATAAATACTAATACTAATACATAATTAGTGTCAGCATTTTAATGTCATCATTAATATCATCATCAATACCATATCATCATGATTAAAATCATTAATATAATCATCAATGTCATTAATGTCATCATTAATAGGCCTACCATTAATATTATCAATGCCATGACCACTAATATAATCATCATCAATAGATCTATCGTTAATGTCATCATCAATACCACCACCACTAATAGCCTATCATTATCATCACTAATGTCATCATCATTAATATGATCAATGTAATCGTCATTACCATTGTCATCATCAATGCCATCAACACTAGTATAATTATCATCATTGTCATCATCATAATAGGCCTATCATCCAGGTAATCATCATTTGTGCTAAATGAGTTGCTTTTGCTATATTCCAATGTATTTTACTTTCTTTTTGTTTTCTATTATTGTATTATTTTCATGTTGTTTAGTGTCGATTTTATTATGCTATTATTATTTCTCTTTGTAATATGTTAGTATTCTGTTCTGTAACTTTTTTGTTAAATTTTAACTGCTTGAATACTTTGTGACCTGGTAGAGTGTAAGAGAAGGCCCTATGGCCTTAACTCTGCCAGTATAAATAAAGAATTATTATTATTATTATTATTATTATTATTATTATTAATGTCATCATCAATTCCATAAACACTAATATCATTGTCATCAATAATGTAATCATCAATATCATTAATCTCACCATTAATACGCCTATCATTAATATCATCATAAATGCCATCACTACTAATATTATTAATGTCATCAATAATGTCATCATTATCATTAATGTAATCATTAATTCCATCACCACTCATATCATCATCATTAATATCATTAATCTAATCAACAATATCATTAATGCCATCATCAATACCAACACCATTATACTATCACCATCATTAATGTCATCAATAATATCATCATTAATATTGTTAATGCAATCATCATTATAATTAATATCATCAACGCCATCACCATTATACCATCACCATCATTAATCTCATCAATGACATCATCATTAATATCATTAATACTATCATTATCATTAATGTCATCAATAATATCATCATCTCATTAGTATCATTAATGCTATCATCATTATCAATGTCATCATCAATGCAATTATAATTAATATCATCAATGTCATCATTAATATCGTCACTATTACTATTATTATTAGTGCAGCGTTGGTACTACTGCAAGCCGTGTCCTATCAGCGGTCAACGTGTTGCACCTCTCCCCTCTGTTTCCTAGTCCGCTCTATCAATCATGGCGCGATACCTTCAACTGTATCTCTCAGTGGCGTGTGGTGATAAATAATCCTGGTGGTGCACAAATATTTATGGTGATTATGATTATGATTATTATTATTATGATTATTATTATTATTATTATTATTATTATTATTATTATTATTATTATTATTATTATTATTATTATTATAGGTACTAACTATTACATAACTATTTAGATATGTTACGTAGGTATAGATTTACATAATTTTGTTAGTCAAGAAATTGCAGTTAATCAGTTTCCTAGGTAGGTCCAACAATAGCAAAGTAAAGTGTTCAATTTCTATTGCAGCACACCGTAAATAATATTGTTTTCGCTATATTGCGTTTTATAACACAGTTCACACGTTCACAAGCATTCGATACGTCTGTCGTCTCATCAGCATTAACTGTTAAAAAGTCAGCAGCTTTCTTTATTTCTTTGAAATCTCATCATGGCATACATCAAAATTGCTTGAAGGATTTCGTTCTGTATAGTGTTTGACGTGTTCTTAAACATGTTCCTCTTTCCAATTGTTCCTTAAGAGTGGGTCTAATTCGGAACTGAAATTGATGAGGCCAAGAAAATTACTAGCGTTTAAAGATGAGTTCCGTCTTCGTGACCTCTTAAAGCCAACTCAAAGCTCCACAAAACCGCACGCACATATCTGTGCTTGGTAGCTTTATCATTGTGAAGTTCAACAATCCAATTGAATCTAATTGCGTCTATATGTTTGTTTGACCCAACACTGCTAATTTAACATTATTGTTGATGTGTGCAGCTGAAGAATAGTGTTTTTTAATTCCTTCATTCATGTGCTTCAAATCAATCACATCTGCAGAACGATAATCAAAATTATGTAGTTACTACGCAAAGTCCTAAATTCAAACAGAAAAATAAATAAAATTCATAAAACGTACTTATTTTTGTCAATGAATGTTCGCCGCCGAACAATAGGCAAGGAAAACAAAATACAGCGTCTTTTATATTGCAGCCGCATATTGCATTTTTCGTAAGTCCGAATGTTGAATTGTCTAGTCACTTCTCTATTACTATTCTTCGTCACTTATAATTTTAATTCATGTGTAGTTCTACCCATCTTATTTATTTTGATCTTTTCGTGTAAAGGTCTTATAGAAAATTACACATTTAACAGATTTTGCACACTATTCATTGTAGCAATTATGATGGGACGAGCTTGAGAACACATCTGAAAGTGCTCCTAATCCCTCCTACGCACACTGTAAACCTCCCTACCATGCTCCAAAGCCTGCCAGTGAAACAGCACTACTGCGCATGCTCGAATGGAGCAGTGTGCCGCAAGTGTCGAGCGGTAAACATAAGTCCCAGGCGTCAACAAGAACAGTACACGTGCAGTGTTATTTTTACGTAGTATTATAATAAAGAATTAAGTCGCTCACATAGTCTACTGCAGCTCATTGATATAAATTATAAAACGCGTGTTATTTGAAAGAGGTGGTGCACTGCTCCTGTGCTCTTTAAGAGAAATCGCCACTGGTATCTCTCACACTTAACGCTCATTTTATGCTCAGCTCAGCCCTGTTGTATCGCTTAACATGCAATCTACCGTCAATGTCCAAGTTCATCATTATCGGGCCTTACTTCATTATCTTTGGCTACAACGCGCAGATCGGCTATTCTCCATTATTGGCAACATTTTAGGGTTCGCAGCAGGGTTGCCACCTGTTCTAATGTAGTTACAAAGAAATAATCTCAGCTTTATAATCCTAGTCGCCGTGATAACTTACAGAGAGCTATTTTTTAATTAAATAAATTATATTAAATTTCAGGATTTTACAGCCATTCCGTGAGGAATTTTCTATCTTAACCTTGCACCGAAACTTATTCCTATGAGTAAACAGAAGTGAAAAATAGTGACATCTTTTTGTGTTTGTTTTTTTAAAAATATCTCGATGCTTATAGATGCTCCTCAAAAATTTAAGAGATTTGCATCCCTTAGAACACTTCTCGGTGTTTAGTTTTTGCACTTTTCCTCATGTTCAAAACCTGTCTCGTTCCATAAATTTTGAGCTAGCTGTATGGAATATTTTTGCCAGGAATTGTAAATATTTTTACATAAGGAAATCATAATGAATAAAGGACTAGAAACAATAAAACATGATAAAAGGAGAGTTTGTTAACGCACTCATTATGAATAAAATAGAGAAGAAACCATGAGAAATATTCAAAATTGTACAAGTTATCAGGGAATCCACTTTTCCCTGCACAAATTGCACCCACAAAAAATTTAAGAATAGAAGTTTTTTGGATCATGAAAATTCTTAATTAATCTAGAGATATTGTCTAATCATTGTACCATATTCCAGCACAAAATTAATTGAAGATAGGCCTATGTAGAAATTAAATTTTTAAGTATACTAAATTTATACTAGCAAAAGTTGAACAGTAGTGGCAAAAAAACCGGACCGACTCTTGTAGCTAATACAAAAGAATCCTGTGCTGTGTATTGTGTCAAACTGTTGTAATTTCAATATGGATAGTGAAGCCAGAGGTATGTACTGCCATTTAATGTAAAAACACGCAGTTATCTTTGCCGAATAGAGGTAGAAATGTAATATTGATGACAGATGAAAATAAAACTCTCAAAGTTTTTTCGTCTGTAAGTTTGAAGCACTGAAGGAAACAAAAAACGGTAAGAATCGAACAAATGCAATAAATTTCATTGTTACAATTAATTATACAATATGGATGTGTTTTGTGACTAGCAAAATTTGAATCTGTGACTCTGAAATCAGCTACAAGGGTCGGTCCGGTTTTTTTTTGCTACTGTTGTACATAAACCCGTAAGTCAATATCATTTAAATAAATTATGCATGGATTAAGTTTGTTCCTTTCTTATGAAGAACATATATTTATAGTTGAGTAAAGGTTACTATTTATATATGTATATATAACCGTTAAAACCCGAAATCGTCAAAACGAATTTCAACTAGTAATAATAGGTTTTAAAAATGTAGATAGATAGGAAGCGAATTTTCGTAAGCCCTAGAATCGATAATAGATTAGGTTCGGTTTGTTTAGGCTTTTACCAAAACAAAGGCCTAAAGAAACCAAACCTTAACCTCTTACTATTGTAGGCCCTACGAAAACTCGCTTTCTATTTACATATTTTGTTTAAACTTATTTATAGGCTACTAGTTGAAACTGGTTTTGACGGATTTCGGGTTTTAACGGTAATAATATTTTGACTTCACATAAAACACTAAAAACAGTTATAATCCTTCATGCCTCTCCAAGTTTTAAATATTTCTTGGTAATTCTTTTTTTAACTTGACGCTAACATGCATATGAAGAAGATCAGCTATCATGAAGATCCGCTAGAAATAGTCATTTCTTTTCTAACATTTAGACCTAAGGAAAAAAATAATTAAATATTCAATGTACAGCTAAACACTGCTTATTATGATCACTCAGATAATCTGATAACATCAACCGACTGATAACAGTAGGCTGTCTAAAAAAAAATTTGAAAGTTGGTGTATTTACTCTCTAAGTTTCAACCAAATTTAGAACATAACACACCACCACAAGCAGTTTCTGCAAAATATTTGGCAACGTTGAATTGTTCTCTCGGGGATCAATTTTGTCTACTCTGATTCTGGAACGAAAGTGAGATAACGGTACGTGCTTCATTAAGCAGTGTATAAATACTGCAGTGAGCTGAGAATTGTAATAAGGGAACTTAAACGTAATATCTGAACGTAATAGAATAGCGGATAGTTACTACATTTCATACAAATGTGAAGCCAGCGTTTTGTTAGTCCCAATGCTCTCGAATTACTTTCCACGCTCATATTCTGTCCAATTAAAATGCATTATGCATGTTTTTGTGAAACTATTGTTATTAATGTATCGGGTGTTAAATATTCATTCCGCTTACATGAGAATGATCTACTCAACGGCATCTATAATGCATAATGCAGCTCACACCGGTTCATTTTAACTATTCGTGACGCGAAATTGTCATCCGCTGCTCTTTAAAACTGTAATAAGCAGGGCCCGGATTTTTATGACCTAAAAATTGTTGAAAAAATGACGTGTAAAATGACTCTAAAATTCAATAATTACAAAAAAATGACCTTAATATTTGAATTTTTATTTTGATTAATATTAACATCCAGAACGGGTTACATCAGCTTCTTGTCTATGCGGATGACGTGAATATTTTAGGAGAAAATCCACAAACGATTAGGGAAAACACGGAAATTCTAGTTGAAGTAAGCAAAGCGATAGGGTTGGAAGTAAATGCCGAAAAAAGACCAAGTATATGATTATGTCTCGTGATCAGAATATTGTACGAAATGGAACTATAAAAATTGGAGACTTATCCTTTGAAGAGGTAGAAAAATTCAAATATCTTGGAGCAACGGTAACAAATATAAATGACACTCGGGAGGAAATTAAACGCAGAATAAATATGGGAAATGCGTGTTAATTCGGTTGAGAAGCTTTTGTCATCTAGTCTTCTGTCAAAAAATCTGAAAGTTAGAATTTATAAAACAGTTATATTACCGGTTGTTCTGTATGGTTGTGAAACTTGGACTCTCACTTTGAGAGAGGAACAGATATTAAGGGTGTTTGAGAATAAGGTTCTTAGGAAAATTTTTGGTGCTAAGAGGGATGAAGTTACAGGAGAATGGACAAAAAGTTACACAACGCAGAGCTGCACGCATTGTATACTTCACCTGACATAATTAGGAACATAAAATTCAGACGTTTGAGATGGGCAGGGCATGTAGCACGTACGGGCGAATCCAGAAATGCATATAGAGTGTTAGTTGGGAGGCCGGAGGGAAAAAGACCTTTGGGGAGGCCGAGACGTAGGTGGGAAGATAATATAAAAATGGATTTGAGGGAGGTGGGATATGATGGTAGAGACTGGATTAATCTTGCTCAGGATAGGGACCAATGGCGGTCTTATGTGAGGGCGGCAAGAACCTCCGGGTTCCTTAAAAGCCAGTAAGTAAGTAAGTACGTAAGTAAGTAAGTAAGTAAGTATTAACATCCAGAAATGTATATAGAGTGTTAGTTGGGAGGCCGGAGGGAAAAAGACCTTTAGGGGGCCGAGACGTAGATGGGAAGATAATATTAAAATGGGTTTGAGGGAGGTGGGATATGATGATAGAGACTGGATTAATCTTGCTCAGGATAGGGACCAATGGCGGGCTTATGTTAAGGCGGCAATGAACCTCCGGGTTCCTTAAAAGCCAGTAAGTAAGTAGTAAGTAAGTAAGTAAGTAAGTAAGTTAAGCTACTGTACAAAAGTTATAGAGTGAAGATTATTGAATTATTAGGCATACATACTTAATTTTTAACAATTAGGAAGGTAGAGAAACAAAAACAAAATTAATTGAATTAATTAGGTAATTTTAATAATTAATTAAAAATCTGCAAATTTGAATTTTGAATTCATTTTAATAAAGCTGTCAAATAATTCGAATTATAATGAAGAAATAATATACTGTAATTTTAGTTTTGTTTCCATCTTGACTTATTTTAATGTTAACCCAGAAGTATGTTCGTTAACACATTTTAATATATTTTTTTAAAAATATTTTTAGTGTACCATTTTAGAAAACGTTTCTAGTGTATTTATAAACTTCCATTAATTCTTTGTAGAATTTCTATATATATTATGCAATTATGTACAGATTGTAATTGTAATTTTATTCTTCATATTATAGTTGGAATCTCCTGGTAGAGGGGCAGAGAAGGCCTGACGGCCTTATCTCTACCAGGTTAAATAAATAAATACCACTACTACTACAGATATCTTTATGGTCTGAAGATGTCCAAAATGGGCGAAAATGTTCACAAGTAAAATATTAAAATATGTTAACAAACATAGCCTACTTCTGGGTTAACATTAAAATAAGTCAAGACGGAAACAAAACTAAAATTATATTATTTCTTCAATAAAAATCTGCAGACTGAAAGCATCATTTTCCTCTTTGGAACTTCTGTAAAGATAGACTGAAAAAAAAATTAGGACTTGAAATGTTGTTTTATGGAAAAAATAACAGTACGGTAACTAAAATACTGCCACTGGAACTTTCTTCACTGAAAACTTTATTGCAACTGAAGATTAAACGGTTTCATAATCGCATAACATGGAATAAGTCTCATTGTTGTAAATTAATTATATACAAATGTCTTTTAAGGAATCCGGAGGTTCATTGTCGCTCTCACATAAGCTCGCTATCGGTCCCTATCCTGAGCAAGATTAATCCATATATTATGTAATAATGAATATTGCTTTATAATTTCAGTCAACAACTGAAGACCTCCCTCAAAGAACGTTGTATATCAACGGCTTTTGCATATGAAGAGTTCGCGGGAAAAACGATGAATGTCACAGTTTTGTTAAGGTTGATGTCATTATCTAATTCAATGGATCACTGCGAAATTTAATGTTGTTCTTATGAAAAATGGTAAAAAGGAGAATTATCACCACGAATACAGTAATGCTTTCCTTTATTTTCTATAGAAACAGCACTACATCTTGCAGATATAGACTCAATTAGATCATTATCTAATCCTTAACAGAAATGTGACATTCATTGTTTTTCCCTCGAATTCTTCATATGATATACAACGTTCTTTGAGGGAGGTCTTCAAATTATCAATTAAAAAGAAACAATTTTCTGTTATTTCACATCACAAGGTTATACAGGGTGTTTTCGAGGTGGTGTTACAAACTTTCAGGGATGATGGCGAAGGGCACATGTATCAATTTGAGATGAGGAACCATGGTCCGGAAATGACTGAGTCGAAAGTTACAAAAAAAAGTAGTTGTGTAAAAATGGAATTATAATTTGGCACCATGTGCCCTTCTTCCCTTAACTTTTGGAACAGTCGTGGAAAAATGATATGGGCCGGAAGTCTCCTACGTGGGTACTTGTCCCGTATTCGAAAATCAGGTCTGCTTATTCCGCTCTCGTGTACTCCTCCATTTCACTAGGACTGATGGACTGGACACTGCAACTTGTACACATACACTGCTGTCTACAGACGTGCATATCAGGACCGACCATGTCTGTTACACATTAGCTATGTGCATTGCTTTAGTATAGTTTGCTGTCCCCACTCCTCAGACAGCGCACTGAATGGAATACTGTAAGTAGACAACGTAAACAACGTCAGATGAATACAGTATGTGTAAAATGTACAGATAAATACACATAAATAAGGTGTATAGAGGAATAAAATTATTTCATTTCTGCAGAACTATTTTTGCTTGTAACTTTCGACTCGGTCGTTTCCGGACCAGGGTTCCTTATCTCAAATTAATACATATGCCCTTCGCCATCATCCCTGAAAGTTTGTAACACCACCTCGGAAACATCCTGTATATCCAGAAATGTTTTCGATTTTTTAAAAATCATCTTCAGGTGGAAAGACATAAATTAAACATTGAGCATAATAATAATAATAATAATAATAATAATAATAATATTAATAATAATAATAATAATAATAATAATAATAATAATAATATTTTTCTAATAATAGTTTTATTTTCCCTGGCAGAGTTAAGGCCCCATCAGGCCTTCTCTTCCACTCAACCAGGATCAAATCACATACAGAAAAATACATACCGGTATACAAATATTAACTTAAGGGAAGGCATAGGAGAAATTTTGGCAAAAATGTGACAAAAATGCGATTCTCAAAGACCAAGGACACCAGAATAAAATTATGTGACACGTTTCCTTATTAAAATGAAATAAATGGCAGGCATTTTTTTCAACGTGATTTTCTTTAATTTTCGATATTAATTAATTAAAATGATTAAAATTACAAAATCTCCAAAACCATCAAAGCTAGATAAAAGAGATTTTGCATAATGTAACTGACATGTAAAAGTAGCATGTGATAAAAATTTCAGGTCAATAGATTGAAAACAGTAAGATTTAGTAATTTCACCTATGCCTTCCCTTAAAAATAGTAATAAACATAATAAAGTCAAAAAGAGAGATTGAATACATATACACAATCAGTATTAACATAGGTGAAATACAAGAAAAAAAATATACACACACATTATAAATAAAAATCAAAACTGTTTGAAAACAATATGATATAAAATGTGGTTCTTAGTCATTTTAATATGATAAGACATTTTGTACAGTTTTTAAACTAACAGTCATATAAAGTGATGAACACAATATTTGAATATTTTGACATTATATAACAAGTTTCAATAATAAAATTGTGTGTATGCATTGAAAATTGAAATTAAAATTTAAATCCATTAGTGATATCATGTTGAAAAGAGGAGGTTACAATAATTATTGGTACGGTATTCTGTAAGTTTGTTAATCAATCACTCGAATCGATGAGGTTTATGTGACAATCTTTTTAACGCTTCGATGAAATAATTTCTACGTCTGAATCTGCGTCCTCCTCCTAACTTCATGTCACATACATCTCATCGATTCGAGTGGCTGATTAACAAACTTGCAGATTACCAGTAATTGTAACCTTCTCTTCTGAATGTGGTATCAAACCAAATCAAAGACAAAGGATTAGAGTGAATGAAATGAAAAGCGTGATCGAAAATCAGGAACGAGGGGACCCGAAAAACATCGTCCTTCACGTAGGAACAAACGATTTGCGAAGAGGTGTTGATTATATCATGGCAGATGTATATGACTTGGTGATGGAAACGAAGAAGAAATATCCGGCAGCTGGGATTGTCATCAGTGGAATCGTCAGACGGAGGGATGTGAACTGGAGAAAAGTGGGTCGTGTGAATAAAGCTTTCGAGTGGGTAGCGGAGTGTCTTGGTGCGCGTTTCGTCGATCCAAATTCCTGGATAGACGACAGATGCTTCGGAAGAGACGGAATCCACCTAAATCGGAGGGGGGCTGCAGACATGGAATCCCTCTTCGCGCGGGTAGTTACTACAACATGGCGCGGCGGGATCGAGGATCCATCAGCTGGCAGCGGCACCGAAGGACCATCAGCCGACGGCGGGGGCGTGGGACTACCGGCGGTCAGCGGGGGTGTGAGTCTACCAGCGGGTGGAGGGGTCGAGGGACTACCAGCGGGCGGTGCGGTCGAAGACCTATCCGCGGGCAGCGTAGACCTGCAGTGACGGCGAAGTGCCACGGGGATTCAGAATGTTCAAGTAAGGACAGGCCTACTAAGACTACTGCAGGTTAATTGCCGAAGTATTAGAAATAAACTTATTCCGTTTTGGAACTTGGTCGATGTTTATAATCCAGATGTAATAATTGGGACGGAATCATGGCTTAGGGAAGACATAAATGACTCGGAAATTTTTAGGTCGGATTATAGAGTCTTCAGAAAGGATAGAAGTGAAAAGGGAGGGGGAGTTTTCGTTTGTACTAAGATAGAAATAAGTAGCAATCTTCTGTGGATACATGAGGAAGTTGAAATATTGAATGTTCAGATAAGAAATGGGCGGGAAACCTTAGATGTAATAGCATGTTAAAGACCACCCAGTGAATTAAACAATTTAACTTTGCACAAACTAAATGAATATCTTAATATAGTATCAGAAGACCGAAACGTAGTAATTGCTGGGGATCTAAACCTCCCGAAAATTAACTGGAACGGGATTTCAGGTACAAATTCAGATGCACAGACCCTTGTTAATGAATTGATCTGGCGTAAAGATTTCAAGCAGGTAGTAAATGGTCCGACGCGTGACAATGCCCTCTTAGATGTTTACCTACTAAGACCTGTCTCTCTCTTTGTAAACTCTGAAAGTCTTCATAAAATAAGTGATCACAATAGCGTCTTATTAGAAATCTTCTGGGAAAACACAGTAAATCCGAGGTCAAGTCCACTGTCTGTCTGGAATTTTAACAAAACCGATGTCCATGAATTACAAACGTTTCTACGACAAAAGCATGATGACTTTAAGGACTGAAGGAAATA
This sequence comes from Periplaneta americana, assembly GCF_040183065.1. Taxonomy (NCBI): domain Eukaryota; kingdom Metazoa; phylum Arthropoda; class Insecta; order Blattodea; family Blattidae; genus Periplaneta; species Periplaneta americana. Next base: position 204,858,209 of record NC_091118.1, on the reverse strand, counting down.
TGGAAAATGTGTGGCATAAATTTAAGTGTATAATTTTCGAGGCATTAGTAAAATGTGTACCTTCTAAAATAATTAAGAAAAATCCGGACCCAGAATATTACACTAATTATATTCGCTACTTAAAGAAAAAGACAAGGCGCGCATTTAGCAAACGTAAACGGAGCCATGAGCATTGGGAAAAATATATCGAATTAATTAAGAAACTTGAGTGTGAAAAAAGGTTAGCTCAGGAAAATTTTCTAAAAACTATTTTAAAAGAAGATGAAAGTAACAATTGGAGACAGTTTTATAATTATGTACGCAGGAGAAAAGGGAAAAATGAAGGAGTAGTGCTTTTACGAAATCAGAACGGAGAAAGTATAACTGATGACAAAGAAAAGGCCGACTTATTAAATTCCTATTTCATTTCGGTTTTCAATAATAATAATAATAATAATAATAATAATAATAATAATAATAATAATAATAATAATAATAATAATAGTAATAATAATAATAATAATAATAATCCCGCTGATAGGAGTGGTTGTGTCACAGACCGTGAATGTGAACCAAATTCGACTTTCAAAATAACTTCCAAAGGGGTTAGAGAGAGAATAACGAAATTAAAAAATCGGAAGTCTCGAGGACCAGATAGTATTGCTACAGAGATTCTTAAATTAGGTTCCGAGGCCATAATTCCATACTTAATGCGTATATTTTATGTTTCCATAAACAATGCAGCTATTCCATGTGACTGGAAATCAGCTATAGTGGTACCCATACATAAAGGTGGAAATAAATTAGATGTCGGAAACTACAGACCGATTAGCCTTACATCTGTCGTATGTAAAGTCATGGAGCATTTGATATCGGATTATATTCGTCATGTTCTAAATGCGAAAGACTGGTTTTACAACCGCCAGCATGGTTTTAGGGAAGGCTTCTCATGTGATAGTCAAATTACGTCGCTGGTTCAGGATCTAGCTGAAGAGGTAGATAGAGGCGGAAGAATCGATGCAGTTGTGATTGACTTTTCGAAAGCATTTGATTTGGTGCCACATGACATATTAATAGATAAGTTAAGTAGGCTAGGAATAGATAAAAGAGTGGTGCTATGGATCCAAGAATTCTTAAAAGGTAGAACCCAGAGAGTTAGAGTAGGTCATGAAATATCGGAAATTGGAAATATAAGTTCAGGGGTGCCACAGGGCAGCGTTCTGGGTCCATTACTCTTTATAATATACGTAAATGACCTATGCCAGACTATTACATCAAATGTGAGGCTATTTGCAGATGACTGCATTATCTATAGAAAGATTAGAAATAATTCAGATGTAGAGTCTATTCAAACAGACTTGAATAACATTTACAACTGGGCGTTAAAGCATAGGATGAAAATAAATGGTTCTAAAAGTAAATCTATAACATTTTGTAAAACCCGAGAGGAGACTAGTCTTAATTACGAATTCAGTGGTGTTGTAATTCCGCAAGAACAATGTTGTAAATACCTAGGAGTGTATTTAAACTCCAAACTTTCTTGGGGAGAGCATGTTGATAATGTTACAGGCAAAGCATGGAGGGCACTTCACTTTATTATGAGAATCTTGAGAAAGGCTAGCCCCAAATCGAGGGAAATAGCATATCTAACGTTAGTGCGACCGTTAATGGAATACGGAACTACGTGTTGGGATCCCTATAGAATATATCAGATAAATTCCTTAGAAAGAATCCAGTATAGGGAAGCTAAATTTGTTAAAGGTAAAAGAGAAAATGGGAACGATACGATAAAAGAACTTAAATGGGAAACTTTGGAAAACAGACGTAGGAAAACTAGAATAACATCATTGTATAGAGCACATCTAGGTCAGAAAGCATGGGTAGACATAACGGCTCGGTTAGAAAAGCCAACGTACTATGGTAGGAACGATCATGATTTTAAAATCAAATGTAGGAAACAGAAAACGGATGTAGGTAAATTCTCATTTTTAAATATAACTATAAATGATTGGAATGACCTACCTGCAGCGGTCTTTGAGGCCTGTCCTTCCTTAAGGAGATTCAAGAATAATTTAAAGAGTTGTGTATAAAGTGAAAATTAAAATTAAGGTGACATTCAACATTTAATTTTTTAAGGTGACATGTATTTATCTAGCCTGACGAGTTTACTTCCTTGGTTTGAATTGTAAATTATTTAAAAATAGCGTGTAAGAGGGCCTTAGACTAGAAATATTTAGTTTAAATGTACCGGTAGTTCTGTTTATAAGAATGCAATTATTTGACTTATTTGAACTGTTGTATCAGTGAAGCGAGGTAAGTCAGTGAAGTTATGGTTTTACAGTGCAGTGAACAGTTCCGATCAGTGATAATTTATGGCGTCAATGAAATGTGTTCTATAGTGTCAGTGAAATGTGTTACAGTGTCAGTGAAATGTGTGCTAAAGTGTCAGTGAAATGCGTCATAGTGCCACTACAGGGAATGAGATGAGAGTAAAGTGAAAGACTATTGAAACTTATGTAGGACCTATACATAATTATGTAGGTTGTGTTGTACAATTAGGTGTTTTATTTTATGTTTTATTATTATTGTGTTAAATTGTATTGTGTATTCTTATTGTATTGTGTATAAAATTGTATATGTGTTGTAAAATTGTATTGTGTATTGTAAATTTTATTGTGTATTGTTAATATTGTATATACCACTGCCACCGGGTGCTTGCCCACTTGCAGTGTAAATAAATACATACATACATACAAACGGATAAAAACAATGCAAAGAAACGAAAACAAATAAAAACAAACCAAAACACCCAAACAAATAAACACAAACCAGAAAAACTAAAACAAATAAAAACAAAGCAAAGCACCAAAACAAGTAAAATCAAACCAAAAACACCACAACAAATAAAATCAAGCCAAAAACACCAAAACAAATAAGATCAAACCAAACTTACCAAAACAAATAAAATCAAACCAAAAACACCAAAACAAATAAGATCAAACCAAACTTACCAAAACAAATAAAATCAAACCAAAAACACCAAAACAAATAAAATCAAACCAAAAACACCAAAACAAATAAAATCATACCAAAAACACCAAAACAATGAATAAAAACAAATCTTGAACATCAACGCAATTAATAAAATTAAATCATAAACACCAAAACAATTAATAAAAACATATCAAAAACACGAAAACAATTAATAAAAAGAAACCAAAAACACCAAAACAATTAATAAAAACAAATCAAAACACCAAAACAATTAATATAAAGACATCAAAAACATCAAAACAATTAATAAAAACATATCAAAAACACCAAAACGATTAATAAAAACAAATAAAAAACACCGCAACTATTATTAAAAAAATCAAAAACCCCAAAACAATTAATAAAAACAAACCAAAAGCACCAAAAAATTAATAAAAACAAATAAAAAACACTGAATCAAATACACCAAAACAATTAAAAAACAAACAAAAACTACCAAAACAATTAATAAAAACAAATAAAAAACAGCAAAATAATTAATGAGAAATTAAAAACACGAAATATATGAAGAATGAGTATTAAAATTGAAACTTATATACACCATTTCAGAAAATTGAAAAATTAAAATAATTTTAGTATAATCATAGGTGATACACGATTTTGAAGAGAGGAGTAAAAAAAAAAATATGTTAAAGATAAAAGTTCAATAAAAATCTTAGCCAAAATGCAATTCCAATTCCCCTTAACTTTTGAAAATACTTGAAAGAAAAAGGGAAATTAACCACGTGAGGCTAATGGAAAGCGGCGTCTTTCAGAAGAATATACTAGCTATCAATTGCTTATGTTTACTTATAGTTTTAGCAAGAGCGGCAAGACATTAGACAGTAAAAAAGTCACTCAAGGTGTGTGATATCAATAAGACGTGTGCAAAAGTGTAGTAAAATGTTAGTCAAAATAATACTTCCTTTACAGTAAGCAACCGCGAACATGTCCCATGGTCATGAATGTAGCAAGATACTCTTGAGGAATTACGTACAATACAAATAGCACTAACCTCCTAACTACCAGATAGCCCTTCTACTCAATGTACGGCAGTATTTTGACACGTTTTCCTGAACAAGTCTTGCGTCTTTCCATTTTGCTACACACCAATTCACAAACAAACACAATGCTGCTAATAATGTAACCGAATCCAAGGACAACAAAAGCTGCCACGAGATGAGAAACAGTGAACACAAAGTACATGTCGTTGCACACATCGCACTCCACACTTGGGATTCTAACTTGCAGCTGCTGTTTGAATTTGAGGTCGGACCAGTACTTCTGCACAAGTCCAGTTTCCATGCAACGCATAATTATCAAGTCAAACCGCTCAAGTAGGGGACTCCCCTTCGCTACATACATCGATACTTTCAAATCATACAAGTTCTCCTCCACCGTGCACAGTACTCTTGTGACGCCGTCATCCAAACCCAAACGTGACACCACGTACTCAGCTGACATCAAAGATGTTATGGCAGTTACGTCCCTGTTGGTGAGAAGGTGCTCCATGCACTCATCCTGTGTATCGTATACTATGTCACTTGATTGATATTTTTCCGGCTTTTGATAGGATATTAACATCATGAACATATCTATACTTGGCACAGCACAGTATTTGAGGTCTGACTTTATGAGTTCGTCCATCGTCTTGATCTCCTCGTTGTATCCAGGAGTAACGAGGAAAGAAACAAAAAACGCCTGAAAAATAATCGTTATGCAAAAACAGTAACAGACATACATGAAGAAGACACTTCTAGGAAGTGAAGTTCTTGGCATCTCGTTGACTGAAACTCCCATTAGAACTGCCCACATGTTGAACACACTCAGCGTGAAGGATCCGTAAGATGGTGACTCGGTTTTGATAGCGGCTGACTTTCTCATTACATATGCTGTGACCAGAGTGACAGCAGCCATGACTAGCCAGACAGCTGTTGTGTAAACACTCATGATTTTTGTCATCCTTGGAGCAGGTAATGGACATGGAACGTACCAATGTACCTCATCAAATGTTAAAGGTACTGTAGGATCTCCATAAGGTATGACCATGAAGCTCAGAGGAAAGCGACCGATGACCAAATCGCTCATGTCAGCAGTCATCTCCACTAATTGTTGAACATGAACCTCTTCGGTACCTCCTTTTGCCGGTGGAAGATACTCCAAAGATGCGTTAAGTGCTTCACTCGTGAGAATAAGATACTCGATCTCCAAACCTTTATACTTGTATATCGTATTGCCTTCTTTGTCTGTACTGTTTTCAACCAAAATGACGTAAGGTTGAAACTCTGCAGTTGATACTCTAAGAGAACATCCTTGAAAATTATTAGGTATCCTGTTTGGAAACAAAGTCTTTTGTTGAGATCTCAATGCACGGCTTTCACTTGAACACTTCCCAACAAGCAACATGGTCTTAGGTTCTAGACATTGACCATCTTGGAATGGGAACCAAGAGTAGATGTGCACCTCAAATTCTCCCGTATTTCCGCTCTCGAATGGTGCTGGAATCAGGATGACGATGTTGATCACTTTTCCTATACTCCACATTTCCGTCGCGATATCCAGAGCTACGGTCTGTGGAGATCTTGCATGAAGAGTCGTCACCACAGCGAAAAATTTGGCTCTTGGGTTCCAAGAAAAACCTGCTTGGAGTTCTCCAATTTGGGATATCAAATCGTCAAGCAGATTATCTTCATCCGCTTGCAGTCTGATGAATATGATGTAGAGATCGTGCTTCTCAACTTTCTCGTACGTTGCTGCCATTGTCTGTCCATCTGATGAAGAAAGGACAATTGACCAGCGACCTTTGTCGTAAAGTTTCGTCAGCACTGAATTTACCAAGAGGTGGTCATCATCACTGTTAACATCGTCATATTCTGCTGGGGGCAGAGACACCGCAAGTGGTCCGTCGGAGTCTCTGATGTTTAGTAAGTTATTTACTAGGCATTTCGCTATCTGATATTGCATTGGCGTCAACATTTCCTTTCTAAATGTGAGTACTAAACGTAAAAGAACGAAAGTAATTACAGTTTTCGGTAAATGAAACATTTTTCATGTAATATGCACTTGACCACTTATTTCATTTGTATCTTTCTTAATTCCATCGATTGTCGCAGAAAAGCCTTTGAAGTCACATCGTTGTCTACATATCACGTAAGATGTGTCAGTGTTTTTATATACTCAGTATGACCGTAACGTTTAAACAAATAAAGCACGAGAATTTCTAAATAATTCAATTTGCAGATTTATATCAGTAATAATTACATTTATATTCTTATGTTCATCTTTCATCAAAATCTATTACTTGTCTCATCAAAGAGATCCCCTCTTCAGAAGCTGAAATGTAATGAGTCCAGCGCCATCACAACAATTTGAATCAGCCAGAAGACTTGTAAATTTTTATGAACTTCAGTTTTCATGGTGATTTGTGTTGGTAAATAGTGTCCTGTAGTGTTCCACAGCATTTTAATAACTGAAATAGTCCTGAAGCAGGACTAAAATTTCACGAATAAGGTGACTGTCACTAAACGTACGTATACTACTGCATAAATGCCAACTGACGCTTATTTGCAGACAAAATATTGCGTGACGTGATGACTCAAGAGATCCCGCCTCAACGGTGTATACGCAAAACATTGACACTTGTATAGTGATTAAAATTTCATTTTAAAAAACTTTTTCGAATATGTACGTCTATTGATTAGTCTGTTGGCGTCTGTTATGCTGAATATGCTTCATGGAGTAAAAACATGTGCGTAAAGTATCCCTGAGCACCTCAGTAATAGTCCAGGATGTCTATTTCTTGTCATGATAATTATAATTAATTATTCAACGAATAATGGAATCTTATTCAGAATTCACTACAGTGTTATTTTATGTTCCAGATTATGTTGCTAAATAATTCGTATGCAGTCGACATCGATGGTGCAGTGGTTATTGTGAGCCTATTCGAACCAAAAACACCAAAACAAATCTAACCAAATCAAAGCCACCGAAACGAATAAAAACAAAGCAAACACACCGAAACAAATAAAAAGAAACCGAAAACACCAAAATAAACAAATAGAAACCAAAAACAAATAAAAACAAAGCAAAAACATCAAAACAAATAAAATCAAACCAATAACACCAAACAATTAATAAAAACAAATAAAACACGAAAACAATTAATAAAAACAGATCAAAAACATCAAAAGAATTAATAAAAACAAATCAGAATCACCAAAATAATGAATAAAAACAAATCAAAAACACGAAAACCATTAATAAAAACAAATCATAATACCAAAAAAAGTTAATAACAACAAACCAAAAGCACCAAAAGAATTAATAAAAACAAAAAAACACCAAATCAAAAACACCAAAACAATTAATAAAAACAAATAAAATACCAAAACAATTAATAAACACAAATCCAAAACAGCAAAATAATTAATGCAAACAAATAAAAAACACCAAATTTATGAAGAATGATCGTTAAAATTGAAACTGATATCCCCCATCTCAGAAAATCGAAAAATTAAAATGAATACAATTTTAGTATAATCATGTGAGATATCCTACACGACTTTAAAGATTGAAATAAATAAATAAATAAATAAATAAATAAATAAATAAATAAATAAATAAATAAATAAATAAATAAATAAATAAATAAATAAATAAATAAATAAATACATAAATAAATAAATAAATAAATAAATTAAAAATAAAGTTTAATAAAAATTTTAGCCAAAATGTAATTCCGATACCCCTTAAATTTTGAAAATAGTTGAAAGAAAAAAGAAAATTAAACACTTGAGGCTAATGGAATATACTAGCTATCACGTGCTTATGTTTACTTCTATTTTTAGTAAGAGCGGCAAGAGATTTCACAGTGAATAACAGTCACTCAAGGTGTGTGATATAAATAAGATGTGTGCAGGAGTGTAGTAAATGTTTAGTCAAAATAATACTCCCTTTACAGCAAGAAACCGTAAACGATGCCCCATGATCATGAATGTAGGAAATTTCTCTTGAAGAATTACGTACAATATAAATAGCACTAATCGCCTAACTACCAGATAGCCCTTCTACTCAATGTATGGCAATATTTTGACACGTTTTCCTGAACAAGTCTTGCGTTTTTTCCATTTTGCTATAGACCAATTCACAAACAAGCACAATGCTGCTAATAAAGTAACCGAATCCAAGCACAACAAAAGCTGCCACGAGGTGAGCAACAGTGAACACAAAGTACATGTCGTTGCATACATCGCACTCCACACTTGCCGCTTTAACCTGCAGCTGCTGTTTGTAGTTGAGGTCGGACCAGTACATCTGCACAAGTCCAGTTTCCATGCAACGCATAATTATCAAGTCAAACCGCTCTAGTAGGGGACTCCCCTTCGCTAGATATATCGATACTTCCAAATCATACAAGTTCTCCTCCACCGTGCACAGTACTCTCGAGACTCCGTCATCCAAACCCAAACGTGACATCACGTACTGAGCTGACATCGAAGATGTTATGGCAGTTACGTCCCTGTTGGTGAGAAGGTGCTCCATGCACTCATCCTGTGTATCGTATATTATGTCACTTGATCGATATTTTTCCGGCTTTTGATACGATATTAACATCATGAACAGATCTATACTTGGCACAGTACAGAATTTGAGATCTGAATTTATGAGTTCGTCCATCGTCTTGATCTCCTCGTTGTATCCAGGAGTAACGAGGAAAGAAACAAAAAATGCCTGAAAAATAATCGTTATGCAAAAGCAGTAACAGACATACATGAAGAAGATACTTCTAAGAAGAGCAGTTCTTGGCATCTCGTTGACTGAAACTCCCATTAGAACTGCCCACATGTTGTACACACTCAGCGTCAAGGATCCGTAAGATGGTGACTCGGTTTTGATAGCGGCTGATTTTCTCATTACATATGCTGTGACGAGAATGACAGCGGCTATGGCTAGCCAGACAGGTGTTGTGTAAACACTCATGATTTTTGTCATCCTTGGAGCAGGTAATGGACACGGCACGTACCAATGTAACGCATCAAGTGTTAAAGGTACTGTAGGATCCCCATAAGGTACGACCATGAAGCTCAGAGGAAAGCGACCGATGACCAGATCGCTCATGCCCGCAGTCATCTCCACTAATTGTTGAATATGGACCTTTTCTCCAAAGATGCGTTAAGTGCTTCACTCAAGAGAATAAGATACTCGATCTCCAAACCTTTATACTTGTATATCGTATTGCCTTCTTCGTCTGTACTGTTGTCAACCAAAATGACATAAGGCAATTCCTCTGTAGTTGATACTCTGAGAGAACATCCTTGAAAATTATTAGGAATCCTGTTTGGAAACAAAGTCTTTTGTTGATATCTCAATGCACGGCTTTCATTTGAACACTTCCCAACAAGCAACGTGTTCTTAGGTTCTAGACACTGACCATCTTGGAATGGGAACCAAGAGTAGATGTGTACCTCAAATTCTTCCGCATTTTCGCTCTCGGATGGTGCTGGAATCAGGATGACGATGTTGATCACTTTTCCTATACTCCACATTTCCTTCGCGATATCCAGAGCTACGGTCTGTGGAGATCTTGCATGAAGAGTCGTCACCACAGCGAAAAATTTGGCTCTTGGGTTCCAAGAACAACCTGCCTGGAGTTCTCCAATTTGGGATATCAAATCGTCAACAGAATATCTTCATCCGCTTGCAGTCTGATGAAAATGATGTAGATTTCGTGCTTCTCTGCTTTCTCGTACGTTGCTGCCATTGTCTGTCCATCTGATGAAGAAAGGACAATTGACCAGCGAACTTTGTCGTAAAGTTTCGTCAACACTGAATTTACCAACAGGTAGTCATCGTCACTGTTAATATCGTCATATTCTGCTGGAGGCAGGGACACCGCAAGTTGTCCCTCGGACTCTCTGACGTTTACCAAATTATTTTCTAGGCATTTCACTATCTGATATTGCATAGGGGTCAACATTTCATTTCTAAATGCGAGTACTGAATGTAAAAGAACGGAAGTAATTAGAATTTTCTGCAAGTGAATAATTTTCCATGTAGTGCACTTGACCACTTATTTCATTTTTATCTTTCTTAATTTCATCGATGTCACATAAAAGCCAAAGAAATAAAGCACGAGAGTTTCTGAATAATTCAATTTGCAGATGTGTATCAGTAATGATTACATGTATATTCCTATGTTAAACATTTATCAAAATCTATCACATGCCTCATAAAAGTGATCCCCTTCCAGAAGCTGAAATTTAATGAGTCCAGCGCCACCACAATAATTTGAATCAGCCAGAAGACTTGTAAACTTTTATGAACTTTAGTTTTCACGGTGATTTGTGTCGGTAAATAGTTTCCAAAACATACTTCAGCATACGATGAAACATTCCTGTAGTGATCCACAACATTTTATTAACTGAAATACTCCTGTGGCAGGACTAAAATTTCACGAATATGACTGTCAGTGGACGTAAGTATACAACTGCATAAATGCCAACTGACGCTTATTTGCAATGCCAATATTGCATGACGTGATGACTCAAGAGATCCCGCCTCAACGCTATTTACGCAATATATTGACACTTGTATAGTGATTAAAATTTCATCACAAAGGTACTTTCTGGAATATGTACGTCTATTGATTAGTCTCTTGGCGTCTGTTATGCTGAATATGCTGCAAATGGTAAAAAAGGGCGGGTAAATTAACCCTGAGTACTTCAGCAATGGTCCAGGGTGTATTTTTTGTCAAAATAATAATTAAATAATTATTTAACGAACAATGGATCCTTACTCAGAATACACTACAATGTCATATTATGTTTCAGATTATGTTGCTAAGTAATTGGTATGCAGTCGATATCGATGGTGTAGTGGTTAATGTATTTACTCTCAAACGAAACCACATGCCAATATACAGGGGTGATTCACGAGGCTGTACCGTCACCAAAAACAAATAGAAACAAACGAAAAAGACCAAAGCAAATAATAACAAACCAAAAACAACAAAACAAATAAAAACAAAAGCACCAAAAGAAATAATCTCAAACCAAAACATCACAAGAAATAAAATGAAACTAAAAACACGAAAACAAAAAAAAAAACCGAAAACACTAAAACAAATAAAAACAAACCAAAAATAACAAAACAAATAAAAAGGAACCAAAAGCACCAAAATAAATAATAAAAAAACCAAAAACACCAAAGTTAATAAAAACAAACCAAAACCGCTAAAAGAAATAAAACAAGCCAAAAACACCAAAAAATAATGGAAACCAAAAAGATCGAAAAAATAAAAATGACAATCCAAAAATAACAAAGCAAAAATAAAAAAAAAAAAAATAAATAAACCGAAACCACCAAGAAAACAAGAAACAAACCAAAAATAAATAAAAAACAAAGCAAGAACACCAAAACAAATAAAAACAAACCAAAAACACCAAAGGAAATAAAAGCAAACCAAAAACACCAAAAGGAATAAAAACAAACCAGAAATACCAAAACATATAACGAACCAAAACACAAAAAAATGAAAACAAATAAAAACAAACCAAAATCCCCCAAACAAATAAAAACTAACCAAAAACACCAAAACAAATGAAAAGAAAGCAATGCCACGAAAACAAAAAAAAAACCAAAAGATCAAAACAAATAAAACAAACCAAACCACAAAACAAATAAAAACAAACCGAGAATATCAAAACAAGTAAAACAAACCAAAAACACGGAAAGAAGTAAAAACAAATCATAAACACCAAAACATAAAAACCGAACGAAAACCTCAAAATAAATAAAAACAAATGAAAAAATCAAAACAAAAAAAACAAACCAAAACACCAAAACAAATAAAAACAAACCAGAAACGCCAAAACAAGTAAAAGAAACCAAAAACACCAAAACAAGTAAAAACAAACCAAATGAAAACAAAGCAACAACACCAAAACAAATGAAAACAAACGAAAAACACCAAGAATCACATATGAAAACAAACTTGCAAACATAGAAACAAAGTGGCTAATTAAGTAGATAGATGATTAAATAAATAAATAAATAAATAAATAAATAAATAAATCAAAGTACAGATCTTATGCTAACATCTTAAAAAGTATAACCATAGCCGAAATATAAAAACTGACTTAGATAACCGAAGGAGAGAAGCATCCAATAATAGCTACATCAAAATTACGTTGCGCACTGCGACCGCCATTTTTGGTTCTGTGAATATCCCTGTGAATGCAAATCTGTGTTAATGTCTAACGTTAGCATATAATTCTCACCGTAATAGTGAAATTCATGTCATGTAAACGTATTCCTACAGCTGTGCAAAATCCAACATCGCGCGTTTTCAAGTCAGTATATCTCCGGACTACAACGTTGTAGGTCAGTGATTCATCCGAACGAAATGTAACCAGAAAACGCTAAATCTTAAACATCTAAACAAATAGTGAAAAGTTGTAAGCGAGAACCCAGAAAAAATATGTGATTAGTTGTATTTCGACATTTCCATTTTAAAATCCAAGTCAAAATACAAGAAACGGACATCGGATGAAAGAGGATGTGAAAAGGAATCGATTAAGCCAAAAATGATGTATTCCGAATGATGCAGGACTTATAGAGAGAGGAAGAAATCCGAACTCTTAGAGAACCAACCCAGCACCTCTACAGCGAGTATGTGCGAACCAATGGATGTGGACACTGAATATGGTTGAGTAGAAGCAGACAAACATATCGAGCCAGTAAATATGGGTAGATCCGAAGATAAATGTGAGAAAATATAACAGGAATGAATAAAATGAAATCACACGTTTGTTACCGTCGAAGAGGGTGAAGTCGATCAAAATTTTGCAATTTTTTAATGATATTGAGGTTCTGCAATGGAACGAAGTTCCTCAGAAAATAGCATTTTGTCGTCATATCCTTCACTTATGAAGACGCGTTACAAGAATTGAATTACAATCTATAAAAAAAAACTGTTTTTTTTTTATTTGACTTGTGATCGAATTTACCTGCTTAAATAGGGTAAAGTTGATCACCATTGAATTTTTAGTTTAAGATCGATTTTGAAATATTGCGGAGTAAAGTTGATCACTGGTTATGTTTAAAAAAATTAAGTGTATTACATATATTTTATTTGTTACAAGGGGTGTAAAAACAATAATAATCTTCAATATATGCCAATAGCATTATATAGCGTATCTTTTGTTACTGTGCTCATACTATTCGATACAATAATTAGACCTATAGGTCTCCACTGTACAATCGTGACTATGATTGCCAACTTATAAACCTTAAAAACACATTTTAATTCTTCACATACCAACAAACAAAGATTTAAGTATTCAGAATTTACATTGAAATATCACCCTTTAATTATAATCTAAAATACAATTCAACATTGCTTAGGTTTATATCAGATGTTATTTGAAATCTTCCCCTCCTCATGTCACTTTAGAAACTACATTGTTTCAATAGTCTGGTACAGAGGGGTGGGGGTACAAAATGTGTTCCTTAGGCAGTGGTTCTCTTACGCAAGAAATTCACCATAATTTCGTCGTCCTCTTTTCCCACTATCCCATCGATATAAGCTATACTATGACACTTTTCTGTTTGTAAGTGTTAGTTGGAGGTATTTCGATGAACAATTTCTTCTTCTGCTGGTCCTGTCTGTTTCGAGTAGGTCGATGGCATGATCGACTCAGCCCTACAAAGGTACAAGTTTTGTTATAGTAATAAGTTTCAATACTAAAATTTACGAACTGAAAAACTATTATTTCAGGATACAATCTCAACGAAAAGTACTTACGTATACTTCCTGTCCCCTTTCACTGCTGACTATAATTTAGAGTTTGTAAGACTTTGTTTTCATTTAAGAGGAAAAGTTGAAAGTAACAATTTTCACTTCAACGGTAATTACACAGTGTTCTCATTGTTGGCATGCGCAGGCTTTTTGTTGTCCCTCTCGCTTACATTTGCAATGTCAGGCAATGAAGGCAGCATAACAAAATTTTAACAAGTAACTGAGAAAATACATAATTTTCAATAAAAATCGCAAATGATTGATTTTACACCCACTGATTGACTTTACCCACTTCTCCGGTACTTCTTATATCACCGTCCTTTAATAAATAAAAGCCTACTATAGTTAACTTGTCTTTCATTTCACAACCATGTTGTACATCAAACCTTTTACTTCCCAAAACGAATCCACGTAGAATACATAAACCCCTGCGATGTGTCACTAATACAATCTACCATTAATATTTAATTAAATTTGAATGCCACAAATCTCTGAACGCAGGTCTTTCTGCGTAAAATGTGAATTTCATTGTGAATGAACTGAGATATTATCATGACTCCTTTCTAGCATAAATAATGATATCTCCAATCAAGGAGAAAGTACTCGCAATTTTCAGCTTGGTCTATATATTTGCTTACTTCTGAAAATACACCTTGTCTATAAAAAGTGTTAACTCTTATATGGATAGTGATTCAGTTTGTGTTTGTGAGATTATACACAGGAACTTGGGAACAACACGTTTTCATTTTTTTTTTCAAAATAAGGTAGGTCATGATATTTCCATGGTTACAATGAATATGTTTTCATCTCTATTGTAAAAATGGCTATAAGATTCCAGCTTGGAGCGAAGACGAAACATTGCAGCAAGGATGGAGGTGTTACAGTACCTCACAATGTCTGGGAAAAAAAAATGAATCCTACTTCAACAGTGATTCGCCAACTACCTTAACGATTTATCGCATTTATGACAAGTTGATCGAAACCGGCTCAGTTGCTGACAATTACAAGGCGAACATCGGTCTACCACGTACAGGCCGATCCCTTTTAAACATAGTTGATGTACAAGAGGCTTTCTTACCTAGTCCAAGGAAATCAACAAGAATTTGGTCTTTCCAGGTCAACTGCATGCAAAATCATGAATGTGCTCCACCGCATTTTGCTCGGGATGTTCAAACATATCTTAACGGAACATTTAAACGAAAATGGATTGGTAGAGGAGGACCACTGCAATGGCCAGCACGATCACCGGATCTTACTCTCTGAGATTTTTGGCCATTGGTTATGCTGAAAGACCGTGTATGTGCACGATGTTGACTATCTGCGAAAGAGAGTAGAGGATGTAATTGCAGGAATTCCACAAGAAATGTGCATCCAAGCTCTGCATACTATAATTTCCTAGCATGTCTTGTTCACGATGGTGAACATTTGGAGAAATTTTAAAGTTAGTGTAGGCCTATATAAGTGTGAGTCAATATTCATGTGAGTTAACATTTGAAAAGTACAAGGGGAAATCAATCAAAGTTTCAATTCTCTTAATGGTGATATCATCTAATTCAGTATATTACTACAAACTTCAGTGTTTTTCTTACAAAAAAAACTTGGTAGAGGACAATTATCACCATGGATAATGTCTTCTTTTCCTACTTTTTCATTAGGAACAACAATAAATTTTTCAGTAATATAATGAATTAGAAGACGACATCACCCTTAAACCTTTGAAGCATAGTGGTTATTGAGCATAACCACTGTTTTCTTTCTTTCTAAATTTTATGGCACAGATATTCCACCAAGAAACCACATCTTGAGTATACATAGACATGTCATCTGTATTTTGAAATTGTATGCAGAGTTAAAATGTTGAAAAAAAACTGATTGAAGCTCTGGTATGATCCATGATATGAAAAACATAAAAAATTAATTTGTGCTTCAAAGGGTTAAGAGATTTGTGACTTTGTTTTTCTTCATTTTTTAAGAAACACCCTGTATTTTAACCAGTAATTGCTCGTGGCAGACTCGCAAGCACACGGAGAAGAGAGCTTCTGACCCCTGATACACAGTCTAGCTCTGACAGCCGTCGCAATAGGACGTGTCCAGCAGCGCGTCGGGTCTGAGCAGGCAAACAGCTAACTTTGAGTGGTTGCTCCATAAAAGGTGTTGTTTATTTCTGTGTGTGTACAACTACGCATAGTAAGTTAACATGGCAACAAAAGTTATTCGTCAACATACCATCAAAGCAACATTTAACAAGGATCAGCAACGTCCGAGTGCTATGGAAATTCATCAATGGATAGCAGACGAGTTAAATGTACAAGAAGACGACCTACAAACAATTCAACTTGTAAGTAAACAACATGCTGTTTATTTGAAATTTAAAACGTCTACAGTGTATGAGAATTACCTACAACGTTACGAAGGGTCATCAACCTTAACCTTACAGAATGGAGACAGAGTTGACGTTACGCTTTCCCCAGCGGAAGAAGAAAGTACTGTCGTAAGAGTGTTAAATATCCCCCCCGAGGTGCCCAATGAACGATTACATAATGTTTTCCAAAATTATGGGAAAGTAAAACAAATAGACAGTGAAAAATGGTCATCGCGATATCGATTTCATGTAGATACCGGAATACGGCTAGTTAATATAGTCATTGACAAACCGATCCCTTCCGCCATTGTAGTAGCTACATATGAGGCATATGTGACGTATCCAGGCCAGGAACAATCATGCTTTATCTGTGGCGGATTATCCCATCTGCGGAATACATGTCCTAACAGAAACTTAAAAGCGAAAGTCACTGTTGCCCCTAGAACTGTCTTTACTATGAGCGACTTGTTTAAAAATGCCGAATCGACGTCGAGATCAACAGTTCCGCTCAGAAGTCATTCTAGTCAACTGAAGGAAAATGAAGCTGCTGATAACCTTAATGGGAATGATGACGTCATATCACGTCCATCTGACATTATGGAGATGGAACACCAAATTGACAAACACAAGCAGTCTAGAGGGGACGGAGTTAATGGGTCAACGACTGAACAACATCGGGAACATAGTACTCGCGACCATGAAGAGGCAGAGCAAAATCCGGGGACGACACCTCTTCCGGTGAATTCTGAAACTGATTCTGCTGATGAAATTGAGGGAACCCGTGTCGATTCCGATTAACAAAAGTGAGGAGACGGGCCGCGTCTTCAATCCGAGTTGAATTCCGATTGCGATAACGAACGTAAGACATCAAGTAATAAGTCAGCTGTTAAGAATGACTTACAAGGCGGTAGTATATCATTTCCATTGGAGAAGCAATCTAGTACACATATACCTACACAACTTGAAGCGGAGCAGACAAGGAATGAGATGATGGACGCAGACGACACCAGCCACAGGTCAACTTCTGCTACTCAACAGAAGGACATAGCCGCGCAGAAGACAAGCAAAGGAGGCAACAGAGCGGGTAGGCTACACCCATATAAGCATGAAGGCAGCAAGTTGGGGTTTCCTCCTCTGCGAGTAACAGATTAATATATTCCACTTGTTATTATATTGACATACCCAATAGAAATGTTTATTCAGTTTGATACATTTAATCATGTCTCACTTTAATCCATTCTGGTTTAAGAAAGTTCAATCCTTTGGATTATTAAACATATTTTTCCTTTCTTTAATCCCCTTCTATATTTATTTCTCGTCCATGACGGATGTCACTAATATTCTTACCATAAATGTCAATAATATCTCTTCTCCCCGGAAACTTAAGTTATTATCACAAGCCCTTCGCAATATGGACATCCAGATTGGCCTACTGCAAGAGGTCGGGACTTCGGACCTTCATAGCATATTTGGTTATAATATAGAATCCAACGTTCTACCCGATGAGAGAGGTACAGCCATAGTGATTCAAGATCACATTCCATATAAAGACGTAATTAAACTTTCCGATGGAAGGGGAATAGCACTTAGGGTAGATAATATCCATATTGTGAATGTGTATGCCCCCTCAGGCTCGCAGAAACGACGTGAACGTCAGAAGTTTTTTACGACCGATATAACACCACTTTTAGCACGTAAAAATGAACAATTAGTATTAGGAGGTGATTTTAACTGTGTTTTGCACGCCTCCGACACTTCCGGAGAATATCATCCTTGCCCGGAACTCCAAAATATAGTCGATGGTCTAAAATTATTGGATTCATGGAATTTACAGACACATAGAAATTCCCTTTATACATATAAAAGTCATAATTGTGCTTCAAGGTTAGATAGAATATATATGACACAGAACCTGAAGTTCAATCTTCTAGGTACAGACATATGCCCGGTCGCTTTCTCTGATCATTGTGGTTATATAATAACCCTACGGATTCCACGTCTACCCACTCCATTTGGCAGAGGAATATGGAAGCTTAACACAAGCATATTGAAGGAAGAGGATTTCAAAGAAGCTTTGGAACATAAGTGGAAAATATATCAACGCCAGAAGTCGAGGTATCCAAATATTTTAGAATGGTGGGTCAACACGAAACAAAAATTAGGAAAATGGATGAAATACTATAGCATTCTTCGACAACAGGGAATAAAAGGGCATGAAGAATATTTATATGGACTACTGCGGGATATATATGCTTCGTCTTCAACAGAACCTCGATTAACTACTTTAATGAAAAAAGTTAAAGCAAGTATCCTCAAAATTCAACATGATCGTGACAGAGGCACACAAATACGAGTCCGGTCCAACAGTATGCCAGGGGAGTCGACTTCCATGTATGATGTCATTCGAGAGACGAAGAGAGGGAAAAGGAAATATATTAACATGATTACTACCGCTGATGGAGTAATACACACAGCACAACCATCAATACGTTCCGTTTTGTACGAGTATTACAAGAATTTATACACCGAACCGGTTGCTGCGCCAAGTATCAATATACAAGCCAGTCAGAATAATCCGCCGTCAGCTACACTCACAACACCTCTAACAACACAAAATATTATAGCAGCTATTAAAGCTAGTCCATTGAATAAGTCACCAGGAGCGGATGGAATTCCAGTCGAGTTCTACATTGCGTTTTGGAGTATAATCGAGCGGGAAATGGTAGAAATAATGAACGCCCTTATGACATCACCTACTATTCCCAGTGATATTTGTTTGGGAATAATGGTACTCGTACCTAAGATTGTGTGCCCAAAGACAGCTCTAGACTACCGTCCCATTACTCTCCTGAACAGCGATTACAAGATATTTATGAGGTGTATGAAGACACATTTGAGTACAATTTTTCCACACATAATAGGACCTCATCAACAATGTTTAGTGGCCGGCCGAAATATTGTTAACGCCGCATGTGCAATTCGTGATAGCATCAGTGTCGCAAAACAAAATAAACAAAGTCATATACTTATATCTCTTGATTTTGACCACGCTTTCGATAGAGTACGGCATAATTATCTACTACAACGAATGATGGATTTAAACATAGATCCAGCCTTTATAGCTTGCTTACGGAATGTAATGGATGTTAGTCATTCAAAACTTTTAGTAAATGGACATCTTACACAAGCCTTCCCTGTGGAAAGATCGGTGCGGCAAGGTTGCCCTCTGTCTATGCATCTCTTTGCTCTCACTTTGGATCCTCTGTTACAGAATATTTATTCTATATACCCTACGAATACAGATTCTATTATTCGAGCTTATGCGGATGATGTCACTATAGTTGCAGTTGACGCCACCATTTTGCCAAGAGTGTATCAATGTATACAACAGTATAGTCGAGAAACGGGAGCTCAATTAAATGAAAAGAAAACGAAGGCTATGTACATCGGAAAAGAAGACAAGATCCCACTTCCCAGTTGGCTTAGCATTCAGTCGTCCGTTAAAATCCTAGGCGTCACTTTCTTCAACGATCTTAGTCAAATAATACGGTATAACTGGAATTCGGTCACTAATGCTATTCATCACGTCTTGTCTGCACAAAAATTTCGATTCGCCGACATGGTGAACAGAGCGCAATATATATCAACACATATGCGCTGTCGAAAGCTTGGTATATGGCGCAAATTTTACCCATTCCATGTCTATTCGGTAAGAAATTGCGTTCCGCTACAGGTTGGTTTTTGTGGAACCGACAGATCTTTCGAGTACCAAGAGATCAGTTAACACTGGCAAAATTTCAAGGAGGTTTAGGAGTTTTTGACCCTTATACTAAAGCAATTAGTCTCTTCGTCTACCGGAATCTTCTTCACGTCCAAGGAAAGGGAGATGACTTCTCCTTCACATTCTTCTCTAAATGGGTCTCCATAACCAAGTTAGAGAATCCACCGGATTTACGATGTCTGCCTAGTCATGCACCACAAGTACGAACTTTCAAACAGGAAATCAGTTACATACCACAAAATATCCCAGCTTCTGTCACGGCTAAATATATTTACAAGTATATGAATAGAAGTTTGCCAGCCCCTAAAATTGTGTGCCGTTTTCCTGTGTATAATTGGAAACGGATCTGGAAGAATATACGAAACAGTGTTTTGACCTATAAGCAGCAAGACCTATGGTTTCAAGTGGTCAATGATATTTTTCCAACTAACAGCAAATTATACAATATCAGATTAGCACGGACATCACTTTGCCCCTATTGTCAGGAAGAGGACAAGCTTCAACATCGCTTTCTGGAGTGTCCGAGGACTAAACAATACTGGGAAACTGCAATTCAGGATATTAGTGACATCGCGCATATCCCTGTGAAATACATAGATTTAAACTTTATACTCAAGCCAAGTTTTTATTATAAACCAAAGACGACACAGGCAGCTATTGTGAAGCGATTAGCACTTTGTACGGAAACAATATTGGAATGTTAAGGCAATATCCACACACTTATATGGAAATTATGTAATAAAAGTATGATTTTATGCAATTGTAATATGTAGGAAGGGTTTGATTTTCTTTATCAGTACATTAATTGTTGTTTGTGACTGATAATAGATCACTCAATATATTTTGGGGGTACATTATTGTTAGTAATGTGATGATCATTATAATTATTTATTTTGTTTAACAAGCACTTAAGATTCTTTAACTTTTTGAGACTCATTTTTTTTGCACTAAGTATGAGATAACAAATAACATTAAGTAAATGAATTGAAATAATTTTGGACTAAATGTCACAATAATGCAAATACTCGTACAATGACACATTGTTTCCTTTTGTACGGATTGTAATAAGTAGAAGTATAATAACTCTATCATATGTACAGAAATATTTACTTATGTTGAACTAGGAGATTCTCACTCAGATTGTGTTCAACATTGTTTTGGGAGCATTCTTTTATTAAGTATTGTGTCTGTTTGGAATGTTTTTGTTATTGCTAAACTTGTATATAGTTTTGTGTTGTAATATAAAAAAAATAGATGAAAAAAAAAAAAACTGATGTATTGTGTCACTCGTCCGCACTTTCAAAAGCAATCTTTGAGAGTTGTGTAGGCTATTTGGACTTTTCCAAACTTTGTTTTACCTAATTAACTACCATTGGAAACAGACTCATTAAAATCGTGTCATCTCCTTGCAAACTGTGTTGTGATCAGCTGTGAACACCTTCAGAATGTGACTGAGTTAAAATCCTCATCAAGAAGTTGCGAGCTACTTAGATGAACCCATCGAGTTGTTAATGGGGTTTCTAGGAAAGTGAAAATTGCGGCCTGAAACTGGAGAGGAATTAAGGAGTTTTGACTCCGGGGACGACGATGAGCGGGCGGGAGGTAGTCTGGTCGCCATGGTGAAGGCAGGTCAAGTCTTGTGTGCATATAATGAAGCAAAAAGTTAGATTGGTTCACAGCGGAATAAGTTCCAACGGCTAATTTTAAATTAAGAGCGGAATTAACTTGAAGTTAACGCGTCATTAATTCTGCAATCATCACCCGTACAGAGGGGGTAGCAGGGTTGCATAAATCTCTAAAAGATTAGCTTAAACTGTCTGCATCACATCGGATATATAAAATAATCATTTACCGATTCTAAAAACGTGTTTCTTGTTTCGAAAATGAATGAAAGCAATAAAATGTTTGTTAAAATATTTGTATTATTTTCCATAGTTGTTAAAATAACCAATTTTAATTAATGTGATTGATTTATATAAAAGGAAACTGGATTTAAAAAAAATGTTCTTCTACTATTTACCAAACAACATAAGCACCAATATTGCTTGAGGGGACACGATTAATTACTCTGTACGAAAGTCAGAAAAGATTGTAATTGCCGTTTATAAAAGAATTCCTTACATATTTTTCAGGAAACAACGTCGTATCCTGATTTTTCAGTGTTCTGAACTTCCATAATAAATGGTCTATCCTTTATTAATCAGTTAATCTTTTAGTACTTCAATTTTTAATATATTTCTAATTTAAATAAAAGTAATTATAACTATAATTGTATTCTTAATATTGTAGTTGTAATCTCCTGGTAGAGGGGAAGAGAAGGCCTGATGGCCTTATCTTTACCAGGTTAAATAATAAATAAATAAATAAACAAAAACAATCAAAAGCAAACAAAAAACAAAAAGCAAACAAAAACAAACAATCAAAAGCAAACAAAGAAAATGAAGCACAAAAAAACACCAACAATAAACCAAAACAAAACCAAAGACTAACCAAAACAAATCCAAAGACAAACCAAAACAAAATTAAAAGAAACCAAAACAAAACAAAAACAAACCAAAACAAAAAGCAAACCAAACCGAAACCAAAAACAAACCAAACCAAAAATAAACCATACCAAAAACGAACCAAACCAAAACCAAAAACAAACCAACCTAAAAACCAAAAACCGAAAAACAAAAACAAAACCAAAAACAAAAAAAGCAAAAAACAAAAACAAAAATTAAACCAAAAAAAATAAAAAAAATGAAAAACCAAAAACAAAACAAAAAAAAAATAAAAAAACAAAAAACCAAAAAAACTACAAACCAAAAACCAAAAACCAAAACCAAACCCAAAACCAAAGAAAACAACTAAACAATACCCGTGGAAACTGTCTAACTCAAGATAGTTTAAAACTACAGCGCTTATGCACTACCTTTTCCCTTTCTCTGCTTTGCTCACCCTTCGTTGATCCTAGGAAGGATGATGAACATGAGCTATTTGTTTCTCTGCCACTACTACAACTAGTTTATTATTCTGTTCCCGTTCTTTGCAGTTTTATTTTGGACAGTTTTCTTTATTAATGTTTTATCCATTTTCAATAGTTAGATCTCAATTACTGATCACTTAACAAGCACACACCTGCGATGACGATCATCACAAGTAACGAACACTAAACCTTAATGTTGATAACATTTGCTTTTAAATTTCGCAATAAATTTAATTTTTTACAACAATTACTAAGCATACCTATCACAATATCTATCATCCTGACTGAAATTAGTTTTAAATAACGTTTTTAAAAACTGAGCTTAACTAGGCTACAAACAGAATTAGACTGGAGAGGATAATAAAGAACTTTAACATGTTGTTGTCCACCGCTGAGGAGAAATAGCTAGAATTCTGGCTGTGAAACAAGCGGACCAGAATTCAATTCCTAGTTGGGACAAGTTATCTGGTTGAGGTTTATTTCTGGGGCTTTCCCTCAACACATTAAGAGCAAATGCTCGGCAACTTTGGGCGCTGGATTCTGGACTCATTTGGCTGATATTGTCACAAACTCGTTCAGACGCTAGGTAACCATAGCAGTTGGTAAAGCTTCGTAAAATAAATGAATAAAATATAAAAAAGACCTTGTTAAAGAGGTATGCTGTACACCCCCCAACCCCTCGTTATTGATTGGTCAGATTCGCATTAACGTTTAAACTCAACGGCGGGAAGTTTCGTTCTGTATAACAGAGTGTAAGAAGATAATTTCAGTTGGCACCAGACTTGGCCAGCATGAGCTCTACCTGCATGATTTGGCAAGCTCGTCTTCCTCTATCGGAGAAGATCAATTCTGGCCGGCTCCACTCTGCCAGGAGGCAGATGAATAGTGCTCCTCCCTGCACGCATATTTCATATTTTATGAGTCTGCATTGTCACTTGCATTCATTATTTTCTATCCGCCATTGATCGCCTTCGTGTGCTACAAGGTACAGCGACAAGTTCCTGTTCTAATCTACAAGAACGAATGTTCTGGACACTCTGACATAACACACAGAATTTTGATAGATAATCTAAATAATAACTGCCTAAAATCTGGGTACTAGGGGAGTCTGTTGTACCTTGAAATACTTTTCACACTAGATTTTTTTTTAATTTTGGAAAATGAAATTTTTTAAATGACTATTACACTTTTACTACATCATACTACTTTTGACCAATAAAACGGTACGAATGGACGTCTTTCAACCAATCATGGCCACTTATCGGACAATTTCATCGCGTCCCTAGCATTAGTTTAATTTTATCGCGTCCCTAGGATTTGTTTATTTTTATCAATACCCTAGCATATCTTTCTTTGTTTTCCAAAATTTCAAACTGCACAGGTCTGGACATCAAAAAAACAGAAAATTACAAACCACTCCAGTCGATGCACAGCACTTTCAAACATGACTCGCATTGGCATTCAAGAACAAGAATTAATAAAAATCACTGGTCACATATGAAGAGCACCATTCGGAAATCCTGAATAAGTTGAGGGATACACCATGTACATCAACGAGTTCAATTCTTTTACGCACACGTTCAATATAACATCAACTGAACCACGAAACACTAAAACATTCAAATTTGAAAATTGTACTTTCAATAATTGTTTCTATTAAAATTATTCATGTTTATTTTTTATTTCATCATCGTTAATTAAAACGTTTCTTGTTTATTTCATCATCCCTAATTAAAACTTTTCTAACACTTGTTTATATTATTTAGGCCATGTTTGTTATAGTTCTGCTATATGATATTATGGATAGTCACGTATCAGAGATTGTTTAACACTAAGATTTATTGAAAATCATCTGTCAAGTGACGTTGATTACTGGGATCCGGATGATTGAAGTGGAATGCAAATGTTTTAATAAAATGAAATTGAATTAACAAAGCCTTCTTGACTAGTAACCGTCCACAGTCTTCAATGAAGATTCCATAGTTGGCAGAACTGATAAAAATCTGCCATCTAGCGTAATGTTGAGATGGTACAATAATACATTTGAAGACAGTTGTATTTTCGTAAGCCAATTAATATTTTATTGTATTGGAGTATTTTGTTAATACTTCTAATCTTTATATACCTTCTTCTAATCGTGTAATAGTCAATTAAATCCCACTGGAGTTTTGTTTTTCTCTAGATAAATCAAAACCTCTAGTGAGATAACTGTTGAAAAAATGCTTGAAATAATTATTAAAGATTCCTTTACAACTTTTTGTATGTATTTTCATGTTTCACAGATTTATTAGGGATGGAAAAAATAAAATTAAGGGATATGTAATGTGTTCAAAGGTACAACAGATTCATGTACCTTGAAATATACCCTCTTGTAAGTTGGAACATATGGAATATAGTTGGGAATATAGCTGTAAAAACTGATAATCATATTTAAAATGTATTTGCCATCATAAACCAGAGGAGGCTTCTCTGATTGAGATTTTATTTCCTGGAGGAGCAATAACTGCTTCAACAGCTTTCTTCAAGACATCCGGATCAATTGAAGGGTTCAGAGCCATAGTGGGCCAAGCGCCATTTATTAAAAACGGAGAAAGCAAGGGTTAAAGTTAAGTGAATACCATAGTTTAATGAAGATTGACATATCATTTAGTTTTAATGCGTATACTTTGTATTATTTGCTATATCCTTCCATTGAATTATGGTGATAACTTCATTTTAACCCTTGTTTTCTACTTTTTTTAGTAAATGGTGCTTGGCCCACTATGGTTCTGAATCCTTGAGTTGGGGACCTCTTAACTTCAGACTTACTTCGTGACATGATCTTAAAATAAAATAAAAATAAAAACCGATAGTACAAGACGTTTTGTGTTCAAAGGTACAAGAAGGTGCACGTTTAAACAAATATGGCTCCGAAAACTAGAGATTCGAATAAATCATGGAAATTAAAATATATTATTACTCACCAGATGATATGGAACACACTGTACTTGAAAGATAGTAACAAATACAATCTGGTTTTGTGTTAGAAAACACATGAAATTAAACGCAGAATAAATATGGGAAATGCCAGTTATTATTCGGTTGAGAAGCTTTTATCATCCAGTCTGCCGTCAAAAGATCTGAAAGTTAGAATTTATAAAACAGTTATATTACCGGTTGTTCTGTATGGTTATGAAACTTGGACGCTCAGTTTGAGAGAGGGACAGAGTTTAAGGGTGTTTGAGAATAAGGTTCTTAGGAAAATATTTGGCTAAGAGGGATGAAGTTAGAGGAGAATGGAGAAAGCTACACAACACAGAACTGCACGCATTGCATTCTTCACCTGACATAATTAGGAACATTAAATTCAGACGTTTGAGATGGGCAGAGCATGTAGCACCCATGGGCGAATTCAGAAATGCATATAGAGTGTTAGTTGGGAGACCGGAGGGAAATAGACGTTTGGGGAGGCCGAGACTTGGATGGGAAGATAATATTAAAATGTATTTGAGGGAGGTAGGATATGATGGATTAATTTTGCACAGGATTGGGATCGATAGGGGGCTTATGAGAGGGGGCAATGAACCTTCGGGTTCCTTAAAAATCCATTTGTAAGTAAGGAAGTAAGTAAGTAAGGGTATTAAAATTGTGAATATTTTGATTAGTGCCGTACTAAATGTAAACAATAAAGAAATTGAAGACGCGTTCAGAAAATGGAGGAATGTTTGCCTGTTAACTCTGGAGAAAGGTATGAGAAGGCCTACAGTTCTGTTAAAAATAGCTAAATGATAAAAAATTAAGTATTAATGAGGAAGCATCGGTTGCTTATTTTGTAAATGGGAGAAATAAGGAAAATCATCTGGTAGCTTGTGGGCTGAGTATTCAATGGTGATAAGCATGATAAATTTCAATGATGGTATAGATATTGCACAGTTTAGTAAATTACTGAGCTTTTAAAGAGGAAAAATGTTGGTCATAAGCCCAAAAAGTCTAAGATTTTTAGTAGGGAAGATATTAATAAGTCTAAATTCTTAATGGAAGCTCCTGACGATAGTTACCTCATGACTGCACCTCAAGCTTGTGCACTATTTACTTACGGGAATGTTATTTTCAGCGTTTCCATAGTAACCACTGAACGTGTTGTATCTTCAAGTTACATGGCATGCAACAATGACGGTAAGTAGGGTAAATTAGGGTCTGTTGGACAGTCGGGCATGTTGGACACTTTGTACTTTAACGTGTTACCTCACCACTTGTGGGCATCACAATCTGCTAGAAGTCAATGACGGAAATAGCCACGAGTGGGACTACTTCCGTCATTGACTTCTAGCAGAATGTGGTGCCCGCAAGTGGCGAGGTAACACGTTAAAGTACAAAGTGTCCAACATGCCCGACTGTCCAACAGACCCTAATTTACCCTATGTAAAAAGAGCATGATAGTGAAAAAAAAAAGTCTTTAACTGTCTCCTTTGCACTCACTACAATTTCGTTGTATTTAGTATTTTTATTTAGTATTTAGTATTTAGTATTTATTTATACCTGGCCTTCTCTGCCCCTCTAACAGGGGATTACAACTATAATATGAAGAATAAAATTACAATTAATATTAAATTTACAATTTACAATTACAATAAAAATTAAAGTACGACAAGATTACCTGTTTACCCAGATATGCCTGAAATATTTTTTTTGCAATTTTTGTGTGTTTTACAAATGACATTTAATGCAGTATATATTTGAAGTACATCTATGGAGTAGAAAAATTCTAGCTGTAACTTGTTCAGCTAGAAACAGGTGTCCTTTTAAAAGGACAGTAGGCATATGAGCATACTTTTGGAGGAAGAATTGTAAACTATGCTTACATGAAAGGAAACAATGTAATTGTTATAATTTATGATTATTATTAACAGATTATTGCGTTATTTTATTATAGTTTATTATTATTACTAATAATAATATTCTGAAGAGCGATGCATTGTGGCTACATTCATCTAAACTCTAGAATGCTATCGTCATTGACTAGTACCGTACTGCTATTGATACGTAAAAATACGTAATAGGCGAATCAATTGTGAAGTTTCGAGGAAGAGGTAATATTGGGAGAATAGAGACGATACATATAATGAAACAATAAAATTGCTGTGGCAATGTCGAGAGACAGGTTTGAGTTCATTTTCTCAAATCTACATTGTTATGACAATGACAATTTAGGTAGAAAATAAGGCCTCTTCCAAAACTAATAAATGAAAAACAATAGAAACTTACAGTATGTCCAATCAATACCTCCCTCAAGAACATCACCAGCCTCTCACTTGTAAACAGATCTTGCTGGGCAAATCTGGCTTTCAGGTATAGCTCCCTGTGAAGCAGACTTGAACAATATCAAGGGAAATATTGTTCCGGAGCCGGGTATCGATCCCAGGACCTTTGGCTTAGCGCACCAACGCTTTGCCGACTAGCTACCCTGAAACCTCACCCGACATCGTCTCAACTTATCTCTTTATATCAACACATCTCAGTGGGCTGACAAGACGCCAGAAACCCAATTTTGAGTGCATACAAACTTCGTGTGACTTGAATTGTGGTTTTCTGTTAACGTAGGGGAGACTCGTCTAATTTGGGAATACTTTATATTTTGACACAATTTGTATTTACATATACTGAAAATAAATATTCCTCCATTATGGAATGTGTTTAAACATCAAGTCCCAATAAAGCTCTGAAAGAAAATTCTACAAATCTAAATTACTTTACACATAACACACTAATAAATAACAAGTTACATGTTTCCCGACTTGGTACTTCATCAGGATAATTTGGCAATAGTACAGGGGTAATTTGGCAAAAAAATAAATTTTTCAAAATAAAACAGTGGTACAAGGTTTATAAGACTTAATTTACTGGGACAAGAAATCATTAATTACAATAAATACAAAACAAAAGCAAGAAAAAAAATTGAATGGATTTTTCCGACCACTCTTATTAATTATATTGAAGGGTTGTCTTCTAATTTCTGTTGCCGATAGCCTAAACCTAATTTCTTGCATTTTAATTACATATGTCACCACTTTTTGCTCTTCCTCAACGGTTAGAGCTAGGGGTCTTCCTTTCTAGGGAAAGACAACGTCGTCGGGTCCTGAGGATGCATACAGAAACCTCTTTATGTTGTTAAAGGGCACATTGTACTTCTCAGAAGCCCTATAAGTCGACCATCTATCTTTCAAAACACTCCCAACAGCAGCCCGCATATCGATCATCTTTGGAATATTTTTCAGAATAATGTCCTCGTTCCCTTGGCATATCTGCAACACACCACACACAGTGCTGCATTGAAGACTGTAAAAATCCCTCATACGTCCCTACTCTTAAATTTTACCATCGAGTACACATTCTTGTTCAAAGAGAGCAGCAATATATCACTATAAAGGAAAATGGCTAATTCACACTGACATTGTTTTGCTAAGAAGAACATAAAACGAGCTAAGGCCTGATGAGTTATTAACAGAAAATATTAATTATATAAATGGCTTACCTTATAATATGGAATCTCAGCTTTTGATAAATAATGCACAAACAAACGTAGGTAATGAACAACACTTTTCTTCCGTCTTTGTATACACACGTCCACACAACCACCACGTCAACAGGAAGTATTCAACACTTCTTTCTATTAGTAACAATATGTGCCACTATAATGCACGGATTCGGATGAAACGAAAACTGAAAGTACACTCAGATGTTGCACTCTATGATCGTGTCATTGAATTCTTGAAACTCTGGAGGAAATTTGGCAATAGAAGAAATACAAGAATATTGCCAAATTTCCCATATTGCCAAATTTTCCGAGTTTCCCCTATACCTGAAAGACAGATTTGGATGATATAAACGTCACTGTGGTAGTTAATAGAAAAGCACAATTCAAGTCACACAGAGTTTGTGTGCACTCAAAGTTGGCTTTCAGGCGTCTTGTCAGCCCACTTGATGTATAAAGGGAAAAGTTGAGATGGTATCGGGTGTAGTTCCTGGGTAGCTCAGTCGGCAGAGAGTTGACGTGCTAAGCCAAATATCCAGGGATCGATACTCGGCCCTGGAATAATTTTTCCCTTGAAAGTATTCAGATAGTTCTGTGTTCGCAGAAACATTGCTATGACTTTCCGTCTGCTCTTCGCATGTAAACATGTGTCACCCCAATCCTAAACCTCTCCTCTTCAAGAAGGCTATGCTGATATATTTCAGCTCCTGCTGCAAGCTGTGAACCAGATAGATTAGTAGGTGTTATATCAAGTTTTTGCCCTGAATCCTCGTCTGTTACGTGTTCAGTGGCATTTGTAGGCTGCATTATAGCGATATGTCTATATTTGAGATGAAATTTCGCTCTTAGCATAATTTGAAACGTAGATAGCATTTCATGCACGGAAAATCCACTAAAATTTAAAAAAGCAAAACAATTTCAAAATATATGGGAATATGCCTACTGTCCTTCTAAAAGGACACATAAGATTTCGTCATTGTAATGTCGCAATGAATAGATATTTCGAACGCATTGTGGTTTCACATAATATTTATGTTTATTAGGAGTCATTTGATCTACAATAATTTTTAAAATAATTTCGTACTGTAACACTATTTAAATTTCATATTAGATTTGCAGTGTAATTAATTTAATCAGATATTTGATGTTTTTCAATGTTATGGGTTGAGAATAGTATGAGGGGTACTATAACTGTAGGAGTATTATAGAAATAAATATATGGAAAGAGGAATAAAATAGGAAATTTAGGAGTGAAGCGAAGAGAAAGGGATCAATACGTAAATAAACAGAGGGTAGGAAAAAAAAGTGATGTAAGTCTTGTAAAATAGAGTAAACGAAAACGTCAGCAAGTAATGTAGGAGAAAATAGCGGGAAAACAATGATTAAGAGTAGGTAGGATCTGAGGGTAGAGAAGAAAATAAATAAATAACACAAATTATTAAGGAAGGAATATGCAATATTTAATAGGTGAGCGAGAAATGGAAGGGAAACAGCCTAGGTAGGAGGGAGAGAATAGAAGAGGATAGAGAGGGAAGGACATATAGCAATTCAGTCTTAATAGAACATTAGAAGGAAATCAAGAAATTCTCGGCAAAGAATACACTAATAGAAAAGAGTTGTATGTATTAAAGGCATGGTGGATCGAAAAACAGAAATGTGAAGGTCCACCATAACTGTGAATTGTAAAGTTGATTGACAAATAAATATATCATATATCATATCATATCATATTTGACTTGCGTCTCGGATGCCATAGCTGAAATAAACAACTCTCACGTCCACATCTCAAACTCAACGATGACCTGAACTCTCATTACCAGTCTTACCATACCTAGCAAGCCTCTAATTGAGACCAGTAACAGTGACACCTGTGGAAAGCAAATTCGTTAACTGTAGAGAGGGTAATTTGAAACAATGACCACTGTCCTTGTAATAGAACGGTAGGCATATCTGGGTTAATGAAAGCTAGACAATTTATCATAGAAGTTAAGAACAAAGAATATTTTTGTATTTACTGAATTACAAATTACACCTAGAATAACAAAATTCTATAGTGATGAAATTGTCTATGCTTTTTGCACAAGCTAAGAGAACAGAGGCATAATGTGATTTGTTATTTTGTGGGTTTGTTCTCAGGACAAAAAGCATTTCGGTCTTCGGATCAGCCACTCCTATATCTCTGGTGAGTGCATCATTGCAAATAATGCGACAAATAAAGGACACCACGACAATCTTTTGACAAAGACCCTTTCTGTTGTATATTCTTCCAACAAAGGGAAAATTATTACAGATATATCAGTAGTGCATTATTTCCGATTTTCGTTTAGTTATTTCGACAATAGATGGCAAAAGAGTCCACCTTTTTTCTCCCTAGAGACTAATTTAAAAGGACACGATTGATGGCATAAATCTACTTCTTTCCTGATAAGGGAGCCTGCCACAATTTCAGGTCGATACTCCCATCCCTCTTCAAGCGCTACTACTCGAATAAATACTGTGAAGAGCAAAGCTTTTGATACAAATTGTAAGATGCGGAAATATATGAAGAGTCCACTGCAAGAGTGATGGATGTCATTTGGAATACATTTTGCAGGAGAAGCAATTGAAAGTTTGAAATGCTTAGCGCTCAAAGCGTAACTGTGATTTTCCGATCATTACTGGACAATGACTATCAGTGTTAATGCCATATAACTCTGTATGCAGATTCTATATGTCTTAAGCTATGGATTGACAGTCTTGGTTCATTTTCGACAAGAAAGCGACATCCATCATTCTTTCAGTGGACTCTTCATATTCGAAAAATATATAAAACATATTAGTACAATAGGAGCTTACTCGAATAACCTTCATTTATACTTGGCGTTAACGAAGAGGAGCCAGATACGTAACAAGTTACATTACAACAGAGAGGTTGATAACTAAGTTGTTTTAGTTGATTATTTTACGACACTTTTTCAACTGCTATGGTCATATAGCGTCTGAATGAGATGAAGGTGATAATGCCACGAGATAAGTCCAGGATACAACACCGAAATTTATCCAGCATTTGCTCGTTGAGGGTAAACCGAGAAAAAAACCTCAACCAGGTAACTTGTCCCAAACAGGATTTGAACCCCGGCCCGCTCGTTTTACGGTAAGACATGCTAACCGTTACTCCACAGCGGTGGGCGGTAACTAAGTTACATTTCATGAAGATAAATGTAAACAAGACGAAGACCGTGATTATCGGAAGAAAAATAAAAAAGATAAACTTACGAATTATAATGAGGTATTAGGACAAGTGGACATCTTCAAATACTAGGGGTGTACAGACTTAGAAACAAAATTTGGGCCACGTGAATTTTCAAGTTCCAGTTGTACATAATACGCATGCTCAGTAAAGAATTCAGGTGGACCAAATTTTGTTTGCATTGTGCAGTATGCTATAACTGGCACTTGGAAAATTCAGGTGGCGCAAATTTTATTTCTGGGTCTGTACTATAAGGTGTAAAATGAGCTGCTGCCAGGAAGTCAAAAGGAGGATAGCAATGGCAAATGAATCTTTTAACAGAAAAAAAAACTTTTCTGCGGACCTCTGGAAAAAGAACTAAGGAAGAGACTAGTGAAGTGCTTTATGTGGAGTGTGTCATCATATAGGGCAGAAACATGGACATTACGACGAAGTGAAGAGAAGTGACTAGAAGTATTTGAAATGTGGATATGGAGAAGAATGGAGCGTGTGAAATGGACAAACAGAATAAGAAAAAAGTTGTGTTGGAAAGAGTGGGTGAAGGAACAATGATGATGAAACTGATCAGGAAGAGAAAAAGGAATTGGTTGAGTCGCTGACTAAAAAGAAACTGGCTACTGAAGGATGCACTGGAAGGAATGGTGAAGGGGAGAGCAGTTCGGGGTAGATGATGATATTAGGGTAAACATTGGTAATTTCGTGGCAGTGGTTATTTCGTGATACCTTTTCTTTGCTCTTTCGTGAACTAACCAATGGTGTTACGAGATTCAAATTTCCGCCAAGGGATTGCATATGTTGTCCAGTTTCCAGAAACGTACAGCTACGCTTTGTGTGACTATTGTAGCTGCTTCAGTGAGCTTTTATGTTTGGAGAGAGCAAGTTATCGTCGACTTCTCAGGCGTACAAATTTTGTGAATGTTTGTAATTACATTACAGACTTATTACTAAAGGTAGGCATAAGATATTTGGTGCAAAGGTTTATTGCATGTTCATGAAATTTTAGGAAATATTTTTGGAATTTTAGATACAGCTGTAGTCGCCATATAGGCTTAGCTTTACTGATAGATATCTTAGCTGTTTGAGGCGAAATTTTGTTGAGCATTAAGCGTTACATTTTATACTATTTTAAAAATTGTATTACAATACGAATTTTATAAATCTAAAGATAAGATGTGATAACAAAAAAGAAAAGGGAGACGCAATGCGTTCAGTGTAGCTTCTGTTTGATTTGTTATTATGCTAAGTGCCAATGATAAGTGCTAGATGACTAACTTGCAAGAATTGTGACAGAAGATGAAACATGGCTCCACCATTTTGGACCGGAGACAGAGACAGACAAGGGAGAGGCATCATGCAAATTCACGAAAGAAATAGAAATTCAAAACTGTACCTTCAGCAGGAAAAGATACGGCTACTATATTTTTCGATTCAGAAGGACTCTTGCTTGTGGACATCATGCCACACGGAACCACCATTAATTCTGACGCGTATGTGGCAACTCTCAAGAAACTTCAAGCTCGACCGAGTCGTATTCGACGACGTCGGGAGAAGCTGGATGTTTTGCTATTGCAAGACAACGCACATCCATAATATGTCAGTCACAAGACCACAGACCAGATCACAAAATTCGGATAGACAACACTGAAACATTCGCATTACAGTACTGAACTGGCATCGTGCGATTACCATCTCTTTGGTTAACTGAAGGATCCCTTCGCGGAACGAGGTTAGAAGATGACTCCCTTGTGCACGCTGCTAAAGAGTGGCTCAGACGTGTTGGTCCAGACTTTTACCGTGTTGGTCTACAGGCCCTCGTTCGTAGGTTACGTAAGGCAGTTGAAAGGGATGGGGATTATGTGGAAAAGTGACATTTTGTTCCTAAAGGATGCATCTAAATTCTGTGAAAAAAACTCGTAGCAAAGCTGTAGGATAAAAATATAATTTTTAAACAAATATTATGCATTACTTTTGGAGTTACCCTAGTAATATAGTCTATAGTAAAGTCCGTAATAAAAGTGTTCACCCTTTGAGGGCAAAGAAGATTCCTTTTCAATTTCAATTTTTACTTTGATTTCATTCTTATTATGTGCTGATATGTATTTCTATGTTTTCTTGCTATGAATATTAGACGGAATTACTTATGTTTGAAATCTTGTAACAATAAATGAGAATTTCATTTGACTTAATGAATTTTTCCACAATTCTTCTACCTCTCACGAAATTATCAATGTAATATCATGAAATTACCAAGGTTATCACGAAATAACCAACTTTCAGCTTAAGTTGTAGAAGTGGTTTTTGGCACTTGTTCAAGAACGTGTCCAATCTTTTATGACTATTAAACTAAAGATATTGTCTAATCATTGTACCACATTCCAGCACAAAATTAATTGAAGATAGGCCTATGTAGAAATTAAATTTTTAATTATACTAAATTTATACTAGCAAAAGTTATACAGTAGTGGCAAAAAATCAGGACCGACCTTTGTAGCTGATACAAAAGAATCCTGTGCTGTGTATTGTGTCAAACTGTTGTAATTTCAATATGGATAGTGAAGCCAGAGGTATGTACTGCTATTTAATATAAAAACACGCAGTTATCTTTGCCGAATAGAGGTAGAAAAGTAATATTGATGCCAGATGAAAATAAAACTCTCAAAGTTTTTTCGTCTGTAAGTTTGAGGCTCTGAAGGAAACAAAAGCCTGTAAGAATCGAACAAATGCAATAAATTTCATTGTTACAATTAATTATACTGTACAAGATGGATGTGTTTTGTGACTAGCAAAATTTGAATCTATGACTCTGAAGTCAGCTACAAGGGTCGGTCCAGTTTTTCTACCACTCCTGTACATAAACCCTAGAGTGAATATCAATGACAAATATATTTTTTTTACTCTCTAAGTTTCAACCAAATTTAGAACATAACACACCACCACAAGCAGTTTCTGCAAAATATTTGGCAACGTTGAATTGTTCTCTCGGGGATCAATTTTGTCTACTCTGATTCTGGAACGAAAGTGAGATAACGGTACGTGCATCATTAAGCAGTGTATAAATACTGCAGTGAGCTGAGAATTGTAATAAGGGAACTTAAACGTAATATCTGAACGTAATAGAATAGCGGATAGTTACTACATTTCATACAAATGTGAAGCCAGCGTTTTGTTAGTCCCATTGCTCTCGAATTACTTTCCACGCTCATATTCTGTCCAATTAAAATGCATTATGCATGTTTTTGTGAAACTATTATTATTAATGTGTCGGGTGTTAAATATTCATTCCTCTTACATCAGAATGATCTGCCTAACGGCATCTAATGCATAATGCAGCTTGCGCCGGTTCATTTTAACTATTCGTGACGCGAAATTGTCATTTGTTGCTCTTTAAAGACCCATGCACAATGAAAATTAAACATAACTGTAACTTAAACACAGAAGTTTGCGCCCAGGCTACCAAATGGGATCATTCATAATGATTCACATAAACAGTGACATAAACATTGCCGTTAGACTTTAACATGCAAGTTTGAAAACTCCTAACTTTCATGCTTATGCTTACGTGATTTGCAAACAGTACACAATCGTGGAGCGCTAAAGTATACGGCACAATATGAGGAAATGGCGTCGTTGTTATGTTTCTATGGTTACCAAGTATCTTTGCAGTTATGTTTATGTACCCATCTTGAATATTCTTGACATTAACGTGTTTACATTTTTAAGTTAACGCTTATGTTATGTTTAATTTTCATTGTGAATGAGCCTTTAAACTGTTATAAGCAGGGCCCGGAATTTGATGACCTAAAAATTCTTGAGAAATGACCTTTAAAATGATTCTAAACATTAATAATTACAAAAAATGACCTAAAAAGTTGAATTTTTATTTTGATTAATAATTGTCTAGGTATATTAAGCTACTGTACAAAAGTTATACAGTAAAGATTAATGAATTTTTAGGGATACATACTTAATTTTTAACAATTAGGAAGGTACAAAAACAAAATTAATTGAATTAATTAGGTAATTTTAATAATTAATTAAAAAATCTACAGTCTCAGAGCGTCATTTTGATCATTGGAACTTCTATAATAAATAAGTGTAAAAAAAGGACTTGAAATGTTGGATTACAGTAGACAAGTAATTTTATTTAAATGTTTTATGAAAAAAGTAACAGTGCGGTAACTAAAATAATGTCACTGGAACTTTCTTCACTGAAAACTTTATTGCAACTGAAGATCAAACGGTTTTATAAACGCATAATAACGAATAAGTCTCATTGTTGTACATTAATTACATACAAATGTCTTTTAAGGAATTCGGAGGTTCATTGCCGCTCTCACATAAACCCCTATCTTGAGCAAGATTAATCCATATAATAGTGAATATTCTTTTTTAATTTCAGTCAACAACTTATCAATTAAAACAGAAACAATTTTCCGTTATTTCACATCACAAGGTTATATATCCATAATATTTTCTATTTTTTAAAAATCATCTTCAGGTGGAGAGACATAAATTTACAAATTGAGCATAAGTGAAATACAAGAAAAAATATAATGATAATAATACTAGTTTTATTTTCCCTGGCAGAGTTAAGGCCATCAGGCCTTCTCTTCCGCTCAACCAGGATCAAATCACGTTCAGAAAAATACATACCGGTATACAAATATTGACTTAAAATAATAATAAACATAATTAAGTAAAAAAGAGAGATTGAATACATACACACAATCAGTATTAACTTTATATACATACAAATTATTATAAATCAAAATCAAAACTGTTTCAAAACAATGTGATATAAAATGCAGTTCTAAGTCATTTTAATATGATAAAACATTTTGTACAGTTTTTAAACTAACAGTCGTATAAAGTGATGAACACACTATTTGAATCTTTTGACGTTATACAGGATGATTCATGAGGATTTACCGTCCTTTACGGAGCTTATTTCTGAACACATTCTGAGCAAAATATGTCATATAAACATGGGTCCTATTCTCAATATTTACAGAGTTACGTTTCATTATCGGAACGCATTGCTGTGAACGCGTGATCTTGGTCAGCGTGCAGTCAGCAGCCAGCGCGAGCGCTACGGAAATCAAAGACAGCCGTATGCAGTTACGTAGCGCGACGAGT
Organism: Periplaneta americana; assembly: GCF_040183065.1. Taxonomy (NCBI): domain Eukaryota; kingdom Metazoa; phylum Arthropoda; class Insecta; order Blattodea; family Blattidae; genus Periplaneta; species Periplaneta americana. The sequence continues at coordinate 204,820,409 of NC_091118.1, read as the reverse complement.
GCCATTCACAAGCGTGCGGCCAAGTGTGCTCAAGCTGACGGCGACATTTTTTAAAATGTGTTGTAAACTCTCCAAGACTGTAAATTAGGATGCAAAACTGAACTGCGAACAATTAAGTCGGTGGAAATGGTGTGATTTGTAATAATTGTTGTGATAAGTGCATAAGAATAATGTAATTTTCTAGTTAAAAATAGAAAAAGATGCCTGTACGAAGCAGCTATGGAGTTTGTATGATTTGAGGCTTTCTCGGCGTTGGTTCGCTAATATGTTTTCGCGGGATATCAGCCGAGTTAAGATTTTGGAATGCTCCAAGCTTTCGACTGCTATCTCTGCAGCCATCTTCAGGGAAGTGATGTCCAAACAGAAAGTCGAAAGGTAATATAGATGTTAGGCTGTCTCAGGTGAAACGGGATTGGTTGGCGGATCGGCCAATCCGAGGCCGGGAATTGTCATCTCTCGTAAGCTCCGCTCCTCCCGGGATTCCTGTGTGAAGTTTGGCGGGCGGCGAGCCCTGTTCCGCCGGTTGGAATCGGTTGCCGTCCTCGGTCCGTGATCTTCATGACCTTGATTGTAAGAGGGCCTAAGTTGGTCCAAGGCTGCAGAGATAGCAGTCGAAAGCTTGGAGCATTCCAAAATCTTAATTCGGCTGATATCCCGCGAAAACATATTAGCGAACTATGGAGTTCACAGTACATTTTTAGCTTCATAATAGTTGCCAATTAAAGAAACGATACTTCTGTATGGTTCATTCTCTATTTGTATTATTTTACCTTCAAACAAAAGAAAAAAAATCGTATTTTACAAACAGTTTTAAATTAGTGTAACTCTGAAAATATTGAGAATAGGAACTATGTTTATATGACATTTCTTGCTCAAAATGTCTTCAGAAATAAGCTCCGTAAAGAACGGTAAATCCTCGTGAATCACCGTGTATAACGAGTTCAATCATAAAATTGTGTATGTATTCAAAATTGAAATTAAATTTTAAAGCCATTAGTGATATCATGTTCAAAAGAGAAGGTTATATTATTGGTATTCTATAAGTTTGTTAATGTGTCACTCGAATCGATGAGGTGTCTGTGACAATCTTTGTAACGCTTCGATGAGATGATTTCGTCGTTTGAATCTGCGACTTCCTCTTAACATCATGTCACATACATCCATCGATTCGAATGGCTGATTAACAAACTTACAGAATACCAATAATTGTAACCTTCTCTTCTGAACATGGTATCACTAGTGGCTTTAAATTAAAAAAAAAATTAAAAAAATTTATGACGTTTCTTTGTTCTTCATTTATTCTTAATTTCATCTATTTAAATTTAAACAAATATGTAAATAAATACCTATATAGTACACACATATGATCATGCTACAAGACGAAGCAATAATATAATATTTACTAGCACCTAGAAGATAATGTTTCACATGCGGACATATACTATTTTCACTCTCGGTTGTATAATTCTGTAATTAAACTACATATAGAACTTTTAGTAAAGAATGTATCTATACAATATAATAAGAAAATTAAAATTGTGTTAATGTTTTCAATATGATTAATTAAATTTATCTTACACATCCTGACTACACACTTTGAACACTTTGTGTCACTTAAGATTTAATTGAATCTGTCATTTGTAAAACCACATGAGTCCACATTCTTATGAAAATGAGTTACCGGTACTATAGGAAGCACTATGGCTAGACGCATCATTTCAGTCAAAATAACATGAGTCCGATCATTAGTAAACATTCTATAAAATCTTAAAATATTGATTTCTTTCAAAACCATATCAGTCCGGGACTCATATGGCTTCAACGCTTAATGCCATGATGTAACCATGACGCATTTGTAATCATGCACTTCTTTGTCAAGATGTTGGACAGTGAGTGTAGTTCCAAGAGTTCTGTACAGAAAAAAATCAACAGTGTTCAATGAAAGTACCTGTACCGGATAGAATAGACATTTTTAATAAAACTACGTCATTTGAAAGGAAAAATGAACAAGATGTGTAGCTGTGTACCTTCAAGGACTTGTAGAAGTGCATGATATAAAGAGAGTAAGTCCTCGAAGAGAGCTCCCAAAGCAAAAAACACTGTCTTTTTTGAGGGATAATATGCAATTTACGTTATTTTCTTATTGTGTACTCATACATTTCCATTAAACATGTGACACACTGGTACGAAAAGTAATTACTCGCCAATAATTTTTTTAAAGTCGGCTACCATATTGTGAATTCAATTTGTGAATGACATAAATCATTTTGAATATGGAATAAAAATAAAATATAAATATATTTAAAACTGTATAATAATGTATTTCACAGTACAACAAACAATACACTCCTAATTTTGTCACGATACTGGAGTTGTTATTATTGGTACTTGTTAAAACATGAGTCCAAGAAACTAAAAAAAAATATTTTAAGGTTATATGAAATGACATGATTAAGATACAATTCTTTTGTAATGAGACATACTAATGTATGGTCCTCCTGTAAAAGTTTCACAGACCTAACAGAAAATCCATTAACACTTTAGGTAGTTTTTTCTATTTTTCTCGAAACTTATTTTCTGTGACTCATATGGTTTCACAAATGACCGGTTAATTATAAAAACAACTTTCTATTATCAATTGAAACTAAGTGATAAATTACCTCAGCTGGCCAATTTCGCTTGCACTGTTAGCCAACGCAAGTAATTACCGCTTAGTTTCAATATTATAAATATAGACAATTTTTTTTTAAACAAACTTGGTGAAACTGAGGCTAGGTGTGTTGAAAACCTAGTAGAAGATTGACCAATACTTCCTTTACAGTAAGCAACCGTCAACAACTTCGCGTGGTGATGAATCTGCAAAGTTCCGCTTGAAGAATTGTGTACATCACAACTAGCACTGAACTGATAGTTATTGGATAGTTCTCCCACTCCTACTCAATGTACGGTAGTACTTTCACACGCTTTACCGAACAAGTCTTGCGTTTTTCCATTTTTCTACACATCAATTCACATACGAGCACAATGCTGCTAATAAAGTAACCGAATCCTAGCACAACAAAAGCTGCCACGAGATGAGAAACAGTGAACACAAAGTACATGTCGTTGCACACATCGCACTCCACACTTGGCGTTTTAACCTGCAGCTGCTGTTTGTAGTTGAGGTCGGACCAGTACTTCTGCACAAGTCCAGTTTCCATGCAACGCATAATTATCAAGTTAAACTTCTCTAGTAGGGGACTCCCCTTCGCTAGATATATCGATACTTCCAAATCATACAAGTTCTCCTCCACTGTGCACAGTACTCTTGAGACTCCGTCATCCAAACCCAAACGTGACACCACATACTGAGCTGACATCGAAGATGATATTGCTGTTACGTCCCTGTTGGTGAGAAGATGCTCCATGCACTCATTCTGTGTATCGTATACTATGTCACTTGATCGATATTTTTCCGGCTTTTGATACGATATTAACATCATGAACAGATCTATACTTGGCACAGTACAGAATTTGAGATCTGAATTTATGAGTTCGTCCATCGTCTTGATCTCCTCGTTGTATCCAGGAGTAACGAGGAAAGAAACAAAAAACGCCTGAAAAATAATCGTTATGCAAAAACAGTAACAGACATACATGAAGAAGATACTTCTAGGAAGAGCAGTTCTAGGCATCTCGTTGACTGAAACTCCCATTAGAACTGCCCACATGTTGTACACACTCAGCGTCAAGGAGCCGTAAGATGGTGACTCGATTTTGATAGCGGCCGATTTTCTCATTACATATGCTGTGACGAGAATGACAGCGGCCATGGCTAGCCAGACAGGTGTTGTATAAACACTCATGATTTTTGTCATCCTTGGAGCAGGTAAAGGACACGGCACGTACCAATATAATTTATCAAATGTTAAAGGTACTGTAGGATCCCCATAAGGTATGACCATGAAGCTCAGAGGAAAGCGACCGATGACCAGATCGCTCATGCCCGCAGTCATCTCCACTAATTGTTGAATATGGACCTTTTCGGTATCTCCCTTTGAAGGTGGAAGATACTCCAATGATGCGTTAAGTGCTTCACTCAAGAGAATAAGATACTCGATCTCCAAACCTTTATACTTGTATATCGTATTGCCTTCTTCGTCTGTACTGTTGTCAACCAAAATGACATAAGGCAATTCCTCTGTAGTTGATACTCTGAGAGAACAACCTTGAAAATTATTAGGAATCCTGTTTGGAAACAAAGTCTTTTGTCCATACATCGATGCATGGCTTTCACTTGAACACTTCCCAACAAGCAACGTGTTCTTAGGTTCTAGACATTGACCATCTTGGAATGGGAACCAAGAGTAGATGTGCACCTCAAATTCTTCCGTATTTCCGCTCTCGGGTGGTGCTGGAATCAGGATGACGATGTTGATCACTTTTCCCATACTCCACATTTCCGTCGCGATATCCTGAGCTACGGTCTGCGGAGATCTTGCATGAAGAGTCGTCACCACAGCGAAAAATTTGGCTCTTGGGTTCCAAGAAAAACCTGCTTGGAGTTCTCCAATTTGGGATATCAAATCGTCAAGCAGGATATCTTCATCCGCTTGCAGTCTGATGAATATGATGTAGATTTCGTGCTTCTCTACTTTCTCGTACGTTGCTGCCATTGTCTGTCCATCTGATGAAGAAAGGACAATTGACCAGCGAACTTTGTCGTGAAGTTTCGTCAGCACTGAATTTATCAAAAGGTAGTCATAATCGCTGTTAACATCGTCATATTCTGCTGGGGGCAGGGACACCGCAAGTGGTCCCTCTGAGTCTCTGAGGTTTAGCAAGTTATTTTCTAGGCATTTCACTATCTGATATTGCATAGGGGTCAACATTTCCTTTCTAAATGCGAGTACTAAATGTAAAAGAACGGAAGTAATTATAGTTTTCGGTAAATGAAGCATTTTTCATGTAATATGCACTTGACCACTTATTTCTTTTGTATCTTTCTTAATTTCATCGATTGTCACAGAAAAGCCTTTAAAGTCACATCGTTGTCTACATATAACGTAAGATGTGTCAGTGTTATATAGTCAGTATGACTGTAACTTTTAAACAAATAAAGCACGAGAATTTCTAAATAATTCAATTTGCAGATTTATATCAGTAATAATTACATTTATATTCTTATATTAATCTTTCATCAAAATCTATTACTTGTCTCATCAAAGAGATCCCCTCTTCAGAAGCTGAAATGTAATGAGCCCAGCGCCATCACAACAATTTGAATCAGCCAGAAGACTTGTAAACGTTTATGAACTTCAGTTTTCATGGTGATTTGTGTTGGTAAACAGTATCCTGTAGTGTTCACAGCATTTTAATAACTGAAATAGTCCTGAAGCAGGACTAAAATTTCACGAATAAGATGACTGTCACTAAACGTAAGTATACTACTGCATAAATGCCAACTGACTCTTATTTGCAGAGAAAGTATTGCATGACGTGATGACTCAAGAGATCCCGCCTCAACGGTGTATACGCAAAACATTGACACTTGTATAGTGATTAAAATTTCATGACAAAAAAACTTTCTGGAATATGTACGTCTATTGATTAGTCTCCTGGCGTCTGTTATGCTGAATATGCTTCAAGGAGTAAAAACACGTGCGTAAAGTATCCCTGAGCACCTCACTAATGGTCCAGTATGTCTATTTGTTGTCATGATGAGTATAATTAATTATTTAACAAATAATGGAATCTTATTCAGAATTCACTACAGTGTCATTTTATGTCCCAGATTATGTTGCTAAATAATTCGTATACAGTCGACATCGATGGTGTAGTGGTTATTGTAGGCCTATTCATTTTCAAATAAAGGCACATGATACTATATACTAAATAGGGTAATATCTTTTAAGTGGTTAATTTTTTAAAATCGGTACACTACAGGAAATGTTGAGAGAACAAATAAACCAAAAATAAACGAAAAGCCAAAACCAAAACAAACCAAAAACACCAAAACAAATAAGAACAAACCAAAAAGACGAAAACAAATAAAAACAATCCAAAAACATGAAAACAAATAAAATCAAACCAAAAACATCAAAACAAATCAAACCAAATCAAAGTAACCGAAACGAATAAAAACAAAGCAAAGACACCGAAACAAATAAAAACAAACCGAAAACACCGAAATAAATAAATAGAAACCAAAAACAAATAAAAACGAAGCAAAAATATCAAAACAAATAAAATCAAACCAATAACACCAAACAATTCATAAAACAAATAAGAACACCAAATCAATTAGTAAAAACAGATCAAAAACATCAAAAGAATTAGTAAAAAGAAATCAATAACACCAAAACAATTAATAAAAACAAATCAAAAACACGAAAACTATTAATAAAAACAAATCAAGATACCAAAAATATCAATAGCAACAAACCAAAAGCACCAAAAGAATTAGTAAAAACAAATAAAAACAACAAATCAAAAACACCAAAACAATTAATAAAAACAAATGAAACACCAAACCAATTAATAAACACAAATCCAAAACAGCAAAATAATTAATGAAAGAAAATAAAAAACACCAAATTTATGAAGAATGAGCGTTAAAATTGAAACTTATACTCGTATACCTCATCCCAGAAAATGGAAAAATTAAAATGAATACAATTTTAGTATAATCATGTGAGATATCCTACACGACTTTAAAGATGGAAATAAATAAATAAATTAATTAATTAAAAAAAAAGGTTTAATAAAAATATTAGCCAAAATCCAATTCCGATTCCCTTTCAATTTTGAAAATAGTTGAAAGAAAAAAGAAAAGTAACCACGTGAGGCGCTTTTCAAAGGAATATATTAGCTATCACGTGCTTATGTTTACTTCTATTTTTAGTAAGAGCGGCAAGAGGTTAGACAGTGAGTAACAGTCACTCACAGTGTGTGATATCAATACGATCTGTGCAAAAGTGTAGTAAAAGGTTAGTCAAAATAATGCTCCCATTACAGCAAGAAACCGTAAACGATATCCCATGATCATAAATGTAGGAAGTTTCTCTTTAAGAATTATGTACAATATAAATAGCACTAACCGCCTAACTACCAGATAGCTCTTCTAGTCAATGTACGGCAATATTATGACACGTTTTCCTGAACAAGTCTTGCGTCTTTCCAATTTGCTACAGAACAATTCACATACAAACACAATGCTGCTAATAATGTAACCGAATCCAAGCACAACAAAAGCTGCCACGAGATGAGAAACAGTGAACACAAAGTACATGTCGTTGCACACATCGCACTCCACACTTGGCGTTTTAACCTGCAGCTGCTGTTTGTAGTTGAGGTCGGACCAGTACTTCTGCACAAGTCCAGTTTCCATGCAACGCATAATTATCAAGTCAAACCGCTCTAGTAGGGGAGTTCCCTTCGCTAGATATATCGATACTTCCAAATCATACAAGTTCTCCTCTACCGTGCACAGTACTCTTGAGACTCCGTCATCCAAACCCAAACGTGACACCACATACTGAGCTGACATCGAAGATGATATGGCAGTTATGTCCCTGTTGGTGAGAAGATGCTCCATGCACTCATCCTGTGTATCGTATACTATGTCACTTGATCGATATTTTTCCGGCTTTTGATACGATATTAACATCATGAACAGATCTATACTTGGCACAGTACAGAATTTGAGATCTGAATTTATGAGATCGTCCATCGTCTTGATCTCCTCGTTGTATCCAGGAGTAACGAGGAAAGAAACAAAAAACGCCTGAAAAATAATCGTTATGCAAAAACAGTAACAGACATACATGAAGAAGATACTTCTAGGAAGAGGAGTTCTTGGCATCTCGTTGACTGAAACTCCCATTAGAACTGCCCACATATTGTACACACTCAGCGTCAAGGATCTGTAAGATGGTGACTCGGTTTTGATAGCGGCTGATTTTCTCATTACATATGCTGTGACGAGAATGACTGTGGCCATGGCTAGCCAGACAGGTGTTGTGTAAACACTCATTATTTTTGTCATCCTTGGAGCAGGTAAAGGACACGGCACGTACCAATATAATTTATCAAATGTTAAAGGTACTGTAGGATCCCCATAAGGTATGACCATGAAGCTCAGAGGAAAGCGACCGATGACCAGATCGCTCTTGCCCGCAGTCATCTCCACTAATTGTTGAATATGGACCTTTTCGGTATCTCCCTTTGAAGGTGGAAGATACTCCAATGATGCGTTAAGTGCTTCACTCAAGAGAATAAGATACTCGATCTCCAAACCTTTATACTTGTATATCGTATTGCCTTCTTCGTCTGTACTGTTGTCAACCAAAATGACATAAGGCAATTCCTCTGTAGTTGATACTCTGAGAGAACATCCTAGAAAATTATTAGGAATCTTGTTTGGAAACAAAGTCTTTTGTTGAGATCTCAATTCACTGCTTTCACGTGAACACTTCCCAACAAGCAACATGTTCTTAGGTTCTAGACATTGACCATCTTGGAAGGGGAACCAAGAGTAGATTTGCACCTCAAATTCTTCCGTATTCTTCCAGCCTTCGGTTGTTGCTGGAATGAGGATGACGATGTTGATCACTTTTCCCATACTCCACATTTCCGTCGCGATATCCAGAGCTACGGTCTGTGGAGATCTTGTATGAAGAGTCGTCACTACAGCGAAAAATTTGGCTCTTGGGTTCCAAGAAAAGCCTGCCTGGAGTTCTCCAATTTGGGATATCAAATCGTCAAGTAGAATATCTTCATCCGCTTGCAGTCTGATGAATATGATGTAGATTTCGTGCTTCTCTGCTTTCTCATAAGTTGCTGCCATTGTCTGTCCGTCTGATAAGGAAAGGACAATTGACCAGCGAACTTTGTCGTGAAGTTTCGTCAGCACTGAATTTACCAACAGGTAGTCATCATCGCTGTTAACATCGTCATATTCTGCTGGGGGCAGGGACACCGCAAGTGGTCCCTCGGACTTTCTGACGTTTACCAAATTATTTTCTAGGCATTTCACTATCTGATATTGCATAGGGGTCAACATTTCCTTTCTAAATGCGAGTACTAAATGTAAAAGAACGGAAGTAATTAGAATTTTCGGCAAGTGAACCATTTTCCATGTAGTGCACTTGACCCTTATTTCATTTTTATCTTTCTTAATTTGATCGATGTCACATAAAAGCCAAACAAATAAAGCACGGGAATTTCTGGATAATTCAATTTGCAGATGTGTATCAGTAATAATTACATTTATATTCCTATGTTAATCATTTATCAAAATCTATCACATGCCTCATCAAAGTGATCCCCTTCCAGAAGCTCAAATTTAATGAGTCCAGCGCCACCACAACAATTTGAATCAGCCGGAAGACTTGTAAACGTTTATGAACTTTAGTTTTCACGGTGATTTGTGTTGGTAAATAGTTTCCAAAACATACGTCTGCATACGATGAAACATTCCTGTAGTGTTCCGCAACATTTTATTAACTGAAATACTCCTGTGGCAGGACTAAAATTTGACGAATATGATGATTGTCAGTGAACGTAAGTATACTACTGCATAAATGGCAACTGACGCTTATTTGCAAATAAAATATTGTATGACGTGATGACTCAAGAGATCCCGCCTCAACGGTGTTTACGCAAAATATTGGCACTTGTATAGTGATTAAAATTCCATGACAAAGGTACTTTCTGGAATATGTACGTCTATTGATTAGTCTCTTGGCGTCTGGTATGCTGAATATGCTGCAAATAGTAAAAAAAAAAAGGGCGGGTAAATTAACCCTAAGTACTTCAGCAATGGTCCAGGGAGTATTTTTGTCAAAATAATAATTAAATAATTATTTAACGAACAATGGATCCTTACTCAGAATACACTACAATGTCATATTATGTTTCAGATTATGTTGCTAAGTAATTGGTATGCAGTCGATATCGATGGTGTAGTGGTTAATGTATTTACTCTCAAACGAAACCACATGCCAATATACAGGGGTGATTCACGAGGCTGTACCGTCACCAAAAACAAATAGAAACAAACGAAAAAGACCAAAGCAAATAATAACAAACCAAAAACAACAAAACAAATAAAAACAAAAGCACCAAAGAAATAAACTCAAACCAAAACATCAAAAGAAATAAAATCAAACTAAAAACACGAAAAAAAATAAACCGAAAACACTAAAAGAAATAAAAACTAACTAAAAACAACAAAACACATAAAAACGAACCAAAAACACCAAAATAAATGAAAAACAAACCAAAAACACCAAGGTTAATAAAAACAAACCAAAAATCACCGAAACAAATAAAAACAAACCAAAACCGCTGAAACAAATAAAAGAAGCCAAAAACACAAAAAAATAATGGAATCCAAAAATACTGAAAAAATAAAAATAACAATCCAAAAAAAAAAAAAAAACAATAAAGAAAAATTTTCAAAACAAATAAAAATAAACTAAGACGACCAAGAAAACAAGAAACAAACCTAAAATAAATAAAAACAAAGCAAGAACACCAAAACAAATAAAAACAAACCAAAGACACCAAAGGAAATAAAAACAAACCAAAAACACCAAAAAGAATAAAAACAAACCAGAAATACCAAAACATAAACTTAACCGGAACACAAAAAATATGAAAACAAATAAAAACAAACCAAAATCTCCAAAACAAATAAAAACTAACAAAAAAACACCAAAACAAAAACTAACCAAAACAAATGAAAATAAAGCAATACCACGAAAACAAATAAAAACACACCAAAAGATCAAAACATATAAAAACAAACCAACCCTGCAAAACAAATAAAAACAAACCGAGAATATCAAAACAGATAAAAAAACCAAAAACACCAAAACATAAAAGCGAACGAAAACGTCAAAGTAAATAAAAACAAACGAAAAAGAGCAAAACAAATAAAACAAACAAAAAACGCCAAAACAAGTAGAAACAAGCCAAAAACACCAAAACAAGTAAAAACAAACCAAATGAAAACAAACCAAGAACACCAAAACAAATGAAAACATGAAAAACACCAAGAAACAAGAAAAACATATGCAAAGAAACATGCAAACATACAAGCAAATAAAGTTGCTAATTAAGTGGATAGGTGATTACATAAATAATAAATAAATAAAAAATAAATATAAATAAATAAATAAATAAATAAATAAATAAATAAAAGTACAGATCTTATGCTAACATCTTAAAAAGTATAACCATAGCCGAAATATAAAAACTGACTTAGATAACCGAAGGAGAGAAGCATCCAATAATAGTTACATCAAAATTACGTTGCGCACTGCGAGCGCCATTTTTGGTTCTTTGAATATCCCTTTGAATACAAATGTCTAATGTCTAAGGTTAGCATATAATTCACACCGTAATAGTGAAATTCATGTCATGTAAACGTATTCCTACAGCTGTGCAAAATCCGACATCGCGCGTTTTCAAGTCAGTATATCTCCGGACACAACGTTGTAGGTCAGTGATTCATCCCAACGAAATGTAACCAGAAAACGCTAAATCTTAAACATCTAAACAAATAGTGAAAATTGTAAGCGAGAATGCAGAAAAAATAAGTGACTAGTTGTAAGTATTTTGATATTTCCATTTTCAAATCCAAGTCAAAATACAAGAAACGGAGATCGGATGAAAAAGGATGTAAAAAGGAATCGATTAAGCCAAAAATGATCCGATCCAAATGATGCAGGACTTACAGAGAGAGGAAGAAATCCGATCTCTGACAAGGAAAGGGGTTCGGCTCGAACAGGAATTTTTGGTTAAAAATTTGTACAGAGGCTTACCTCACAATGGTAATGAAGTCTGTAAAAGCATTCATTTGTGTAACTCTCCGTTTGGTTGGTATTGGTCAATAAACTTCTTTAAAAATGTACATGAGGATTCTCTATAAAATGCATGAAACAGCATGGAGCAGAGCAATAAGCACAACACGCAGAAGCAACACCTGAACAATCTGCTGAACCACACTCCAGTGCTGAAAAATCAAATGCCACCTGAATTACATTTTTGAAGTCCGAGACTTGTTCAGGATTCACGTAACCACCTCACTGGCAGGAATACTGAAGCAGACAACTGGTTATGAATAACAGAGTGCATTTTCATTATAAACACTCGATTTTCCAAGTTAAGTTCTGGATTCTCAGCAAGAGTCCTTATGCAATCTGTTATCCTCCGAGCATATATTTTGTATTGTCTAAGGAAATAGATATTCAGAGGCTGGAAATATTTAGTCTTTTTTAGGTGGAATGATATTGCATTCTATGTCCTAGCCTTGGAATGATTCATTTATTAAGGTTGTGTCCTCGTGCGCATTCAATGACTCACACAACAATGTACATTTTTGATAAGCTGCAATATTTTCAGACATAAAGTTGGAGAAAAATGTTCTTAAATGGGCTTTAGACAATTTACCACACGCACTAGCTTCTAGGCTAGGCTAGGCTAGGCTTACGGGTAAGGTGTCCCATCCCCTTAACTTGTGCAGTGCTCTCCCCACCCCTCAACTTGTACAGTGTCTAACAGACAAACCACATATTACATAAACGAATGCTTTTGGGAGCTTTATAGAGATGTAAAGTTGGGTCTGTATACAAATTTTGGATACGAAATTCCTGTTCGAGCCGAAACCCTTCCCTTGTGAGAGAGCCAACCAAGCACCTCTACAGCGAGTATGTGCGAATCGTTGGATGTGGGAAATGATCATTATTGAGTAGAAATAAGCATATGGAGCCAGTAAACATGGGTAGATCTGAAGGAAAATGTGAGAAAATATAACAGGAATGAATTAAATGAAATCACACGTTTGTTACGGTCAAAGAGGGTAAAGTCGATCAAAATTTTGCAATTTTTTAATGATATTGAGGTTATGCAATGGAGCGAAGTTCTTCAGAAAATAGCATTTTGTCGTCATATCCTTCACTTATGAAGACACGTTACAAGAATTGAATTACAATCTATATAAAAAACTGTTTTTTTTTATTTGACTTGTCATCGAAGTTACCTGCTTAAATAGGGTAAAGACGATCACCATTGAATTTTTAGTTTGAGATCGATTTTAAAATATTGCGGAGTAAAGTCGATCACTGTTTATGTTTTTAAAAAACAAATTAAGTGTATTACATAGGTGTAAAAACAATAATAATCTTCAATACATGCCTATAGCATTATATACCGTATCTTTTGTTACTGTGATCATACTATTCGATACAATTAGACCTATAGGTCTTCACTGTACAATCGTGATTATGATTGCCAACTTATAAAACATAAAAACACAGTTTAATACTTCACATAGCAACAAACAAAGATTTAATAATTCAAAATTTACATTGAAATACCACGCTTCAATTATAATCTAAAATGCAATTCAACATTGCTTAGGTTTATATCTGATGTTATTTGAAATCTTCCCCTCCTGATGTCACTTTAGAAACTACGTTGTTCCCATAGCCATGTACAGAGGGGTGTACAAAATGTGTTCCTTAGGCAGTGGTTCTCTTACTCAAGAAATTCACCATAATTTCGTCTTCCTCTTTCCCCATTATCCCTTCAATATAAGCTATACTATGACACTTTTCTGTTTGTAAGTGTTAGTTGGAGGTATTTCGGTGAACAATTTGTTCTTCTGTTGGTCCTATTTGTTTCGAGTAGGTCGATGGCATGATCGACTTAACCCTACAAAGGTACAAGTTTTCTTAAAACAATAAGTTTCAATACTACCTTTTACGAACTGTAAAACTATTATTTCAGGATACAATCTCAACGAAAAGTACTTACGTATACTTCCTGTCCCCTTTCACTGCTGACTATAATTTAGAGTTTGTAAGACTTTGTTTTAATTTAAGAGAAAAAGTTGAAAATAACAATTTTTCACTTCAACGGTAATTACACAGTGTTCCCACTGTTGGCATCCGCAGGCTTTTTGTTGTCCCTCTCGCTTACACTTACAATGTGAGGCAATGAAGTCAGCATAACAAAATTTACACCCACTGATTGACTTTACCCACTTCTACGGTACTTCTCATATCTCCGTCCTTTAATAAATAAAAGTCTACTGTAGTTAACTTGTCTTTCATTTCACAACCAAGTTCTACATCAAACCTTTTACTGCCCAAAACGAATTCACGTAGAATACATAAACCCCTGCGATGTGTCACTGATACAATCTACCATTAATATTTAATTAAGTTAGAATGCACAAATCTCTGAACGCAGGTCATTCTGCGTAAAATATGAATTTCATTGTGAATGAACTCAGATATTATCATGGCTCCTTTCTAGTAGAAATAATGGTATCTCCAATCATGGAGAAAGGACTCGCAATTTTCAGCTTGCTCTATATATTTGCTTACTTCTCAAGATACACCTTCTCTATAAAAATGTTAACTCTTATATGGGTAGTGTTTCAGTTTATGTTTGTGAGATTATACACAGGAACTTGGGAGCAACACGTTTTCATTTTTTTTTTCAAAATAATGTAGGTCATGATATTTCCATGGTTACAATGAATTTGTTTTCATCTCTATTGTAAAAATGACCCCAAGATTCAGCTTGAAGTAAAGACGAAACATCTCAGCAAGAATGGAGGTGTTACAGTTCCTCACAATGTCTGGAAAAAAAAAATGAATCCTACTTCAACAGTGATTCGCCAACTACCTTAACCATTTATCGCATTTATGACAAGTTCGTCGAAACCGGCTCAGTTGCTGACAATTACAAGGCGAACAGCGGTCGATCACGTACAGGCCGATCCCTTGAAAACATAGTTGATGTACAAGAGGCTTTCTTACCTAGTCCAAGCAAATCAAGAAGAATTTGGTCTCTTCAGGTCAATTATATGAAAAGTCTTGGATTGTGCTCCACCGCACTTTGCTCGGGATGTTAAAACATATCTTAACGGAACATTTTAGCGAATATGGATTGGTAGAGGAGGACCAATGCAATGGCCAGCACGATCACCGGATCTTACTCCCCGAGATTTTTGGCTATAGGGTATGCTGAAAGACTGGTATGTGCACAATGTTGACGATCTATGAGAGAGAGAGTAGCGGATGTAGTTGCATAAATTCCACAGAAATGTGAATCTAAGCTCTGCATACTACAGGTTCCTTGCATGTCTTGATCACAATGGTGCACATGTGGAGAAATGTTGAAGTTAGTGCATATAAGTGTGAGTCAATGGTCATATGAGTTAACATTTGAAGAGTACATGGAAAAACAAATCAAAGTCACAATTCTCTTAATGGTGATATAATTTAATTCAGTATATTACTGCAAACATGAGTACTTTTCTTATAAAAAACCTGGTAGAGGACAATTATCACTAGGGACCGGATATTTGTGTAATTACATATTATATTCCTTTCAACCAACGGTATATAAATAACAAATCTTTGCGAATCTTCTAATTACCATTAATATATTGTGAATTTTATTAGTTACAACAATGTAATTTATTCGCCACAACAATAATTCCTTTCTACAATTCACCTTAAACGCTCTCGTCAACAATTGGATCTTCACTCAACACAGTATTCGTTATAGCACTCCACCGACGACAATGACAATTTACTTGGACTATTACGCACAACAATGAACTGTTAATCTTAACTAATATTTACAAAGCACTATTTACAAATCAGAACTATCAGTTCTCAGTTCACAGTTCTTCTATCTCAGTCACTCGAGTTCACGGTATCTCGAACCACAGACCTTCAGAGACAGTTCACTGTACTCGAACTCGGGTCCCTCCAACTGCGGTCCACTGCACTCGAACTCAGGTCCCTCCAACTGCGGTCCACTGCACTCGAACTCAGGCCTTCGGATGCTGACGCAGATGCGGACGCACACTCGAGTCGAACTCCGGCTGGCTTGCTTGCTCTGGCTTTCTCACTGACTGAATAACTGAAAACTGGAAACTCTCTCTAGTTCGCTGGCGCCTGCTCTTTTATAGCAAAATCATAGTTGCGAGAACCTTCTACAGGTGTGTAGAGAATTATCTCGATATCTCTACATCGACAGACGTCTGGAATAGTCGAGAAGGTCGTTCCACATTCACTGCGTTAAGTAGCAGCTGCGCGCGCAGACTCGCTCCACTCTCTCGCCGTGTTGGCCCTTGCCGCGCGCCATTACAAAGTGCTCCGCGCGATCTTCTCTCTTGCGGGACGCTGGTCGTGAGTTCGAATCTCACGTCGCTGTCACATTGCTCCCTCCTTAGGACTGCTCGTCCCGGGCAGTCCCTTGGTAGGCTGCTAATCGGTCAAGATGCACCACCATCATCTTCCCTCGAGGTTGTCGCTGGATGCGGTACACCACGTCGTTGATCCGGGTCACCACGCGGTATGGTCCATCCCAGGCACGCTGCAGCTTTGGTGATTTCCCTTTGGTCCTGGTAGGTCGATACAGCCACACCAGGTCGCCCTCCTGGAATCCTGCAGAGTTGGCTAATCTGTCGTAGCGCACCTTCATCCTGTCGCTGGCCATCTTGAGGTGCTCTCTGGCCAGTTGGTGAACTCCATTCAACTTCTCGGTGAGTTCTGCCACATAGTCAGTTGCTGGCTGGTCGGCGCTGGGTGGCGTGCCAAACAGCAGATCACAGGGAAGGCGCAGCTCTCTCCAGAAGACCATGTTTGCCGGTGTCATCCCTGTTGTATCGTGGACCGAAGCTCTGTAGGCGAAGAGGAACAGTGGGACTCTGGCATCCCAGTCTCGTTGATGGTTGGACACCAATTTCCGCAGATGCTCTTCCAAGGTTTTGATGTAGCGTTCCACCATACCATCGGACTGTGGGTGGAGGGGAGTGGTCCTGGTTTTATGCACCCCCAGACGCTCGAGCAATTCTCCCATCAGGTTGGATTCGAAGTTGCGCCCCTGATCGCTATGCAATTCCCGGGGCACCCCGAATCGGCAGATGAAGTTGTCAAGCAGCGCGTCGGCCACCGTCGAAGCCTCTTGGTTGGGAATCGCATACACCTCTGGCCATTTTGTGAAGTAATCCATGGCGACTAACAGGTAGCGGTTCCCGCGATCCGTGACCGGGAACGGTCCAGCAACATCAATGGCGAACCTCTCAAAAGGAGCTCCCACGTTGTACTGCTGCATGGCTCCCCTGCTGCGGGTCCTTGGTCCGCGACTGGCTGCACAGGTGTCGCATCTTCGGCACCATTGTTCCGTGTCGGTTCTCTGATGCAACCAATAGAACCTCTGCCTTAACTTGTCCAGCGTCCTGTTGGCTCCCAGGTGGCCTCCAGTCACTCCAGCATGAGTCTCCTCCAGCACTTCCTTCACCTTGCTCCTGGGCAGGACAAGTTGTTCTATGCGGGTCCTTCCATCGGCCGACTCCCAAATCCTCTTCAGGATACCGTCCTTGACAGTGAAGGATTCCCACTGGGCCCAGTAGCTCTTGTAAGTGGTGCTACGGTTGGCGATATCGGCCCATACTGGTCTCTGGCCGGACTCCACATCACGCAGTAGCTGTCCAATGTTTGGGTCCTCCAGCTGCTCCCTCCTTATGGCGGCGTTATCCCATCCTGGGCTCGGCTGGGCGGCAATTGCTCGGACTGCGTGGGCGCCATCCCGCTCTTCTACTTTCAGGCAGTGTTTACAGACATCCGGGCACGGACGTCGTGACAGGGCATCAGCGTTGGAATGTTTCTTCCCTTGTCGGTGTTCAGAGGTGAAGTTGTACTCCTGCAGACGTTGAACCCAACGGGCGGTCTGCCCCTCCAGATTCTTGAAGCCCAATAGCCAGGTGAGTGCAGAATGGTCTGTCCTCAGATGAAACTCCTGGCCATACAAATATTTGTGGAAATGCTTCAGGGCTTCCACAATGGCAAGAAGTTCTCTACAGGTCACGCAGTAGTTTCTCTCAGCCTTGGACAATGTTCGGCTGAAGTAGGCAATCACCCTCTCTTGCCCGTCCTGTTCCTGAGAGAGTACTCCGCCGATGCCTACGTTGCTAGCGTCCGTGTCGAGCGTGAACTTCCTTCCAGGGATGGGATATCCCAGTACAGGAGCAGTGCAGAGCGCCTCTTTCAGCGACTGGAAGGATGACTCCGCCTCGTCTGTCCACTGGAATTGTCGTTTCTCCTCGGTCAGCTGGGTTAGAGGCTTAGCGATGTTGGCGTACCCAGCTACGAACCTTCTGTAATAAGTGCAGAGGCCGAGAAAGCGGCGCAGCTCCTGCTTGTCCCTCGGTCTCGGCCATCCTCTGACGGCTTGTAGCTTCTCCGGGTCCGTGGCCACTCCGTTGGTCCCTACTACGTGTCCCAAGTAGTTGACCTTCTTCTGGAATAGATGTCATTTCTTCGGGTTCAACTTCAGTCTGGCTTGTCGCAGTCTCTCGAACACTTTCCTCAGGTTCAACAGCTGTTCGCCGAAAGTCTTGCCCACCACTATGACGTCATCAAGGTACAGCAAACAGGTGTCGTATGTCAGGCCTCTCATTACGGACTCCATTAGTCTCTGGAATGTAGCCGGGGCGTTGCAGAGGCCGAACGGCATAACGGTGAACTGCCATAGTCCCTGGCCTGTAGAGAATGCCGTTTTCTCCTTGTCCTCAGGATGTAGCGCCACCTGCCAGTATCCTGACTTGAGATCCAACGTCGAGAACCACTCTGCTCCGGCCAGGGTGTCCAAGGTGTCGTCAATTCGTGGGAGGGGAAAGCAGTCTTTCCTGGTGACGTCATTCAGTCTTCTGTAGTCCACGCAGAAACGCAGGTCCCCATTCTTCTTCTTCACCAGCACTACAGGTGATGACCAAGGGCTGTCGGATTCCTCGATGACCCCTCTTGCTTTCATGCCCTCCAGTTGGCTGTCAATCTCCCTCTGTTTAGCTAGAGGGACGCGTCGAGGAGGTTGTCTGATTGGGCGAGCATTTCCGGTGTCGATGCGGTGCTGAACTTTCTCCGTTCTCCCGTAGTCATTTTCAGACAGACTGAACACGTCCTGAAATTCTGTCAGTAGATCGTGGACTTGTCTTCTTTCTCTTTTGCTTAAATTCGCCGGCAATTCTCGAGCCAGCTCTTTCAGTGATGGGTCTAGATATGGACGTGGTCGGTGACACTCCTCGTTTTCTGCCAGCGACGTCACAGATACCACCGGCTCGACGTTACCTAGTACAGTTCCACTAGGCACCTCCTTGTCCCGATTGGTGACATTCAGGACCCTCACCGGTACTACCTTCTGATTCGGGAGTAGGGATCTGGCCACATAAACACCATCTATCGGAGTTGTTTGCGAATCGAGGAGCAGGTTTCTCTTCGGCTGTCCGTCCAGTCTTGCCGTCACCACCATCTCGCAGCCTGCCGGGATTGTCACATGATTCTCCAAGGTGAGTCTGCTTGCAATGGGTTGGTCTTCGACGTCTCTCAGGAACACTTCATCCTGACCAAACCGCAGGATACGGCGCCTGACATCCACCGTTGCATCGAAGATCCGCATGGCGTCGAGTCCCAGGATGACGTCTTCAGTGATGTTGGCGACGAACACCCACATCTCCAGTCTCCTCTTTCCCAAGGTCAAGTCCAGGAAAACCTCTTTTTGGATGGGCAGGTTCTCGCCTGAGGCAGTACGTAGCTCATACAGGCGCAGCGGCGTCCTCCCAGGTAGGCCACGCACGACTTCAGGTCTGGCGATAGTGAGGGACGCCCCGGTGTCTACCAGTACTCTGCATGGGCGGCCTCTTATCCATCCGTCAGCAATCAGCCCATCGTCGCATCTTCTGTTAACCGTCTTCAAGATCAGCCGAGGGGATGGTGATGACGGCGCCGACGTGCCCCTCATCGCATCGGCCCCTTTTAGTTTTCCTGTTTGTGACCAGATCGGTCACAGTCCCTCCTCAGGTGTCCAGGCTCGCCGCAGGACCAGCAGGTAGGCACTCCTCGTCTTCGGCGCTCGGGTGATTTCGGTTGACGCTCCTCGACGTCGGCCGCCGCGACGCTCCTAATCCGGTGCGATGCCGAGACGTTCGCAGTCAACTTGGCTGCCTCCATCCTGAGGGCCGCCGCCAGAGCTGCGTTGATGGTGCGATGCTCTGCTAAGAGTAGCTGTTGTCTGATTTCGGGGTCTCGAACTCCGCTGCCGAAGGTGTAGGCCGCCTCTCCAGCGATGAAATCATTAGGTAGGCCCCTGAGGGCCTTATGGGCCAGTTGTTCCACCGCCATCGCGAATTCTTGTAGGGACTCGCCTGACTGTTGGACCCTCGTTTTTAGTTGGGTCCTAAATGCTGCAGCAAGTTGATGGTCACCATAACGTCCCTCCAAGGCCGCCATTATCTCAGCGGCTGTCCCATCTTATGGAACGCTGTGAAGAATCTCCGACGCCTGTCCCTGAAGCGCGGCCAGCAGCTGAGTAGTTTTCTCTGCTTGCGTCCACCCATTGTGCTCTGCGATGGCCTCGAACTGGCGACGGAATATCGCCCAAGACGTCGTACCGTCGAACTTCGGCGTCTTGACGTTGTGATGTCTGGCTGAAGCCGATGGTTCCGCAGGGGCACTATATGGAGTCCTCAACTCTGTGGCCGCTTCTTGCATGGCACGTCGAACCTCCTCGGCAACTATCTGTTTATGTTCTCTAGCCTGGCGATCCACCAACGCGAGAATGTGCTTGTTTTCCTCAGCGTGTTTATCCATCATCTCACTCGTCTTGTCCAGCAACTCGGTCGTCTGCTCTTGACGACGCTCGAGATCACGGATTTTGCCATCGAAATGGTCTACCTCCTGTCTCAATTCGGTTACTGTTTCGTTTATTGTTGTAAAATTCTTGTTTAGGTTGTCAAGATCGGCTTTGAGTTCGTCTTTCACGATGGCGACAATTCCATCTACGTGGGCCGAAACGCTTTCAATTTGCGAAGTGACGTCATCTTTCACTCCGCTTATGTCGCCTTTCACTTCACTTATGTCACTTTTCATCTCCGTTTTCACTTCACTTATGTCGTTCTTGACCTCACTGATATCGTTCTTCATTTCTGCTTTTACGTCACTTAAGTCGTTTTTCAGTTCTGCGATGGCTTGCAGGATCAGCTGTAGGTTCTCCATTATCGATAATATCCCACTTCTGACACCAGAGTGAATTTTATTAGTTACAACAATGTAATTTATTCGCCACAACAATAATTCCTTTCTACAATTCACCTTAAACGCTCTCGTCAACAATTGGATCTTCACTCAACACAGTATTCGTTATAGCACTCCACCGACGACAATGACAATTTACTTGGACTATTACGCACAACAATGAACTGTTAATCTTAACTAATATTTACAAAGCACTATTTACAAATCAGAACTATCAGTTCTCAGTTCACAGTTCTTCTATCTCAGTCACTCGAGTTCACGGTATCTCGAACCACAGACCTTCAGAGACAGTTCACTGTACTCGAACTCGGGTCCCTCCAACTGCGGTCCACTGCACTCGAACTCAGGTCCCTCCAACTGCGGTCCACTGCACTCGAACTCAGGCCTTCGGATGCTGACGCAGATGCGGACGCACACTCGAGTCGAACTCCGGCTGGCTTGCTTGCTCTGGCTTTCTCACTGACTGAATAACTGAAAACTGGAAACTCTCTCTAGTTCGCTGGCGCCTGCTCTTTTATAGCAAAATCATAGTTGCGAGAACCTTCTACAGGTGTGTAGAGAATTATCTCGATATCTCTACATCGACAGACGTCTGGAATAGTCGAGAAGGTCGTTCCACATTCACTGCGTTAAGTAGCAGCTGCGCGCGCAGACTCGCTCCACTCTCTCGCCGTGTTGGCCCTTGCCGCGCGCCATTACAAAGTGCTCCGCGCGATCTTCTCTCTTGCGGGACGCTGGTCGTGAGTTCGAATCTCACGTCCCTGTCACAATATTAAAATTTGATACCACATATTTTTTACATATTTACATATGTTATGGCTTGATATTACATAAATCTACATATTTAGGGGTTTTATTCATTTTTACTTCTCTAAAAGGAAAAAAAAAAAAAAAAACCTTCTGCTGGGGAAGTTTACAATTTGAAATACACAGATTTAAAAAGTCTTTTTACCTACCCAAGAAAGGATATATTTCGGGACGAAACATAACGTCCTTAGTTCCAGGAAGTAATAGAGGCACTCACTCCATACCGCCCACTGTAAATATGAGTGAACAAAAGACAACCTTTCTCATACATATACCCTGTATTGTAAAAATCACTCAGAAAGTGGCGTTGCCTTCTTGTGGTGGAATGGGACGAGGACGACATGATTTGTCTCGAACTATAATTGTTCTGCACAGTCTTAACAAGCCGTTCCCATGCAATTTGCAACCTTACCCACCCTCTTCCTAATCCTTCCAGGGAAAACCCGTGTCAAGTCTCACATGAGCCGCAATAAAGTAGCCGACTTTTGAAAAGAAGCTGAAATAAAGGAACAAACTGGAAAGATGTTCAAAGATTAAAATAAATAGCTTTTCAGATTATTGCTTGACCTCTTTACTTTAAATTTAGTTGGCCTATACGAAAATGGGATTTTCCGAGGAATTAGAAAGTATGGTTCGGCTGGAATAATTCTACCCTTCTAAATGAGACAGGGGTGTCACTTTTCAAACAAGAGTTTGTAAGTGCCTATAGTTTGAGGTTTTAGTTGGTATAGTACCTTGCTTTTACAGGAAGCAGCTAAAATGCATGTGTCCCACATCTCCTATTATTTTCTCCTAACCCAGTAAAGCGGAACAGTGCTTGCAGTACTGTTGTGTTATTCATTTTACTCCGTTCTCTAGTTTTAGTACTTACAATATAAAGTGCAAGTGAGTTTACCTACTGCTTTTAACTAAGTAAAATGGCCCCTGAATCTTCAACCCTAACGACAAGAAGAAAATCATGGATTGCGATGGAAAAATAGTTATGTGTCAAGTGTGTGGTAAAAAAGTTGGGTGCTTTATGAAATCACAACTGGAAAGTCATACCTATCTTATATCTGCCAGATATTGATATTACATATTTTCATGATTTTACATATTTTGGTACATATTCAGCTTATTTTTCTTACATAAATATGTACATATTTCACACCTTGATATTACATAAAAATTCTGTCCCTACTTATCACCATGGATATAGTCATCATTTCCTACTTTTTCATTAGAAACAGCAATAAATTTTGCAGTAATGTACTGAATTAGTTGATATCACTATTAAGATATTTGTGACTTTGTTTTTCCGGTGTACACATTTTTTTAGAGACATCATGTATTTTAACTAGTGATTGCTCGCGGCAGACGTTCGAACATGCGGAGAAGCGAGCTTCTGATCACTGATGTACTCTATCACTCGTCCGCACGTTCAAAAGCAATCTTTGAGAGTTGTGTAGGCTATTTGGACTTTTCCAAACTTTGTTTTACCTAATTAACTACCATTGGAAACAGACTCATTAAAATCGCGTCATCTCCTTGCAAACTGTGTTGTGATCAGCTGTGAACAACTTCAGAATGTGACTGAGTTAAAATCCTCATCAAGAAGTTGCGATCTACTTAGATGAACCCATCCAGTTGTTAATGGGGTTTCTAGGAAAGTGAAAATTGCGGCCTGAAACTGGAGAGGAATTAAGGAGTTTTGACTCCGGGGACGATGATGAGCGGGCTGGGGGTAGTCGGTCTCCATGGTGAAGGCAGGTCAACTCCTCTGTGCATATAATGAAGCAAAAAGTTAGATTGGTTCACAACGCAATAAGTTCCAACGGCTAATTTTAAATTAAGAGCGGAATTAACTTGAAGTTAACGCGTCATTAATTCTGCAATCATCACCCGTACAGAGGGGGTAGCAGGGTTGCATAAATCTCTAAAAGATTAGCTTACACTGTCTGCATCACATCAAATAAATAAAATAATTATTTACCCTTCCTAAAAAACGTGTTTCTTGTTTCGGAAATTAACAACAACAAAGTATTTATTAAATATTTAAATTATATTCTATAGTTGTTAAAATAACTCACTTACTTACTTACTTACTGGCTTTTAAGGAACCCGGAGGTTCAATGCCGCCCTCACATGAGCCCGCCATTGGTCCCTATCCTGAGCAAGATTAATTCAGTCTCTATCATCATATCCCACCTCCCTCAAATCCATTTTAATATTATCTTCCCATCTACGTCTCGGCCTCCCCAAAGGTCTTTTTTCCTCCGGCCTCCCAATTAACACTCTAACTCTGGATCCGCCTATACGTGCTACATGCCCTACCAATCTCAAACGTCTGGATTTAATGTTTCTAATTATGTCAGGTGAAGAATACAATGCGTGCAGTTCTGTGTTGTGTAACTTTCTTCATTCTCCTGTAAGTTCATCCCTCTTAGCCCCACATATTTTCCTAAGCATCTTATTCTCAAACACTCTTAACCTATGTTCCTCTCTCAAAGTGAGAGTCCAAGTTTCACCACCGTACAGAACAACTGGTAATATAACTGTTTTATAAATTCTAACTTTCAGATTTTTGACAGCAGACTGGATGATAAAAGCTTCTCAAGCGAATAATAACACGCATTTCCCATATTTATTCTGTGTTTAATTTCCTCCCGAGTATCATTTATATTTGTTACTGTTGCTCCCAGATATTTGAATTTTTCCACCTCTTCAAACCTTAAATTTCCAATTTGAATATCTCCATTTCGTACAATATTCTCGTCACGAGACATAATCATATACTTTTTTTTTTCGGGATTTACTTCCAAACCTATCTCTTTACTTACTTCCAGTAAAATTCCCGTATTTTCCCTAATCGTTTGTGGATTTTCTCCTAATACATTCACGTCATTCGCATATACAAGAAGCTGATGTAACCCGTTCAATTCCAAACCCTCTCTGTTATCCTGGACTTTCCTAATGGCATACTCTAGAGCAAAGTTAAAAAGTAAAGGTGATAGTGCATCTCCTTGCTTTAGCCCGCAGTGAAGTGGAAACGCATCTGACAATTGTTAAAATAACCTGTTTTAATTAATGTGATTGATTTATATAAGAGGAAACTGAATTTAAAAATTCTGTTCATTACTCTGTACGTAAGTCAGAGAAAACTTTAATTCCCGTTTATAAAACAAATCCTTACATATTTTACAGGAAACAACGTCGTCTTCTGATTTTTCATTGTTCTTAACTACCATAATAAAATGTCTATCCTTTATTAATCAGTTAATCATTTAGTACTTTGATTTTTAATATATTTGTAAATTTAATATAAATGTAATTATAATTGTAATTGTATTCTTGATATTGTAGTTGTAATCTCCTGGTAGAGGGGAAGAGAAGGCCTGATGGCCTTATCTCTACCAGGTTAAATAAATAAATAAATAAATATATAAATAATAAATAAATAAATAAATAAATAAAACAATGAAAAGCAAAAAGCAAACAAAAACAAACAATCAAAAGCAAACAAAGAAAATAAACACAAAACAAACAAAACCAAAAATAAACCGAAACAAAACCAAAGACAAACCAAAACAAAACCAAAAGAAACCAAAACAAAACAAAAAACAAACTGTAACAAAACAAACAAAAAAAATAAAAAGAAACCAAAACAAAGCAAAAAGGAAACAAAACAAAAAACAAACCGAAACAAAACAAACCAAAACAAAAAGAAACCAAACCAAAACAAAACCAAAAGAAGCCAAAACAAAGAAAAACAAACCGAAACAAAACAAAAAACAAACCGTAACAAAACAAACCAAAACAAAATAAAACAAACCATAACAAAACAAAAAGAAACCAAAACAAAGCAAAAAGAAACCAAAACAAAGCAAAAAGAAACCAAAACAAAACAAAAGTAAACCAAAACAAAACCCAAAACAAAACCAAAACAAAAAGCAAACCAAACCGAAACCAAAAATAAACCAAACCAAAAACAAACCAAACCAAAACCAAAAACAAACCAACCTAAAAACCAAATAGAAGAACAAAAACAAAACCAAAAATCAAAAAAACCAAAAAACCAAAAACCAAAAATAAAACCAAAAAACAAAAAACCAAAAACAAAACAAAAAAAAAACAAAAAATAAAAAAAAAACAAAAAACAAGAAAAACCACAAATTAAAAACCAAAACCAAGCCCAAAACCAAACCTAACAAATAAACAATACCCGTGGAAACTGTTTAACTCAAGATAGTTTAAAACTACAGGGCTTATGCACTACCTTTCCCTTTCTCTGCTTTGCTCATCCTTCGTTGATCCTAGCAAGGACGATGAACATGAGGTATTTGTTTCTCTACCACTACTATAACAACGAGTTTATCATTCTGTTTCCATTCTTTGCAGTTTGATTTTGGACAGTTTTCTTTATTAAAGTTTTATGCATTTTCAATAGTTAGATCTCAATTACTGATCATTTAACAAGCACACTCCTGCGATGACGATCATCACATGTAACGAACGCTAAACCTTAATATTGATAACATCTGCTTTTAAATTTCGCAATAAATTAAATTTTTTATAACAATTACTAAGCGTACCTATCACAATATCTATCATCCTGACTGAAATTAGTTTTAAATGACGAGTTTAAGAACTGAGCTTAACTAGGCTACGAGCAGAATTAGACTGGGGGAGGATAATAAAGAACTTTAACATGTTGTTGTCCACCGCTGAGGAGAAATAGCTAGAATTCTGGCTGTGAAACAAGCGGACCAGAATTCAATTCCTAGTTGGGACAAGTTATCTGGTTGAGGTTTATTTCTGGGGCTTTCCCTCAACACATTAAGAGCAAATGCTGGGCAACTATCCGCGCTGGATTCTGGACTCATTTGGCTGATATTGTCACAAACTCGTTCAGACGCTAGGTAACCATAGCATTTGGTAAAGTTTCGTAAAATAAATCAATAAAATATAAAAAGACCTTGTTAAAGAGGTATGCTGTACACCCCCCAACCCCTCGTTATTGATTGGTCAGATTCGCATTAACGTTTAAACTCAACGGCGGGAAGTTTCGTTCTGTATAACATAGTGGAAGAAGATAATTTCAATTGGCATCAGACTTGGCCAGCATGAGCTCTACCTGCATGATTTGGCAAACTCGACTTCCTCTATCGGAGAAGATCAATTCTGGCCGGCTCCACTCTGCCAGGAGGCAGATGAACAGTGCTCCTCCCTGCACCTATATTTCATATTTTATGAGTCTGCCTTGTCACTTGCATTCATTACTTTCTATCCGCCATTGATCGTCTTCGTGTGCTACAAGTTCCTGGTCTAGTCTACAAGCACGAATGTACCGGCCACTTTGATATAACGCACAGAATTTTGATAGATAATCTATAGAATATCTGCCTCAAATTTGGGTATTAGGGGGAGACTGTTGCACCTTGAAACACTTTCACACTTATTTTTTTTTTAATTTTGAAAAATGAATTTTTTAAAATAAAAAATACTTTAAAAAATTATTGAAGATTCCTTTACAACTTCTTGTATCTATTTTCATGTTTCACGGATTTATTAAAGATGGAAAAAATAAAATTAAGGGATATGTAATGTGTTCGAAGGTACAAGAGATCCATGTACCTTGAAATATACCCTCTTATAAGTTGGAACACATGGAATATAGTTGGGACTATAGCTGTAAAAACTGATAATCATATTTAAAATGTATTTGCCATCATAAACCAGAGGAGGCTTCTCTGATTGAGATTTTATTTCCTGGAGGAGCAATAACTGCTTCAACAGCTTTCTTCAAGGCATCCGGATCAATTGAAGGGTTCAGAGCCATAGTGGGCCAAGCGCCATTTATTAAAAACGGAGAAAGCAAGGGTTAAAGTTAATTGAATACCATAGTTTAATGAAGATTGACATATCATTTAGTTTTAATGTGTATACTTTATATTATTTGCTATATCTTTGCATTGAATTATGGTAATAACTTCATTTTAACTCTTGTTTTCTACTTTTTTTTTAGTAAACGGTGCTTGGCCCACTATGGTTCTGAACCCTTCAGTTGGGGACGTCTTAACTTCAGACTTACTTCGTGACATGATCTTAAAATAAAAGAAAAACAAAAACTGATAGTGAAAGACGTTTTGTGTTCAAAGGTACAAGAAGGTGCACGTTTAAACAAATATGGCTCCGAAAACTAGAGATTCGAATAAATCATGGAAATTGAAATATGTTATTACTCACTATATGATAGGGAACACACTGTACTTGATAGATAGTAACAAATACAATCTGGTTTTGTGTCACAAAACACATCAAATTAAACGCAGAATAAATATGGGGATAAATTCTTCTTTAAATACATTAACCCGACTGACGTAATGAAGACGCTGCGACGTATAAAATCTAAAGCCTAAGGTATAGACAATATAAATATCACTCTCCTGTATAAAATAATAGATGTGATCCTGCCGACCGTCACCCATATATTCAATGCATCTATTATGACTGGGTCCTACCCCTCACTCTGGGAAATGGCATTAGTGAAACCTTTACCTAAATCTAACACACCTTCTACAGTAAACCAATACAGACCGATATCAATTCTTCCCACTCTTTCAAAAGCATTAGAACATATTGTACACGGACAACTTACGAACTATCTCGACGAACACAAACTCCTTGATGACTATCAATCGGGTTTTAGACATGGACACAGCACTACTACAGCCCTACTTAAAGTGACTGAGGACATCCGTGAAGCTATGGATAGGGGTGAAGTAACGGCACTAACTCTTCTCGATTTCAGCAATGCCTTTGGTTCTGTTGATATCGACTTGCTTCTTGCAAAGATGAAGGCTTTGCACCTGTCAGAGAAAACCTTGAGCTGGATGGACTCCTACCTACGGGACCGCCAACAGTGTGTTTCACTTGATAATTAATTCTCCCAATGGCGATGCACAAAGGCGGGAGTGCCGCAGGGCTCCGTATTAGGACCACTACTTTTCTCTATCTACATTAATGACGTATCAAAGAACTTACAGTATTGCCGATATTACCTCTATGCCGACGACCTACAACTTTACATACATTCCAGACCCAATACGATCAATGAATCGATTGACAAGTTGAATTGTGACCTAGCCACTGTCTCCACTTGGGCGGCCAATTTCGGACTCGCACTTAATCCAAGTAAGACTCAAGCTATAATTATTGGACATAAGCGTTTAGTTAACTCCCTTAATAACAGTAATCTTTCAGTTGTTACCCTTAACAACACGCTAATCCTTTATTCATCTGTCGTAAAAATCTTGGCTTCTCTTTTGATAATAATCTAAATTGAAATTTTCAAGTTAAAGAAACGATAAAAAAAATCTGTTCCTCCATTCACTCTTTGAGTCACTTGAGAAACTTCTTGCCCCAGCAACTAAAACTTACCCTAGTACAAACCCTAGTAATGCCGCACTTCGATTATTGTGACGTTTTGTTAAGTGACCTAAGTTCTGAACTGTCAGTCAAGTTACAGCGAGCTCAGAATATGTGCGTCAGATACGTGTGCAACATCCGACGATATGAAAACATATCACCGTCCTTCGCAAGTCTCTCGTGGCTCCGACTTAAAGAACGTAGAACTTTACACTCTTTGTCTTTACTCTTTCGAATTCTGCACACCTCAACACCAAATTACCTTTCGTCTCGTTTCCCTTATCTATACTCTAACCACGACGTAAATACCAGATCACTTATCTGTGACACGCAAGTATACCTCTTCATAGAACATCTTGTTATTCCTCATCTTTTACAATATCCACCTCGCGTCAATGAAATTCCTTGTCACAAAGTATTAGGGGCTGCAAGACAACAAAAACTTTTAAGAACAGCTTAAAAGATAACCTTATTAGCATTTCACTCCAATCACACTGTTACTTTTTTTCTTTAGACATCATTCTGATTGTGCTGTATTTTCAAAATTGTCTCGTAATAATCTCTTTCTATTATCTAATATTATTTGAAATATATTAACATTCTATGTATTTTAGTTTAATTCTGCTACACAGCTTATTTCAATGTTTAATTAATAGTTCATAGTATTTTGTTGTTTAATTCGTAAATTACTATTGTATTCATGTAACTCTCATCTAAATCAAATAGTTGAATTCTTTGTTAGTTCATGCATATGTATATACACTTTTTGCTGGTTGAGTGGAAGAGAAGGCCTTACGGCCTTAACTCTGCCAGCTAAAATAAATTATTATTATTATTATTATTATTATTATTATTATTATTATTATTATTATTATTATTATTATTATTATTATTATATGGGGAATGCCTGTTATTATTCGGTTGAGAAGCTTTTATCATCCAGTCTGCTGCAAAAAAATCTGAAAGTTAGAATTTATAAAACAGTTATATTACCGGTTGTTCTGTATGGTTGTGAAACTTGGACGTTCACTTTGAGAGAGGGACAGAGATTAAGGGTGTTTGAGCATTAGGTTCTTAGGAAAATATTTGGGGCTAAGAGGGATGAAGTTACAGGAGAATGGAGAAAGCTACACAACAGAGAACTGCACGCATTGCATTCTTCACCTGACATAATTAGGAACATTAAATTCAGACGTTTGAGATTGGCAGAGCATGTAGCACAGGATTGGGATCGATAGGGGGCTTATGTGAGGGGGCAATGAACCTTCGGGTTCCTTAAAAATCCATTTGTAAGTAAGGAAGTAAGTAAGTAGTAAGGCTATTAAAATTGTGAATATTTTGATTAGTGCCGTACTAAATGTAAATATAACGAAATTGAAGACGCGTTCAGAAAATGGAGGAATGTTTGCCTGTTAAATCTGGAGAAAGGTATGAGAAGGCCTACAGTTCTGTTAAAAATAGCTAAATGATAAAAAATTAAGTTTTAATGAAAAAGCATCGGTTGCTTATTTTGTAAATGGGAGAAATAAGCAAAACCATCTGGTAGCTTGTGGGCTGAGTATTCAATGGTGATAAGCATGATAAATTTCAATGATGGTATAGATATTGCACAGTTTAGTAAATTACTGAGCTTTTAAAGAGGAAAAATGTTGGTCATAAGCCCAAAAAGTCTAAGATTTTTAGTAGGGAAGATATTAATAAGTCTAAATTTTTAATGGAAGCTCCTGACGATAGTTACCTCATGACTGCACCTCAAGCTTGTGCACCATTTACTTACGGGATTGTTATTTTCAGCGTTTCCATAGTAACCACTGAACGTGTTGTATCTTAAAGTTACATGGCATGCAACAATGACGGTAAGTAGGGTAAATTAGGGTCTGTTGGACAGTCGGGCATGTTGGACACTGTACTTTAACGTGTTACCTCACCACTTGTGGGCACCACATTCTGCTAGAAGTCAATGACGGAAATAGCCATGAATGGGACTACTTCCGTCATTGGCTTCTAGAATGTGGAGCCCACAAGTGGCGAGGTAACGCGTTAAAGTACAAAGTGTCCAACATGCCCGACTGTCCAACAGACCCTAATTTACCCTATTTAAAGAGCATGATTGTGCAAGAAAAAGTCTTTAACTGTCTTCTTTGCACTCACTACAATTTCGTTGTATTTAGTATGTTTATTTAGTATTTATTTATACCTGGTAGAGATAAGGCCATAAGGCCTTCTCTGCCCCTCTAACAGGGGATTACAACTATAATAAGAAGAATAAAATTACAATTAATATTAAATTTACAATTTACAATTACAATAAAAATTAAAGTAGGACAAGATTACGTGTTTAACCCAGATATGCCTGAAATATACTTTTGCAATTTTTGTGTGTTTTACAAATGACATTTAATGCTGTATATATTTGAAGTACATCTATGGAGTCGAAAAATTCTAGCTGTAACTGGTTCAGCTAGAAACAGGTGTCCTTTTAAAAGGACAGTAGGCATATGAGCATACATTTGGAGGAAGAATTGAAAACTATGCTTACATGAAAGGAAACAATGTAATTGTTATAATTTATTATTATTATTAACAAATTATTACGTTATTTTATTATAGTTTATTATTATTCCTAATAATATTCTGAAGAGCGAAGCATTGTGGCTACATTCATCTAAACTCTAGAATGCTATCGGCATTGAGTAATACCGTACTGCTATTGATACGTAAAAATGTGTAATAGGCGAAAACTTTTTGAAGTTTCGAGGAAGAGATAATATTGGGAGAATAGAGACGATACATATAATGAAACAATAAAATTGCTGTGGCAATGTCGAGAGACAGGTTTGAGTTCATTTTCTCAACTCTACATTGTTATGACAATGACAATTTAGGTAGAAAATAAGGTCTCTTCCAAAACTAATAAATGAAAAACGATAGAAACTTACAGTATGTCCAATCAATACCTCCCTCAAGAACATCACCAGCCTTCCACTTGTAAACAGATCTTGCTTTGCAATTCTGGCTTTCAGGAATAGCTCCCTGTGAAGCAGATTTGAATAATATCGAGGGAAATATTGTTCCGGAGCCGGGTGTCGATCCCAGGACCTTTGGCTTAGCGCACCAACGCTTTGCCGACTAGCTACCCAGAAACTACACCCGACACCGTCTCAACTTATCTCTTTATATCCACACACCTCAGTGGGCTGACAAGACGTCAGAAACCCAATTTTTAGTGCACACAATCTTCGTGTGACTTGAATTGTGGTTTTCTGTTAACGTATACCTGAAAGCCAGATTTGGATGATATAAATGTCACTGTGATAGTTATATCATATCATCATGATTAATATCATTAATGTAATCATCAATATAATTAATGTCATCATCAATAGGCCTATCATTAATTTCATCAATGTCAACACTATTAATACAATATAATCATCATCAATGTCGTCATCAATAATGTCATTATCATCACTAATGTCATAATCGTTAATATCATCAATGTAATCATCATTATCAATGTCATCATCTATGCCATAAACACTAATATCATTGTCATCAATAATGTAATCATCAATATCATTAATCTTACCATCAATACGCCTGTCATTAATATCATAAATGCCATCACCACTAATATCATTAATGTCGTCAATAATGTCTTCATCCCATTGTCATCATTATCATTAATGTAATCATTAATTCCATCACCACTCATATCATCGTCATCATTAATATCATTAATCTAATAAAGAATATCATTAATGTCATCATCAATGCCAACACCTTTATACTACCACCATCATTAATTTCATCAATGATATCATTAATATCATTAATGCAATCATCATTATCATTAATGTCATCAACGCCATCACTATTATACCATCACCATCATTAATGTCATCAATGATACCATCATTAATATCATTAATACTATCATCATTATCATTAATGGCATCAATAATATCATCATCTCATTAGTATCATTAATGCTATCATCATTATCATTATCATCAATGTCATCATCAATGCAATTATAATTAATATCATCAATGTCATCATTAATATCGTCACTATTACTATTATTATTATTGTTATTATTATTAGTGCAGCGTTGGTACTATTGCAAGCCGTGTCCTATCAGCGGTCAACGTGTTGTACAGCACCTCTCCCCTCTGTTTCCTAGTCCGCTCTCTCAATCATGGCGCGATACCTTCAACTGTATCTCTCACACTTAACGCTCATTTTATGCTCAGCCCTGTTGTATCGCTTAACATGCGATCAGCCGTCAACGTCCAAGTTCATCATTATCGGGCCTTACTTCATTATCTTTGGCTACAACGCGCAGATCGGCTATTCTCCATTATTGGCAACATTTTAGGGTTCGCAGCAGGGTTGCCACCTGCTCTAATGTAGTTACAAAGAAATAATCTCAGCTTTAGGCCTATAATCCTAGTCGCCGTGGTAACTTACAGAGAGCTATTTTTTTAATTAAGGGTCGAATTCATAGTCGTCACTTATAAAATGAGGAAACACTTAAAGGTGCTCATACAGTAGCGGTGCTTCAGATTGTAAACCTTTTACAAAATTTTTAATATCTCGAAGATATTTCAGTGGATCTTTCTCATTTTTTGTACACAAGTAAGTGGTATTTGGGCCTCTCATTTGGAATCAACAAGTTTATACAGTAATTATCAAATTAATTATTTTTTTTATTTACACAATTTGCTGCTACATAAGAGGATGAACATGGTATCTTTCCAACCACTTGTCAGATTCAAAGTTTCTTCTTTATTTTTGACTCCAGAAATGCAGTGTTAGAGCATGGACCGCAGTGAACATTCTATGTTACAAAGTTTTTGAACTACATTTTTTTTTGTTATAAACAAAAAAAGTCATTTTTATTTTACATTATTTAGGCCTACCTAAAATTTGTGAAATTTGATTAGATCCCTATGAAAGTGGTTCATCCTCTACAGTTTGAATGGCTAAAGATGTCCCGAAAATTTGAAGTAATTTGAACAATTAGTTCAAGAGATATCATGTTTTTAGTTTGAAAAATAGCAGCAAATTATTTCGTTTAAATTTTGTAAATAAAAATAATGAACTATTACGATAATTATAAATTTGTTGATACCAAATCAGAGGCAAAATTAAGACTTATTTGTGTACAAAAAATGAGAAGGATCCACTGAATTGTCTCTGAGATATTAAAATTTTGTGAAAGGTTTAGAATCTCCAGCACCGCTCCTGTATGAGTCCCCTTAAGTAATGAGCGTTTCCTTAGCACTTATTTCAGATCGTATTGCAGAGACGCTACTCATTAGAGTCGTGCAAAACCGGTTACAAGATATAGGAAGAGACATATTGCTACTGAACGCCTGGCGCTATAGACAGTATGCGAAGCTCATCCGTCTCGCGGAGTAGTCCATCGGTTCAACGACTGTTTGAGTCTCACTCGGTTGGACGGCTCTGGATCATGAAAGACAGATAATATTGAGCCATCCAGGAGTTCCAAGAATCGTTGCAAGGACGCGATTATCATCGTGTACTTTGGATTGATATTTCCTTCTCTCTTCCCATTGATTGATTGATTGATTGATCGCATCATGAAGCTACAATATTTAGACTTAAGAGTGCTTTTATTTTTATTAATAACTTTTTATCTCCTTAAAAATGATTTATTAGTGAAATAATAATACATCCACTTACAACAAATTTCACAATTTGGGACATCTGGCCGAAATCTACGGCTGTCCACTAGGATCGAGAATACAAAGCAGAGGTTAAATTAAAAATACAATATGATTGCGGAGAGGATACGGAACAATGATAAATTTAAAAATAAAGTACAATTTGAATTAATAATTAATAAACAATAATTAAAAGACATAGGCTATATTAACAACTACTCTTTCAGAGGTAGCCTATGTATTATGAGTTTAAAGTATGAATATTGCAATAGTAAGTGTGTACATATTTGCTCTTCTATTTTGTAAGTAACTGTAATTTATTTTATTCTTGTATTAGTTTACATGTCAGATTTTATCTATCCATTATTTCCTTTGTTACCGGTGTCCATTAGTTGATTTATATATTAGTTATGAAGATAAATGTACCAAAGTGTCCAATCAATTATAATCCTATTTCAAGCTAACTTACTTAGTTACTTATGGCTTTTAAGGAACCCAGATGTTCATTGCCGCCCTCACATAAGCCTGCCATTGGTCCCTATCCTGTGAAAAATTAATCCAGTCTCTACAATCATATCCCACCTCCCTCAAATCCATTTTAATATTATCCTCCCATCTACTTCTTGGCCTTTCCAAAAGTCTTTTTCCCTCCGGTCTCCCAACTAACACTCTATATGCATTTCTGGATTCGCCCATACGTGCTACATGCCCTGCCCATCTCAAACGTCTGGATTTAAAGTTCCTAATTATGTCAGGTGAAAAATAGAATGCGTGCAGTTCTGCGTTGTGTAACTTTCTCCATTCTCCTGTAACTTCTTCCCTCTTAGTCCCAAATATTTTCCTAAGAATT
Source organism: Periplaneta americana (assembly GCF_040183065.1). NCBI lineage: Eukaryota > Metazoa > Arthropoda > Insecta > Blattodea > Blattidae > Periplaneta > Periplaneta americana. The sequence continues at coordinate 204,784,551 of NC_091118.1, read as the reverse complement.
TAAAGCTAACACTTTTTTTTAATTAGGAAAATTAAGTTTCCTTCAATTGTTACACCATTTGTATACTTACGAAATGTCATCAGAGTTCCTGTATGATGAAATTAGAGTCCTGCAAAACCGGTTGAAAGCCGAACAAACTTGCATAGCGCTACTGAACGCCTGGCTTTATAGGCAGTATGCGAAGTACATCTGCTTGCGTACTGCCTGAGTATTCGGTTTAACGTGTATTCGAGTTGATCCGATCTCTCTGTGGGTGAACGGCTCTGGCGTATAAAATGAAGATCACAGTGAACCATCCAGATATTATAGCTGCGGATCATCAAGAGGAACAAACAGCATGCAGCGTGAAACTACAGACGTTGTAAAGCGTAAATTGCAGAAAAAAAACTTTCGGTATCCACAAATTACCAAGGTTGTAATTTTTGCTTACACTAGAAAACTGAATTATAATATTAAATAACGACACACTTAAAAAACAGTAAACTCGATCAATAGTAAAACTAAAATAAAAATAACTTTATACCTTCTGAAACCTACTATAACCAATGCTTTTAGTATGTTTACTATGACTAGAGAATTAAACGTAATATAGGTTTTCCATTCATTTAAGTGAACCTTATCGCCCCGTACAATCTACAGGGTTATTTCACTTCTACCCTGTATATGAATAGCTACTGTTTTGGAGGAATGCATTTAGAGTTAATAATTATTTAATTTTATGTTTTGTGATTAATTGTAATTCTATTTTGGATTTATTTACTTATTATATCTCACATTACACATTATGCTCATTTCATTTTCTACATACTAAATTGATGGAAATATCACCAAACAACTCTAGCCTCTCTAGCAATACTTGTGAAACGAATATTGGCCATTCCATGAATAAGTGTTTGCACCGAGCGTAACTTTAGACTAGTAAAACAAATTTATTAATACATAAACACAAGAAGTCAACTCTGATCATGTAGTCTATGATAATAGGCCCTAATAATAATTGTGAACATCAAATAGTTGATATTATGAGGGTGAATGAGTATCGGTTGCCCCACGTTGGACACCATTTGAGGGTGGATGCGTCGCTATGGTGGTCCTCAATCGATGATGATGTACGGCTAATGCCCCTCACTCGCATCAACCGGCAGGTCCACGGCAGTCAGCACTCGTCCTTCGGAAAGCGCGAATAGGGTAGGCGAATTTATTATTGTTTTAAGTAGTGGGCGCCAGCCCACCGTATTTCGACGCTCGGTGTAGCATGATATCCCTTCAGGGTAGCCGAGGTACAGTTGTGGTGTAGGATGATGTCGGGAATAATACCAAGCCGGCTACTTAGAGAAAAGGCAGTGTTGATTTCGATACTATACGTTTATTGTCGTATTCAATTGGTAAACCCTTGAGTATGTATTTCCGGCTGAACTTGTAATTTAATGGTCGGTCGCATTTCCGTATCAACTCTATGGCAGCACTGAATATACTCTATTCCATACTATAAACGCGATCCTTGGTTCGATACTCTATAATCGAAGCTCCTATTCGGTCACTCCACTTTCTCTCTATCCGGACGGCTACTGATGGAAATGTTGACGAGTAGCCCCGTCGATGAAAAATTTCTGTCTATCGAGTCTTCGCCGGAAGAAAGACTAGTAAGTAGGGCCGTCGACACCAAAAAGCTCAGTATGTAGGGCCGTCGACACGAAGAAAGCTCAGTATGTCGGGCCGTCGACACGAAAAAAGCTACTCTCCGCGCCTTGTCACCCTTATTTATAAAAACCTATCCTACGCTAAAACTAACTATCCTATTGGCTAACAACTACGTCATTTAACCGGCCTAAAATCTATTCCCTATTGGTCCAAAGTGACCTCATAAGCTGAACCGAGATCTCTTCTCATTGGTCACGAAATACGTCATCTCTAAATTTAGACTTGGACTTCCCACAACATCAAATTAGTTAGTAGATTTTTCGAGAATACCCGTTCTTTTGGAAAACCCCGAGCTTTGCAATTGCTTTCCCACGAGTCTTGTCCAACTCTCGGATTTTACGCTTGAATGAGTCTCTATATACAAAACCCCGCACAAGGTGGCCATAAATCTGTCCGATGCTAAGTGACTCGGAGACGAAACACCTGCGTGGGAAACTAATTCTAACAAAGTCGCTAGAACATCCCCGCGAATACATGTAACAAAAATATGGAGATATCATTTCGCTATTAAATCAGTCTCTCCCTCTCCTAATTACTGCTTCAATTAGCACGTGTGTAATAAAATAGTTCTTTGCATGATATTTGTTTTCTCTGAAGTAGATCTTTTCTATACAGAATGATTTGTTTCTAAACCTTGCTATTCTTTTGTTATTCGTAGTTTAGAAATATGTAAATTATACTTATTTTTTTACAGAACAACAACCATTGGGAGCCACAGTAATCGTATTGTTGAAAATAACATTACTGTTTATCTTTTTAAATTGATTTCTTAATAAATAATATTGCAACTGATTAGAATAATTAAAAAGCATGCAACTATTGTTTTAGAGGTAGGCCTATACATTTTTTTTTTAGTTTAAAGCACAAACGTTATAATGAACTTATGTATGTATTTCCCATTTTGTTTTATAATGAATTGTAATTATATTTTTGAATATGTTTACATTATGATATTTCACATTATACATTACGTCTATTTCCTTCGATGTCACTGTGTCCATTGTTCATTTATTTATTACTAGTCAAATTACTGCAAGTTCGAAATACAAAAATAAATGTAGTGAAGTGTCAAATTATTTATATTCCTACTTGAAGCAAACATATTTTTGTAATCAAACAAAATAAATATCCTTCAATATTATTACTCTGTTTGTATAGCCTACTGAGAAAATGTTAAAAAGTTATTGTATGATGGAATGTACCTGGTTTTACTTGGAGATCGTATTTTCTTCTTCATTACCATTTCTTTCTGTGTGAGATTTGTGTTCTAAATAATTCGCGATCTTACATGAACTTATGTAATATCAATCATTGGGTTGTACAAATCGAACAAGATTCAGTCAATATGTGACGAGAAAGAGTTACGACGTAATCAAATTATGAAGTTATGACGTATACTGTTTAACACTGGTATAGAAAAACGCCAGCTATATAGCGTTTATTGGTAAGAAAAATATACATGGCTTGTGCACGTCTTGTTCTGTGAAAAACTATAACATTGTTTAACATATCTATAAGCAACTTTCATTAGTAAAACTCTAAAAAAAGTTTAAAATATAAACGATACTTATAAAGTTACTGCAAGTTCAGAATAATAAAGAAAATATAGGCTATGTGTTATAGTGTGGACTGAACTGTAAGAATACTTGCAAACACTTTTTTTCAATAAGACAACGTAAATTCCCTTGTTACTCCGGTTGTGTACTCGAAAAACGTTATTTTCACGTAAATGCGCCTGATGTTCTGTCTACTCTGCAATACATCAGGCGTAGTCGCTCGACAACCGAGTTATTCGGCCCGATGCTCATCGTAGCCGGTTGAGCTCCCGACCGGACGAATCTAAACCGGTTGTGTGCGCAGTTTTGCAGGTCTCTACTACTCATTCATATGCTCTGAGCATTCCCTTGACATCGAAAGAAATATGGCAACATGGCTAGACGTGAGCGCTTTCCTACATTCAATTGTTTTCCAGCGCCTTCAAATTGTTAAATCGGCATTATTGTCATACACAAATACAGAAGTAAATATTATAGAGCAAAAATTATACAAGATGTCCAGAAAGCATTTTACAGAAAAGAAAGAAGTGAGCTAAGATAACTACGTAGTTATGAAATATGGAGATATCGTCGAAAGTAAAAAAAAAAAAAAAAAAACAATGATAATTGTTCTCTCCAAAAGAAAAAATTGACATGGAACAAAATTGCAGTTGAGTTTAATGCAAACTCCGGAAATATTCCTGTAAGTAAATCATTTTAATTTATGTTTCAGTTATTTTTATGCTAAACAAAGTGGAAGTGATATAATTATGAAAATTTTAACCAGCTTATTCCTTGGGTGGAATACAAAGAAAAATGCAAATAACACTTTGTTGGGACGTGAATACTTTTCGAAAAAAAAAAAAAACACTTAACTCTACCTGAAATGCTGCTGTATCATAAAATCTCAAAGCAACCAGTACTTTCAGCAGTGGCGAAATCAGTAAGCCTCATGGTTGTATTGTGAATTGAAATGAGAGTCACCAGAATATTCACAACAGTGTTCTTGTCGAAACGGTATCTCCTCTTAAATTGTTGATCATTATACATCTCTAAAGAGTTTTCCATATCTCTGATATATCTTTTGCTTGCCGAAACTCATTTTCATTTGAATTACGGAACTCAATAAATTAAATTAAAACATAATCATCATCTATTGCATACCGAATCAGCTGATTACAATGCATATGAGGAAACACTTGAGTAAGCTGACAAGCTACCTTATTTGAATAAGTGTTCACTTCAGTGGGATTTATGAATTGGAAATTATTATAAGCAACTGCTTAAGGGTTGCCTTACGATAAGTGTTGACTATGAGTCCGGCCCTAAATAAATTATATTAAAGTTTAGGATTTTACAGCCATTCCGTGAGGAATTTTCTATTTTAACTTTGTACCGAAACTTATTTCTATGAGTAAACAGAAGTGAAAAATAGTGACATCTTTCATGAAAAATATCTTTTTTTTTTGTTTTTGTTTTTTAAAAAATATCTCGATGCTTATAGGTGCTCCTCGGAAAATTTAAGAGATTTGCATCCCTTAGAACACTTCTCGGTGTTTAGTTTTTGCACTTTTCTTAATGTTCAAAACCTATCTCGTTCCATAAATTTTGAGCTAGCTGAATGGAATATTTTTGCCAAAAATTGTAAATATTTTTACACGAAGAAATCATAATGAATAAAGGACTAGAAACAATAAACCAGTGATAAAGGCAGGGTTCGTTAACGCACTTATTATGAATAAAATAGAGAAGAAAGCATTAAAATTAATCAAAATTGTATAAGTTCTCAGGAAAACCAATTTTCCCTGCACAAATTGCACCCACAAAAATTTAAGAATAGAAGTTTTTTGGCTCATAAAAATTCTTTATTAAACTAGAGATATTGTCTAATCATTGTATCAAATTCAAGCACAAAATTAATTGAAGATAGGTAGAATGAGGTAGAAACAAATAGTAAGAATAAAAACATTCGAGATTTATATAAGGGTATAAAGGAATTTAAGAACGGATATCAGCCAAGGGTAAACGTGATCAAGGATGAGAATGGTGACTTGCTTGCAGACTCTCCATCAATCCTAAACAGATGGAAAAACTATTTTGCGCAACAACTAAATGTACATAGGCCAAATAGAAATGATCGGGACGAAATTGAAATACAAACTGCTGAGCCATTTATACCCGAACCCACGCTTTCAGAAGTCGAATTTGCGATAGAAAATCTGAAAAAGTACAAGTCTCCAGGTATCGATCAAATCCCAGCAGAATTAATACAAGAGGGTGGAAGTGCATTATATAGCGAAATTTATAAACTTGTACTTGCTATTTGGGAAAAGGAAATTGTACCAGAACAATGGAAGGAGTACATAATTGTACCTATTTTTAAAAAGGGGGACAAAACCAACTGTGGTAACTTTCGAGGAATATCACTTTTGTTGACGTATTACAAAATTTTGTCCAATATTCTTTTGAGAAGATTAACTCCGTACGTAGATGAAATTATTGGGGATCATCAGTGCGGTTTTCGGCATAATAGATCGACTATTGATAAGATTTTTTGTATTCGACAGAAAATGGAGAAAAAATGGGAGTATAAGGGTACAGTGCATCAGTTATTCATAGATTTCAAAAAGGCATATGACTCGGTTAAGAGGGAAGTTTTATATGATATTCTTATTGAATTTGGTATTCCCAAGAAATTAGTTCGATTAATTAAAATGTGTCTCAGTGAAACATACAGCAGAGTTCGTATAGCAGGGAGATGCACTATCACCTTTACTTTTTAACTTCGCTCTAGAATATGCCATTAGGAAAGTTCAGGATAACAGGCAGGGTTTGGAATTGAACGGGTTACATAAGCGTCTTGTCTATGCAGATGACGTGAATATGTTAGGAGAAAATACACAAACGGTTAGGGAAAACACGGAAATTTTACTTGAAGCAAATAAAGCGATCGGTTTGGAAGTAAATCCCGAAAAGACAAAGTATATGATTATGTCTCGTGACCAGAATATTGTACGAAATGGAAATATAAAAATTGGAGATTTATCCTTCGAAGAGGTGGTAAAATTCAAATATCTTGGAGCAACAGTAAGAAATATAAATGACACTCGGGAGGAAATTAAACGCAGAATAAATATGGGAAATGCGTGTTATTATTCGGTTGAGAAGCTCTTATCAACCAGTCTGCTGTCCAAAAATCTGAAAGTTAGAATTTATAAAACAGTTATATTACCGGTTCTTCTGTATGGTTGTGAAACTTGGAATCTCACTCTGAGAGAGGAACATAGGTTAAGGGTGTTTGAGAATAAGGTGCTTAGGAAAATATTTGGGGTTAAGCGGGACAGACCGACCCTTGTAGCTGATACAAAAGAATCCTGTGCTGTATATTGTGTCAAACTGTGGTAATTTCAATATGAATAGTGGAGCCAGAGGTATGTACTGCTATTTAATGCAAAAATACGCAGTTATCTTTGGTGAATAGAGGTAGAAATGTAATACTGATGCCAGTTAAAAATAAAATTCTCAAATTTTTTCGCCTGTAAGTTTGAGGCACAGAAGGAAACAAAAGACGGTAAGAATCGAACAAATGCAATAAATTTCATTGTTACAATTAATTATACAAGATGGATGTGTTTTGTGACTAGCAAAATTTGAATCTGTGACTCTGAAAGCAGCTACAAGGGTCGGTCCGGTTTTTTTTGCCACTACTGTACATAAATCCGTAAGTCAATATTATTTTAAATTATGCATGTATTATGTTTGTTCCTTTCTTATGAAGAACATATATCTATAGTTGAGTAAAGGTTACTATTTATATATATATATATATATATATATATATATATATATATATATATATATATATAACCGTTAAAGCCCGAAATCGTCAAAATAAATTTCAACTAGGGAACAGATGCATTATAGGACCCACCCTAAATATAAAAATATGCCAAGCCACAAAAAAAGGTCAACGGAAGTAGCGTTTCGATCAATTAAATGATAGATATGTATCGTTTTCATTATGTTGCCAACCAATCAATATTGTTGTAAATTAGATTGATCATAATCACGGCGGCAATTTTGAATCCTATAGTTAAATATAAAAAAGAAGTGGATCGAATTCTCCCTCTTAGTTTAAATTTTGGCCTCGAAGTTGAAATTATGGAATTATAAATAAGTTGTAAACTTTTTAGTTGCTTGATCCATGAATAAAGACATGTAGGCTATGGTTATGTTTTTTTTAATGTGATTGTGGTTTTCTTAGGAGTGAAATGTTTTGCGAAACATGTAATCCTGGGGTGAGACTGAAGAAATTTAAAAGTAAACGAGATGAACTCCTGTGGAGATGTCATTGGAAATTACAAGATATTAAATGATAGACACAGGAACGCTGTATCGTAGCACTTTGTGAAATCACTCGGATAACGGAGAAGACGAAACGGAACATCTCCAGTGAGGTCCATGGTAAAATGCTAATTTTACAACAATTTTGTTTTTAATTCTTTGGTCCAGGGAAAATAGTAGTAAAAATGTGTTTTTGTGAAAGACTAGTATTTTCCCTGGATCAAAAATGCAGTATAAATTGAGTAGAATTAGTATTTTATAATCAGACATCGGATTCTAGGGCAAATGCCTATTTTGTTTCTTTAGGAGAAAAGTAAAAATAATTATTAATATTTGTGTTTCATGGAAATTGAAAGGTATTCAAAGAGTTTTATAGTGCCCTAAAATGCCCTAAAACGGTTATTAGAGCCTAATTTGTTAATATTCGCCTAAAAATGCCTAACTCACTGTAAAGTTTCGCATTTTACTCTTACTTTTTATAATTTATACATGCATTCACTGCGAAATTTAAGGCATTTAAAAAGTGGAAAGTTTGCTTCACACCGGCCATGAAACCATTGATAAAGGAAACAAAATGTTTTGAATCTCACGACACTCGCAATAGATTTCACCGAATTTAACATGTTTGGAGGCATAAATGCCGACAAAGAACCAACCTTAGTTTTGAAGCAGGCAACAATCACAACATGTGCTGCTACCGATTCAGAGATATACTGTACTATACTATAAAAATGACTGTTTTCGGTCTGAAACCGATTAGCTGTACTGCCCTTCAGAGTGTCATAAAATCACAATTTTTGGAGAAAGAGTGTTTTTGAAATATTTATGAAGTAAAACTGAGAATTAGTAGGGTAAACCGTTACAAAATATTTAAAAGAATGGCCCTCCTAGTGTTAACATTACCAGGAAGTGCAACAATAAGTGGAACTTTGTATTTTTGTCCAATTGAATCTCAATAACAACGGTTCATTTGAATGCTCGTTAACAGTTGCTCTTTCCCTCACCTTATTTGTGTTGAGAAGTTTTGAGCGGTAGGACGTTTTCCTGTGAAGTTTAACGCGATAATGCCGAAAAATATAAGTGCAAAATCTACATTGATCCGGCAATGGCTAACAGAATATTCAGAATTCACTTATGATGGAAAAATAATATTCTGCAAGATTTGTAGCAAACAGGTATGTAACAATAGTTGAAATATATATATATATATATATATATATATATATATATATATATATATATATATTCTATTAATTTTAATGAGTAGGCCTATAATATTTATACATTGACTGAGCTGTCCTGAGATATAATTCTTTTTAAGACCACTACACTTTAACCTTTTAAATTCCGATAGTTAAAGTATGTGCAGGTCATTAAAATTTTGATTGTTCGAACCCACTTACTTGTGATAGAAATACGGCAATACAACAATTAGGATTTTATTTTAATTCAGTTTACTTTACATTTTTAGATTTCGCAAGAAAAGAAGTGCCACCTAAAGCAGCATGTGCAAGGAGCGGCTCATAAGGCTAAAGCTCAGTAGAAAAATCAACTGCAACAAACTTTACTAACACAGCCTACTTCATCCAATCTCAGCAGCAATTTCTATGCTGATTTAACCGGAGCGTTTGTTGCTGCTAACATTCCCTGGAATGCAATTGAAAATCCGGTTTTAAGACAGTTTTTACAAAAATACTGCAAACAAAATATCCCATCTGAGTCGACCCTAAGAAAAAATTACTTAGACAGAATATACAATGAAACTTTAGCTTCCATTCGGGAGGATATAGGTGATTCTTACATATGGGTCTCTGTGGATGAAACCTCAGATCCTATGAATAGGTATATAGCAAATATGGTAGTAGGAAAACTTAGTCCTGATGGACCTTCGATTCCACACCTCGTATGTGTTAAGGAACTTTCGAAAGTGAATAGCCAAGCCATTGCTTATTTTGTAAATAAAGGCCTACAGTCTTTATACTCTGGTAATATAGACGATTCTAAAGTTCCGTTGTTTTGTACTGATGCTGCCTCATACATGGTTGCTGCAGCTCCACTTCTTAAAACATTTTATCCTAACCTCACGCATGTAACCTGTCTAGCACATGGCCTTCACAGGGTTTCTGAAACAATCCGGAATGAATTTCCTCTTGTCAATTCGTTTATTTCTAACACAAAAAAATGTTTTTGTAAAGCCCCATCCAGGATTTCAATATTCAGAGAGAACTTTCCAGATATCCCACTCCCACCTCAGCCGGTTGTTACACGATGGGGAACTTGGATTCAGTCAGTGGTGTATTATTCTAAGTATTTTAAAGAAGTGGTCACAGTTATTGATAAATTACCTGAAACTGATAGTGCAGCGTGTGTGAAAGCAGTGAAAGATTGTCTGAATGACTCACGAGTGAAAAACGATATTGCCTACATAACATCAAACTTTTCTTTCATACCTGCAAGCATTGAACAATTAGAACGTGAAAAACAGTCTCTTTGTAGCCAAATAGCATTAGTAAAGGAAGCTCAAGTGAACATACATTCTGCTTTGGGCGAAACTGGGAAAAAAGTTAAAAATAAGTGGGACAACGTATTAAATAAGAATGTAGGATTTTCATTGTTGGAAAAAGTATCAAGAGTGATATCGGGAGAAAGTGTAAATGTTCCAGTAAGTATTGATGTTTCTATTGTACCTAATTTAAAATTTGCGCCTCTCACATCAGTTTCGGTTGAAAGAAGTTTTTCTGCTTTCAAAATGATTCTCAGTGACAAAAAGCAAAGGTTAACTGTGGAGAATTTAGAAAAAAATCTGGTGGTGTACTGTGCAGATAATTATAATAAAGTCTGAGCATGGAACTGAATTTTAATAACTTAAAATGAGTAATCTTGATATCAATAATCATTATTTCATTAGTTTCAATATATTAAATTTGTGCAGCTCTGTTTATAAATATAATACAGTATTCTTTTTTAATGTTTAAACATACTTTTTTGTGCGTATTTTAGTGTATAACTAAAAATTTCAGTGAAAGAAATAAGTATGATAACTTGATGTGCCTAAAATGCCTATTTTCATTAAAATAGAGCCTAATTTTACAAATTTTGAGCTTATTTTAGGCGCCTAAAACTGCAATTTTTAGTGCCTAAGAATCCGATGTCTATTTATAATATATTATAAAGATGACTAATATGAGCTTAATTTTATTGTTGTATTAATACCAGTGTTCTATTGTTTGAAAGTTTAAAGTTTCTGTGTTTTAAGTTTAGCTTTGGTTTGTTTCCTTAGCTTTATTTTGAATAAAAGTAAATATATTGTATAACAAAGATGACTAATATGAGCTTAATTTTATTGTTGTATTAATACCAGTGTTCTATTGTTTGAAAGTTTAAAGTTTCTGTGTTTTAAGTTTAGCTTTGGTTTGTTTCTTTAGCTTTATTTTGAATAAAATTTAATATATTGTAGAACAAAGGTGACTAATATGAGCTTAATTTTATTGTTGTATTAATACCAGTGTTCTATTGTTTGAAAGTTTAAAGTTTCTGTGTTTTAAGTTTAGCTTTGGTTTGTTTCTTTAGCTTTATTTTGAATAAAATTTAATATATTGTAGAACAAAGGTGACTAATATGAGCTTAATTTTATTGTTGTATTAATACCAGTGTTCTATTGTTTGAAAGTTTAAAGTTTCTGTGTTTTAAGTTTAGCTTTGGTTTGTTTCCTTAGCTTTATTTTGAATAAAAGTAAATATATTGTATAACAAAGATGACTAATATGAGCTTAATTTTATTGTTGTATTAATACCAGTGTTCTATTGTTTGAAAGTTTAAAGTTTCTGTGTTTTAAGTTTAGCTTTGGTTTGTTTCTTTAGCTTTATTTTGAATAAAATTTAATATATTGTATAACAAAGGTGACTAATATGAGCTTAATTTTATTGTTGTATTAATACCAGTGTTCTATTGTTTGAAAGTTTAAAGTTTCTGTGTTTTAAGTTTAGCTTTGGTTTGTTTCTTTAGCTTTATTTTGAATAAAATTTAATATATTGTAGAACAAAGGTGACTAATATGAGCTTAATTTTATTGTTGTATTAATACCAGTGTTCTATTGTTTGAAAGTTTAAAGTTTCTGTGTTTTAAGTTTAGCTTTGGTTTGTTTCTTTAGCTTTATTTTGAATAAAATTTAATATATTGTAGAATAAAGGTGACTAATATGAGCTTAATTTTATTGTTGTATTAATACCAGTGTTCTATTGTTTGAAAGTTTAAAGTTTCTGTGTTTTAAGTTTAGCTTTGGTTTGTTTCCTTAGCTTTATTTTGAATAAAAGTAAATATATTGTATAACAAAGATGACTAATATGAGCTTAATTTTATTGTTGTATTAATACCAGTGTTCTATTGTTTGAAAGTTTAATGTTTCTGTGTTTTAAGTTTAGCTTTGGTTTGTTTCTTTAGCTTTATTTTGAATAAAATTTAATATATTGTAGAACAAAGGTGACTAATATGAGCTTAATTTTATTGTTGTATTAATACCAGTGTTCTATTGTTTGAAAGTTTAAAGTTTCTGTGTTTTAAGTTTAGCTTTGGTTTGTTTCTTTAGCTTTATTTTGAATAAAAGTAAATATATTGTATAACAAAGATGACTAATATGAGCTTAATTTTATTGTTGTATTAATACCAGTGTTCTATTGTTTGAAAGTTTAATGTTTCTGTGTTTTAAGTTTAGCTTTGGTTTGTTTCTTTAGCTTTATTTTGAATAAAAGTAAATATATTGTAGAAAAAAGGTGACTAATATGAGCTTAATATCATAGCTGTTGGTTTTATTAAATTATATATGTTTATAGTACTATGTATTTAGTTTTTTTAAGATGGCATACTTGATATAATAATCGAAAATATACAATATATAAGCGATACTATGGAATACTCGGGGTGGGTCCTATAATGTATCTGTTCCTCAACTAGTAATAACTGGTTTTAAAAATGTAGATAGATAGGAATTTTCGTAAGGTCTAGGTTCGATGATAGGTTAGGTTCGATTTGTTTAGGGTTTTGGTTTGCTTAGGCTTTTACCAAAACAAAAGCCTAAAGAAACCAAACCTTAACCTCTTACTATTCTAGACCCTATGAAAACGCGCTTTCTCTCTGCATATTTTGTTTACACTTGTTTATAGGCTACTAGTAGAAACTGATTTTGACGGATTTCGGATTTTAACGGTAATAATATTTTGACTGCACATAACACACTAAAACAGTTATAATCCTACATGCCTCTCCAAGTTTTAAGTATTTCTTGGTAATTCTTTTTTTTTAACTTGAAGCTAACATGCATATGAAGAAGATGGTACATTAGCTACCATGAAGATCCATTAGAAATAGTCATTTCTTTTCTAACATTTAGGCCTAAGGAAAAAAATAATTAAATATTCAATGTACAGTAAACACCGCTTATTATGATCACTCAGATAATCTGATAACATTAACCGGCTGATAACAGTAGGCTGTCTGAAAAATTGAAATTGAAATGGAAAGTTGGTGTATTTACTCTCTAAGTTTCAACCAAATTTAGAACATAACACACCACCACAAGCAGTTTCTGCAAAATATTTGGCAACGTTGAATTGTTCTCTCGGGGATCAATTTTGTCTTCTCTGATTCTGGAACGAAAGTAAGACAACTGTACGTGCTTCATTAAGCAATGTCTAAACACTGCAGTGAGCTGAGAATTATAATAGGGGAACTTAAACGTAATATCTGAACGTAATAGAATAGCGGATAGTTACATTTCCTACAAATGTGAAGCCAGCATTTTGTTAGTCCCAATGCTCTCGAATTACTTTCCAGGCTCATATTCTGTCCAATTAAAATGCATTATGCATGTTTTTGTGAAACTATTGTTATTAATGCGTCGGGTGTTAAATATTCATTCCGCTTACATCAGAATGATGTGCTCAACGGCATCTATAATGCATAATGCAGCTCACACCGGTTCATTTTAACTATTCGTGACGCGAAATTGTCATTCGTTGCTCTTTAAAGGCCCATGCACAATGAAAATTAAGCATAACCATAACGTAAACACAGAAGTTTGCGCCCAGGCTACCATATGGGATCATTCACAATGATTCACAACATAAGCATTGACATAAACATTGCCGTTAGACGTTAACATGAAAGTTTGCAAACTCCAAACTTTCATGCTTATGCTTACGTGATTTGCAAACAGTACACAATCGTGGAGCGCTGAAGTATACTGCACAATATGAGGAAATGGCGTCGTTGTTATGTTTCCATGGTTACCAAGTATCTTTGCGGTTATGTTTATGTACCCATGGTGAATATTCTTGATATTACCGTAACGTTTACTTTTTTAAGGTAACGCTTAAATTATGTTTAATTTTCATTGTGAATGAGCCTTTAAACTGTAATAAGCAGGGCCCGGAATTTGATGACCTATAAAATGACTAAAAAATTAATAATTACAAAAAATGACCTAAAAAGTTGAATTTTTATTTTGATTAATACTTGTCTATATTAAGCTACTGTACAAAAGTTATAGAGTAAAAATTATTGAATTTTTAGGCATACATACTTAATTTTTAACAATTAGGAAGATACAAAAACAAAATTAATTGAACTAATTGGGTAATTTTAATAATTAATTAAAAAATCTAGTCTCAGAACATCATTTTCCTCATTGGAACTTCTATAATAAAGAAGTGTAAAAAAAGGACTTGAAATGTTGGATTACAGTAGCCAAGTAATTTTATTTAAATGTTTTATGAAAAAAGTAACAGTACGGTAACTAAAATATTGTCACTGGAACTTTCTTCACTGAAAGCTTTATTGCAACTGAAGATGAAACGGTTTCATAATCGCATAATAAGGAATAAGTCTCATTTTTGTAAATTAATTACATACAAATGTCTTTTAAGGAATCCGGAAGTTCATTGCCGCTCTCACATCGGTCCCTATCTTGAGCAAGATTAATCCATATAATAATGAATATTGTTTTATAATTTCAGTCAACAACTTGTCAATTAAAAGAGAAACAATTATCTGTTATTTCACATCACGGGGTTATAGCCTATATCCACAAATATTTTCGATTTTTTAAAAATCATCTTCAGCTGGAGAGACATAAATTGACAAATTGAGCATAGGTGAAATACAAGAAAAATATAGGGTAAACTAGGGTCTGTTGGACAGTAGGGCATGTTGGACATTCTGTACTTCAACGTGTTACCTCGCCACTTGTGGGCATCACATTCTGCTAGATGTCGATGACGGAAGTAGCCAGGAGTGGGGGTACTTCCGTCATTGACTTCTAGCAGAATGTGACGCCCATAAGTGACGAGGTAACACGTTAAAGTACAGAGTGTCCAACATGCCCGACTGTCCAACAGACCCTAATTTACCTATATACACACATTATAAATAAAAATCAAAACTGCTTCAAAATAATATGATATAAAATGTGGTTCTAAGTCATTTTAATATGATAAAACATTTTGTCCAGTTTTTAAACTAACAGTCGTATAAAGTGATGAACACACTATTTCAATCTTTGGCGTTATATAACTCGATTCAATCATAAAATTGTCTGTATGTATTGAAAATTGAAGTTAAAATTTAAAGAAATTAGTGCTACTATGTTTAAAAGAGAAGGTTATATTATTGGTATTCTGTAAGTTTGTTAATCAGTCACTCGAAACGATGATGTGTATGTGACAATCTTTGTAACGCTTCGATGGGATGATTTCGACGTCTGTATTTGGGTCCCCCCTCTTACCATCATGTCACATACACCTCATCAATTCGATTGGCTGATTAAAAACTCATAGAATAGCAATAATTGTAACCTTCTCTTCTGAACATGGTATCACTAGACGCTTCGAATTAAAAAAGAATTAAAAAAATTATGTTTCTTTTTTCTTCATTTATTCTTAATTTCATCTATTTAAATTTAAACAAACATATAAATAAATACCTATATAGTACACATATGATCATGCCACAAGACGAAGCAATAATTTAATATTTACTAGCACCTAAAAAGTAATGTTTCACATGCGGACATATACTATTTTCACTCTCGGTTGTATAATTCTGTAATTAAACTACACACAGAACTTTTAGTAAAGAATATATCTATATAATATAATAAGGAAATTAAAATTGTGTTAATGTTTTCAATGTGATTAATTAAATTTATCTTACACATCTTGACTATACACGTTTAACACTTTGTAACACTTAAGATTTAATTGAATCTGTCATTTGTAAAACCACATGAGTCTACATTTTTATGAAAATGACTTACCGGTACTGTAGGAAGCACTATGGCTAGACGCATCATTTCAGTCAAAATAACATGAGTCCGATCATTACTAAGCATTCTATAAAATCTAAAACAAAAGATTTCTTTCAAAACCATATCAGTCCCGGACTCATGTGGCTTCAACGCTTAACGCCATGATGTAACCATGACGCATTTGTAATCATGCACTTCTTTGTCAAGATGTTGGACAGTGAGTGTAGTTCCAAGAGTTCTGTACAGAAAAAAATCAACAGTGTTCAATGAAAGTACCTGTACCGGATAGAATAGACATTTTTAATAAAACTACGTCATTTGAAAGCAAAAATGAACAAGATGTGTAGCTGTGTACCTTCAAGGACTTGTAGAAGTGCATGATATAAAGAGAGTAAGTCCTCGAAGAGAGCTCCCAAAGCAAAAAACACTGTCTTTTTTGAGGGATAATATGCAATTTACGTTATTTTCTTATTGTGTACTCATACATTTCCATTAAACATGTGACACACTGGTACGAAAAGTAATTACTCGCGAATAACTTTTTTAAAGTCGGCTACCATATTGTGAATTCAATTTGTGAATGACATAAATCATTTTGAATATGGAATAAAAATAAAATATAAATATATTTAAAACTGTATAATAATGTATTTCACAGTACAACAAACAATACACTCCTAATTTTGTCAGGATACTGGAGTTGTTATTATTGGTACTTGTTAAAACATGAGTCCAAGAAACTAAAAAAAAATATTTTAAGGTTATATGAAATGACATGATTAAGATACAATTATTTTGTAATCAGACATACTAATGTATGGTCCTCCTGTAAAAATTTCACAGACCTAACAGAAAATCCAATAATTATAGGTGGTTTTTTCTATTTTTCTCGAGACTTATTTTCTGTGACTCATGTGCTTTTACAACTGACCGGTTCAATTATAAAAACAACTTTCTATCATTAATTTAAACTAAGTGATAAATTACCTCAGTTGGCCAATTTCGCTTGCACTGTTAGCCAACGCAATTAATTTACCCCTTAGTTTCAATATTATCCATATACAGATTTTTTTTTAAACAAGCTTGGTGAAACTGATTCTAGGTGTGTTCAAACCCTAGTAGAAGATTGCTCAATACTCCCTTTACAGTAAGTATCCGTAAATAACTTCGCGTGCTGATGAATCTGCAAAGTTCCTCTTGAAGAATTGTATACATCACAACTAGCACTGAACTGATAGTTATTAGATAGTTCTCCTACTCAATGTACGGTAGTACTTTCACACGCTTTACCGAACAAGACTTGCGTTTTTCCATTTTTCTACACATCAATTCACATACAAGCACAATGCTGCTAATAAAGTAACCGAATCCTAGCACAACAAAAGCTGCCACGAGGTGAGAAACAGTGAACACAAAGTACATGTCGTTGCACACATCGACTCCACACTTGGCCTTTTAACCTGCAGCTGCTGTTTGTAGTTGAGGTCGGACCAGTACTTCTGCACAAGTCCAGTTTCCATGCAACGCATAATTATCAAGTCAAACTTCTCTAGTAGGGGACTCCCCTTCGCTAGATATATCGATATTTCCAAATCATACAAGTTCTCCTCCACCGTGCACAGTACTCTTGAGACTCCGTCATCCAAACCCAAACGTGACACCACGTACTGAGCTGACATCGAAGATGTTATGGCAGTTACGTCCCTGTTGGTGACAAGATGCTCCATGCACTCTCCTTGTGAATCGTATACTATGTCACTTGATCGATATTTTTCCGGCTTTTGATAGGACATTAACATCAAGAACAGATCTATACTTGGCACAGCACAGTATTTGAGATCTGAATTTATGAGATCGTCCATCGTCTTGATCTCCTCGTTGTATCCAGGAGTAACGAGGAAAGAAACAAAAAACGCCTGAAAAATAATCGTTATGCAAAAGCAGTAACAGACATACATGAAGAAGATACTTCTAGGAAGAGGAGTTCTTGGCATCTCGTTGACTGAAACTCCCATTAGAACTGCCCACGTGTTGAACACACTCAGCGTCAAGGATCCGTAAGATGGTGACTCGATTTTGATAGCGGCCGATTTTCTCATTACATATGCTGTGACGAGAATGACAGCGGCCATGGCTAGCCAGACAGCTGTTGTATAAACACTCATGATTTTTGTCGTCCTTGGAGCAGGTAAAGGACACGGCACGTACCAATTTAACTTATCAAATGTTATAGGTACTGTAGGATATCCATAAGGTATGACCATGAAGCTCAGAGGAAAGCGACCGATGACTAGATCGCTCATGTCCGCAGTCATTTCCACTAATTGTTGAATATGGACCTTTTCCATATCTCCCTTTGTAGGTGGAAGATACTCCAATGATGCGTTAAGTGCTTCACTCAAGAGAATAAGATACTCGATCTCCAAACCTTTATACTTGTATATCGTATTGCCTTCTTCGCCTGAACTGTTGTCAACCAAAATTACATAAGGCAATTGCTCTGCAGTTGATACTCTGAGAGAACATCCTTGAAAATTATTAGGAATCCTGTTTGGAAACAAAGTCTTTTGTTGGTATCTCAATTCACGGCTTTCACTTGAACACTTCCCAACAAGCAACATGTTCTTAGGTTCTAGACACTGACCATGTTGGAATGGGAACCAAGAGTAGATGTGTACCTCAAATTCTTCCGTATTTCCGCTCTTGGATGGTGCTGGAATCAGGATGACGATGTTGATCACTTTTCCTATACTCCACATTTCCTTCGCGACATCCAGAGCTACGGTCTGTGGAGATCTTGCATGAAGAGTCGTCACCACAGCGAAAAATTTGGCTCTTGGGTTCCAAGAAAAGCCTGCCTGGAGTTCTCCAATTTGGGATATGAAATCGTCAAGCAGGATATCTTCATCCGCTTGCAGTCTGATGAATATGATGTAGATTTCGTGCTTCTCTACTTTCTCGTACGTTGCTGCCATTGTCTGTCCGTCTGATGAAGAAAGGACAATTGACCAGCGAACTTTGTCGTGAAGTTTCGTCACCACTGAATTTACCAACAGGTAGTTATCATCGCTGTTAACATCGTCATATTCTGTTGGGGGCAGGGACACCGCAAGTGGTCCCTCGGACTCTCTGACGTTTACCAAATTATTTTCTAGGCATTTCACTATCTGATATTGCATAGGGGTCAACATTTCCTTTCTAAATGCGAATACTAAATGTAAAAGAACGGAAGTAATTAGAATTTTCGGCAAGTGAATCATTTTTCATGTAATATGCACTTGACCACTTATTTCATTTTTATCTTTCTTAATTTGATCGATGTCACATAAAAGCCAAACAAATAAAGCACGAGAATTTCTGGATAATTCAATTTGCAGATGTGTATCAGTAATAATTACATTTATATTCCTATGTTAATCATTTATCAAAATCTATCACATGCCCATCACAGAGATCCCCTTCCAGAAACTCAAATTTAATGTGTCCAGCGCCGGCACAACAGTTTGAATCAGTGAGAAGAGTTGTAAACTTTTATGAACTTTAGTTTTCACGGTGATTTGTGTTGGTAAATAGTTTCCAAAACATACGTCTACATACGATGAAACATTCCTGTAGTGATCCACAACATTTTATTAACTGAAATACTCCTGTGGCAGGACTAAAATTTCACAAATATGATGATTGTCAGTGAACGTAAGTATACAACTGCATAAATGCCAACTGACGCTTATTTGCAAAGACAATATAGCATGACGTGATGACTCAAGAGATCCCGCCTCAACGGTGTTTACGCAAAATATTGGCACTTGTATAGTGATTAAAATTTAATCACAAATGTACTTTCTGGAATATGTACGTCTATTGATTAGTCTCTTGGCGTCTGTTATGCTGAATATGCTGCAAATAGTAAAAAAGGGCGGGTAAATTAATCCTGAGTACTTCAGCAATGGTCCAGGGTGTATTTTTGTCAAAATAATAATTAAATAATTATTTAACGAACAATGGATCCTTACTCAGAATACACTACAATGTCATATTATGTTTCAGATTATGTTGATAAGTAATTGGTATGCAGTCGATATCGATGGTGTAATGGTTAATGTATTTACTCTCAAACGAAACCACATGACACTATACAGAGTGATTCACGAGGCTTTACAGTACCAAAAACTAATAGAAACAAACCAAAAAGACCAAAAAAAGAATAACAAACCGAAAACATGAAAACAAATAAAAACAAAAGCACCAAAGAAATAATCACAAACCAAAACATGAAAAGAAATAAAATCAGGCTAAAAACACCAAAATAAAAACGAACCAAAAACACCAAAATAAATAAAAACAAACCAAAAATACCAAAGTTAATAAAAACAAACCAAATACGACCAAAACAAATACAAACAAACCAAAACTGCTAAAACAAATAAAACAAGGCAAAAACACCATAAAAATAATGGAATCCAAAAAGATCGAAAAAATAAAAATAACAATCCAAAAAACCAAAAAAACAACAAAGCAAAAATTCCAAAACAATTAAAAATAAACTAAAACCACCAAGAAAACAAGAAACAAACCAAAAATAAATAAAAAACAAAGCAACAACACCAAAACAAATAAAAACAAACCAAAAACATCCAAGGAAATAGAAAGAAACCAAAATACCAAAAGGAATAAAAACAAACCGGAAATACCAAAACAAAAAATGAACCAAAACACAAAAAAATATGACAACAAATAAAAACTAACCAAAATCCTCAAAACAAATAAAAACTAATCAAAAACACCAAAACAAAAACTAACCAAAACAAATGAAAAGAAAGCATTAACACGAAAAATAATAAAAACAAATCAAAAAGACCAAAACGAATAAAAATAAACCAAACCACCAAAACAAATAAAACAAAACCGAGAATATCAAAACAAATAAAACAAACCAAAAACACGGAAAGAAGTAAAAACAAATCAAAAACACTAAAACATAAAAGCGAACGAAAACGTCAAAATAAATAAAAACAAATGGAAACTTCAAAACAAAAAAAAAAAACCAAAAACACCAAAACAAATAAAAACAAACCAAAAACGACAAAACAAGTAAAACAAAACATAAACATCAAAACAAGTAAAAACAAACCAAATGAAAACAAACCAAGAACACCAAAACAAATGAAAACAAACGAAAACACCAAGAATCACGTACGCAAACAAACTTGCAAACATAGAAGCAAATAAAGTGGTTAATTAAGTAGATAGGTGAGTAAATAAATAAATAAATAAATGAAAGTACAGATCTTATGCTAACATCTTAAAAAGTATAACCATAGCCGAAATATAAAAACTGACTTCGATAACCGAGGGAGAGATTCATCCAATAATTGCTACATCAAAATTACGCTATGCACTGCGAGCGCCATTTTTGGTTCTGTGAATATCCCTGTGAATGCAAATCTGTGTTAATGTCTAAGGTTAGCATATAATTCACACCGTAATAGTGAAATTCATGTCATGTAAACGTATTCCTACAGCTGTGCAAAATCCGACATCGCGCGTTTTCAAGTCAGTATATCTTCGGACTACAACGTGGTAGGTCAGTGATTCATCCGAACGAAATGTAACCAGAAAACGCTAAATCTGAAACATCTAAACTAATAGTGAAACGTTGTAAGCGAGAATTCAGAAAAAAATAAGCGACTAGTTGGCAAATATTTCGACTTTTCTAGTTTAAAATCCAAGTCAAAATACAAGAAACTGACATCGGATGAAGGAGGATGTAAAAAGGAATCGATTAAGCCAAAAATGATCCAATCCGAATGACGCAGGACTTATAGAGAGAGGAAGAAATCCGAACTCTGAGAGAACCAACCAAGCACATCTACAGTGAGTATGTGCGAACCAATGGATGTGAACACTGAACATGATTGAGTAGAAGCAGGCAAACATACCGAGCTAGTAAACATGGGTAGATCTGAAGATAAATGTGAGAGAATATAACAGGAATGAATTAAATGAAATCACACGTTTGTTAACGTCGAAGAGGGTAAAGTCGATAAAAATTTTGCAATTTTTTAATGATATTGAGGTTATATAATGGAGCGAAGTTCCTCAGAAAATAGCTTTTTGTCGTCATATCCTTCACTTATGTAGACACGTTACAAGATTACAATCTGTAAAAAACTGTTTTTTTTTTATTTGACTTGTGATCGAAGTTACCTGCTTAAAGAGGGTCAATTCGATCACCATTGAATTTTTAGTTTAAGATCGATTGTAAAATATTGCGGAGTAAAGTCAATCACTGTTTATGTTTTTAAAAAACAAATTAAGTGTATTACATATATTTTATTTGTTATAAGGGGTGTAAAACAATAATAATCTTCAATATATGCCTATAGCATTATATAGCGTATCTTTTGTTACTGTGATCATACTATTCGATACAATTAGACCTATAGGTCTCCACTGTACAATCGTGACTATGATTGCCAACTTATAAAACATAAAAACACATTTTAATACTTCACATACCAACAAACAAAGATTTAAGAATTCAAAATATATATTGAAATACCACCCTTCAATTATAATCTAAAATACAATTCAACATTGCTTAGGTTTATATCAGATGTTATTTGAAATCTTCCCCTCCTTATGTCACTTTAGAAACTACGTTGTTTCAATAGTCAGGTACGTAGGGGTATACAAAATGTGTTCCTTAGGCAGTGCTTCTCTTAGCAAGAAATTCACCATAATTTCGTCTTCCTCTTTCCCCACTATCCCATCAATATAAGTTATACTATGACACTTTTCTGTTTGTAAGTGTTAGTTGGAGGTATTTCGATGAAGAATTTATTCTTCTGCTATTTGTATCTGTTTCGAGTAGGTCGATGGCATGATCGACTTAACCCTACAAAGGTACAAGTTTTCTTAAAATAATATTTTCAATACTAATATTTACGAACTGAAGAACTATTATTTCAGGATACAATCTCAACGAAAAGTACTTACGTATACTTCCTGTCCCCTTTCACTGCTGACTATAATTTAGAGTTTGTAAGAATTTGTTTTCATTTAAGAGAAAAAGTTGAAATTAACAATTTTCACTTCAACGGTAATTACACAGTGTTCCCACTGTTGGCATTCGCAGGCTTTTTGTTGTCCCTCTCGCTTACATTTGCAATGTAAGGCAATGAAGTCAGCATAACAAAATTTTAACAAGTGACTGAGAAAATACATAATTTTCAATAAAAATCGCAAATGATCGATTTTACACCCACCGATTGACTTTACCCACTTCTACGGTACTTCTCATATCACTGTCCTTTAATAAATAAAAGTCTACTATAGTTAACTTGTCTTTCATTTCACAATCAACTTCTACATCAAACCTTTTACTGCCCAAAACGAATCCACATAGAATACATAAACCCCTGCGATGTGTCACTGATACAATCTACCATTAATATTTAATTAAGTTAGAATGCACAAATCTCTGAACGCAGGTCTTTCTGCGTAAAATATGAATTTCATTGTGAATGAACTGAGATATTATCATGACTCCTTTCTAGCATAAATAATGATATCTCCCATAATGGAGAAAGGACTCGCAATTTTCAATTTACTCTATATATTCGCTTACTTCTGAAAATACACCTTGTCTATAAAAAGTGTTAGCTCTTATATGGATAGTGATTCAGTTTGTGTTTGTGAGATTATACACAGAAACTTGGGAACAATACGTTTTCATTTTTTTTTCAAAATAAGGTAGGTCATGATATTTCCATGGTTACATTGAATATGTTTTCATCTCTATTGTAAAAATGGCTATAAGATTCCAGCTTGGAGCGAAGACGAAACATTGCAGCAAGGATGGAGGTGTTACAGTACCTCACAATGTCTGGAATAAAAAAATGAATCCTACTTCAACAGTGATTCGCCAACTACCTTAACGATTTATCGCATTTATGACAAGTTGATCGAAACCGGCTCAGTTGCTGACAATTACAAGGCGAACATCGGTCGACCACGTACAGGCCGATCCCTTTTAAACTTCACAGTTCACTAACAGACACGGTGAGTGAAGGTTGTGCGCGTAGCAGATAAGCATCTGACCAGTGTTATAGTGGAACTTTGATTTACTTTTGTTTACATCACGACGTGATACTAACTTTGTTTCTTTTTATTTTTTTCCACTTAAGTATATTAATCTAAATTATTAACATTAATAATATAATCAACGGGAACAGTTTTATAGTGTTATACTGTAAACATGTCAACATATAAACGTGTCAACACAATGAAAATCAACTTCGAGCCTACAGCTACAAGACCCGCAGCATTAGAAATTCACCACTGGCTTGTAAACTACATTGGTTTGAACATCGATCAAGTGGATATGGTACAACTTAATAGCAGAGAACGAGCAATTTATGTCAAGGTAATGTCTCCTGTTATATATGAAAACTTGTTACATAAATATCAACAACCTCAAGACTTTAGATATGAATCGGGTGAAATAACCAAAGTTACAATATCGGCGGCAGACACATATTCGATAACGGTACGATGTTTTAATCTCCCACCAGAAGTACCTAACTCTGTACTTACAGGAGTTCTTAGTAAATATGGGAAAGTGCTTGATATCAAAAATGAAAAATGGAGTACACAGTATTTATTATTAATAACGGAATAAAAGCAGTTAGAATGGAAGTTAAAGATAACATTCCTGCCACTCTGAACATTGCCAATTACCCGGTATCCCTCTCATACCCAGGACAAATTCAGACAGGCTTCATTTGTCATGAATCGACCCATTTAAAAGAGCAATGTCCGAAACAACGCACTAAACTTCCCATACAACCCCGACATACGAAACTACTCATGAGTGACATCCTTCAATCACACTTAACTTCCCAGAGTAAAGAAGACACAGATAAAATAAACATCTCACAAGAGACACACGCAATGGAAACTGAAAACAGTACGATTAAAAGGAAACACACCGTGGAATTGGACTTACAAGAAGAAACGGAATCAGGCTCGGAAGGAGAGAGGGAATCTGGCGTATTACCAGTTAAAGACAAGATTAAACGTAAACAACATGACAACAAAGAAATTGTTTCGTTGACGATCGATCCACCAACGGGAAGATCAGCATATAAGCCGAACATCAGTGGCAATAATCATCCTGTAACGTCGAACGACAAGTCAATGGAAAAAATGGACACACTCTCATCATCGGGAATTATTCAAGAATCTACCCAGCATGACCTACAGCTAGAAATACAAGAAGGAAAAGAACGTGTGAAGCAACAAGAACAATTGATTCCGGAATACAAGGTACTGTCTAAAGACGAAAAAGATAAAACAAAGTGTCGACCACATCCTTATCAAGGATCAAGTAAAAACTACAAAGCTGAAAAAAGAAGGATGCTTTGACGCATGGTTCAACCAGTCTTACATAATAAACAACAAGCAGGTTCATGTCACATGATTGTAATGTTGTTTAAGTCCAGTGCCGTATATATTCTATTAATGGCGATATTATTAAGAACTATCGCCACCATCAGTGTCAATTGTATCCGAGAAAAACTTAAACAGATTATGTTACGAGACTTTTTATACACAGTGATATCGATATTTTACTATTACAGGAGGTAAATACTGACAACCTTAGTTTTCTCGCCCCAATTATAATCATGTTGTAAACACTGGCAAACACCAACGGATATGTTTTAATCTGTAGTGACTTTTTCGAAGCGCAGTCCTACTAATGACTACGTTTTTCGTCTTTATTACTATGGTCGTTATTGTAAATAAAGTAGCCACATTGAATGTTAATTGTTTACAAAACGAAAACAAGCAAAATATGTTACGAACTTTTCTATTTCTTAATTCAGTTGATATAATGTTGTTACAAGAAGTGAACGTAGACAATCTGGATTTTCTAGGCACTCAATACGCGTACATCACAAACCCGGGAGATGCCCAACGTGGAACAGCCATCATATACCGTTCCAGCTTAGAAATCGAGCAATATGATACACACAGTAGTGGACGAGCGATTAGTGTTCTATTTACAAATGGCACGCTTGTCGTTAACCTGTACTTACCGTCGGGGACAAATAAACGAACAGAACGTGAAAATTTTATCATTACAGAACTGCCATTCTTTTTGAGATATCATTACAAAACACTGATTCTTGGAGGTGACTTTAATTGCGTTTTACATCCAACAGATCAGACAGGTGTATATCAAACGGCACCAGCTCTCAATCAACTAGTTGAAGAATTAAATTTGAAAGATGCTTGGAAACTTCTCCATCCTACAACGGTGCAGTTTACATTTTTTCGGGGGGAGCCGGCATCTAGATTGGACCGAATCTATGTGGATAAGGACACCAGTAATGTCATTTACGATACAACAGTCATGCCCATAGCATTTTCTGATCATGAATGTTTTACTATGACCCTCAGAATAAAAGAAAAGCTCGCTACCACAGGACGTAGTTATTGGAAACTGAATCCATCATTATATAGCAAAGAAGACGATCAAAATGATTTTAGCACTTATTTATCTGATCTAATCAACAAAAAGCGACCCTTACAGGCTAATTCACTTTTAAGTATTGGATCAACACAGTCAAGCCGGCGATCCAATCATATTTTAAGCGCGTAGGGTCAATAAAATCACGTGAGCAACGCGCGACGCTTTCTTTTTAATATGAAGTACTAAATGAACTACATGACGAGATTCAGAAAGGAGAAAAAGTATACGAGGAAATGAATAAAATTAAACAAAAAATATTTCAATTCCATGAACATATAATGCAGGGCGTGATGATAAGGTGTAGACCCAAATCCAAAATGGACAATGAGAAAGGAACATTGTTTCATGTAGTGAAAGAAAAGAAAAGAGGTTATCAAAAATACATTCATCATCTCCGGACCAATGACAATCAACAAATTTCGACAACTTCAGACTGTTTACATGAGGCCACGAGACATTTCCAAGAACTTTTTAATGAATATCCCATATCGAGTGAGATGTGTAATTCGTTATTGCAAAATGTTAATCGACACATCAGCCTAGAAGATCAACAACTACTACAACAGCCGATTGATGAAGAGGAACTCCGACAAGCATTGTTAGGCACAAGAACAAACACATACCCTGGAAATGACGGCATCACATATGATTTTTATAAAACATTTTGCGATATCTTAAAAAATCCCCTCTTGGCAGCCTTCAATGCCATTTTCACTACACAAGAAGAGCTTTATAACTTTGGAGAAGGCATAATCATTTTACTTCCCAAAACAAATCCACGTACCATTGCCGATTACCGTCCCATTACCTTGCTTAATACAGATTACAAAATATTGATGAAAGTTTTGGCCAATAGACTTAAACCGTTACTCCCACATTTGATAGAAAAGGAACAAATATGCGGCGTACCCGGTAGAAATATTTTCTGGAATTTATCTGCTTTACGAAATATCGTTGAATACTTACAAGCGCATCCCACAGAACAAGCTGCGATACTATCCTTAGATTTTGAAAAAGCTTTCGATCGTGTTAATCACTCTTTCTTATTCATGGTCCTTGAAAAACTTAATGTGCCACACTTTATGATATCCGTTATCCGAAAGCTTTATGCTGTTGGTAGATCAAAAGTGCAACTAAATGGATACTTTACGTCAAGTTTCCCAATTAAGAGGGGAGTTCGACAAGGCTGTCCGCTTTCAATGCTATTATTTGCTCTGTCATTGGAACCATTTCTCCGCACGATACACAATCGTATGCTAGAGCTTCAACCTGAACGTCTCCATTTTACAGTCCGGGCTTATGCAGATGACGTGACAGTACTACTCCAGTACCCTGAAGATGAACAAATTGTGGTACACACGGTGAAGATGCACAACTTGGCTTCTGGAGCGAATTTGAATTACAAGAAATCATCTTTGTTGCCTTTGGGGGCTTGGCAGACTGAGTTCTCACCATCTCTGTTCACAGTGCGTGATGAAGTCCGAATTCTAGGAATATACTTCAAATCAACATTAGAGGGAATGCTTACCCGTAATTGGGAACAAATAGTTAACTCCGTACGTCATGTCATCAATAAACACAAGATTCGCAAACTCAACTTATTTCAGAAGATTTGGCATATCAACACTTTTGTCTTATCCAAAATTTGGTACGCAGCTTCAATATTGCCAATGCCTGCAAAGTTTTCACAACAAGTGGAAAAATCAGTTGGATTCTATATTTGGTCAGGTCATGTATATCGAATCAGTAGATCTCAACTTCGTAATAAAAAGGGTAAAGGCGGTCAAAACCTGGTCGATGTAGCAATCAAAGCCCAATCGCTTTTGATACGACGGATACTGCTGTCTATGGAAGGTAGTGGGGATGTCGTGGATATTCAGAGATGGAACAACCAACACGTAGATGGACCCAGCGTTTCAGGTGCGTATCGCTGTGTTTTCAAAGGTTTGAAAGAATTCCAACAAGCAGAACTGAAGCCAGACTCTCCGCGCACCTCTAAAATTATCTACAAAGTCTTACGGAGCCGTATGACTACGACGCCTTCTGTGCAAGAGAAATTCCCAAATCGTCCCTGGTCCCGCATCTGGAAAAATCTAAATTTTCCGCATGTGCCAACAGAATGGTTAGTAACATCCTACATGATGGTTAATGACGTCATCCCAACAGAATCCAAGAAACATAAACACAACATGGTAGATTCGCCAGCATGTGGAAAGTGTAATAGACTGGATACCATTCAACACAGACTAATAGGCTGTCAAGGTACTAGAACTATCTGGACGTGGCTAAAACATCAACTGTGTAAATTTGATATGTCGACTAACCCAAATGATGCTTTACGGAAAATACTCCATTTTGATTTTGGTTCAAGTGAAAACCTTGAAACTCAGTTGTGGCTTATTCATGGTGTAGTGCATTACGTCCTGTCTAGTGAACATCCTGAAATTCGTGAACTGAAACGTGTGCTGTATGATGAAAAACAATCTACGTTACGTGTAACTCCAGCTAAGACATGGTTCTTAAAACTTAAAGACATTGAACTTTCTTAAAAAAAAAAAAAAAAATACAACAAATGTTTAGGTGATCTTATATATCATCGCATTCAATACTCTAACGACCACAGTCATTGATTTGTGTTTATAGCTCTCTTTCTCTAAGAATAAAACAAAACGCCTCAGACTTGTATGATGAAGCTGCTTACAGAAGAAGAAAAATCATGTAATGAAAAAAAAAAAAAGTGTAAACACATTAATTGGAATTTTTGACAGCTGTTAAATTGTATTTGTTCTTTAATTTCTTTGTTTTTAAATAAAAGTATATGGAAAAAAAAAACATAGTTGATGTACAAGAGGCTTTCTTACCTAGTCCAAGGAAATCAACATGAATTTGGTCTTTCCAGGTCAACTGTATGCAAAATCATGAATGTGCTCAACCGCATTTTGCTCGGGATGTTCAAACATATCTTAACGGAACATTTAAACGAAAATGGATTGGTAGAGGAGGACCACTGCAATGGCCAGCACGATCACCGGATCTTACTCTCTGAGATTTTTGGCCATTGGTTATGCTGAAAGACCGTGTATGTGCACGATGTTGACTATCTGCGAGAGAGAGTAGAGGATGTAATTGCAGGAATTCCACAAGAAATGTGCATCCAAGCTCTGCATACTATGATTTCCTAGCATGTCTTGTTCACGATGGTGAACATTTGGAGAAATTTTAAAGTTAGTGTAGGCCTATATAAGTGTGAGTCAATATTCATGTGAGTTAACATTTGAAAAGTACAAGGGGATATCAATCAATGTTTCAATTTTCTTAATGGTGATATCATATAATTCAGTATATTACTGCAAACTTCAGTGTTTTTCTTAGAAAAAAAACTTGGTAGAGGACAATTATCACCATGGATACAGTCTTCTTTTCCTACTTTTTCATTAGGAACAACAATAAATTTTGCAGTAATATACTGAATTAGATGATGACATCACCCTGAAGATGTTGTTTTTTAATGCCAGGCGTTTGACAATAAAGTCATTTGACCTCTTCCACTCCAACATTTTTCAAATATATTATCATGGTCAGCCACTGAAGCACAGATTTTTGAGGTGTTCGGAATCCATTTCTTGGTTTGAGTTGCACAATGGGCAGTTAGGTGACTGATATATTCCAATTCTATGCAGGTATTTGGCCAAACAATCATGGCATGTTGCCAATCTAAATGCAGCTACAGACGATTTTCGTGGTAAATCGGGAACTAACTGTGGATTATAATGCAGAGAGTTCAATTTTTTCCCTTGAGATTGTGTTATCAAATTTTGTTTGTTGAAGTCTAAGTATATAGATTTAATAAATCTCTTCACAGAGTAATACGTAGATTTAGTAACAGGTCTGTAAGTAGCATTGCTGCCTTCTTTGCTAAAGCATCCACATTCTCGTTTCTCAGAATTCCACAATGGGATGGTATCCATTGGAGTGCAATTCTTTTATTGAGTGATATTAATTGAGAGAGCATTTTAGTTATTTCTGCTGTTTGAGATGAAGATGTGTGTTTAGAGACTAGTGATAGAATAGCTGCTTTGGAGTCTGACAATATAACTGCATTCCTAAATTTATTGATGTGGCATAGAAGATTCCTGAGACTTTCACTTATTGCAATGATTTCTCCATCAAAACTTGTTGTTCCATAGCCAAGAGATCTATAAAATGAGAAAAGACAGCACGTAACACCTGCACCTGCACCTTGTTCCCTGGAGATCAAGGATCCGTCGGTGTATAAATGAAGCCAGTTTTGTGGAGAGTACCTAATATTGTCTCTAAAGACAATTGTTTCATTATTTCAGTGTTTACTTCTGATTTCAGTATTTCTTGTTAAATTTAGTTTATATTCTATATTTAATAGAGTTAAAGGGTTTGGTTTAATTTGTAAGTTTTCTTTTAAATTCGGGATATTGATTTTCTGTTTCAATTCTTGAACCATGGATGTGAAACTTTTTTGAGTTTTCCATCTACTGAGAGGACTGTATGAATGGCAATTGTTTCCTGGTAATCTGATAAGTTTTTCATATTGAATCAGTGGTTTTTCTTCTATTGTCATTTTGATGCTGTTAATATTAGGGAGGATAAGATAATAAGATAATTGTGACTTTGTTTTTCCGGCGTACTCTCATTTTTAGAGACACTCTGTATTTTAACCAGTGATTGCTCAGGGCAGACGCGCAAACAGCGGAGAAGCGAGCTTCTGACCACGATGTATTGTGTCTCTCGTCCGCACGTTCAGAAGGAATCTTTGAGAGTTGTGTGGGCTATTTGGACTTTTCCAAACTTTGTTTTACCTAATTAATTACCATTGGAAACAGACTCATTAAAATCGCGTCATCTTCTTGCAAACTGTGTTGTGATCAGCTGTGAACAACTTCAGAATGTGACTGAGTTAAAATCCTCATCAAGAAGTTGCCAGCTACTTAGGTGAACCCATCGAGTTGTTAATGGGGTGTCTAGGAAAGTGAAAATTGCGGCCTGAAACTGGAGAGGAATTAAGGAGTTTTGACTCCGGGGACGATGATGAGCGGGCGGGGGGTAGTCTGGTCGCCATGGTGAAGGCAGGTCAACTCCTCTGTGCATATAATGAAGCAAAAAGTTAGATTGGTTCACAACGCAGTAAGTTCCAACGGCTAATTTTAAATTAAGAGCGGAATTAACTTGAAGTTAACGCGTCATTAATTCTGCAATCATCACCCGTACAGAGGAGGTAGCAAGGTTGCATAAATCTCTAAAAGATTAGCTTACACTGTCTGCATCACATCAAATAAATATAATAATCATTTACCGTTTCTAAAAACGTGTTTCTTGTTTCGAAAATGAATGAAAGCAACAAAATGTTTGTTAAAATATTTAAATTATTTTCCATAGTTGCTAAAATAACCAATTTTGATTAATGTGATTGATTTAAGCAAAAGAAAACTGAATTAAAAAAAAAATTGTTCTTCTAATATTTACCAAACAACATAGGCTCCAATATTGCTTGAGGGGACACGATTCATTACTCTGTACGAAAGTCAGTGAAAACTTTAATTGCCGTTTATAAAAAAGTTCCTTACATATTTTACAGGAAACAACGTCGTCTTTTGATTTCTCATTGTTCTTAACTCCTATAATAAACTGTCTGACCTTTATTAATCAGTTAAATAAATAAATAAATAAATAAATAAATAAATAAATAAATAAATAAATAAATAAATAAATAAATAAATAAATAAATAAATAAATAAATAAGTGAATAAATAAATACAAACAAAAAGGAAACAATCAAAAGCAAATAAAAACAAACAAAAAGCAAACAAAAACAAACAATCAAAAGCAACAAAAAACAAAAAGCAAACAAAAACAAACAATAAAAACCAACAAAAAACAAAAATCAAACAATCAAAAGCAAATAAAAACAAACAAAAAGCAAACAATCAAAAGCAAATAAAAGCAAACAATCAAAAGCAAATAAAAACAAACAAAAAGCAAACAATCAAAAGCAAATAAAAACAAACAAAAATCAAACAATCAAAAGCAAATAAAAACAAACAAAAAGAAACAATCAAAAGCAAATAAAAACAAAAAAAGCAAACAATCAAAAGCAAACAAACAAAACCAAAACAAAACAAAAAACAATCCAAAACAAAACCTAAAGGCAAACCAAAAGATAACAAAAATACAAACCAAGCAAAACAAAAACAAAACAAAACAAAACGAAAACAAACCAAAACAAAACCCAAAACAAAGCAAAACAAAAAACAAACCAAACCAAAACCAAAAACAAACCAAAACCAAAAACAAAACCAAAAACCAAAGAACAAAAAGACAAAAAAGGACCAAAAAACCAAAAAAACAAAAAACTAAAAAAACCAAAAACCAAAAAC
The DNA here is from genome assembly GCF_040183065.1 of Periplaneta americana. NCBI lineage: Eukaryota > Metazoa > Arthropoda > Insecta > Blattodea > Blattidae > Periplaneta > Periplaneta americana. The sequence goes on along the minus strand of NC_091118.1, from coordinate 204,751,725 downwards.
GAAAACCTAACTCAAACCCAAAATCTAACCAAACAAATAAATAATACCCTTGGAAACTGCTTAACTCAGGATAGTTTAAAACTACAGCGCTTATGCACTACCTTTTCCCTTTCTGTACTTCGCTCATCCTTCGTTGATCCTAGCAAGGACGATGAACATGAGCTATTTGTTTCTCTGCCACTACTTCAACCAGTTTATCATTCTGTTTCCATTCTTTGCAGTTTGACTTTGGACAGTTTTCTTTATTAAAGTTTTATCCATTTCCAATAGTTAGATCTCAATTACTGATCACTTAACAAGCACACTCCTGCGATGACGATCATCACATGTAACGAACGCTAAACCTTAATGTTGATAACGGTTGCTTTTAAATTTCGTAATAAATTTAATTTTTTGTAACAATTACTAAGCGTGCCTATCACAATATCTATCATCCTGACTGAAATTAGTTTTAAATAACGCGTTTAAAAACTGAGCTTAACTAGACTACGAGCAGAATTAGACTGGGGAGGATAATAAAGAACTTTAACATGTTGTTGTCCACCGCTGAGGAGTAACGGGTAGAATTCTGGCTGTGCAACAAGCGGACCAGGATTCAATTCCTAGTTGGGACAAGTTACCTGGTTAAGGTTTTTTCCAGGGTTTTCCCTCAACCCATTAAGAGCAAATGCTGGATAACTTTCGGCGCTGGACCCTGGACTCATTTCGCTGACAGTCACAATCTCGTTCAGACGCTAGATAACCATAGCAGTTGATAAAGCTTCGTAAAATAAATCAATAAAAACTATAAAAGACCTTGTTAAAGAGGTATGTTGTACACACCCCAACCCCTCACTACTGATTGATCAGATTCGCATTAACCTTTAAGGGGAGAGGATGGTATTTTTTAAAACTCTTTTGTTATTTGGTGGAAAATATTAATTTTTTGTATGTAGAGAGCTCATAGCTGTGGCAACTCAACCAAATAAAAATATTTTGAAAAAAAAAATATTTGGGGACCCAAATTTGAAAAAATATACCCAATGCAGGATTGTACTAAAACAGATATATCTAAACCATTTTTAAAGATAGATTCAAACAGTTTTTTGCAATGTATTTGCAAAAGCATGTTCTACAAGCTGTCTGTAACAGAATTGTGATATTAGTCCCTACCTTTGTAAAATAAACAATTAAAATTTAATAACAATTTTCTGATTTCCTTTTTTGTAAACAAACGGACGTATTTTTAAAATGAAATCAATTAACAAATGTCTGTTACAGAGAAAAGTTTCCTAATAGTCTGAAGGATGTGTGTTCTAAATTTCATGCATGTATCTTTAATAGTTCAGAAATTATATCCATTTTTGTCTGGCAATGTAGCAAAAAAAAATGAAGTTACTGGAAACCGATAAAAGCGGACGTGTGATTTAAAAATCCATAGCGCAGGAAGTTCAAAAATGACGTCTCAACATCCGATAAGGACACAAATACCCACAAAATGTTATGCAATGCATTCCACACATATCAAAGGGTATTTTAAATAATTTTTTTAAAATTTAAATTACCGGAAACAACAATAAAAATGAGCGAGTGATTTAAAAATCCATAACGCAGGAAGTTTAAAAATGGCGACTCAACATTCGATAAGGACACAAATACCCACAAAATGTTATGCTATGCATTCCACATATATCACAGAGTATTTTAAAGAATTTTTTTTGAAAATTTACTTATTTTTCACCAAAAATACCATCCTCTCCCCTTAAACTCAACGGCGGGAAGTTTCGTTCTGTATAACAGAGTGTAAGAAGATAATTTCAGTTGGTATCAGACTTGGCCAGCATGAGCTCTACCTGCATGATTTGGGAAGCTCGACTTCCTCTATCGGAGAGGATCAATTCTGGCCGGTTCCACTCTGCCAGGAGGCAGATGAACAGTGCTCCTCCCTGCACGCATATTTCATATTTTATGAGTCTGCCTTGTCACTTGCATTCATTATTTTCTATCCGCCATTGATCGTCTTCGGGTGCTACAAGGTACAGCGACAAGTTCCTGTTTTAGTCTACAAGCACGAATGTTCTGGACACTTTGACATAACACACAGAATTTTGATAGACTATTTCGTTTATATCACGTCCAGAGGTCTGCATCGGACGTTTTTGCTCGAGCGCCAAGTAGTTCATAGCATAATCCGATAGGTAGCGCACATACATGATGGGTAAAATTGTCACGAGCGATAAATCCTCGAACGGTATAAGCCGAGCGTTAGACATTCGTTCTTGTTACAGTGATGAACTGTGTAGTAACATCATAGATGTTTATCATTTCAAAACTTTGCAGTGTTTAACTAACCTCTCCATAGTACAACTACAAAACTTGCTTTAAAATGTATTTTTAGTAGGTTATTTTACGACGCTTTATCAACATCTTAGGTTATTTAACGTCTGAATGAGATGAAGGTGGTAATGACGGTGAAATGAGTCCGGTGTCGAGCACCGAAAGTTACCCAGCATTTGCTCATATTGGGTTGAGGGAAAACCCCGGAAAAACCGCAACCAGTTTAAATTGTAATATAAATGTTGTAGGTAAATGTCTTTCCCCCCCCCCACACACACAGGAGTGATTTTGTTTTTGCCACATCTGATAGATGTTATTGGATGTAAATGTAATTATTATAAACGGAGAACACAATCACGATAATGCAAGAACTGTATCAAGTTTTCTAGTAATACTACTACTACTACTACTACTACTACTACTACTACTACTACTACTACTAATAATAATAATAATAATAATAATAATAAATAATAATAATAAAAATAATAATAATAAAAAAAATAATAAAAATAATAATAAATAATAATAATAATAATAATAATCTCTAATAATTAGTTTATCAATCTTTGCGTCTGCAACAGTTGTGCAGCATGATTATTCATTTTATTATATTTTCTGTGACGTTATCTCTGTACTAATATTGTTATTAATCTTCTGCTATATCAATAATATTTTGTAAAACGTTTCTACATTGTCGCAGTATATAGGCGGAACACTATGTATGGACCTATCATATTATATATGTGGTAAATCAAATATTGAATAATTATTAATTAGCGATAATAACAGTATATCGAAGTTTTTCATACTATTTTATTTATAACTTCATGTTCCTGTTTTGGTACGTTCCATTGACTGTTCCATTAAACGTTTGTCATAAACGCAGAAAATAAAGCCTTATTTTTACCGTGTGAGCAAAACATATGTGTATCTTATCTGTCGCCTTCCATACAAGATAAAACATGTCGGTGAGATGACCTTGTACTGTGCTTCTATTTATTACGAGCGTATCACGACCGATCGTATCTCACTCGAGGGTGCGACACTCGATCGAGTTCAAGCGAGCGATTTAACCCCAATGCAGCACTCTTATCACGTCATTCCATTTTTGACCAATGAAGTGTAATGAAATTTTGAATTCCAACCAATCACAGTCACACTTTGCGATAATTTTTGCAGCTAGATTTATCGCTATCAATTTATCGCATGGTCGTTCTTTTGTTTAGTCGTTGTCGCCAACTGTTTCCCCGTAAATTGATGATCATGAATACATTACGATGCAACTACACGGTTAAACTGTTCTTTCAATTTTAAAGCAATAAATGCAAGATTGATATTTAATATTAATTAATATATTTTCGCAGTGAAGACGACGTTCAAAACGGCGCACCATGTAGACACAAAATCTTCATCCATCTCAATTGAACGTACCTTTTAAACTTGATTCTTTCAATATTCTTCCCAGATTGCACGCATATCCAGGGTTGGGACTTCACGCGTAAAAAGGGTTATTTACATTACAGTAAAATACGCGTAAATAATGCATAATTAACGTAATTAATGTAAAATACGTAAAAAACCTCCAATAACTTTTATTTTTACTCTTCCTTTGTTCAGTTTGTGTTGAAAATTTACCGTTTGAACTGCCAACAAACCTAGCATATAACTCGAGGCTACCAATTAATGTTAAAAAATGGAGACCTTAAGAAGATTTTGCAGTTCATACCGGATGAAGTGAAAGTTTTCTACACAGAACTGTACACATGGCCTGCGACCAACGAAGATAGTAATGCCAGTGGAAGTTAAGATTGAAAAAATAAGTTTATTAATGTTCTGACATACAAAAAGTCTATTCAGCCATGCTTCCCAACTCTTTGATGATTAGTCATTTACCACATAAAATTTGGAAAATTATTAAATTTATTGAGTCATTTGTTTAAACCATAATGTTTATTTCAAACTGTTATACTATCAAAAGGCCTTTATCACTAGAATCGTTTATTTTTAAAACCCCTTAAGTGACAAAAATAAAACTTTCGGGAAATCAATAAAAACTGTTTAGTTTAATTTATTTTATTTTAATAATCAAAATGTATTTAACAAGTGATATTAGTTGATAATGTTAGGTTTATTCGCTATTAATTGTGTTTTATAATGTAGGGGAAACTCGGCTAATTCCGCAGTACGGGTAATTCCGCAGTAGTGCATATATGATTTTACTGCGGCTTTACAATAGCGTGAACGTAAGTTTCGAGAGGCTGTCAACAGGAGGCATATCCTCTGCAGTGCTGTAGAAAAAAATCAAGGATATTGGTCGACACCTCTGTCGGCAATGCAGTGAAACATCGAAATTTGGCTGTTTTTCGTGTCTTCCTACACAGCTATGAAGAAAGTGACCATTGTTACATATAAATTGTTCCTTTTATGTTACTTTCATAATGTATTTCATAATTATTTACGACTGTGGAATTAGCTAAGTCCTATTGCGGATTTATCCGAGTTGTTCTTTTTCAACTGTAATGTACGTACAACTAAATATATTTGCATTTTAATAGATCTCTTTATCTCATTTGGTAATGAAAGATTTCGTCTATGTCTACATACATTGACAATATTTTTCAATAAACATTTTGATAAAAATATGATAGATTTATTTCTTAATATTGCGGAATTAGCCGAGTCTCCCCTATATAAAGTTCCTTCGAAAAATTAATAAATTAAGATGTAATGGGGTTTTTCCAACAAACAAGCAGAAAAATAGCAATGCTTTGTTTACTTTCAGAGTATTAGAGTGAATGAAAGTGAGTATGAACAAATGTTATAATCTATGTAAAACCTACAGTATAAAATCACACAATTTTTTTTTCTGCTGCAACAAACATTTTTCTTTGCAGGACTTAAAAGAAATGAAGCAATTGATGTTTAAATTGTTAAAATCAATAAATGTTAGTTTATTACTCCGTGCATAAAACAGTTTTCTATATTACGTATTTTACATGTAAATTACACGTAAAATACGTACAGGTAATTTACTCGCCCAACTCTGCCAGATCTGATTTGTGTCTGGTACTAAAATTATGAATATTTTGATTAGTACCGTACTAAATGTAACTCACCGCACATTTATCGTGCAACCTACGAGAGACATCGAACCCTGCTCCTCTGGTGAGAAGCAGACAGCTGGCTGACATTAATTACTGTTTTCTCACTTGTAATTTAGAGGCCCTTTTTAAAATTCTGTGCTTGTGACGAACACTAACTGAATTAATTACAGAAAAAAATAACAGCAATACAATCTACTGTATGCAGTTTTAATTAAATGTGTAGGTATATCAATCAGCAGCAAGTATATTATTCTGTTCACCAGGGGCCTGTTTCTCAAAAATACTAGTTTAGTAGTTCACCAGTTACTAGTTACCAGAGTATATTTCACCAGCTCTAGTAGATTCTGTTTCTCAAACTATTTCACCAGTCTAGTTACTTGTGACAATTTTTCACTAGTCACAGGATCTGTTTCACTAGTCAGCTGATTGAGTTCATTTGTTTATACCCATTGGTAGGTATTGTTATTTGAGGTTAGGAGGCTAAGTTGTTTGTGTTTTGGTTCTTACTTCTCTCTTCTCTTGAAATTCCATCAATTGAAAGCAAATTAACTATACTCAATATGATTAATGACTCAAAGGATATATCATTCGGTGCGTTTTCAAGCATAATAACAAAAATGATAAAGTAAACGACTGGACAAAAAAATTTGTAATAAGTGAGGCTATGGAACTGATACCTCAGAACAAAGATTATGCATACGTTATTGACACTTACTGGCCCGACATTAAGAAAGCAACTTTGACGAGTACCAATTCAAGTTCACAGTATCATAATATGAACACATTATGTAGCTAGTGAGTCTACTGGTGACATGGATGCCACTTATGACTTGAAAAAAAATCGCTTTTTTTCAGTTTTACGTTTGATCTATTCATAAATTAGTGTCGTTTTGTATTTAATTTGTAGGCTGAAGTTGACAATGTCAGAAGAACTGGCAGTGGAGGAGGAAAGCCAGCAAAAATTACTGCAGTTGATGAATTGGTATTAGATTATTAGGAAAAAAATCTGCATGTGTTGCTGGTCTAGGGCAGAAAAACCAGATGGCATTGGAAAATAATCAACATCCCGATTTGTAGAGCAATTTGTATTTGAAACTTTGCTGATAATGCATGACTTCTATTTGTTTGTCTTGGTATGGCAGGTCCCACTATATTTAACAACTCTCCAAGCTTTTCAGCACTTTATTTGAACCGTTCATTATATTTAAACAATGCTCCTGTAAAGGAATAATAATTGTTCTTTCTCGATATAGTTTTAGCTCTTCTCACAACAACTTCTTTACTACTTCAATCGAAATCACTAAACCACATTTATTAAAAAAATAACTACAATATTTTGTTTTGATTATCTGAGAAAGACTGCCACTGGTAACTGATAATATAGAAATCACCAGTCTTTAGAGTCTTGTAGGAATATTCCTGTTAAATACTAGTATAATCAACTAGATTAGCATTTTGAGAAATGAAATCGACCAATATTACTAGTCTGTGAACTGGTAACTACTACTTTACCCATGTAGTTTCTAGAAACATAGACTTGTAAAATAAACTAATATTACTACTGTACAGACTAGTATTACTAGTCCGTGAGTTTTGAGAAACATGCCCCAGGTAGTTGTTTGTAAGTCGGGACATGGATGCTAGCTCCACCTGTGGCAGGCATGCTTATCGTGATTGCTGGTTTGCAGTTGGTTTGGCGTCGTCCACCGAGGTTCATCTAGTAGCAGAGATAATAGCGTATTCCGAATCTCACCGGACCGGTGAACAACAATGACGTCACGCTGCAGCGAAATAGGAACAAAACTGCTGGAAGGTTCGATGGCTATCATGGCGGCTGTACAAGTTGTTGTCTGTGCTACGCAAAGAGTTTGTAATATATAACTAGAGACACCAACGGCGCTAGTTTCGCGTACAAAATTGAACCGCTGTTTGGCCGCCATTAAAGGGAGTTGATGTTTCGCCGGGAGTGCGAGCAGTTCATGCTTATTTGAGGAGTACGAATAAATACAAGTACACTTGAAGGGAAGTAATAATAAAATGGTGAAATACTGCGCCGCAAATATTGTTCTAACATAGCTACTATTGTAGGATGCCCAGGAAATCATGCATCTCTTAATATTTGGAAGAATGTTCTAAATGCTGTTCCTCCTTTGAATGTGTTTACAGAATGTCGGAAAATTTCTTGGATAAAGTTTTTTCCAGAAACACATTAATCAGGTTTATAAGGTTTATATCAACAATGTATGTAAGGGTTATGTGCCATCATATTACAATGGATTATAATAGCAAAGTGCACAAGAAAATCCTCAGACAGCATCTGTATGAAACTGTTTTGTTTCAGAATAAATGATATGATATATATGTTCCCGTTTTGTATGTAGCTACTTCTAGTTTATAGTTGAAAGTATAGCCGATGACAACCAATTTATTACCACCACCACTACCACAACATGCCTTGCGACCACTACTAGCCTACTAGGGATGCTAATACCACCAATACTAGGCCTACTACTACTACTACTACTACTACGTCTCTATTATATCACTACTACTACTACTACTACTACTACTACGTCTCTATTATATCACTACTACTACTACTACTACTACTACTACT